>NC_016134.3:41124149-41724149 GCF_000005505.3 Brachypodium distachyon | reverse complement strand
AAATTGAGATTGCAGTAAGAATGTATATAACACAAATCAATATTCATACACTAAGGGTGCATTTGGTTCCGTTGCTCAGCTCGCCCGTAGCTGAGCTAGCCCAGCTAGCTCGTCTAAGCTTTGCTAGCCTTGCTTGGCTGTATGTTTGGTTGATTGCTCTTGTGCAGCTGCTAGCTATTTGGATCGAGGAAATCAGGGTGAGCCGCTGAAGGTTGAGGTCGTGGATTACCGAGGAGTTGGATGTTTTTTTCCGTTTGAAACGGTCTTGCCGTCGAAGGCGAGCCGATCCGGCTCTCCCTCTCGAGCGAGGATTTTCTGGCCCGTCCTGACAAGCTGGCCCGCGTGAGCTAGATTTATTTTGAGTTTCCAAACGTCTAGCCTAGCCTAGCAAGGCAAAAACGGTTCTAGCCTCAAATCCAAACGTACCCTAAGTACCCGTGATAATTGATAACAATTGATAACGAAGCGCTCGTGAGGATTCCATCAATTGTCAATATTGATAACTCCAATCTTAAAAGACAATATGTAAGTGCCTTTTTATTCTTTTATTTTGAAATTGTACAAATAGGATAAACACATGAATGAGATATATGCATGTGTAGAACTAGGAATTTGAAAGTCACAAGAATTATTTGTGGTTGATTCACATATGAATAGAGAAAACATAGAAATCATAATAATTTTGATCCATTAAGGTCAAGTCATGAGCAAAAGCAGAGATGGGATTTTTATATTCCCCTAAAGTAAAAAAAAACTCAAAAAATATTCCACTAAAGTCCGGATGGATTGTAAGAACTCTGCTTTCTATTTTGGAAATGATATGAAATGAGATTTTTATGATTTCATTTATCCCTTTCCTTTGGATCTAACGAATATATTGTGTCACAGTTTTTTCTTTCTATGAATCAAAGAGGCTCCAAGTACACGTGTATTGTGATACGCATGCTACTACTGTCCCAAAACAAAAATGATAAATATACAACAGCGCGATGTGTTGCTGGCAACACGGGAGGCCACAAACCGAGTAGCCCAAGGGGAATGGCATCAGTGCGGCGGGGAGAGGAAAAGTTGATAGTCCATGCGAAACCGTCGCCGTCTGCACAAATTCAGAGATATTTCCCGCGAGGAACTGCAAAGCTACCGACGCCGTGCTAATTTGTGTGCGTGGGCGCGCAGGTTGCTCCTGCAAGGGGGCTAGCCCGGTTGGAAAGATGCCTGCTGCTCCTGTGTGCGTGCCTAGAATCAAGACCAGACCAGACAGACGCATCCGCAGCGGCCGCAGCGGCCGGGGGCCATCTAGCCTGCGGCCCAACTGCGCTACGCATTTTCTTGCCGAAAAGTAGCAGCCCATCTAGCATTGTAGCCTGCCTCGTAGCATTACCACGTGCATCTTGTTTTTTTCTTCTTCTAAAACGGGCTCATTTGATCCCTAAATTGCACTGTAAAACTGAGCCCTAAATTCATTGTTCTTGTTCTTAAATCGGAGTATCTCATGGTTTCTTGAATTCCCATTTTTATCTAAAAATATTTTTTTTCAATATTTTTGTCTAAAATATTATTGGAGCCCTAATAATATTTATTTTTAGAATTTCATAGCTTTCATTTTTTTCAAATATGTATGGTTTCCATTAATTCTTAATATAGTTTTATTGGTATTTTGAATGGATAGTTTTTCTTCCTTTTTGTTTCTAAGTTTATGTACTATTCTTTCTTCTACATGTGAAACCTTGTCGTGAATGTTATTTCGATTGAGGTCTTTCTTGTTCTCGAGGCTCGTCCTCTTTTGTGCTTTTGGTATTTCCTTATCAATTCGCCAACAAAGCATCAGTTTCATTGGAGGCGGGTGGCTTATATAACTTTTCAGAACCTATAACGTTAGTCTAACTTTTATATGCGTGATATTATAAGTTTTTCACCAAATATAAGGAGGTAGCGGAGAGATGTGACTTTGAAGTTTGATTTAACATTTAGTTTTAGTAAGGACTTTATTGTTGATACTCGTTCCAATTTTTGTGGTCTATTGTACTTTCTTTAACAATGCACCGAAACTAGATTAACGTGTAAAAATTTAGGATCCAAACGTTTGCCATAGAGGATTAGGACCAAACGTGAAATTGAGCAATGGTTGAGTACTGTCTTTTCCTCCTCCTGAAAGGAAAAAAAAAGTGTTTTTTTTGTTATGGCAGACATGTGAGCGATGAGCGATCGATACCAAGACCAAGCCAACCTTGCAAGTTGCAATTACTCCGGGTAAGCATTTGAGGCTATACGGATGCAAGAACAACTCGAGCTGTAAAGTCCAAAGTCGTCGTCGTCCCCTACGTCCCCTTCATACTTTCATCAGAGCTTAGCCAATCCCCCCGAGTCCCAATCAGCTGGGCGATCGATCATGGCCGCCACTGCCATCCTGCTTCTTCTCTTCGCGGCGGCGGCTCCACGGCTCTCCGGCGCGACGGAGTACACGGTGGGCGACTCCGACGGGTGGACCATCGGCCCGAGCTACCTCGCCTGGTCGCAGAAGTACAACTTCACCGCCGGCGACACGCTAGGTAAGGTATATCGTCGGTGTGCAATTTCCGTCCATAAGCAGGATCACCGTGTAATTTTGAGAAAGATCACCGTGTAATTGATTCGATCGATATATATGCGCGCGCGTGTGCGTGGTGCCAGTGTTCAACTACGTGCCGCGGCAGCACGACGTGCGCGAGGTGACGCAGGACGCGTACCGGACGTGCGAGCCGGCGGCGAACCAGACGGTGCGCGCGTGGGCTTCGGGCCGCGACCTCGTCGACCTCGCGGCGCCGGGGGACTACTACTTCGTCTGCAACGTCACCGGCCACTGCCTCGGCGGCATGAAGTTCTCCGTCGCCGTGGCGGCGCCGTCGCCTCCCCCTCCTCCGCCGCCGCGGGCCTTCCCTACACCCGCGCCGCCGCCGCCGTCCTCGAGCTCCGCCGGCGCGTGGCCGGACGTGGGGGGAGTCTCCGGCCTCGCGATCGGGATGTGGATTGCCTCCTTGTTGTCGTCGTGATGTTGATGATGTGGATCAGATCATCAGAGCGAGCGTTGACTTTGATAATTGTGTTCCACTCGTCTGGAAACAAGTTGCGGATCGCTATTTTTTCTGTTTTTTCTGGGTTTGATCTTGATTGTTCAGAAACTCGGAAACTCAAGGTTTACTGTTGGAGGTAGCTTTGCCACCATGTATACTGACCTGACTGTTCATATGTCAAGAATTCAAGATCAGGCCGCGAAACAAACACGAGATAGCAATGACAGCTGCTAAGGAGACAGCTAGCTGAATCGACCTGTGCTTTTGCTGAAGTGGTTCCCATGCTTTTGTCCGCGATGGACAGGTTCAGTTCAACTGCAACTCCAGGCTGTTGAAGGAGATCGTCGTCTCGTCCGGCCGGGCCATCGAGGAACAGGTAAAAGGAGCTGTACTCGTCGCCACGCCCAGGTACCTGACAAGAATTAACGACTTTAAATCCGTTAAGATTTAAGAACATATCAAGCTACGTTCGTCAGAAACAGGCTGTGATAAACACTTCCTTCAGAAAAGAGGAGAAAGAAAATGCCGACAAACATGTAAGGACTTGTTCGGTGTTAGTGTATTTTTTTAGTTCCTAGTGTTTTGGGTATTTGAGAGTTTTGAATGTTCACCCAAAACACTCAAAAACCCAATGCAAAACACTAGTGTTTTTCTAAAAAACACTAGTTTGAGAAGTGTTTTAATTTGGTACTGTTAAAAAATTGAGTGTTTTGTTGGGAAACTATGGATAATCCACTCCAAATCCTTCCAATCAAACAACCATTTGGAGTTTGTAGTGTTTTTCAATTTGGAGTAGATAATACCCTAGAAAACACCTCAAAAAGTGTTTTGTTGGGAAACTATGGATAATCCACTCCAAACCCTTCCTATCAAACAACCATTTGGAGTTTGTAGTGTTTTTCAATTTGGATTGGATAATACCCTAAAAAACACCTCAAAAACTCTAGTACCAAACAAGGCCTAAAGTGGCAGTGAGATATGTAATCAAACTCCCAGCAAAATAATGCATGCATACGATTTATGTAAATCATTAACTCAATCCGTTTCATTTTACTTCTATATGCAGTCTCTTGCCGCAATCTTTGTGATGGTAGTACTACACTTCTAACAAAGAGCTGGCCTTTCTGGCTTTTATCTAAAGAAAGAGAAAGATTGATCAGAAATTTTCACTTCAAAAGGTTGATCGGAAAATAATCCGCGTGCCCCAACATTTTATTTTGACCCGAAAAGTTGATGGTAGTACTAAACTGAACAAGTAATACAGAGATTACACACACAAAAACAGAAAAATATACGAACGAACAGCTAGATGCAAGTAGTGACTCACTGATAGGATGTGAACAAATCACCCGCTTGGAGGCTTGCGTAAAGGCGCAGACCGTTGGAAGATTGAGATCGGCTGGCTGTGTTCTGGAACTTTGGAAGTCAGGTGTTGCCGTGGGAACGAAGACCTAGCGCCGCAGCGGAGGCCGCCGCGGATGGATCCCGTGGACGTGGTGGTCGCACCGATGTCAGCACCTGTCTATTATCGACACTGACTTTTGTTTCAGTTTACTTCGTTTCTTCTGCGGTTACAAAACCGGCGCCAAGCTGTCGATTATGCTCAAGCTTGATATTTCCAAGGCATTTGACTCTGTCTCATGAAAGTTCTATCTGGAAGATTCTGCACCACCGTGGCTTTCCGGCTAGATGGCGCGAATTGGTCGCGCTGCTGCTCCGTACTTCGTCGACACGCATCCTTGTGGACCAGCAGCTGTCGGAGGCCATCCTTCATCGACGCGGCCTCCGGCAGGGTGATCCTCTCTCTCCCTTGCTATTCATAATTGCGATGGACTGTCCCAGAGCTTTGATCAATGCTGCGGAGAGGGCTGCTCTTTTGCTTCCGATTGGTAGACGCCCGTTGACCCGAAGGATCTCCATTTATGCAGACGATGTCATCCTATTTTTTAATGCTACGGCTATGGAAGCGTCTCATGTCAGTGATATTCTCAAGCTATTTGGCGACGCTACGGGGCTTCAAATAAACCTCAGGAAGAGCTCTATGTTCAGTATTAATTGCAGTTTGGAGGTGCCAGCGGCCCAATTCGCTGATGTGCTCCCATGCTCGGCGGCGACCTTCCCTTGCACTTATGTGGGCATGCCTCTCTCGATTTCGCGCCTGAGACGCTCTGATTTTCAGTCGATCATCGACAAGGTGGCCAAGCGCCTTGCTGGATGGCAGGGCCGCCTCCTATCCACCGCCGGTAAACTCGTTCTCAACTCGGTTTTGTCGGCGCTCCCTAACTTCCAGATGGTGGCGATGGCTCAGCCGGTCTGGGCCTTGAAGCAGATTGATAAACTCCGTCAGGCTTTCCTATGGACGGTCTCAGATAGCTGTTCGGGAGCTAGGTGCCTTGTCGCCTGGTCTAAGGTCTGTGTTCCCAAGTCGCTAGGGGGGCTCGGTATCCCGAATCTCGCGATGCATGGCAGAGCTCTTCGTGTGAGATGGCTATGGAAGTGCTGGGGCCGCGCCGATCCTGAGCGGTTCAATATGTTCAGCAATGATCCCACCACCTTGGCTCTTTTTCATGTTGGGACCAGATTTGTTATTGGCAATGGGGCTAGATGTTCTTTCTGGCACGATCCTTGGCTTAGTAGCTGCACTCTCAAAAGTCAGTTCTCGCAGCTCTACGCTTTCTCCTCTTGCACGAAGACATCTCTCAGGGAGGCCTTAGTGGAGCAACGTTGGGTCGCGGCAACCAGGCGGGAGCCGGGCCCAAGGGTTCTTGCTGAGTTCGTCGACCTCTGGATTCGTTTGAGAGACGTCCATCTGTCAGATGAGACGGACATGATCCTCTGGAAATTCAATATGTCCGGCACCTACACCGCTTCCTCTACTTATGGTATGCAATTCCATGGCCGTTCCACCCCTAGTATGGCTGCTCTAATTTGGCCGGTGAGGATCCCCCTGAAAGTTCGCTTCTTTGCTTGGACGGCGCTTCAAAATCGTTGTCTCACCGCTGACCGCCTTGCCCGCAAAGGAATTGACCATAATCCGGTTTGCAAGTTCTGTAGAAGCTCGCCGGAGGATGCGCAGCACCTGTTCATCGGTTGCCCGTCCGTGGCGAACCTATGTGATGAGCTGTTGCGGCTCTGGAACCTGCTGCCAGAATGGCATGGTCCCCGGGACAGTTCGATGGTGGAGCACTGGACTATCTGTGCAGAGGGCGCTACCTCGTATTGATCTTCTGGTGGATGGTTTGGAAGGAAAGAAATGACATGACGTTCAATGCGAAGCGTTCCACCAACTCGTTGATCATCGGCTTTGCCGTTGAGGAGATTGCGGCATGGCGATTCGCCAGGCACAAGGGAGCTAGCATTATCCCATGATTGAGCAGTTCTGGTTCCACCGAGTTAGACATCCCGAGTAATTCCTTTTGTTGCCGGTCTTTGTCGATCTCTATATATACCTCTTTGTTGTTTGCCGTTTAGGGGCTACCGAGACTCTTGTATATCCTCCTTGCTTATCAATGAATCGCAACCGTGTTGCTTTTCGTCAAAAAAAAAAAACCCGATGCCAAGTCTGGAGAGGGGAGTAGGATCCCGGCTGCTGTGGCTGACCTGTGAGTCCGGGGCCACATGTCAGCCCCCCTCACGGCAAGTAACGTACGTCAGAGGAGCTGTCTCCCTGGACCCTATGGCGCAACTAAACAAGAATAAAAGACACGATACAAATTTTCTTTAGGCAAAGAAAATGGCTCTCCTAGACGTGGTTGTACTTTTCTTTCTCTCGGGAAGAAGTATTGTATAGAGCACTTGTACTTATCCTCCCGATTTTGGGCCAGTTCTTTTCGGCTTCAGCTTCTCCAGAAACGGCTTTACCTTCTCTACCCACAGAAACTGTGGTGGGGAGAAACTACTAAGAAACTGCAGTCTAGTTCTTTTCGACTAGTGGCATCTCAGCTTATTATCTAAGTTGTCTATTGGAAAGTCTGTAATACTCCTAATCTAAAATTCTGTTTTGACTGTCTTGTATGAGTTATTTTATACTGATTTGCAACACATATGCCTATAAGAATATATCATATATCCATAAAGTGCTACGTATTAGACCATCACAGTAATTATCCAACACTATCAAGGTTTCTTGAGACCAAAATCTTACACACACAAAAAGAACAATTATTTACCAGATCGAGCAGTTCAAAGAAACGTAATCAAAGGAGATTCATTCTGAGCACACTACAGTTTTCTATGCTAATCAATCAGCAGCACACACAAGGAATCCATTCGGTAGGATTAGACGTATGGCCGGCCTAGTGGCACTGGAGCGGTACTGGAGGAGGTGGCCGTCGTTGTGCCAAGGAAGGCTGGGCCACGAACTAGTAGGGGCGGAGGAATACAGAAGGAGACGGAGTGGCGCGTAGCAGAAGAGGAGGGGAACTGCGCTGCGGCCAACAACGGGCGACGACGGAGTTGAGGAGGGTTGCCGCGGCCAACGAAGGGGCGGCGCCGACGATGAATTTGAGGGAGGCGCGCGGTGCAGAGGAGAAGAGGGAGGCGGCCAACGGCGGTTGCTTCCGGCGGCCCACACAGAGGCGGCGACCCACGCGGTGGCGGAGGAGGAGCAAAGCTTCGCGCAGCGGCGGCGCAGCGGACTTCAACGGGAACCCTAATCGCCACTGGGTTGGGGAAGAGAGGAGGTAGGAGAAGATCGCGAGGGTATGAAATGGGAGGAAAGGAGCAGGTGAATCGTTACGTACCCGCGGTGGCATTTTTCTTGTAATTGGAGTGCCCTTTTAGGGCAAAACAAGGTGGGATTTATCAAAAGTCCAAAAAGCTACCCTAGACTAGTTTTTTTTTCATATGAAGGATTTTGGGCGTTGGGCTGCTCCTAGAAACTTGTGGAATGTAGTTTTTTTCGGCTTCAGCTGTTGTGGAGCTAGAAACTGTTTTAGAAGCCAAAAAGAACTGGCCCTTTGCGTCGCTCACTGCGGGGAGCAACGCTCGTTTTTTTTTACCTAGCAATAGAGCGCCCAACACTAGGAGGTGATTTATTTTTTCTTGGTTATATTAACGTCTTTCGTCTAACTCACTTGCTCGTGGCCTCTAAGACCTGCCATCATGGTAGAACAAAATGTCATACAAACTGTCCACAATTGGTGTAACTCAACAAAAACAAAAGACACCATGCAAACTTTCTTTAGCCAAAGAAAATGGTCCCTCCTTGATAGGTTTCTTCTTTCCTTTCGCTCGGGGCGAAGTATTAATTTATGGAGCATTAGTACGTTGTCTTGAATTTGTGTCACTTGGTAGGGACGTTCGAACGATTGTTTTCTCGGTTTTACTGGGCGATCAAGCTTCCTTTTTTTCCTGGTTACCTTAGTGTACTCTTTCACCTAACTCACTTGCCCCTGTCCTCCGAGACCTGGCAACATGGTAGAACCGAAGGCCAAACAACATCTCACTGTTGGCGCACCTTGACACAGCAAAACATGCAGACGTTTTTTAGACAAATAAAATTGTCACTCCTCGAAAGAAAGGTTTATTATTTCTTTTAGGGCCTCCACGGTGTATGTCAAATAGAGGTGTCAAATTGTTGTTTGACATTTGGCACCTCATTTCAACATTATGTGACCAGTGTCAAATCTTAGAATTTTGGAACTGAAGCAGCTACATGATCCGGTGCCAAATTGAGACAAAACATTAAAAAAATCCATGGTGTGGAACGAACATGACCGGAGATAAAGCAAGTAGCAGTACTATTGTTTAGTTTCTGTATGGAACCCACACAAGTAAAAATTTTAGCATCGCACACGTCGTGGAAAAAATTTGCTTATGGCATCGGTGCCAAACTGCACAATCTCAGCCGTATTTGGCTTGACACAATGTGAAGGCCCTTAGCTCGAGAGAAGTATTAAATATATTATTATTACTTATTCTGTTGGTTTTTTGTCACTTGCGGGGACGTTCGAATGATCCTGACGATCAAGCGTCCAACGCTGATAGACGTTTTTTTCCCCTGATTACCTCAATGTCTTTTCACCTGACTCACCTGCGAACATAGTAGAATATAGAAGGCCATACAACAGTGCTTACCGTTGGCGCACCTTAACGTACAAAAATAAAAGCAAGCATGCAACTTTCTTTAGGCAAAGAAAAGGATGCTTGATGGATCTACACTTTTCTTTCGCCAAGGGAAAAGTATTATACAAGAGTGTTTCGGTTTTGTCTGGCGGTCGAGTATCCAACGGTTGGTAGGTTTTATTCCCCGCGGCCTGTTTTGCGTCGCTATCCAGTGTGTTCGGCTGTAAAGTATAGTCACAGAATGTTTTTACAACGCATTGTGCATACGATTAAGCAACCGCAGACTGTGCTAATTAAGCCCAAAGTGTGTGCATAGATCTAAATTTCGTCCAAACATATGCAGCGATGTAATCAGCGAAAAGTACCAGCCGGTCGATTTATTCATAGACAACCTCAGTTGTACTACTCACCACAAATTAAACAAAGAGAGGACACACGGGGCCACATCCATGCATATGCATGTGTCCAAAGTTACACGACCGAGACGTCACATCACGAACAAACCAAAGAAGAAACAGAATCACGCGGGCGGTATATATCCGCAGAAAAAAAAATCACGCAGGGGCGGGGTCGACCAAATTAACCAGCTGCTTCGATTACACGTATGCATGTAGCATTTCGCTCCATAGTTAGGTTCCTGCGTCCTGCGGTGCGGTCGCAGCGCCGGTGCCCCTGAACGAGTCCAGCGCCTTGGCTGCTTTGCCGCGCAGCACGCACTGGTGGTATAACGCCGCCACGGTCGCGCCCACGAACGGCCCGACCCAGAAGATCCACTGCAGAAGTCCATCAACAAATAATCAAGAGAAGATCGATGTAGTTAATTGCAAAGGCTAATTACGTGCGTATATGGGGATGCAGTCTTGGTGGTTTACTCACGTGGTGTTTCCAGGCTATGTGCTGGTTGTACATGACGGCGGCGCCGAGGCTCCTGGCCGGGTTAATCCCCGTGCCGGTGACCGGTATGGTCGCCAGGTGCACCACGAACACCGCAAACCCAATCGGCAGCGGCTGCAACACCTGAACAGAAACACGCAGAACAGAACAGAGCACGGCATCGAGTCAATCACACGGTGCGTCCGTCATTTCCACGGCAATGCATGCATGCATGCAAGCAAGAAGAGGAAATCAAACACGCAGCTAGAGCTAGAGCTAGGTAGGTTACGGGGACGAAGGAGTCGCGCGCGGTGCGCTTGGGGTCGGTGGAGGAGAAGACGGTGTAGACGAGCACGAAGGTGCCGACGATCTCGGCGCCGATCGCTCCGCCCACCGTGAACCCGTCGGCCACGGTGTTGGCGCCGCCGCCGAAGGCCTCGTAGCTGTGGGCGTGGCGCGTGATGGCCTTCACGATGGCCGCCCCGCAGATGGCTCCCAGGCACTGCGCCGCGATGTACATCGAGGCGCGCACCAGCGACAGCTTCCTCCCCACCAGCATCCCGAACGTCACCGCCGGGTTCATGTGCCCGCCTGAGAGGCCGCCGGTGCAGTGGACGAGGACGAAGATGGTGGCGCCGAAGGACCAGGCCACGCCGAGGTAGCCGACGCCGGTGCACGCTTGGGCGGCGGCCTGGCTCTTGTAGCCGATGACCGTGGCGATGCTGATGTAGAGGAAGATGAGCGTGGCCATGAACTCGGCGATGACGGCGCGGTACAGGGACCAACGGGACAGCTCGCTCCTGTCCAGCAGCTCCGCCGGAGGGTCCCAGTACGGCGCCGTCAGGGTGGCCTGCTTGGCGAGTTTGGCGGCGGCCACCTCCTCCTTCGTGTTCGGCATTATGCAACCTGAAGAACTTAATTAGGTCAGTAGGTACGCGCAGGCTAGCTAGTGCTGGTGTGTTCTTGGCGCGAACAGAGCGAGGTGGTAGGCGATGTTTAAATACACGAGCCGATGAGCTAGAGGTAGCCAGGTAGGTACTAGATATTTTGAGGCAGGAGGTTGCTCTCGCCGTTGCATTGGAATATAATACCTTTTGTTTCGTTTTAACGAAAATCAACAAAAGCGAGTGGCCGTCGACGCTTGATCTTGTGATGAAGAAGGGATGAGAGAGGCACTCCAAAATGCGACAAGACGGCTCGACAGATCAGCTAAAGATTCCTAAAAAAAAGACAGAGCTAAAGATCGAACAAGACTAGCTAGCCTAGCAAACCTTAGGCGTCTTCTCTAGAACATGTAAATCAGTTTTGCTTTGCTTTAATCAACTGGAAAAAGGGGCACGGTCGATCCTAGCCCAGTTTCGGCGACGCCCGTATGTGACCTCGAAATGATTAACTAGCATGTACAGAGATTCTACGTGTTACATGACGTTTTTAATTCGTTTCTGACTTTGTGTATAGATTCCTTTTGTTTGCGCCTCCACAAATGTCAGGAAACACTAGTGTTAGAGTGTTTGTGCATTTAAGAACAAGATATAATCGTAATCCAGTGGTTATGTCTCAAGCGTCTAATTTTCAACCAAAAGTTTTAAATTCCAGTTGATGCATCAAAATTGTTGGATCAGTATTTGAACGTTATTCTACCCTCCACTTTCCATTGTCCGCTCTAAATCTTAAAGCACAAACCATATCCAGTGTTTGAGAAATCGACTTATCTCAACCTAAGTGACTTAGATATAGCTGTAATTCACATCAAACACGGATAATGTATTTTTCGTAATGTTTTTGACACACATCATTTGAAATATTAGTGTATCCTGACGATTCAGCGCCGACTGGTAGGTGGGTTTTTCCCTAGTTATGTTAATTAGTGTATTTCACCTAACTCACTTGCTAGTGGTATCTCTGATCTACCAACATGGGAAAACAGAAAGGCATACAACTGTGATCACTGTTGTTGCACATAAACAAAAATAAAGAGAGTGGATTTTTAGAACCCAAAGGTGTTGCACTCACAATCCCGGGCCATCCGCAGAACTTTGAGATCAACGCCCAAAGCACACTGCATCGGTGGTTCAGCACTTGCACCATCTATCTCCTGCCGGCGGTTCTGCACTCGCACTCCATCTCCTGCCGGTGTACTGCATTATCGCGCCTCTCCAGCTTCGCAGCGCCGCAGCGGGGTGACGCGTCGGTTTGGGAAGCACTCTCTCTCTCTCTCTCTCCCGCACGAATCTCAAAGCGCATGCGTTTGTGTTAGAATATTGGCGTGGTGCGCCCGGGTGTACACGAAGCTTTCCCAAATAAAATTTTACTATGAAAACTTTCGTTAGGCATTTCTTTTGCTCGGGGAAAAGTATTAAACACGCATCAACAATTCTTCTTCGTGTTTTGCGTCAGTCCTTCCGCCAATCCGAGGAGCGTTTGGGTGCTCTTTTTTCCGGCTCCACCTCTTGGTTGAGTGCCGGATGTTGGTAGGTGTTATTTAATTTTCTCTGTTTTGCATCGCTATCCGGCTCGTTCGGCTGGACCGCGAGGTACAAAACGTTCTCCGGTTGAAAAATTGGTAAACCGATACGGATTGTATAAAATAAGGGTGTGGCTATTTCTCAATCCCCTGTTTTTGAAGCAAAAAAAAACATATATTTGATCGGGTATGAATGTATCAGAACCGTTGAATTAAGATCTGAGAATCACGATTACTCACACCTCTACCATGTGACATCCTTGGATTAAGATCCGGCGGCCAATGCAAACACGCGGACTGGTCACACTAAAAACATACAGTTTTTTTATAGCAAAACCGATAACTAAATTTGAAACAACACAGTCAGCTACTGCAACCGTGCCAAGTCCAAATGGTTGTTCAAACGATTCTGACATAAATTTGTTTTTGTTGCATCCCACGGAGAGTACATGTAGGAACTTTCGTCCATACACAGACATATGTAGCGATGTAATCACCGAAGTGTAATTGCATAGATTAATCGAAGAGACAACAGACAACAGAAGGGACCACCCGTGCATGCACATGCAAGCAACAGTCCAAAGTTACACAAGACAGCATGAACCAAGCAAAGTAGTAGAACCAAGAATCAAACAGGGACGCCCGGGCCGACCAAATTAAGCAGCTTCGATTACACGGATGCATGCGTACGTGTGTGCTCGCTCCTTGGTTAGGTTCGTGCGGTCGCAGCGCCGGTGCTCCTGAACGAGCCCAGCGCCTTGGCGGCCTCGCCGCGCAGCACGAACCGGTGGTAGAACGCCGCCACGGTCGCGCCGAGGAGCGGCCCCACCCAGAATATCCACTGCAAGAATAATCAACCAATCAAAAATCGGTATATATGCATGGTTGTTGCCAAGGTTAATTACGTGCGTGGATGCAATCTTAGTGGTTTGCTCACGTGGTCTTTCCAGGCTTTGTGCTGGTTGTACATGACGGCGGCGCCGAGGCTCCTGGCCGGGTTGATCCCCGTCCCCGAGATCGGTATTGTCGCCAGGTGCACCACGAACACCGCGAACCCAATCGGTAGCGGCACCAACACCTGAACAAACACACACACAGAGCAGAGGAAAACAGAGCACGCTCAAGTCAACCACTCGGAAACCACGGGTATACGGCATGCAAGCATGCAAGAAGATGAAATCAACACGCGTACGGGGATGAAGGAGTCGCGGGCGGTGCGCTTGGGGTCTGTGGCGGAGAGCACGGTGTAGACGAGAACGAACGTGCCGGCGATCTCTGCGCCGAACGCTGCGCCCACCGAGAACCCGTCGGACACGGAGTTGGCGCCGCCGCCGAGTGTCTCGTAGCTGCGGCCCGTGATCCCCTTCACGAGCCCCGCGCCGCAGATGGCCCCCAGGCACTGCGCCACGATGTACAGCACGGCGCGCACCAGCGACAGCTTCCTCCCCACCAGCAGCCCGAACGTCACCGCCGGGTTTATGTGCCCGCCTGTACCATGCATGCACCGGAGTTCATACATCGTAACGTAAATATGTGCAAAACTATCTCCGTTAGTACTCCGTATAAAATATGTTATTGTACTTAGAGATGCTTGGACGACGTGCCTGAGACGCCGCCGGTGCAGTAGACGAGGACGAAGATGGTGGCGCCGAAGGACCAGGCCACGCCGAGGTAGCCGACGCCGGTGCACGTTTCGGCGGCGGCCTGGCTCTTGTAGCCGATGACGGTGGCGATGCTGACATAGAGGAAGATGAACGTGGCAGTGAACTCGGCGATGGCGGCGCGGTACAGGGACCAACGGGACAACTCGCTCGTGTCCAGCAGCGGCGCCGGCGGTGGGTCCCAGTACGGCGCCTTCGTGATGGGCTGCTCGGAGGTGTCAGCGGCGGCCACCTCCTCCTTCGACATTTCTGTTACCTGAAGAACTTAGCTCAGGACGTCCGGTAAGGCTAGTGGTGTGTGTTCTTGGCGCGAAGAGAGCGAGGCGATAAGCGAGGTTTAAATAGACGAGTGATGAGAGGTTTATAGGAGGTTGCTGTTGCATTAGATCGTTATTTCTTTTAAATAAAATCAATCAATAAAATCGAGTGGCCCCGGCGCCTGATCTTGTGATAAGAAGAGGATGGGGCACTCGAAAATGCGACAAAATGACTCGATCTCGTGATGGTAGTCGGAGCAATTGTTCGATCTTGACATCAATCGATTAAATTAAGATAGAGCTAAAGGTCGGACGAGACTAGCTTAGCTTAGTAAGCCTCAGGTAACTTCTCCAAGCCCTGTAAATCGGTTTTACAATTTTGCGGATTTTGCCGATGCATGCGGGATTTGTTTTTGTTCTGACATCTTTCTACTAAAGTTACCACAATCTAAATTATCGTTTAGTTCAATGGGTTTTTGATAAAAAATTAAAAATCCTGAGACTTGTCTATTTTGCCGGCAATCCTGCTCTCCCAAACATAATTTGATTCCCGAAGGTTGTGACCGAATAGGATTAATAAGAATAGGGTGCTGATTTTAGGTATTGAGAAGTCGAGGTTTATTTCCGTTACATAATTTGTGATATTGTTTTAGTTCGTAATTCGTCTTTGCAGATTTAGTTTTCAAATTTGAACTAAAATCACGGCAAGAATTAGGAGGGAGTGAGCAACAAGATTCAGTTTCTGCACATTACTGTACGTTCGTAACTCGTTTGTGTTGATTCCTTTTGTTTTCCCCTCCACAAATGTCAGTGCTATCGAATCCTTATCCACCTGAGCCACGCGTGAGAGCATAGCTATCGGCTATCGCCCACTGCTAGTATACGCGTACAAATACACCACAGCGACTGGTTCAGATACGCCGCATCTCGTGACGGAATATGTACGCACCGAGCGCCAAGGCAGCCGTTTTCACGCCGAGAGCGGGCCTCTTTCTGTGCGTTGCGCGCGACCATTTGTTTGGCGTCCGATATTATTTTACCCGGTCGTATGATGTAGCAACGAGAGGTGGTTCTCGCATGGAAGTATGAAACTCGTCTTCTGGCTTCTACACGCAGTGTGGCATGATTGCGCAGGTGAAGCACGTTTTCATCATACGTGTATTTACCGGTTACCGCAGAACTGCCACAAATAACTTTTTTTCTTGACGGGTTGCCAGTTTGCCACAAATAACTCTGTTCCTTCCGAGAGCACGAGTCTACTCTAAACTCTCTTTTTTTAGTGGATAGACTCTTTTTTTTTAGCGAAGTCTACTCTATACTCTAGAGACAGCGCTTCGCCGCATGAGTCATGGGTCAGTTTTCTCAGCCCAGCCTGCGTAACAGGAGGCCTCGTCTAGAGCGATCGGGCTCCGTGTTTCCTAGCCCAACGTGACCTCTGTCTGGCGCGCTGACTAAAGGGCCAAAAAAAAAAGACTAACGGGCCGAAGAGATTCTTGCCTTTCTGGATAAACGGCCCAGCAAACTTAATCTTCTCCGGCCGTGGCACTGGCCACTGGGAAGTGGGAACACCCCCGCACTCGGCTGCTAGCCGTCTTCGTGGTCAAAACGGAGAAGCACCGGAATCGATTCCTCGAACAACCCTTTTCTTCTCGAGGCAAGTACGTATGCACCATTAACAAAGTTTCGAGTCAGCGCCTCAGCGGGAACCATTGATCGACAGAAAATCTGGTTGGAGCTCAGAGATGGTGGGAGACATTGACTTGGACGAGCATGTGTACGAGTATGGCTGTACCGCGCGCAATGAAGCATTATTATAATACTCCACCCGTCTCTGAATTTTAAGAGGTAGCATAATTTTATCATAAGTCAAACTTTTTGAAATTTGGTCAAGTTTATAGAAAAAAAAACTGACATCTACACTGTCAAATCAAGGACCTGAATTCATCACAAAATATTTTCGT
The DNA here is from genome assembly GCF_000005505.3 of Brachypodium distachyon. NCBI lineage: Eukaryota > Viridiplantae > Streptophyta > Magnoliopsida > Poales > Poaceae > Brachypodium > Brachypodium distachyon. The sequence continues at coordinate 41,707,817 of NC_016134.3, read as the reverse complement.
GTTGTGCTGATTTGATATAATAGATGTTAATATCTTGACTTTTTAAATTTCCTTTATAAAAAAGATTTGTGTATTTATATTTTAGTGCAGGCGGAGTGCCGGCAGGTTTATCCGCTCTGAACAAAGGTTATTCACAATACATCATCTCTTAGTACATGGTCTAAACTCGAAGACGTTATGAAACATGGTTAGATTTGTGGAATAGTTTCACGTAAAGATTATTATTTAAAAAAATTTGTCTTAAGGTTATTTTTGTCGTTTCAGTATCATGTATGAGGTGCTGCCACCCAATACATTATGTCACATAGACTAATATTTGTTACAGTATAATAGACCGTACTTTTATTAAGATCTTGGATTGTTTGAATGATGATTGTGAGAGCTAACGTATTGAGTTGCGCTTGTTGGAGTATTGGAATTGGAAGAGGGAGAAGAAAACGCAATTATGGAGTACTACTACTACTAATAGTCGGTTTACACTTCACTCTGTTTCGCTACTGCCTTGCCTGGTCAGCGAAGAACCGAGTTGCTGAACGAATGTAAAAGCGAAAAAAAAAACCTGCGAAATGGAAAGATTTTTTTTTTGCGAGGAATCAGGAGTGTTTTATTGATAAAAAAAAGTTCAGAATTACAATCTAAAGCGAGAAGCTCATCGATACAAGGGCGGCGACTCAAGTCTCGACACCTGAGACTCTACACCAGTACACCGCTCTTGGCTAATTGAGCAAATATCATGTGGCTCTCCTAGGATTCGAGACTTCGGGAGTGTGGGCTGCAACACAGATATTCGTCCAGGTGAATTGGTTCCTAGCAAAGCATGGTCAAGCAGCTCCCAGTCGTGTGACCCATACCCATCCGTTGCCTAGGAAGAAGCGAAGAGGAAAACTCAGCAACTTTGTCGTGAACAGAAGAAGAAGGCGCGAGAGGGCCCCATGGCGCGCACCCGGCACGCCATTGACACCTTCTTAAAGAGCGTCCACGTTAAGCGAAAGCGGCCGGAAGCAGATCGAATCCAACAACTTTTGACCCGACTTTCCTTCCACGAGGACCGGCCGTTTCTCCTTGATTTCTTTCGGCACGCACGTCGAAAGCAGATCTCAAGCACGTACGCACGCACGCACGAACCGACCCAGCGAGTCAGAATTCGAACCCATCCCAGTTCCCAAATCCAGTCCTTGTTCTCAGTTCTCTATTTCTAAAATTTACAATTCCTGGCCCTTTCGACGTCCAAATCCCCGAAGAAAAGAAAAAAGAATTGGCTGGCAGGCTGGACTGGAAGGAGACGGAAAATGTACGAAACACCACCAAGGAACCTGCTGCGCGTGCGCTGCTGGGCACTGCATGCAGCGATTGCCTCGATGCCTGAAGAAACAAGCTAGGGGTCGGGTCAATTAGCGGTCGCGCGGATTTGGAACCTAGCAATCCGGTTTCAGTTTCACTTACGGTGGCGCCTGCCACTTGACTACACCTCGCTGACGCGCGAGGCGTGACACTAGCAAAATGCATGGACATGTCGGTCGGAGGCAGAGTTCATCGGGCTGCCCGTCAACGAAATTTCTTTGGAAAACATAGTTGATCGATCAAACATCGACTGCATATCCTCAAGCATAGATAAACGCCTAGGCACTGTCACTGTACGCCAATCCTCTTTTCTGTGTTGTATAGTCTGTAGATATATAAATAGGCCGCCTGCTTTGCAGTGCAGCAACGAGTGTTAATAGTGTTAGCTATAGACTATAGCAAGCAAAACACAACAAAACCGTTCTTGGCAGGACAAATTTCCCGGAAATACCCCGCGACTTGCTGTAATTTCCCCACCTAACCTCCACCGCCGCCGATCCCTACTCCTCCTCCCTCGTGTCCTCTCTCCCCTCATTTCGCCCCATCGTCTCCTCCGTTTCCGATTAAATCGCAATCCAAAACCCCACCTGGAACACGAGCCGTGCGCCCCGCCGCTCGTCTCGCCTCGCCCTCGCTTCTCCATGTCGCCGGCTGCTGGAGGCGCCGCGCCCACGCAACCGGCGGCGAGCGCCGCCGCCCTGACGCCACCGGCGATCGCGGTGCCGGAGGCCGACCGCGCGGCGCCTCCGCCTACGCAGGAGAATCTCCGGGATCCGGCCGCCCAGGTAGAGGGCGCCGATCCAGGCAATGCGGCGGTGAGGAAGACGGCGTGGAACGTGCCGCCGCCGCCGCCCCCCGCAGCCACCGGCGGCATCATCGGCGGCGACGAGTCGTGGCCGGCGCTAGCCGATTCGGCGGCGCGCGCGTGGCCCAAGTCGGCATCGTCGGACTCCCTCAAGTCCCTCTCCGATGGCTCCGCCCCGTCCCTACCGGTACTAAATCTCGCGATCATGTCCATTTATCGCTATGCTAATGCATCTACAAGTGATTCTCCGTTGTTTAGTTTTTCCAGCACCATCTGACGTTTTTTTGTGTGTGATGAATCTGTTGATGTGATCAGGAGGAATTAATTGTGCCAGTAGTGCCATCGCAGCCGGTTTCTAATCCGATCTCAACTAACCCAAACGCTGCCTCCACCTCTCCTCCCCCCAATGCCACTGCCATGGCCTCTTCACGACAGAGCGGCCGTGTAAACCAGCCAAATCTAGTTCGGCATGGTGGTGGCAACGGTGGTAACAACGGTGCTGGTAGGGGTGGAAATGGGAGCAGTCCTGGCCTCAGGACTGGTAATAATACCAGTGATCTGAACAGTGGTAGTGGTGGTGATGGTAACTGGAACGATGGAGGCCTTGGTGGAGGCAGCAACCTGAACTCTAGTGTCCTTAGTGGTGGCAGCAACCTGAACTCTAGTGTCCGTAGCGGCGGCATCAATGGCAGTGGCATGGACAGCAGTAGAAGAATGGTTGGCAATAACAACTGGAATGGGAATGGTCGTGGCGGCGGCGGTGGCAGCAGCAGCAACAACAATGGCACTGGCATTGGTAACGGAGGCAACAGAAATAATGGTAGTAGCGCCTGGAACAGTAATGCCCGAAATGGTAGTGGCATTAGCAATGGCTTTGGCGGTCGTGGTGGCCGGAATCGCCGTGATCACGAGAGAGGGGGTAGTTTTCCCCATAGGAATTATTCCCGAGCACTGCCAGTGCCGCCACAACAGCAGCAACCAGGCTACCAGCCTGGTCCATTTCACCGACCACCGCCGCCACCATCTGCTGCACATTTTATTGTGTCACAACCTTTTATGCCATATGTTCCACCTTTTGCTTACCCTGGTGAGCCAATTCATCCTCTCATTCTTTGGAATAACCTCTCATCTCTTTATTATAACGTGGTTATTGTGGCAATGTGCGGCAGATATGCAAGGCTATCCTTTCTATATCACACCAGTTGAGCAGCAGTTCCAGAACATGCATCTTGTCCGACAGCCAATGCAACCTTTAGGGTTTCAGCAAGATCAGCTAAGTCTCCAAAATGATATTCGCCATCAGATTGAGCACTATTTTAGGTAGTGAATCTACTTGATATTTCTTTGGGTGTTATAGCTATTTTTTTTTCTGCTAATTGTTTGTTTCACATCTTCTGTTGTCAGCACTAATAATCTTTGCCACGACACATACTTGAGGAGACATATGGATGATCTAGGATGGGTGCCTATTGACCTAATCGCTGGATTCCCTATGGTTCGTTTTTTATTCCTTCTTTCATTTCAAAACCAGGATGTAGAGTTTTTGTTATTCTAGTTTCCTTTGGAACTCTGAACGCTTGTGTGGTATCTCTGCTGACTTTATTTTGATATAGATAACTTATGTCGCATGACCAGAACTTGAAAAGTTTACTTGCTTTGCTATATTCTGGTATACCAGAAGTTTGCTTCATAAATGGCTGCATTCAAACTGCCGTTACCTGACGGCATTTCTGAATATTTCAAGACGTACCTACTAGAGAGGTGGTTCTCAATGTTCACAAAAAGTGTGGTAAAATTATTAAATGAGGATAGTTACATTTTTATGGGGCAAGGCACTAGCAGATGTGTACTTGCAAATTGCAAATATTGCTAGTATGTTATAATTCTTAGTATAAGGTGCATGGTAGGAATTTCATGTATTGTAACATTTGAAATTTCAAGGAAATTTGTGTAATAATATACTCTTTTGTGTCTGTTTTGCTTTTCTGGTAGAGTGGCATGTGTTTACTGCATTGCCTTAAAGTCAATTAAATGCTTCTGGAAGGAATATTGTAGGATTTAAATATGTCTAGTTTTTAACTTTGACATGAGAATCTGTGAAAAAATGTAGACACTAAGAATGTGAGGTTGATTGGTGTGCCGTTAGTGGTTACCTTCTTTCTTGATTTTAATTTAAGCTAGTTTTGTGAAGTATTGTTAGCAGCTACAGCTGCATTTGACTAATGATTTCTTTATACTCCAAATTGGTATGGTAATGCATATTAGTACAATCAGTATGTCCTGCAGTGGCGACCTCTGTCGTTAAGAGGTCAAATAGCCAAATTGGCATGGTGATGCAAATTAGTGCAATCAGTTAAACTTCTGTGGCGACCTCTGTGGTTAAGAGTTATGTCAGGCCCTGCATCTGTTCTTCTGTCATTCTTCAGTTCAGCTGTTGATTCTTCAGTCATCAAGCGAACCGGTACCGGAGCTTCTTAACCATCCATCTGCGATCGGACGGCTGTCATTCAAATTACCGCAAAGGGAATTATGTGTCCATCACCTTTTTTTTTACCGCCTAGCGGGTTGCTTTACTTTCTCCTGGCTATTTAAGCCATGTAAGAGCTGGATGCTCCTCACTTTTCATCACTGTATGCAAACCCTGGCCGCCACCGAGTGATGCTAAAAGAAAACCCAAAATACCAAAAACAATAGAAAAGCCAAAAATCCTCAAAAATTATCTCCTGTTGGTGTGGTGTTGTTCTTGATTTCCAACTTGTTCTTGTCTAAGATTAGTCTGGGCATAACAAGTTAACCTAAGTAGCTCTGCTTAGATTATTTTTGAGACTATAAGCTAAAAAGGGCGTAATACCTGATAGTAAGTACTTAGCTGTGGAGGGGTAATACCAGATAGTATAGTGATATCCCTAGACTATCTTTGCAATGTTCTCTTGAATTATTCTTAGTATTTTTGCAAAACATCGTATTGTATTTTTTATTCATTTGTACAAATTCCAGTTTTCCTTTATAAGATGCGTTATGTTGGCAGATTATAGGATTACTTAGAGTGCATTCAGCACTTAGGTGTTCTCCCAGGTTGCCATGTTGCATGTAAACATCCAGCGATCCATGCAGCACTAGTATTTAATCCTCCATTATTTTGAAAATAAACTCATAAAACAATGGACGATTACCTTGACTTGCAACTGTTATTGTATTCTTATATTTCTGATCTCATTTTACTTTGCCATTATGATTTAGATCAATAAATATCACTATATGTAAGGATCTGGGTGTGTTCTTGTAACAACGCTATTCACCTGAACTTGTGTTTTATTTCGTAGTTGACCAGGTTCACAGTGTTGGGGATAGATACCAACTATATACTAGATTCTATCCGAGGCTCTGAGATGTTGGAAGTGCAGGTTCGCAGTACCCACCTGCAACACTGGCTTTACATTTTATCTTTCCACTCTTGTGACTATTAAGACACATTTGCATGTTTTACTGCCCTGGTGTTTTAACAGGGAAATAATGTCAGGAGACGCAATGATTGGGCAGACTGGCTACTTCACCTCCCACCTGCAAATCAGGTTGGCTCCACCCCACCCGACCACACACAATGGCCTAACTTATGTTTTTTTACCCAAATACAATCTTTTTTATAGACTCGGTACTAACTATAGTATTTCTTCAGCTCCAGTGAAGAACAAGATGACGGAGCACGGCTGCTTGCTATGGCCAAGTGATTAGAAGGGATAGTCCATTTGATCAAGGGCGGGATATCTCGTGATAGATGGATCATGTATGTACAGCGGATCACCTTTCCAGAGTCGGAAGATTTTGTTTGTCTTGGACAGACATGATGGCTGCACTTAAAAGCACATTAAAGGGCATTAAGCGGGCAAACATACCAATAATAGGAAATAAATTCCAGAATTACAGATCCATTTTCTTTTATCTGTATAGTTTTATCTTATGAGAAATGATCCTCGTCTCCTCATCATGGATGATGCCCTGTTTGACTGATATAGATGTCACAAGGGGTTTATGGATTACCCTGGATTATGGATGTTTTATGGGGTTTATCTTCGGATTACCCCCTCATTTTTGGGAGCGTTCTGTCAGGGCTCAGTACAGTGGGAGATTACCCTTATTGTTGGATGCTGTCAGGATAATTATGTACATTATTCTTTCGTTTCATCTGAAGCTCCCAAGGTTGTGCGTATGCAAACAAGAAATCTGAATGTTCTCTACATCGGGGAATACCTGGCAATGTCAATTTTGTACCCTCTGTCTGTATGGGCTTGTTTGGGCAAAGTAGTGAGTGAATTTTATGAGAAAATAGTACGTCCGGAAATCCCTGCGTCGGCCATCGCAGCCTCGCAGGGTTTGTCTGAACCTTTATATGGGCCTGTTTGAGGCTAACGTTTAGTCTGTCGTGGCCGGATTGTGATGCGCTAATTTATTGTGTACTTTACTCTCAAAAAAAATTATTGTGTATTTTATTGTGGAAGGTTACACATGAAAGCAGGAAAAACAAAAGTTTTGCCAAACATAAAATAGGCAAAAGTTATTTAGCAAGGAAGCAGTTAAAGGCAGGCACATATATAAAACCATACTTTTTGCGCAAATTGTACAAACTCCATATAAACAATGTTTAGAAGTTTCAGAAAATTCGTACAAAGCTACATTATGTTGGAGTTGTGATGTTCTACAAACCTGCAAAATTTCAAGTTGGAACTCAATTGCATTTGGAAGAAGAAAAATGAGAAATGTGCAAATGAAAAGTGTTAAGCAGTGATGAACTACTATTCATGATAAATTTGTTTTTTTTTTCGCTGCTGCCAAACACAATGTACTTTGGACTTGAAATTTTACACATATAAAAAAAACCATCACTTCTTTAACATGTGTGATGTTTTGAAAATTTTCTGAACTTTTTACGATGGTTTTCACGGAGCTTTCACCATAGAGGTCGTTTTCACCGAATACGCCGCCTTTTATACAGTAGTTCAAGCAAAGGGCTTAAATTTTAGTCAACAGTATAAGAACCGTTGAATTAGTACCTGAGGACACCATCCGTACACTCTTCCCCACTGTTCATTCTGAATTTTAAAGCAAAAGATAGAGCTCACGGTTAAGCAATCGACTAATCCCTAACTAAAAATCAAGCGACTTAAAGTTAGCAAACTCGTTTCATATATTCTTGCCGGCTTGAAAGGGCTTGAAAACCCTGCAATTTTGTGTAGCTTCTCTTCTTCACCAAGTTATCTCTCACTATTGACACAAACTAGCATGGTGGCCTGCGCGAAATGCGCGGGCTACACCATGATGATCGTTTTTTATTATTATTTTTGTACGTATGCTGAAAACTTTTTCATTTTGTATATCTTTTGATTTTCTGTCATACCGGTATACTCCTTCTTGTCGGGTTTATTAGGCCCGCACGGGATTTTATAAGAGACTTTGACGAAACATTACTTGGTAGTACGACGATATTGCGACACAAAAGAGATATCGTTGTATTCCTATTGGAAAATTCAATCAATAATATAATGTTTATATACCTACATTTTTTTTATAGTTGTTCATCAAAGTTTGGCACAAAATTCAATGCATGTTTTATAAATCCGGACGGAGGGAGTATAATTCATTGATATTAGATTTTCTCCGATACATATCTGGCCATCGTATTTTTAATTCTGAAATCCAAGACATGCGATTTGTATACCTAAGGGCTTCAACGGCGTGCCAAAAGCCAAATTTGTCACATAGGTCCAATTTGACATTGATGCTAAATTTTAGTTTTCCTAAGTGCAGATGATGCCAAACTTGCACATAGATGGGACCCACAAAAGAATGACTTAATTACTCATTTCTCTTACCTCTTCTTCTTCCTCATCCTCACTTTCTCATCAATCCTCGGACCCCACCTCCACCATCGCCCTACTGCATCACCTCCGCTCGCGGCCCTACACCTCCTCCGCTCCTCCGCCGTACGCCCTCTGCACCACCTCCGCCCCTCCTGCGCACACCCTGCATCGCCTCCGTTGGTGCCCCTACGCCGCGCTCGCCCCCACAACGCCTCCGCTCCTCCGTGCGCACCCCTGCACTACCTCCCCTTGTGCCTCGCGCCACGGTGGAGGCTCTAAGTGATATAGTTCCGTACCTAAATTGTGAAATTCCTCCCGTGAGCCTCTCATTCCCTAAATCCCCTAGGAGGCCCTGCCACAGCACTCCCACCCTTATATGTCGCTCCATTGTTGCTCTGCTTGGCGCCTCCCGCCACTGCTTCCTGTTGTTAGATTGGGCTCAATGTTTCTTTTTAGAGGTTCACCCAAACGTAACATAAAACGAACAATTTGTAGGACTCCTAGATCTCATGACTAACAGATAGAAATAATTGGGGTGATGTGGATCAACGTGGAGGCTCCCCCGGTACCTCTCATATTGCCTGTAGGACTCATATATCTCATACCTAACAGTTGGAAATAATTGGGGTGACCCGCGCAGATTGCACGGCTAGACTTGTATAACGAAACATTTGATTTCTTATATATTTTACTTAACCAAAATATGTATAGGTTTTTTTTTGTTTTTCGTGAAGACAAATCTTCTAAGATGATAAGATGGAATATTATATTGCAGATTAGGTTGTCATTATATATTTTTATCAACATATTTGTATTTTATTAACATTATCTGCAATATAAAATTGTTGAGCTTGAATAAGGTACTTATGTGTTTGCTACATTTTACTTTGCGCGATATTATTTTATATAATTTTAAAATTTTCTTTTAGACATCGACCAGAAACTTATATATTTTTAATATTTAATTATTGTTTTGGACGGTTGATGCACCAAAGCATTCCTTGCAAGCGGCACGCGACGCAGCGAGCAAGAGGTGGCTTCCGACGGTGGCTGATAGAGCGTTGTGGCGGCCGTGGATCACGGTAGCAGGGACCTGATGGCGTCTCGATGATGACGGATCATAACAGCAGCGGCCGATGGCGCTGGGGCGGCTGATCACAGCATCGGCGGTGCGGTCACGCGGTGCTCTAGGCGCGCGCGTGCAAGATGCAAGGCCACCGTGCGGCGATGCTGCAACACTTGCATGGGCCGTCCGTGCAGAGATAAAGATTAGATCACTAATTACCACCGAACTCTTAGATGGCACTTCGTTAAATCGTCAATTACCACCGAATGTAAAAAATCCAGTTAATAATGACATGACACCAAAAATGCGTAAGACTTTGATGTAGTATTAATTTGTTTGATCTCGATAATTGCTGCAACACAATCTTGTTCACGCGTATCCGTAGACATTTTTCATCATGGACGTGGCCTCGACGATTCCCTTCCAAAGCTTGGCCTACCTCGTCACCGGTAAAGGCATGCGGCGGATGTTCCAGTAGCGAGCGTGGCGGCTCTAGTGAAGACACGCGTTGCGAACTTTATGGAAAATAAATGTGACATGTAAGAGTTCGTTTTGGTTAAAAAGATCCGTCCGTCATCTGGTTGCTTCACATTAGCAAATATACATGTCACGTATATGTAACGCACGATTTGAAAGAAAATTTATGTGTCACGTAGATCTCACGGTCGTGTTTCAATAACTCTCAGATCCAACTATCAGAATAATTGAGGTGATATGGATCAACGTGGGGCCTCACTCGGTATCCCTCATATTGTTTTTAGTATATAACCAGTTCGTAGCCCAAGCGACATATCGTTCTCATTAAATTTTAACCGTTAAATAGAAGATCCGATGGCCAATATAATTCAAGTGATGTGAATCAACGTGGCGTCTCCCTGCTATGAATCGAGTGGCCGCTCCGAGAGGAGGATGCTGGGATAGAAGAGCAGCGGGCAGGTGGGGCGGGCCGGACACAAAGGCAAACGCGAGTAGTCACAACACAGGACGGGTGGAGTGGAGCTCGGGGGAGAAGGCTTGGAGCTGCCAGCGAGAGTTTCGGACGATGCCCTGCATGCAAATCGGGTGCCCATGACGGCGGTAGAGGAGGCCGAGAGGTTCAACGGCCTTGGAGGCTCGATCCTGGGAGGCGGAGGTAGTTTCTATCAACTTTTGTTGGTACCAAAATCAAGGTCTGCGGTTTTCAGATGCTATAAATAAACAGTCAGATGTTTTGCTTTTTTAATGATTTTCTAGTAGCTTTACATTTTTTATGGTTGTTCGTTCCATCATTTTCTTTTGTGTTCGTCTACCGGTTGATCTTAAAATCACTTAACAGAGGAGGTTCAAGGACAAATGGACCACACTTCCCCTGATTGTAACGTTCACGTGTACGTTTGCTTTTACTTCTCTCTAATCTATGCATACTCTGCTGCATTTATTCTCGTTTTGTGCACCTGCATACGTGATACGTGTAATCTGTAATCTATTCACCCCTATGGTCCTGGACATGAGAGAAGATAGAACTGAACGAATGGAGCGGTACGCGGTTTGTGGGATTAAATCGTGGCTAGGCCCTCTCTCTCACTTGATACATACCGTACAGCGTCTGGACTCTGGACTTTAGGAGACAGGAGCGTCACGTGACGCGTTAGACTTCGTTAAGGTTAGATGCGAGAGTTCGTTAACACTAAAAGGATACGTGACTCAGTCTGGTTGCTTCACGTTCTAATTACAGGGTTTAAAAGCAAATTTATGTGTCATGTAAATCTAAAGGTTGTGTTTCAACAACTCTTAAATCCAACGATCAGATTAATTGTGGTGATGTGGATTAACATGAGGCCTCCCCTCGTTACCCATCGTATTGCTTTTAGTATATAATAGATCTGAAAGGTGGCTAGATCAGTTTTGTGCGAGAGGCAATTGCATGGCAGATACATGAAATTGAAATGTATGTTCACTTTAGTCGACCATCAAATCCAAAAGAAAAACTGATTACAATGAACATAGGTGCCAAGTTCATGGGACATGGCTTTCTTGTTCTACGGGCTATCTTCGGTCCGTGCTCCTAGATGACATGTCAGCCATTGGTACGGGGCACAAAGCATTAGCAAGAGGCCACTTAACATAGCAACATAACAACGATCATGTGACCAGTTCTCAGCTGGTAGATTGGCAAGATTGTGCCCTGCACACAGAGCTAGGTGCCATTATTCCATGCATCACAACGTCCAAATAGGGTGTTCTTCCCCGACTCCGACCGCCTACCTCGGTCTTTGTTATCATTGAGCTCTAACTTGACTTTTTCCATGTGTTCATCCTTCTCTATGCTGTCGTCATTTTCCCTCAATAAGCTTGATGGTCCCACCGTGTTTAGCTTGGCCTCGATATGGAATCCTCGCCGCTGGCCGTCATTGTACCAATGCCAAAAATGAACGACCCCCTTTAAACATATCCATGTCACTCTCGCTGCTTTTAGTTGTCGTCTTGCCAACCTCTTTGGCTGCTACCTCACTGGTGTGCCCAACCCCTGGCCCATCCTCTTCCATGTTTTCTGCATCTCTTTGTTTCTCTCCGCGTGGAGTCGGATTTATCTACAGTACACAGATGATGAGCAAGAAAGCGTCGGACTTCATTCTCTCTTTCCTTGAAAAAGAGAGAGGATAAAACTTTGTTTCCTTGAAGAGTATTGAAAGGATTTGTAAAACGTCGAATGAGTTGTTTGGATACAAGGGACAATCTTTAGATATCACCTACAAAACACCTCATTTTTTTATCAATTAAAATCTGGAGAGCATTGAGAACCGAAGACGGTACGCTGCAGCCGGGACGACGCACGTACGCGCGCGACGGCGTACCAATCAGGCACAGGCAAAAAATGTCACTTTGAGCAGCGGCGAAGGCATGGCCTTTGCTGCACACAGGGGCCGCAGGCGGAGCCACGGAGAGAGCGAGCGCACGTGCCAGGCGACCGTCAAACCCCGCCGCGCCTTTGGGGCAGCCAGGGTACGGTACGACGCCGCCCCGGCGTTGGACACGTGAAATATTCCTGCCTTCTCTTTTCCGCTGGCCGCTGCCAATTGCCGTGGCGCCCAGCACCAGCTGAGCTGACCAGGCTGACCGTGAGCGAGGGGAACCGCGCCGTCGTTCAGTCGTTCTACGCGCGCATATTGCCATGGCGCACCAACCTGCCGAGCCTTGGAAATGATCTTTTCCGGTGGTGGGCCGAGGTATTTAGCTACGTACGGGCCTTGACTAATCAGACCTAACCTGGCCGTTCAAGTTAAAAGCGTACGCTCGGCGGCTTGAGGGTGAAGCCCGCGTGATCTCAGCAGCTGTCCCTACCTGTACAAATATAAATCTATTTTAAACGTGTTGAAGAAAGCATCTCGTTCTCTTTGCACATTAACCGGGGATAAGCGAGCGAGACTGAGTTTGGCATCGTGGTAGATTCAGATTATCCGGTTTTGTTTATAAGTTTATGACTACTTTAAAGCCACGTTTGGAACAAAGGTTTTTCATAGAAATTTTACATGAAAAGAATTCTGCAGGAAATTTTTCTATAATGCCATTTGAATTGTAGTATTGGTACTAAGAATTTTTATAGTAAGGCTCGAAACTCATGTTTTCATTTCCTTTGAGAACTCCAATGCAATGCAACATGTGTCTGTATCTCTTCTCTCCTCTTTCATGTGATCTTTCTTTTCCGTAAAATCCAAACAGCCTATTGTACAATTCCTGTATTTCAGATTCTTGTAGGAATTCACAAAACATGACATCCAATGCCTGCAATTTTCTTATTCCTCTGTTTTTCATATCCTGTGTTTCAAACGGTGTTAATGTTTGTCTAACAAACCTTTCTCTGATTCCATAACGTTATTAAATTTAAGCTTAGCGCATCATTGTTCTGTAACAGTGTAACTCAGCATAGCACAAATTTCTAGGCTAGATTTGTTTTGGCAATCATTGCACGTACATACTTAGGCCCCTGTTCATCCACTCAAGCAAGCACTTGCCAAACAGCGCTGCTATGCGTATGACAGATTTTGTACGATTTGCTTACGATTCGAACTTGCATGTGAAGAGAAAAGAAGGCATGGCTCCACAAGCGTGAGAGTAAGCTCACCTAATCTTAAGCAAATCGCCAAATCGTACAAAGAACATCATGCACAAAGCAGCTTTGTTTGCGAAACATTTTCTTCCGACATTACCATGCCAAAGCTCGGAGACATGATTTTTTTTTTTGATAAAACTCTCGCGTTGCTATGCCAGGCCATCTTTATAATACAGTACTAGATCACGATAGTAAGTGTTGCTATATCTGAATTTTAGGTTTTGAACGAAATGATAAATTTGACATAAATATATGGAGGCATGGAACCTGAAAGATCAATTAAATAAGGTGAGATATCAATTTTGTTAGTATAGGACTTAAGTATTGTTAATAGAGAAAAGTATGAATCTAACTGTTTTGAACATATTTGGGCTTACGGTAAGTGGTAGGTTCATAACATTTTCGTCGGTCTATTTCTCCTTATAAGCCTAGAATGTGAAAGTAGGCACACGAGTTTGGTGCTTTGTTATATATAAAAGAGATGGATATTATCTGTCGTGCTTAGCCCAACAAGATGCAACTGATCAATAGATTGATTTCAAGTTCCTCGGGGAGGATAACTTGATCCACTAGTGCCTAACAAAGTTTTTAGTTTTTGTATTAATGGCAGTCCTTTTAGGACACAATTCTTCTGTTTTATATAATCCTTGTAAGTTTTCTAAGTATACTTTGCATTTAGATTTCTAAAACCTAATCATTTTAATATTTTTTCTCAGAGCGGACAGTTTTAACGCTACCATCCTATTGGACGAGTAAAGGTAGACTCGGGTAGAAATTGAAGAAAAGTTAAATGTGTCGTACAATTCATTGCATAAAAATTTGAAAAAAGGACTAAATAACACTTCATTTCGTTCTTAAAAGGTCTGCTTGGACAAATAAAAAGAGTAGACCAGTTGGCGGAGAACGGTATAACCAACGGACGAACAGGAACGACTCAAACGTGGAACGGGACGGCTCGGGATGACACCTTCATTAGCTTAGACAATTGTAAAGTACATCGTCCCCAGCAGAGGGGTACCGTAGATAATACACTTGCACAGGATCATCTCCAGGGGAGGGATCAGGCCAAAGCAGGGGAGAAAATTACGGCTTTGACGCATCATCAATCGTGCGTGCTCTTTCGTACGGCCATACGCTAACTGGTCAAGTTTCTTTATTCACGGATTCCTCCTCCCTAAGCTAAGACCGGGCACACTCCACCGTTAACTCATCCACCTGTGATAGACTAGGCACTAAAGCATAGTACTACTTGTCTACTGTAGGAGTATTATTTTTGTGCGCTCCGACCTCTCAAGTGTCGGAACAAAAGAGATCACTGGCCGAGAATCCACACGGAGACGTGACAACAATCCTGGATACCCAGGCCCGCCTCATAAAGAATCCATCCTCCCTTTTGTTTTTTTGAAGGCACAAAGCATCTGTCCATTTTTGGGTTTTATTTTTTTGAGAATCTGTCCTTGGAGATCAGGGACGCAAAATGTATTGTGGGCCATGGAGGGGGTGTGGGGCCCCACACGCACATCGACGAGTAATGGAGACTTGTGCCTGGCTGGTCCTGGTGTAACCATCGTGATTAATTACACCCATATTTTTTTTGACAGCACACCCATTTGTTTCTGTCTACAGGGTGAGATTGGGTGCTGTGCAGATATACTGGTAGTACTAGGCCAGAAATGAGCTACCTCTGTGGATTAATTGAGCAAGTCAATCATCTCCTTGGACCAGATATTTTTTGAGCATAGTACTCCAGCGCCTGACTTGTGGGCCAAATAGATAGGCCGGTCCGCTATTGGTCCCGCCTGACAGATCCTGCGAAATGGTTTGTTGCGTGGTCTAACCTAACAGTGGCAAAAGGGCACATAGCTGGAAGATTTCCCGTGTACTACTATCCCGTTTTTGTTTTCTTTTTCCTCTGCGAGAGTTGAAAAACACTGTCCGATTATGTAACTCCGTGGTTTTGTGGGGACAATCCCTGTTTGCCTAAAAAAAATACTTCTGCTATTGGAGGCCCCCGTTGGAGAGAAGACACAGGGGACAGTTCAATTTCCTCATGAGTCTGGAAAATCCCCACGTTTCCGAAGACGGCTTAAGTTTTGATTTGAAGAAGAAAGAAAAGGGTGGACGACTTCGGGGGACTATTCGGATATAAAGATCATGTCCCACTCAGAAACCGACGTGCGAACAAAGCGCACGATGCACCTAGAGGAGACCATCATCACAAGCGCAAAGACAGCGAGAAAAGAAGAGGCAAAAATTCCCCTCATCCAGCCATCATCATCGGAGGGGATGCTAGGTGGCTTGTTCCTTTCCCCTGCCCCCAAAATGTCATTGTTGCAGGAAGCAATAGTTACCAGATTTGTACAAGCAAGATATATATAGGCCCGATCATCTTTCCGCCTAATCCCACGCGACAACAAAGATCAAGCCGGTGGTGGCAGTAGTAGTCATACCAGTAACACCAAAACATGGAAGACACCAACTAAGCTTAGCTATATACTACTACTACGACTAGCAGCTGCCGCTATACAAATTATAAGCTGCCTGCCATTGGCCCTTGCCATGCCACCTCTCTTTTTCAACGACCAAAAGATAGCCCCTAAATCAAGCAAAAAAAAGAACCCACAATATCCACATGGACGATAATGATGAACTGGTTGCTCCTAAGTACTACTGCAATGAAGTAGTGGTAGTGGTGGCCGTTGTTGTTGTTGCCGCGGTTGCTGCTCTGCTTCGGTCCATCTCGTCCTGGCTCTTGGGGATTCAGAATGGCGCCGAGAGCACCCTCTTGAGCGTCCTCTTGACCGGCACCGGCGCCTCCACCGACGCCTTCAGCTGCGCACGCGCGGATGGATGGATCCAGCGAGGGAGGAGGAGGAGGAGACGAGTTAGTTAGCACTTAGCAGTCGTCGCGTAGCTAGAAATTAAAACTGATTCTGAAGAGACAAGGAAACGGATGAGCGGCGGGTAGGGGTCACCTGGTCGTACTTGATGCGGAGTTCGTCGTTCTCCAGCTGCAGCTCCCGCACCTCCGACTCGAGCTGCGTGACGTGCGCCTGCTTGCGCGCGCGGGAGCGCGAGGCGGACTCGCGGTTCTTGATCATGCGCTTCTTGCGCCGCTCGACGGGGCCGGCGCCGGTGCCGGTGGGGGCGGCTCCGGACCAGGCGGGGACCGGCGCGAGGCCGCACATGCCGCGCGCGGCGCCGTCGAGGGGCGCGGCGGCGAAGTGGGGGAAGGAGGAGGCGGCGGCGGCGGAGAAGAAGCAGGGCGGCGACGCGGCCGCCGCATTGCGGGAGCAGCCGCCGAAGCCGGGGTGGAAGGGGGAGGAGGAGGAGGCGAGGAGGTGGAGGCGGGGGTTGAGGCTGAGCGCGGTGGAGATGGCGGCGGCGGCGGCCGTGGCCGGGGGCGAGGCGCTGGGGCTGGTGGTGACGGCCCACATGTCCTCATCGTCTTCCATTGCCGCCATGGCCATGGCCTAGCGCTAGAGCGCTTGAGCGCGCGCGTGTCACGGTCGGGTGTTGCGTGCGTTTGGGGTGGCCGCTCCTTTTGCCTCTTTTGGCCGAGACAGGGATGGGAATAAGTAGGATGGTTTTGCTTGGTCCCGTCGGATTTTTTACCACTTGTAGTTGTAGCGGGGGAGGAGGAGAGGAGAGGTGGGCACCGTCGCTTCGCAGCATCGGCGCCCGGACAAGTGTGCCAATGGCCGCGCGACTTCTGTGTGTGTGGGCGCGAGCGCAGTGGCTACTGTCGACCAGTGCACCTACTGGTGTGGGTCAAGCCGGTACTGTTCAAGATGGCGCCCGGTCCCGGCCGGGCCAGCACCGTGGGCAGTCTTGTGCCGCCCCGGAATGAGACGACCGTCATGGGCGGGGCCTGTTCCTTCCTGGATCCTCCTAGATTTCACTGGATCGACCCGGAATCGAATCCAATTGAACTAGCATATCATAACACAGCTGAGCTCATGATTCAGTCAAGTATGTATGGGACATTTTAGTTCGTGACCAAATTTCGCGCTTACTTACTCCCTCCGTCCGTTTTTACTAGGCGCGTTAGTTTCTTCACAGGTACCAAGATAGCTAGCCTCCTAGCGCATGGATCGCCTGCAATTGGTTCACGCATTTTTCTGACCCAATCAGTTGCGTTCTACCCTAAACCAAATCTAATACGTCTGATATATACGGTCGAGGCTATTCAAATAAAACGTCCGGTAAAGTCGGACGGAGGGAGCAGTACTCTGGCGTCGTGGCGGAGCCACCCATGCTTTGTTTAGGCTGGTTCTTGACTACGTATGCTTGGTCCGACTGCAAAACTCTAGTCTCGGCGACCCGGTCGTGGCGGTCGTCGTCGTGCCACTCCCATCGAAGCAAGTACGTAGTACTGTGGTGCCTAGCTTCCGGGCTTTTGGGCTGTTCCCCGGTACAAGGCGGCATGTGGGAGACCGTCCTTGCTCCAAGCGTGCGTTCCAAGCCGCCTCGCCTCGGCTCTCCCCGTACTGTACTAGTACTGCCTTTCTTTGGTCGCTCCAGCTGGAAACAAATTTAACACACACGGGCCGGGCGCGTGCGTCCCTGTTCCCAGAGGTGTGCAGGCCCTGCGATCTTAAGTGGCCTAGCCTACATGTAGGAGCATCGAGGTAGTAGTAGTAGTATCGTGTACTAGCATCAGCATGTGATACTGGTCAGGCCGGATCGATCTTGGGAGAGAATCGACTGGGCTGGCTGGTGCGGCGTAAAAAGAATAAGAGGACGCCGGCCAATTGGTATTGGAAGGCGTGGTTGTTCAGTTTTGGTCAATCCACTTGTTTTTTCTTGCCTGCGATCGATGAGCCGACGAGGGCGCTCTGCAGCTTTTTTTTTTCTTTTCTTTTGTTGTTCGCGTCCGGCGTTGGCATGAACCGGCAGCCAGAAATGGGCCACGCACCAACAAGCATGCAGACGCCGGAGCTGGCTGGCGGCGGTGGCCTCTCTCCATTTGGGCTCTCCGGCCAGACCGTGCCACCGATGACGCCCTGCCTGGGAGCATGGTACCAGTGATCCGGTTGTTGAGACATGGTGGTCCAATATATAACTTTTATCTCGATATAAATTATAACCAGTATTTTTTTTATCTCAAACATATAGTAGTATTGAATTTAGGAAAAGAAAAAAACGGCATTAGAACAATTTTGTGATAATTTCAATTCGATCAATGAGCAAATCTTAATTCGATCAATGAAAGACCGAGAAAAATGTCGCCGGCTCCGTGTAAGCTGTTGCCTCGTCGCATGCTTGCGGTGTCGAAGCGTATGCTTGCCGTCCGCTGGCAGTCAACGACGATGATGACGAGAAATACGATGCAATCTTAGCTGCTCATGCTCGTCTGCTCGGCAAAAATACGATACGATGCCAACTGCTCGTGATCAATCGCTAGGCTGCTACAAGTCCCGATCTAATGTGGTGATGCGTACATTACACAACAGAAAGAAAACGAAAACTTGCCAGGAAGATGGGCTATTTGCTCGGGCTGATTTTTCTTTTTTGGTGGGTTTAAGATACACTAGTGTATATGTATACGGGCTATATTTCTAGGGTGATCCATGGACCACCCTGGCCATCCTATGGATCCGTGGGTGCATGGTACTGATGCCAATTACTCCCTTCGTTTCGTAACATAAGGCAATTAGACTAACAAAATATGAATTATGTGTTATAAAAATTCTATCACTAGATTTATATCTGAAAAAAGATTCAGACGGTATAATTTTTATAATATATAATTCATATATTGTTGGTCAATTGGTGGCGAAAGTAAAATGCGTGGCTGACTTGAAACTGACGGAGGACTAAAGCGCGCCACATCGCACGCAGCCGACGACGCACGTACCCCGGCTGGTGGACGGTAAGGGTACGGCGGGTACGGTTCGCATCCAGCTGCAGATGCTACCACTACTAGCAGTCGCAGTAGGCAGTGCAGGAGTACACAAGATCGTACCGCGGGCTGCGATGGCGTGATCGCGTCTCCGGAAACCCAGCACAGCGTGGGCGTTGCTGCTGCTGCTAGCTTGTGATTGATTGACCGCGACCGCGACCGCGAGCGTGACCAGACAGACAGCGCCCAGGCCAGGGGAAGTAAGTAAGCATGATGTATGTGGTGGGGCGGCCAGTGGAAGGAAACGCAAGTCCGGTCTCGTACGTGCCACGCCGAGTGTTTTCCCGTCCGGTTGTGTCGTGTGTGCGCGCGCGTCTTTTCGTGCCCATTTTTTTTGGTTCCCTTCCTTGGGACGGCGCGCGAGTGGTGATGTGAGGAGCGGTGGGTGGTGGTGGTGGCTGCTGCTGGGCGGCCGTACCTGATGAGCAACGTGGTCATGGTCGGATCGTGACGTCGTTGCTTGCTTGCTTGCCTCGGTCTCGTTGGGGCCCTGTCGTCGCGATTGGACAGTGCGAGAACCGGATAGCAGATTGAGTGCGGAGTGTGTTCTCGGCGCCCTTGGTAGTCTCGCCTGCTCTGCAATGGGCAGGTTGCAGTCAGCAAGGGATTCGCGCAACTTGTAGAAGAGACCCCGGGGCGTCGTCGCGAGGATTCGCCGGTGCCGTGGGCCAGGCGGCAGCAGGCCGGCGGGGCGACTGGCACGGCAGTGCTCTGCTTCGACCGGGTAAAACAATTGGGCAGCGGAAATGAACTGCCGACAAGAGTCCTCCTGGCACGGTGTGACATGGCAGATCGACGGCCGGCGAGATGGGATCGCCGCCTTCAATTTGCTCGTGGAAGTGGAATCACGGAAGAACAAAAGAGGATCGAGAGAGCACGCCCTCTGATAACAATTCTATTCATTTTGCTCCTTATACACTAGTATCACATTGGTCAGGTCTTCTTCAACTCTTCATGGGGAAACGGAGCGAGAAACTCTTATCGGTGGGGGAAAACAGATGCTGCCCAACGATTAATATTTCAAACGGGGCAGCATTTTTGTTCTTCAAGTGAGCAGATACAGATGCTGCCCAACGATTACAGAACCATTTCAATTTCGTGCCGTCACGAGACTGATGATATCACGTGCTCTATTAAAGCGCCACTGCACATATCACGTGCGACCACGTGAGCACGGATTAACAATTGAACAAGACTTGAAAAAACTATGGCAGACAGCAAGGTGACCAGGTAGACGCAGGCATAGATACGAAAAACTTTAAGAGTCACATCTTGAAGATATGCAATCCATGGAGGGCATCAAACGAGCTAATTAACCAAAGCATCTCAGAGCCTACCTAGTGTTTTAGCTGCATGCGACTGCGACCGATCCAAACACTCCACAGACAGGCACAGGGCAAAGGAATGTTGCTAGCATCTCTCATGTGGAGAGGCACGAGTCATTGTTATCGTGCAGATAACTGTCATCGGAGTATATGCTCTCCGCCATCTCCCAGATCTGCAGGACGTTATTCTCGGCCACGCTGGCGATGGCCCATTTCTGGGTAGGATTCCACGACAGCTCTGATATCTTAGCTGTGTGGCCACCGTGGACGAAAAGCAGCTCCGGTGGCCCGTCATTTGCATCTTCCTCCGCCTGCTCGTCTCCAATCCTGAAGGTGTCAGGGACAGTGAAGACAAAAGTCAAGGTCATGAAAAAGAACTAGCATGGAGAACAAAGATCAACAGATCTTGTCAACTCAATGGCTGAAAGATCTAAAAGGCCTTTCAGAAAAACAAGATTCGTCTTCTATATGATCCACCCATAAATAAAAATGTCACCGGAGTAATAATGAGATACCAACTGCAAACATAAAATGGATTGTTGGAGAAGATTTGACTAAGCTTACCTACTAACATCCCATATCATCACCCTTTTGTCTGCAGCATGTGAAGCTAATACAGTCTCCAAATTTGGATTCCACTCAACCTGAAAAACTTCACCCCTACAGGTGAAAATTGTGCAACACAAGGCGTCAGACATGTAACAGCAAATCAGTCATGGTAAAGAATCACAGGTACTGACCACTTCAATCAGAAAGTTGCAGCACGACAATAAAGAAAACAAAAGAAAGCTGACTAAAGCACAGACAGGCAACGAACCGGAAATACATACTCATGATTGTCGAAAGCATGCAAGCTTCTTGACAGTTTCCGCAAGTCAAATAGCTTGATAGTTGCATCCCCAGATGCTGTAGCCAAGATCCATTCATTAAATGGATTGAATGACAAGGAGTTGACCTGGGAAAGGATTCATGTACATTATGGACAGAAAAACATGAGAAGACTGAAGTAAGGAACATGTAGGCAAACTGTAGGGCTTAGCATAAAACATCGACAGTCTATTCACATTAGAGAGCCACACATTACTGAATCTTGTGATACTCTAACTCAAAGTCCACAAACATAAAATGGACACGTGGGCAGACTTTAGTACAGTAGATAAGTTGAATTACTAATGTCCAACTAAACAAACATCTGAAGGAGAAGACTATTGAAACAAGCCAGATATCAGCAGTGAGCGTATTAGAAGCAGACTTCACATAGCACTCTTAGCCTCTTAGGTACATAAAGAAAATGTGTTGCTTACTTAAAACAGAGTGTACAGCAAACTGTAACACAGCAGCTATGTGCCGCTCAAACAGAAAAACATCTGGTTAAAAAGCAATTGATCAAAGAATGCTTACTTCCTTTTGGTGCGCAACTACAGATTGTTCTGGTTTGTTCGTTCGCAGGTCCCACATCATCAACTTGCAGTCATCACCAACAGATCCAAATATGTTTCCATCTTTCAGGTGCCAAGCAACATCTTCAACGATATCCTCGTGAGCCTGCAAAAACATAAATCTAAGTATTATCCAAAGACTAATTAAAACACCATAGCATCTAGATGGTTAACATTTTGTCAACCTCACTTCCTCAATAAAAATAAACTTTGATGCACTCTATTATATCGTAGATTACAAATAATGCCCAATGCAATTTAAAACTTAGATGTTCACAAACAAAGATAAGCACAGAAGTAATGACATGATATGGCTTAAAAATCATCCTATCCATCAATTGTCAGTAAAGAACAAAAGGCAGAAAACTAAACAATTCATGTTCCCGCAGGAGCTCACGTCCACAGCAGTATGTTTTTACATGACAAGAACTATGATAGTTGAACTAATAGGACTACAGCAGCCAGGAAAATAATGAAATACTCACCAGACACTTGTTACAAAAAGAAAAGGTCCCAGCCTCCACATATAAAATTTAAAAGCCAGATGCTCAAATCAGCAACACTTTCCACGTAAAATGAAGTATGTTTTTCACCCTTTAGTTGAAACAATTTTTTGCCTAGTAAGAAACCACTGGAAACAGCAAAAAAAATTCTTTCATTAAGTCCAAGCTTCAAACTAAGACACCTCTTGGAAGTGACAAATTGTAGTGACAACCAAGGCAACAGGATCTTGTTTGAATTGTTATCAGGGTCTTAAAAGAAGACTAATCTGATGCATGGAATCCTTTTCTTCCCAATGAATCGCGGCTAGATGTGTAATAACAGGCTGAAAGGATATATCTTGCCCGGAACAAATGACCATATTGACATATCATATTGGGCGTTTGAACATATCAGATTAGAAGTTTCAACATATCAGATTGCCAGATAGTGGATGAAACGAAGAATTAAGTGGTAAAGGGAAACAACAATATCTATGTTGAGGACTGGATGTGGACATGTGGTCAACCATCTATTATTATATAATTCAAACAGAAGGACGAGCAGCCACCACGTTCATCCAAATAGCCTAAAATATATACACTGTTAATCTTACTTTTCAGTGGTCCAGATTTAAAAATTTCACGCACGTAATTACCTCAAGCTTGATGCGCCCAACAACAGCGTGATCGTGCATCCAGAGGACTCCATGCAGTCCGTCCAGGACAGACACACGGTATATGCATCATGCATTATTCAATGTATGTGGTAATTTAATATTAGGCCCAACTCTAATCTTTTCCTCTCAAGATATACCGCAGAACAACAATCATGGCACACCAAACACATCCATCAACATGCCCAGCAGTAACGGTAAATGTTAGAAGAATCAAATCATTTCTTTTTAGACGTTCTAGATTATTTTTTTGGGGCGAAGAGGATGTTCTAGATAATGCATAGCGTCTATTATATAATTAAAACAGAAGTATAAGAAGCCACCATGTTTGTCCACATAGGCAAAATTATTTGCACCGTTGATCTTAAAATAGCTCCGATTTTGAAACTTCAGAATAAAAGTGGTTGTGTGCATCACTTCGCAATAAAAGTGGTTGTGGGCATCACTTCGCAATAAAAGTTTTCAGAAAGGGGATCTATGCCCAACACAACATGTGGATATTTGCAAGCAACGCGTGTGTGATTAGAAACAGCGTCATGTTCATGTACGATTAGAAACCAAATCATCCACATAGTCTCTTCCTTTCTTTTTTTTTCCTCTTCTTCTTCAACACCATACCACAACAAAGTATTTACTATGTATATCAGTATATGTAAGATTTGTCAGCATAGGTCACACTGCTGGATTAGCACAAGACGCAGCTTGGTTGAAGCACACTTTGGCCGGCAAAATTGTGGCATGCTCTCGTTTTAGTGGTCCATACGTATTGCCAAAGAAAATTATGTCACTTGCTACAAAAGATTACACTAGAAATTCGCATCAAGTCACATTAGTTTCAGCATAAGCACAACACAAGTTTAGGTGCATATAGATTAATTTGGATCCATCTAACATATTTTCTCATGAAAAGGTTAACCAAAATCTCAAAAATCAGACTGGACTGGAAAATAAATCAATAATCCACGACAGATAAGTGGGTGAAGGCTTAAAACGCATTGCACTCTCCACTAAGCTTAATGATATCAAAGAATCAACATATTATGCATGTGGCTATGTCTTAGGCGTCCGATTTTTATGCAAAAGGCTTAAATCTCAATACATGACTCAGAGTCGTCAAATTAGTATCTGGGCGTCATCCTCAGTCCCCCTTCTCCATCGTTTGTTCCAAATCTTAAAGCGCAAACTTGATTCGATGGCAGAGCAATGGAACGATCCCTAACTAATAATCAGATGACTTGGGCATAACAAATCGTTATATTTACATTTAAAACCCAAAAATATATAATCAAATAATAAATTCTAGCCACGCAGACCCGTCTAGTTCAGAACATTCTGTTGTGTTCACTCTAATACATTTTCAAATATAGTGCTCTGGGTAATGCGCAAAAACAAGGATAGAATTTGAGGTAGGTTTCTTGGCATTGTTATGAGTTAAGTGCTTGTCGCATTCAGCAGGTCTTATGGAATCAAAAGTGATAATTATTTCTGCTTCAAACGGAGCTACTAGCATCATCTTGTATAAAATCGAAAGATTGCGAATCATAGGAGCATCTGGCGGGACATTACCTCAAACACCTGTTGCGCATCCATAACCTGGGACCCATTCCCAGCAGCGAGATCCCATAGGCAAATCTTCTTATCATACGAGCCGCTCAGCAACCATCCCTCCTTCATCGGGCTCCACGCCAGACCATACCCCTCCGCGTCGTGACCCCTGAGCACGACATCTGCGCCGCGCTTCTCGCCATCGTCGCCGAGGTGGTACACGTGCACTTCATCGACGCAAGTCTTGGTGGCCACGGTAAGCGGCCGCTGCGGCATGAACCGGGCACGATTGACCTCGCCCCGGTGCGGCATCGACCGGCCGATGGACAAGGACGGGTCCGGGACGACCCTGCCCTCAGCGGCGGCCGCCGCGGCCAGGCGGGGCGGGAGCGGCAGCACGGCGTCCACAATCATGAGGTGATTGGGGAAGTCGTCGGAGGCGTGGGTGCCGAGGACGAGCCGGTGGGAGTGAGCGGAGGCCGGGGACTGCGTAGGCAGCCACTGGACGGTGAGCGAAGGCCAGTCGAGCGCGTGGGAGATGACGAGGTCGTAGAGCACCGGCGCGTTCTTCTTCCAGTTCAGGTGCTCCTCCATCTCCATCGCGGCGGCCGCCGCAGCCGCCGGCAGGGAGAAGCCGCCGTCCATGTCTGGCTGATTTGCTCTGCGCGGGAAGTGGAGGCGGCGAAGTGCTCGTCTCCCGCCAAAAGGATCGGTGAGGAAGGAAGGAAGAAGGGGAATTGTAGGGTGAGGTTTTTAAGGCAGGTTTGCTGGGCTAGTTAGGCTGAAAAGTCCAATGTTACGTACAGGCCAAGCCCACGTAGACCGGAAGCCCGTCATAGGCCCAAGAAGATGAGGGATGACCTGATGACTAAAAGCTCAAGCTGGATTGCATTGGATTCCTGCATCGGTCGCCGCCGCAGCCGCCGCGATGATGCAGTCGCACATGCCGTCCCCGGCGCGGCTGGGGATGACAGCCTCGTCGCCGTCGCTCCCGCCTAATCCGGCTCCGGTAAACCCCACTTCCTCCCCGCCGCAGGCCAGCTCGTCCTCGAGCGCGGCCGCGCCCGGAGCCGGAGTCCCAACCGCAACCCTAACTACCTCGCCGTCGCTGCTGCCGCTCCTGCCGCCGCTCCCACGCGCGCAGTCGCTGCTCCACATCATGTCCTCCCTCGCCGCCAACCTGTTCGAGCTCTCGCCCAACCGCACCGCCTGGATCTCCTCGTACCGTGGCTCGCTCCCCACCTTCCTCCCGTCTTCATCGACCTCCGGGATGCCTCCGCCTCTCCCGACCCCGGTCTCGAACACCAAAGAAGCGATGTCGCTGCTCACCTCCGTCCAGACGCAACTCTTCGAGACCGTCACCGAGCTGCAGGAGACCCTCGACCTGCAGGACGCCCGCGCTCGCCTCGTCCGAGAGGCGCGCGCCAAGGACGCTGCGCTCCTCGCCTTCGCGAAGAAGCTGCGCGAAGCCCACCACGTGCTCGACCGCCTGGTCGACGACTATGCTGACTACCGCCGCGATCCCAAGCGCCCGCGTGGCGCCCCGGTGGTCGACGAGCCCGAGCCGGTGTCACATGGCGACTTTGGCGCGTCCCTCCACTCAAAGCTCAAGCTGGATGACATCCTAACTTATGCTCATCGCATAAGCTACACGACCTTTGCGCCACCAGAGCATGGTGCCGGGATGCCTCTGCGTGGTGCGCTGCCGCCTGCGCCACAGGATAACGAGTTGCGGATGTCACAGCTGTATCAGTTTGCTGATTTGGATGTTGGAGTGCCCAAGAAGCCCCTGGAGACGAAGGATGGGGCCGCGGTTGAGACTGAGGCCACCCCATTGTTTGAGCCACCGCAGGAAGAGCCTCCACGGCCATCTATGCTACCAATCACTGTGCCACCAGGATGGCCGAAAGGGTTGCCTAAAGATCTGCCTGTTGATATTCCATTGCCACCACCTGGATGGAAGCCTGGTGACCCAATCGAGCTTGGTGGGATTATGGCTAGTGTCAAGGCTGAGGAACCGAGACCCAGTATGCCAATGCCTGTTGGGGTGCAACCAATCGTGCCAAGGGCGCAAGAGCCAATACAGGTTGCAGCTGTGGAGCTTGACATTAACATTAGTTCTAGCAGTGATGAGTACAGTAGTGACGTTGGGAGCTCAGAAGAAGATGACGAGGACTAATGCTTTGGTAAGCTCGACCGTTTCAGCATTCTTGTGTTTCCATGTCCAGTGTAGCTCATACATGGCAAGAATGCATAGGTAAACATTTGCTGTTATCATCTTCTATACCTGCATGTTCAAGTCCGTGCAACGCTAAATCTATTCCATAGCATTGGATGTGATATGTATTAATCATGTGTACTATATATCTGGAGTAGTTCAGTTGCTCATAAATGCAACCAGCTGTAACCGAGCTCAGTATCGTTGATTTTTGTTGTTCAAGATGTGTCTAAGCTGGGTTATGCAGAAACCTTCCCTCTTTTATGGATGGTGAATACAATGAATTTATTGTTTGATATTCTCTTTGAAGGTTTCAGTTGTAATTGCTATTGTCTTCCATGTTTATGAACATCTTCGTAAATCTTCCTTCCTGCTTGAGCCCTATGGAGCTGCTTTGCCATGATGCTTTTTCCCATACTTAAATGTCACTGGATTATACTAATTGTATACCTAATATCATCGTGTTACCACATTCTGAGCCTCTGATTGTTGTAATATGTTATAGATCAGATCATTAGATCAATAGCTAAGAATGTTCTTTTTGGGTGTATGTTGAGGAGTGATTTGGTCTGTTCAAACTGTTGCAGCACTAAATCTAATCATGAATAGATTTGACAGAAATTCGTGCCAGTTAGGTAGATTAGTTAGTAGTCACAATTCTACTTAATTTCATCCTGACTATTCAATTTCTTTGACCTTATAGTTCAAGATATGTCTCAAATTGTAATCTTAAACCTGGCTTCTTTTATGGATAGTGAATGTCATGAATTAATATTTGTCGTTCTGCGTTGTGGCAACAGTTCCGGGCTTGGTCTTTTTGAGTAATGTCTTCCATGTTTATCTCAAATGCCTTCCTACTTGTGCACTATGGAGCTGATCTCCTTTCAGTTCGATGATGCTTTATATCAAACTTAATACTGTTAATAATCTAATATCTTTGTTTACCTGAGTTTTTTCTCCACACCTCTGATTTCTGTAATTGTAGTGACAAGCCATTATGGCACAATTTTTTTATCCTCTCAGCAGAGGGCGGTAGGTGGTTGCTAACTACTTGGTTATCTATATGAATATGGCATATTTTTTCCAGGAGCTCATGGGCTCTTCCGAGTACAAATCCAAACACGGTAGTATTGCGCACATAAAGTTGACATTGACTCAGGCTAGAACAACAAAAGCTGTATGTAGAGGTAGATCCCCATATGTAAATTTAACAGTTTCAAGATCTTAATATGATTCTAATATTTCTAGTTATAATCACTTTGTAATTAGACAAATACATCATGTTAACAAAGAGAACCCCATTAGCTGAATTAGTTGTACCCATATTACAGTTAATATTCTTGCAAAGACTAATGCTGAACATTGTTTTTATTCTTACCTTAACTGTCTTGTGTTATACCGACATTATTCGCGAACTGACTTACGAACTGAGTCTGTAAGATGTTTGTTTGTACCCATGGATTCGTTGGAGCATCCTGTAATTAGCATTGTGCATCGTTCTGTTTAAAGACATTCAACACAAATTTTAGCCACTAACATGATCAAAAACACTGAAGCCGCTACGATACTTGTGCACTTGCAAAGCTGTTGGTGACCAACTATTTCGAGTCTCATGCTTTGTATTTTGTTTAAATAGCTTTACTACCCTCATCTTGAGGTGTACCCTCTTGTTTCGGTGGCTGTTGTGGATATGGAAACTGGTGGGTTACATCGATGATCTGTGGAGGCCAGAAAGGAAGAACACCGACATCCTAATCTTGCTCACAGTGTCACAGGCCTTCTCCGAAACTGGATTATAACTGAATTGCATTTACTTAAGAATGCAAGTACAAGTAGAAGTAATCATTCAAAGCTGTATAGGTTGGAAGGGGAAAATAGCTTGCTAAGGTTTTGTCTGATATTGCGGTATATTATGACAATCCGGTTTGTCAACTTTATTTTCCTGTTTGGCAGATTAGCATGTTCCAGTTTTCTTTTCCCTCAGCTACCGGTTTTTATGTTTCATTCGAAGAATGCATACACGAGTTCCCTTCGAAGCAGTTACAGGATGATAATGACAGGCGATCGTTAAGCCAATGCAACAAGTGAACAAAGCAGGGAAGAGCCAAGAGCGAAAGCCGAGCATCGGCGCGCACTCTGCCTGATGTCACGGCCGTATCAATAATGTCGATCGGTCCATGTAGGTGTAGATTTTCCTGAGCGCATGCACGTACGTGGCGTCCGTACTTCATTGATTCCGGCTGTCCGCGAATGTGCCTTCTGGCTGAAATGATCTGAGATGCAACTAGCCAGCAGTGTACCACGGTGCGGTGCTCCACCACTTACATCTGCCACGAATTTTCCATCTCCACCTCCCAAGTTCCAAGGCGTGGTTCCCGTATCAGCTCAACCACAGGAGAATTCCGCACGCAGCATTGGCGTGCAGCCGTGCACCGCCAGCCTAAGCATGCCTCATTTCTCGTCCAAAGAAGTCGTAACGGCCTCGGCCATGATGGCGCCAGCAGTGCGGCGCAGCCCCACGCTGTCTGGCAGCCGGGCCCGGGCGCGGGCGGAGGGAGAGAGTTGTTTTCACTGGCGCGGGGGCGGAGTCGCGCGTCATGGGCCGGGCCTCGTGAGCTCCGCCGGCCGTCGATACGTCCGATGCTACGCGCCGCGCGTACTTGCAAGCCCGGCCCGCTATTTAAGTAAGGGCACCGGCCACTTGTCTGTTGTCTCTCGACGCGCACGCACTCTTTCGCTGTGTTGCCGCCCGCCTGCCCGCCTCCGACGGTCGCGTACCAGTCTACCTCATGGCCTCCGCCGCCGCATCCGCCGTCTCTCTCGCGAGGCCCGTCAAGGTACCGTGCCGCACCCATCTCCTGTGTTTTTTTAAGATTGATCTGCGTGGCGCAATCGCTAAGGTTTAAGCGGCGGCGGGGTTCACGTGATCCCCCTCGGCCCTCGTATGTGTTTGCGCTTTGATGTCGATCCGCTGCGCTATTGGTTTGTTTGTCGGGGCGTCGGAGTGCTGCGGATTTGGGAGTCGATGGGCGCCCGAATCGTTTATGAAGTGGGTTTCAGTTAGATCGCAGGGACGTAATGTTGCGCTCTCTGTTTTAAGTTGATCCGTGGCAATGGTGCCAGTGCTTCATGCCGTTTAACTGCATGTGTGTGTATTTTAGCAATTGATTGGTTGGATGGATGTCTGGGATTTCAGTATGGTTTGTTATTACCTGGGAAATTTTAACTGTTCTTTGGGTAACCTCCTGTTTATGCGATGGCATCGTCATGCTTATGGCTAGCTCTTAACCTAACCAGGTACAGAACTTGCGTTATATGGTTCGTGCATCTGCAACTCAGACTATTTATGCCCCTTTATTCTCTGGAGATGTCCCTACTAGCATTTTGGAACAGAACCAAATTGACCAATATGTGCAGATAAATGATCGGATATTGATGTTTTGATAGCTGTGGTCTCTATCCTTTGTTTCCCGTTGTAACAATCTAAGCAGCACCGACAGTTCTCTATAGGCTTTATTGAGGTGCAACATATCTTGAATGAGCTTAGTGCAATTCATTGCTCAGGTGTTAGTTTGATAATAGTATAAGCTTGACAGAAAATTTGATGGTCAAGCTACTGGTTTGGTTTATGAAATGAGATGTTGTTTGTGCTGTGAATGGAGCTTGCTATTCTTTACTTCACTTTATTTTTCATTTGTCTTAAGAAACTATGTTTGGTGATTTACAGGCCAACTGTGTCAATGCTTCCTTCTCTGGTGTAAGGAAGGATAACGTAGCCTTCCGAATGCAGCCAGTGCCGCAACGATTTTCAGTTTGCTGTGCAGTAAGTTTTATTCTCTAGAACTGCAATTGCATAAGTAACCATTCCATGCAGCGAAGCTATGCATCACAATTCTTTGCATTACACACATGCCAGTTGTTTTATCTGAAATTAGCAAACAACACCTGCATCCTACACATAACTTAATTTACATTCATCACAATCGTGCTTCTGTGATATACTTCACTCATGCATATGTGTATGGTGCAAAAACAGTTTGTTTTTTATATCTTGCATTTGCATGCCCGGACTAGGATTTAACAATGGTTCATCCATTATTTAGTCTGTTAATGCGGATTTTGAGTGCCCATGTGATATTTGTGTCAAGTTATTTTACATCGTAGGTCTTGATTGCTATGTTTCTAACTTCATATTGTGCATTAACTGATCAGGCCAAAAAGGAGACAATAGACAAGGTTTGTGATATTGTAAAGAGCCAGCTTGTGCTTGCTGAAGGCACTGAAGTCTCTGGCTCCTCGAAATTTACTGATCTTGGTGCTGATTCTTTGGATACCGTAAGTCAGTTGGTTACCTTGAACTATCTTAAATTTTGTAACCATGCGGCATAACCTCTATGCACTACTCAAAATCCCTTCCAAGAACCCAAGCCTCTGGGAGTTGGAAGTCTTGAATGTTTCCTTTTACCAAAGAGTTTTAGATTGTTCTTTGAGATCCAATATGTTCTACCTCTACATGTTGATCCTTAAAGCAGCTTTTCATATCAGTAATTTTTGTAGGTTGAGATTGTTATGGGTCTTGAGGAGGCTTTCGGGATCAGTGTGGAGGAGTCAAGTGCGCAGGCAATCACAACGGTAGAAGATGCTGCTGAGCTCATCGACAGCCTCGTCGTTGCAAAATAAACATCAATTCCGGCAATATTGAACCAGGAGCCTGAACTGCAGCTGCCCGTGCAGTCTGCCTATCATGTGCTAGATTTTACTCTGGAGAGTTGGGTGACTTCAGTATGATCGGTGTTGCCCTGTTTTGCGATATTGTTACAATTAAGCTATTGTGAAAGTTTTTGTTTTGTTGAAGCTGTGCTCGGAAGTGGCATAATGGTCCCAATGCTGGGAATTTGATTTTGGTGTGCTATGTAGAGCAATAACTTATTTACATCTTTTGTGTTTTTTGGCTGGACTGCAAGTTTGCAACATTGAGAAGTCCGACCTTTACTGTAACGTTGTGAAAATCTTTACACTTTCAAACGTGCCCACTCCAGGGCTACCAGTCTCGTAGGAGCAAACCGTGATTGTGTAATATTCTGGTAGAGTTTAGCATTTGGTCTCTCAGAAGATATGATCACCTTCAGAACCTACGGACCGGAGATATGATAAAGTTCAGAACCTACGGATCGGAGTTGTGCCGACCTCAGTTATCCAGTTGATGGATGCCCTTCAGAAAATTTGTTGGAACCAAGAGGTTTGCTACGCTGTACATGTATTGTGCTTTATAACAGTCATCATGTTGAACCCAGCGTCAAAATGAACAACAGGTACCTACGCCTTACCTAAGAAAAGATACCTACGTATCAGAATATTTGACTACCCACATAAAGGATAAAAAGGCAACTTAAGTGATATCAGCTCCACAGTTGGGTGACTTCATCAAGAAAAATATTGTCATACAGTAATATACTCCTATACTCCTTCCGTTCCATAATTCTTGTCAAAATCTTACATGTATCTAGACACTTTTTAAGAATAGATACATCAATTTTTGGACAAATTTTAGACAAGAACTGTGGAACGGAGGGAGTATCTTCCAGAATGATTGCTGGTATGTTAATTTCTTGCACTTCGCTGGTTCGGGCTTCATCCGGCATTACATATAGTTTAACGCTCTCCTTTCTGTGCAACATGGCAAAGTTTGCAGCCCCAGGAAAAGGTCATCATCCTGTCCACCAGCACGCGAACGGGACAAACGAAAACACACGAGCCCCAGGCGTGCTTCACCCCACACTAGCTTTACATTCCGCTTTACTCATGGAGTCATGCGTAACAGCACACCCCTGACAATTTCTCCATGCTCGATTGCTGAACTAATTGCAAAATTCAGACTTTCAGAGTAAAAACACACACACACACAGTGCAGAGTAAATAAACGCCCATTCGGGGAGCCTGATCTGTCCCCTTGCATCAGCAAATGCCACCGCAGCAAAAGAAAATTTCTGCACAATGAATTTACAAGCAGATGGTTTTGCCAGCTCGAGGTTTCCCATGGCTGCCATCTCAGGTCCGGTGCTCAGTGTTCTCTGCAGCAACGAGAAATGCTCTGCTATTTTGTCGGAGGAAATTCCCCGACAGCCCGTCGCACGGGCTGCCTGCGTGCTCGCGCGGCTGTCGGCGCGAGAACGAACAACCGTCCTGCGGCCATCGATTAGTCAGAGCTTTCCGGCCCCCTCGCTGCTCGTCCAGCCACAGCAGCTCTCAGCTGTACATATATCTCCTCCCCCGCGGCGCAAGAGCCGATCGAGCAGAGGCAAAAGGAAGCCGTGCTATTCGAGGGAAGCACTGAAGCAGCACAGCAGCGGCACCTGAGACTAGAAGCAGCGGGATACATGGCGGAGGTGGAGAAGAGGAAGGCGCGGAGGGAGGAGGAGCTGGTGGAGGCGGCGCTTGCGGCGGCGGCGGCCGCGCTGCTCGTGTCGGGCGTCAAGAAGCTGGCGCCGGCCGTGCTCACGGCCCGGTGCTGGTGGTGGCCGCCGCCGCTGCCGATGCCCGTGGCCGTGCTCGCCGCGGCGCCGTCCCCCGTCCTGTTCCTGCTCCTCAACGTCGTCATCGCGTCCATCGTCGTGGCGTCCGTGCAGCCCAGGCGCGCCGCGTCCACGGCGGCCTCTGCGCGAGGCGGCGCTGCCGGGGATGGGGCGCCCGCAGGCGGCGAGGGCGCGAGGAAGGCGATGAAGAGGAGGAGGAGCAAAAGGCGAGAGGAGATCGCGGAGCCAGCGGCGCCGGCGGCTGAGCCCGTCGCGGCGGCCGAATGCTGCATGGCGCTCGTGGTGAACGAGACTTTGGCGGCGGCGGCAGATGAAGAGGAAGTGGCCGGCCATGCGTCGGGGGAGGTGGACAGGCGGGCGGAGGAGTTCATCTCGGCGTTCCGGCGACACCTCAGGGTCGACTCCTTCTCGTCGAGAAGCCGGCGGGGCATCGCGCCGTGCTTTTGATCGGAGCTGCATCTTTGTGCGAATCGATCGCGCGCGCGCCTCCGTTCTTCCGCAGTTTCTTTTAACTTTCTTGTTGCTTGATTTGAGATGCAACTAGACAACTAGTAGTACCGTCTTGGCATCAGTATGATGGATCTTCTATTCTTGGCGTTTCTCCAGAAACCCGCGTGAGAATTTTGCTAAACTTTCTTGGTGCTCGACTTGAAATGGGACTGAACGATGGAAGTCATGACCAGACAGGACCCAACAAGAATACTTGTGCAGATTGAGGGCTTATTCGGTTTGAGAATCTATCTCAATTAGTATGGGGCCTAAAGGAGAGAGCCCGAGAAACTACGGCCTAAAAGGCCTACAGGTAGCCCTAGAAACTACGGCCTAAAAGGCCCACTTAGTGTACATGGCCCAGATTGGCGGACAAGAAAACGCCAACCGGCCCGCTTCTAGACCCTTCTCCTCCTGCATTCCTTCCTGCCTCCTCGATCCCAGTTCCCGGAAATAAAAGCAGACCCCCTCCATCTCTCTTCTCCAATCCATCTGCACAACGCCACCGCTCACTCTCCTAGGGTTTGCCGATTCGATTCCATTCCAAACCGAGCGCACATTCTCGCTCCCGGCGACGTACCGATGGCGGAGGCGGAGGCTGATAAGATGCTCACCCTGCTGAGCTCCGACGGCGTGACGTTCGACGTGAAGGAGTCGGTGGCGATGGAGTCGCAGACCATCAAGAACATGATCGATGAAGGCTGCACCGGCATCATCCCTCTCCCCAACGTCAGCTCCAAGATCCTCGCCCTGGTCAACGAGTACTGCAGCAAGCACGTCCTGGCCCGCGCCGCTGCTGGAGCCGACGGCGACGCCCCAGCCGACGCCACCGCCCCAACCTCCAAGGCTGCCGATGACGAGCTCGAGTCCTTCGACGCCGGGTTCGTCAAGGTCGACCAGACCATACTCTTCGAGCTCATCCTGGTGAGACTTCCTTCCTGTCGGCTTACTCCTGCTCGTCTCGGGTGCTTGGCTTGTGGTTCGATCGTTTAGATGTCCTTTGGTGTCGATTTTCAACAATGCTCCCCGGATTCGTGGCTCTTTTGTGGCTAACTATTGGTCTTTTAAGATGCTGAATCGGTTCTTCTATGAATTCGTTTCGATCGTGATTGTATCGTTGTGTTAAAGTTTCGCCGTTAGTTGTGTGGTCTGTAATTGGATTTGTGGTATGGTGCTGTTGTTGGTTTCGGGACTGGGAAAGATGTAGGCTGTAACTGGTTAAGTTATTGTTCTCGTTTTACCTGTGTAATTTTACCTTTTGGTTTCCAGGTTATTTGTTTTTAAGTGCATATAGTTGGATGTGAACTCTGAGATGATGACTGATGGAGACGATATTGCTGGAAGTGTCTTACTCTGTTGCTGAACTCCGTGTCTAGGGTAGTCTTTATGTTATCTTTGTTTTCAGTTTCTGTAGCATGACGAATTCCCTTAGTGGCGTATGCATCTTAGCGGGTTCAGTTTAATAGAACTGGAGAATATGTTGTTTGGTTCTGATTTCCTTGTAATATTGAGCGTGAAAACATTGGCTGATGTGTTTACTTCTAATTTGCAGTTTTCCTTCTGGATAACTGTAATAGAATTTGAGTTTCTGCATTAAGCCTTACACGATAACAGAAATGTTTTTTTTATGTTATGCTGCTGTTCATTGCTTGCCTTGTGCTTAGACAAGGAGGGTACTCTAATGATCCATTGGTGTTTGACTATTAGCTACCCCCTCTCTTCCTAAATGTAAGATGTTAGTATCATGTAGTTAGGTTCTTTTTGTTTGTTTGCTATGCTTTGCTTGTATACCCATAGAGAATAAGGCTATTCTAGCTGGTGATGTAATCGTGTGACTAAATATTTGCCTCGCATTTTTGTTTTCTGTTGATTTTCAACAATGGTGCCCAGATTCGTGCATCTTTTGTGGTCAACTAGTGGTCTTGTGGGATGCTGATTCGGTTGTTCTGTGAATTAGTTTTGGTCTTTATTGTAATATTGTGTTAAGTTGTCACAGTTAGGATTTACGGTTTGGTGATGTTGGTTTCGGTACTGGGAATGATGTAGGCTGTAGATGATTAGGTTGGCATTGTAGTCGATTGAACTATGCAATTTTACCTTCTGTTCTGGGTTATTTGTATGAAGTGCAGTTTGATGGGAGCTCTGAGATGGGCTGATTAGATGAAATTACTGGAAGTGTCTTTGTTGCTAATCTCTGGGTCCAGTGTAGTCCTAATATTATCTTTGGGTTCAAATTCTGTACTAGCATGATGAAGCCTCTTATAGTGGTATATGCATCTTAGCAGGATCAATTTGATATAACTGAAGAATTGTTTGAAGGCATGATATTTGGTTCTGATTTATTTGCAGTATTGAGCGTGAAAACATTGGCTGAAATCTGTTTCCTTCTAGTTAAGAGTTTTCCTTCCTAGATAACTGTAACAGAAATTGAGTTTCTGCACTGCGCCTTAAATTGGATAACAGAACTGTGATGTTATTGCTGCAGGGTCTAATTTTAGTTTTTTCTTTCTCCAATTATGTTATGATGCAGTTCATTGCTTGTCCTGTGCTTAGACAAGAAGGGTTCTCTAGATGAATCACTGATGTTTAACAATTACTATTGACTTCTGAAAGTTTTTTGACCAGGTTTATTGAAAAATGTACAGGCATCTACAGTATCAAATAACTATATTCTGAAGATATGTATCATGATGGTTGTAATAAAACTAGTTTTATTTAGAGTTGCAGATGTTGGTAGATTTTTCTATAAACTTGGTCAGGACAAATCTAGAACTTATATTTAGGAACGGAGAGTATCTTGTAGTGAAGTTAGTTTTTTTGCTATGCTTGTATATCCCCAGATAATAGGGCTACTCTAGCTGGTGATGTAACTGTGTGTAACTAAAACATGTATCCAGTCTGGTTTTGTTCAGAATATATATATATATAATATAGTATTCTAGTACATCTTAGCACAGTGCTTGGTCACGCATTGCAAATTATTCTTGTATGTTGTGATGCCTTAACCCTCTTGCTGTGAGTTTTATTCCTTGGCACTGCATTGTTGCTGTTAAATATGAACTCATTCATCTAAGTCAGTGCTGTTTCTATTGATATTGTGTTTCTTCTATTACTCCCTCTGTCCGGAAATATGTGACTTGGATTAGTATAGATTCTTGTACAAATTCGCGTCACTTATTTCTCGATGGAGTACTATTTTTGCTTAAATATGAACTCATTCGTCTAAGTCAGATGCCTGATAGTCATGCTTGCATTTACCTTGACAGGCTGCAAACTACCTGGACATCAAGGGACTGCTGGACCTGACTTGCCAGGCTGTTGCCGACATCATCAAGGAGAAGACTCCAGAGGAGATCCGCAAGGTATTCAACATCGAGAACGACTTCTCCGAGGAAGAAGAAGCGGCAGTGAGGAGGGAGAACCAGTGGGCCTTTGAGTGAAGAGTCATCTATTCCTATGAGGGGCTGCTTTTGGAAGATGCTACCTAGGAAACATTGGCGTCATCTATTCCTATGTGGGGCTGTTGACTGTTCGAACAATTCTTAGAGGTTGTGTAAGTAGGCTCTGGTCAGATCGGAGGGTTTTACTGTTGGCTAGACGTCAAGCTGTTCTCTTTTGGTGGCATTGCTGCACTTCTGGAACCTGGAATATGATGAAACGCTGGTTGCTGGTTATCTGGAAATGTGATGTTTGGTTCTTCCGTGTTACGCCGATTTGTTTCGGCTGGAAATCTGGTCCTATAGTTCCTCCGTGTGTTACTGACAATTTGGTTCTTTATTGCTGTTTCTAAAGTGATCAGTATATGCAAAAAAAGAATAGTTTCTGGTTTAATTCTCAACTCCCGTTTCTCGTTTATCATACTTCGATTGATCAAACGATGAAATGAATATGAACGAATTTTCAACCTTGTCAACTTCAAAATGTATGCTGCAAAATAAATAGATGGGAAATATATACGCACGTGTTTCCTAATATTTACAACGGACGAGTCGTCCGATTTTTTTTGGTCTTTTTGCCACATTTTATTTTCTGCTTTTCGTAATTTTTTTCAAACTTTCAATTTTAGAAATTTGAGCTTTTGAATTTTTTTTCAACTTTTACTTTCTATTTTTAGCCTTTTTGTTTTTTAATTTGCAAAAAAAAGAGTAAAAACGTACCGACGGCATGCGGGGATGGTGAGGGTGACATGATCCACGGTGGTGACCTCCCAGGCGGTAGATCCATAACGTCGACCTCCCCTCGTGAGTCCGGGCCGATCCAGGCCATAGGGAGGCCTCGCCGGTGTGGATCTGCCTAGAGGCGTGGTGATGCCCAAGTGACGCGGGGTCAGCCGAGGGTGGGTCGCCGCAGGTCAAGGGGTGGCGGCCGGGGGGTGTGGGGTGGGAGGACCTTGTCAGGGGGAAGGCGAGTGGGAAGAAGGGAAGCGATGGGTCAACATCGTCCGCTCTAGGCAGACAAGCACGGGAGGGGTTTCGTAATAGGATGATAAATTTAATAAAACTAACCTAAAGTTACAGATGTTGGTAGATTTTATTTTATGAATTTGGTTAAAATTTAAAAAGCTTGATTTTAAGACAAAAGCAAAACATCTCATTTTTAGGAACAAAGAATGAGTAATAAAAAATGGACATCGTATTTATGTACTAAGTCATACACAGGGCCAGTTATTTTCAGCTTCTAAACCAGCTTTTAGGTCCAGAGAAGCTGCAGCCGAAAAGAACTCGATTTCAAGCCATTTCTAAGAGCAGCCTAACACCCCAAATCCTTCATATGAAAAAAAGCTACTCCAAACCAGCTTCCCGAGCTTCTAAAAATCCTGAGCACCGTAATTACACCGAAATGCCACCGTACCGTTTCGATTCTTTTCTTTCTTCTTCCCCCCGAGCGCATAGTGCCCCCATCTCTCTTGTCTCCTCTCCTCCGCCTAGGGTTTGCACCCAGCCGCCACCGCCACCCGACGACCCAGCCGCCGCCGCCGCCCGGCCACCGGAGGCCATGAAGCCGGGATAGGGCCCCCGACGACCCTGCCCTCTCCAGCCGGCCTCCTCTCCCTCCGCCGCCCGGCCGAGCTCCTCTCCCTCCTCCGCCCGGCCGGCCTCCTCTCCTTCCGCCCGTGCTCCTCTCCGAGCAGAACAGGTATGTACTCCTCTCTCTTGTTGTTTTTCCCATGGCAAAAGTATGTTCTTTACAGTGGCTAATGTGTGCGATGATTGAAAATTATATGCAATATTATAGGAAGAATATGGTGCTAGAATCTTTGTATCCAATGAATGACAAATGTTTGCATTGTTGCGGTGAAAGTATATGATATGCATGCTATGACAGTGAGTAAATTCATTTGAGAGTTCATATTCATTTTGTCATAGATGGAGAAAGAAAAATGTGGAAAAGCAACTTGGGATGCATTAGCCCATAGAGTTTTTTTGGATGTGTGTATTGAAGAAGTGCGGGCAAATAACCGCCCTACTGGTTGTTTGAACCCAATTGGGTACGTCAATCTGATTTCCAAATTCAATGACCGTACAAAGAGGAAGTATGAGCGGAAACAATTCAAAAACAGATGGGAATCACTAAAGAAAGACTATAATTTGTCGAAGTCACTGAATCAGCAAGCATCCGGTCTCGGTAGAGATCCTGTCACCAAGACCATTGCTACTAGTGATGATTGGTGGGAAACTGAGATAAAGGTATTTGTGCTCCATATTCATTTCAGTTTTTTTATACCAAATGTTGAACTAATCCGATTGTTGCTTCATTTCTTCACAGAGACGTCCAGATGCAGCCAAGTTTAGGCATGCTCCTCTTGTGGATGAGGAAAAAATGAGAGAGATTTTTGATCTCCATAGTGTCACCAATGAGCATGCGAGGGTGCCACCTCCATCACAAGTCAACTTGGATGGTGAAGGAGACTCAAGTTGTGAATTGGATGATGAAAGCCCCGCTCAGCCACGTTTGAAGAAACTGAAGAAGAGGCTCTGTCCTTACTCCCCTAGTCCCTCCGCTGCCGCAAAGATTGCAACCGAGAGTTCTTCCAAAATGGCGTTGGAACGCATGGTGGAGATATTTGAGAGGAGGGAGAATAGCAGAAACTCCATGACATCTCAAGTGACGGTTGATCCAGTGAGGCAAGAGTTGAAAGAAATGATGGCTTTAGTGGTTCAAGATGGAGGTGTGCCTGGCAATGATGCACACTTCTATGCTTCCCAACTCTTCATGAAGAAAGAGTACCGTGATGCATTCAGCTGCTTGGAAGAGGCCACACCTGAACAGCGGGTTGATTGGCTCAAGAGGACATGGGAGGAGAGGAAGAATAATAATTAGATTTAATTATTAAATCTGGAACATATGCATTCAGATTTCCTTATTTGTGTTGAACCTTATTAATTCTCGACTTGTGAGACTATTTCCTTATTTGTGTTGAACCTTATTAATTGTCAACTTGTGAGACTATTTCCTGCTATGTATGGACCTCTTGTTTGTGTTTCAATGTAACATGTTGTTTGCACCTGCTGTTTGTGTTCAGATGTGTGTATGTACCTGTTGTTTGTTTATAGACCTGTTGTTTGTGTTCAGATTTGTGTATCTACTTGCTGTTTGGTCAAAAAAAAATTCTTCAGATTTCCTTATTAGTGTATGGACCTGTTGTTTGTGTAGTCTGATTATTTGATTTTGGTCATGTGGCAGATGGACAAATCTTTTGATGAAGAAGACGAGGAATTAGAGATGTGCATGGTTGCGGTTGCTCGTTATATATAGGAGGTACAGAAGGTTCCGTATGCTCCAAGACGTTTACCATTGATGTCAGGCATCCAGTGGGTTGAAGATAAGGCAAACAATCCAAAAGCTTTCTACTCTATGTTCAGGATGCGCAGGTCCGTGTGTTTTCCATTACATGACTTGTTGGTTCAAAAGTATGGACTCAGTCCAACTTGCAATATGTCCACCAAAGAAGCATTGGCACTTTTTTTATGGACTTTGGGGACATGTCAAACCACGGACAATGTAGCAGATCGGTTTGAACATAGTAGGTCTGTCATTAACAAGAAGTTTCATGAGGTTTTGGAATGTGTGGATGGCATGGCTGGTGATTATCTTAGACCGAATGATCCAACTCACAGCCATGTGCATCCCAGACTTAAAAAGAAAAAAAATTGGCCTCATTTCAAAAATGCCATTGGGGCCATAGATGGAACACACGTTCCTGTGATTGTGCCTAAAGAAGAGGAGATCAAATACATGAACAGGAAAGGGTTTACAAGTCAGAATGTGATGGCAATGTGTGATTTTGACATGAGATTCACTTTTGTTGTCTCTGGATGGCCCGGATCAGTGCATGACACCCGTGTATGGTCAGATGCTATGATCGAATATAACCATTATCCACACCCACCGGCAAGTAATAATTTTTATCTCCTATGTCTAGTATGTTTGTCAAGTTTCATATTTTTAAAGTTTGTTTTCTTCTCGCTAGGAAAATACTACCTCGTCGACTCCAGGTACCCAAATAGAGTTGGATATCTCGCACCATTCAAAGGGCAGCGATACCATGTGCCTGAGTTTGAGCATAACCCTCCGGTTGGAAGAAAAGAGACCTTCAATAATCGCCATTCATCTCTACGGAATGTCATCGAAAGATCCTTTGATGTTCTCAAGATGAAATGGCGAATACTCCTTGGCATACCACGGTACAGCATGTTGGCTCAGAGCAAGATAGTTACTGCATGCGCATGTCTCCATAACTACATTCGTGATAGCAAGCTTCGTGATCAGCATTTTGATGAGGTTGAGAGAGGAGGATATGTTCATGAAGATGGACCTACTTCAGGTGTAGATGCTCAAGCACCGACGGATGATGGCACAATAGCGACAGTACGTGATGCTATTGCCGCAAGCATCGTGCCTTCGGATTAGTTGTTATTTGGTTTTTATATTTAACGTCCTTTTGTGGAAATCCAACATTTATGTAATATTTTTGGGTACTCTGAAGTATCAAAGACACCACACATTATTAATTTTAATATTTTGCTATTATTATTTTTATTTTTATTTTATCGTTTTATCCGATATACGTGTATTACAATTAGTCAAATAGCTAAGACAATTTCGGAGCAAGGGTATTACAGACTTTTCAACAAACAATTCATATAATAAGCTGAGATGCCAAAAGCCGAAAAAAACTGGACTGCAAGTTTGTCATGAGCTTCTCCCCACCACAGTTTCTGAGGGTAGAGAAGCTGAAGCCGAAAAGAACTGGCCCACAGGCATCTGCCTGAACCATTCTGTCAAGTTAGTCTTTTCTTTTTTCTGGTATATACTTCCATTTGATCACAAAATAAAATGAATATGAACGACTTTTGAGCCTTGTTCAACTTCAAAATACATGCAAAATACAAAAGT
Organism: Brachypodium distachyon; assembly: GCF_000005505.3. NCBI lineage: Eukaryota > Viridiplantae > Streptophyta > Magnoliopsida > Poales > Poaceae > Brachypodium > Brachypodium distachyon. The sequence continues at coordinate 41,665,653 of NC_016134.3, read as the reverse complement.
AGCTCTGTGATTCTTAAAATTAACAACAAAATGAGTAGGAACAAATTCTGAACCTTGTTCAACTTCAAAATACATGCTGCAAAAAAAAAGGAACTCTGCGTTTCTAAGTGTCGACGGTGAATCAGGAATATTTATGTAGGAAGCGATACATAAGCATCCGCCTGAAACATGCTGTCCAGAGTCTTGTTTCTTTCGTCTCGTATTTATATTTACAACCTCTGGAAAGCACATTCTTTGGCAATATTAGAAGCTACACCTCAGAAGGATTATTCGCCTTTCACCACATCCTGTGAAGATAATCCCTGTCTAGCTAGGCCATCAGCGTCGCAGCACTATATTGATCTCGTCGTCATCCGAGCTGGCTAGGTCCAGCTCGATTGTATTCTCCACAGGATTGATCGCTTTTCTTCTCTTGACATCTTGTTCTTGCTTCTGAAAGCCTGGTTTGGGTGCTGCCTTGGCACCAAAAGACACGGGTCTGCGTGCAGATTCAGGTTATTCAGTTGAATGGAATTGAGAGGTGACAACCGCGGTAAGCGACCAAAGTGTTGTTGCAACTTACCTTTTGTTTGAGACCAACTTTTGCTTCTGCAGAGCTGTGGGACCATTGCTCGAGAGGTTTTGTTCCATATCGCCTGGTCAATACAGAAGTCAGTTGCCAATTACCATAGTAACGTGTCCACAGAAATAGAAAATTTGTTATATGGGTGCGACTACTGTTCAGGTATTATTGTATACCTGTGACATGGGAGAGGAATCTTATGCCCTGAGAGTTATTCTTAGTGGTCACTTTATCTGCATTACTGCAAGACAATCGGAATTAAAGTACAGCTTGTTTAACATGGCAAGAGCCTTCATTTCTACTATGTACTAGCTAAAAGCATGTCCGTTGCTACGGAATTATTATTACTCCATAATATTTGGCATAAATTGATGAAATGCGATTTTGCCCTTCTGTTCCCAAATTTCATACTGAATAACAATTATGACAAAAAATATCAATCCAGTCAACTGTAGTCAAATAATCGTGATACGTATATCTACCATATTGAATGGGTGCAGATACATTCATTTCTTCCTAGCAACACAGGGGAGAGTCTCGATGTAGTGAACGGGCGACCACCAACTCAAATCTTTATAAAAAGTAAAGATTGTAAGGGTTAATACAGTTCTAGCCACCGGTCTATCATCATATAATATCATACAATATAATAGAGAATCCAGTATTTCTGAATCTATTCTTTTTTTATACTAATACAGGACATACATAATCTCCGAAAGTTGTATACAGTTATAGCCACCGGTCTATAATCATATAATAGAGAATCCAGTATTTCTGAATCTGTCTATTTTAATACTAATACAATACAGGACATACACAGTTCTAGCCACCAGTCTATCATCATATAATAGAGAATCCAGTATTTCCAAATCTATTATGTTTGTATACTAATACAAGACATACATAATCTCTGAAAGTTGTAGCTACAAATGTGGAGTGTGCTTTCGTTTTACAAAGAATAACAACTTTGAAATTATTGTGGTAAGGTGCGAGGCTAAAAAAAGGATACACCAGGCAGAATTTAACAGAACAGTAAGTTTGGACGATACGGCATAAATACAATAGATATAAAATAGGTATATTTGTGTATTTAACTATTCACACCAGGCAGAATTTAGTACAACTGTAAGTTTGGACGATACAATAATATACGGCAAGAGATAGATGTTTCATGTTTGTGTATTTAACTATTCACACCATTGTTTCGTTCACCAATCACCATAGAAGTTTTGTTTCATTCACCATAGAAGTTTATGCTCCTCCTCAAGAGAATTAGAGAATGGATAAACAAGAATAAGTGCGTTGAAGTTTATTTTCCTCAAGAGATTTTAGAACGGTTGAAGAAATAAAAGTACGTAAAATACCTTAAAGCCCTTTTTAGCCCATCTACTGACATCACTTTCAGTGGTCGTGATGGATTCCGTGGATTGGATCGCTCTGAGGAAGGATTGACCATGTAAATCCCATTGGAACGAAGTTTAGAAGCAAATTGGAAGTTTCTGAAGAAGAAAATGAGAATCATGCAGATAGGATCAGGAACCATTATAAGGAATAAAAGGAAGGCTAATGACTGTTCTTTTGAGGATTCACTTACCCACCCTTGAGCTCAACTCTGCCAGTAGAGTACTTTTGCGATGATGTGTTCTGCCAATTGAAACACGCATAATTAATCATCATTGCATGCCTGTCTGCCACACTAGCAATATGTTGACAGTATAGCCTTACCGATATATGGAATTTGCAGTATGACCCCTTACGCCTGAAAAGGAACATGACATGTTCAGAACTAGAACAGCATTTATCAAAACCAAATGTACACCTATTCTTGTGGTTTAGCCTAACAACATGTGAAACCAAAACTAGGCTAAGGAAAAGATGTTCGATTGCAATTTGCTTTCATTAGAAAAAACGTCTAGGACCTCAAAGTAACACTTATCATGCAGCAGCAGCAGCAACGATGCTACCCATAATACCAAATATCCTCCCGCCATTTCTTGAGGGTGGTCAATTGTTCAAGCCTGACTGCCTAACCCAAGTCACGATTCAATCCCAGGCAATCAGAGTGGAAAAGCAATACAAATGACTGCCTGGAAAACACACTCAATCCGTCAGGCCGTGACTAGCGGGAATCAAATATTGTCATCAGAAAGAGAGAGGCAGTGTGCAGTTGTGCACTGCCTCTAAGCTGTGATATGGTTGCCACAATCTTCACACCTTGACCAGGGTCTGATCGTAGTTCATAGGAAGGCGAACATATGGTTTAGATGGCTACAAAATATCTTCTATGTGTTTGAGTCCAGTATGTAGTTTATGCGTCTTTCTAAATCTTATCGGCAGCTTGCAACTACACATCTTCAGGCATGCTCTCATCATCCAGGCTCCAGGGAGAAGTACATACTTGTTTGTGGCCATGGTGCAAGCCATCCCATCTTTCCTCTTCCCTTTGCACATCCCAAAATCCGCTGAAACGCCCATCTTCATCATCTGCCCCACTGAGGCAACACTCACCGAAAACCCTTTCCCCTGCAGAAACAGCATCACCAACAAAAAATCAACTCGGCATCACTCTCATGGCCTCAATTACAATTGGTACAAAAGAAAGTGACCAAGCACAGTACCCCATTGTCCATGCGGACGTTGCCGTTGAACAGCGCAAACACATCGCCGGCGGTCGCACCGGAGTAGTGGGTGTGGGCGTCCCCGAAGAGGAACACGGACACCTCGGAGTCGTCCAGGGCGCCCATCCTCCAGATGCTGTAGTCCTTCCCTTGCGCGCTCACCCGCGTCGTGCCCTTGTCCAGCACCACGCCGGCGGTCGCCCAGCAGCCCGAGAAGGTGTCGCCCCCGGCCAAGTTCCTGCGCGCCAGGAGAAAAGCACGCCCAAATCGATGGGTTCACGAGTCCAATAATACCAAGAAAAAATGGAGTAATTTCGGGGGGAAAATCAAATCCGTACTTGAAAGCGGAGATGCGGACGAATCGGATGTCGGCGAAGCGGTTGGTGAGCTCGAGCGGCGAGACGGCCATGTCCTTGATACGGAGGCCGGAGTAGGTGTCGACGAGGGTTTGGGTGGACTTGGGGAGCTTGGAGCGCTTGGGGCCCGAGGCGGAAGTGGAGGCCGGGACAGCCTCGATATAATCCTTGACGGCGTCACGGAAGACGGACATGTCGGTGCCGCCGGGGCGCACGGTCCTCGGAGGAGTAAAGGCGCCTCCGCCGGCGGGGCGCGGGGAGGCCGGAGGGGTCTCGAGGACGACCTGCTCGCCGTCCTCGTCCAGAGAGAGGAGGAGGTCCAGGTCGTCGCTGGCGCCCGCCATGGCTGTGGGCTGTTGGCGAGGTGTGTAGAACGGTGGTAGTCCGTGTGGGATCCGTCTGTGTGCGCCGCAGAGGGAGAGGGAGAGAGAGCAGAGATGCGAGGGCTAGAGGCATCGAGGCGAGGGAAACGAGGAATTCGGGAGGGAAAGGGAAAAATCCTGGAGGGAAAACAGAGAGAATTCATGCCAATAAAATAGCGTACACTTCATTGAGATTAATTTTATTTTCCCTTCACTAGCAGAACAGGGCGTTTGGTCTAGTGGTATGATTCTCGCTTTGGGTGCGAGAGGTCGCGAGTTCGATTCTCGCAACGCCCCCATACGCTTCTATTTTCGTTGTTAGATTTTGATCGTCATGTTTATCTACTCTACTTCCTCCGATTCTAAATTCTGTATTCAAATTTGTTCAAATATGGATGTATCTATTCTTAAAAAGAGTCTGGATACATGTGATATTTCGACAACAATTTAGGATTGAAGCGAGTATTTCGTTTTGGCCACTTATTTTGGGACAGAGAGAGTATAAATGTTCATCACTAGAAATACAAAAATTCTCGAACATTATAATTACATCGAAATCCTGATGGTAGGAATCAAATTTGGCCACTTTCGCCAATCTTTGCGACTCGTCCTTCGATGAGATCTGGTCTTGGCAAATGGCCGGATACAAAACTGTCGTATTTTTTACATGATTGTTAGTTGATGGTTCCACCGGGTATGCCTAAACTATCCTATTTTTTACATGATTGTTAGTTGATGGTTCCGCAGAGTATGCCTAGGGTTGCAAGTGGTCTCCCACCTAAATCCCACTTTGCCCACCTGCAACCCTAAGTATACCCCCGTGAAAAGCGTCGAATGTATTTCTTTCTCCATTTGTCCGTATCTTTGTAAATAATTTTGTTTTGCCTCTTCGTAAGAAATGAAAGCAGCGGCTGCGTTTCCTCAAAGAAAAAAATGAGTCCAAAGCAAGGAGACCTTATTCCATGCCGCCATCGCCAATCTTGAGCAAAATAAGACACATATCAAAGCTCTATACAAGGAAAACTGTAACTTCCACAGGTAGATCCTGGCCTTTTCACACACACACACCAGCGGAAGAGGGAAAAGCCGGCGATCTATCGGTGAAGGAGGGTGACGGCGAAGATGGAAGTTACAAACTGTACAACTAAGATTACGAACCACACGTTGCTTTGTTTTGGCCACCTTTCGTTGTGATTGCTTCTGAACTGAGTGGTACGACGTTTGCTTTTGCATTTTTAGAGAACACAGAAATAAATACGAATGCACACACAGAACATGTTCATTCGATTATTGTTCTATCCATTCGGTCAGCTCAACAATATTTTTACACCAAAGTCGAAGTTCACTAAAACTATCCCTCATAGTTATTCAGCATCTACTGTGATGGTTAACATGAAACAGCACAGAACAGCAACAAACAAGAAAAGAAAAAACAAAATACATTTTCAAGCCGATCAGCACTCAGCACCCCCTTTGCATTTGTGTGTCGATTTCCCATGGTCCTGATCGAGCACGCCTCAACCGAATATTAATCACAACAGGCGCACAACGCGATTTGAGTTCCGAACAACATAAGACGAAGAAACAAACAGGTGCAGGAGCCCAGAGAAGGGCGCCAATCTTCCTTGTTATTCTTAATCATCCTTCTTCCCTTTTCTGTGGCATCTAACTTGCACCGCCAACGTGGCCGTCGTCGTGGGGCAGTTGATGTCCGCACCGTACAGGGTGTGAATCAATGGCAGTACACATGACTTCTTGCCGAGGCATTCCTGTCCATAGACCAGAGATCAATCACCAACCATAGGCAGGAACAAACAAAATGTGATCCATAATCAGCTACATTATCACAGATGATGCACAATTGCACATGGCCAATGAGAAGTGTTTGTACCTTCGCAACGAACTCTTTCGCATTGGGAGTGTGGCAGGTGCCCGCAGTGAAGTTGCCGCACGCGCCCTCTGGATTGCCGAAACTGGCGAAGACGACCTCCTCAATGGTCTTCTTGTGGGGGCAGGTCAAGATGCCCCTTGAGCTGTGGTCCTCAGCGATGAGCTTGATCTGGCCCCCATCCGCATCCCACGTCTTGACCTGTGCGGGATTGTGCTCCGACATGAGGAAACAGATGTCGTCCCTCCTCACTGTCTGGATGAGGATGCCCTCTGGCTTGCCAATCTCCTCCTCGAATACAACCAAGAGGTTCTTCTTGGATTTCAAGAATGGTCGTGGAATATGGTATCTGAAAGGAAATTTGAATGAGTTTTGGGGGTGCAAATTCGTTGCAGGGCAAGAACAGGAAGTGTTATTCAGCAGTGCTGAACTTACAGTGACTGGGAAGGAAGTCCGGCAATTGTTTTGTATGAGGTCCAGTAGCGACCTACGCCTTCACCATTCACGAAGATCATACCCTTGCTCATAGAGCTCATGTCAAGAACGACAGGATCATCTCCGTCTGGCTCATCAAAGTATCTCTGACATGACATTGAACAGACAGCGACATTGAGAGTTGAAAGCGAAGGTTGAAGGGAAAGAATGTGAGATGTTCCTTTTCATGGTTCAGCTTACCCTGTACCAGGTGACAGCATGTCCATTCTCGGCCGGTTTCCACTTAACAGTGCCCATGCCCTTCTCCGTGTAAATCTCCTTGTCCTCACCGTCCAAATTGATCTGTTTGAAACAAGCACGGAGGTAATCAGCTCTTAGTATATGAGCACAGTATGCTCTGGCGAGCAACAAAAAGTGTATTCTTTCCTCAAATCTTCATTGCAATAGCCTGTACCTTATGGCCCCAACCATTGCCTTGTAAGTCCAAGGTCCCAGTGTTGAGACCCTGTATCATGCAATCCTGTATGCCTCCCTTCACTTCAACGAGTTCACCGCCGCTGTCCTGAAAACAACACCGTGCAAACAGAACTAATACAGATTAATATTCCTTCATAAATTGCATGGATCCACCACCCAACCAGTTAGGCTGAAACGGTCAGATATTACCTTCATTCCCATGGATGATGACAGCAGTGCGAGATGGTTGATACCTATTCTCAGATCAATGGGCTTTTCGAAAAGGAAACCCTTGTCTTTCTTGCTTCCACGCCCACTCCCTGCGTAAATGGTGGTGATGAGACCTCTCTTTGGTAGTTGTTTGTGCTTGCAACTCTAGTATCTTTTTGGATAAAGAAGACTGTTACAGAATTGGTCCAAGTTACCTGCGAAGGCATCATTGACAAACCCCATCATTGCATGTGCACTACTTTTGACCTGAACAACAGGCCGGATGTCACGTCTAAAGGGCAAATCGTCTGCTTCCAAGCGAAAGCTGCATGGCCACCATAAAAAGAGAGTGATATCAGCATTTTGCTGCCTAAGAAAAAAATAAACAAGAAAGGCTCGAAATACTGAGCTGGAATGAAGGTGTGATAAACGAAATAACACCTTGTGGTGTACCACAAGTAGTCGCTTTTGTCCTTGGTCAGGTTATACTGCTCCAGGGGTTCCTTTGTCCTGACACTAGTTACTTTATACCTCGGAATCGGTTCCGAGTACATCTCCCAAACATTGTTCTTGGTCGACTCGTCAGCCGTGTGGAATGACCTTTCACTGTGTTGCACAAACACCTAGCATAGCACATAATACCACAAGTCAGGAAGGCATGTTTATAATCACTGTGTTGCCCTTGCTAATTTGTGGCAGGTGTATGCAGTGTACATACTCTCTTTGTATTGTACACCACATGGTTGCAGTCTGCAAGGATAGAGACAGAGCGGCTCGGTATATAGTACTTCTTCCCCCGGAACATCACAGTTCCATCCTCCCCTGTATTGTTGTTGGAGATGAAAGCCAAGCACAGGTTTTCCTCAGGCAACTCGTAGTTGTGTGCCTGCAGGTGAGGAAACTAATCAGGCCCCGAAAACCTCGACTATTAAGCTATAGAACGCTGTCACACAAAACATCCAAAGTATTTATGTGCCGAAATGATGGAAGCAGTTGTATCCAACCTCATACCCATGACCCAAGAGCTCGAATGACTGTTTCCCCACGAGGAAAGCTTTGTGGTATGACTTAATTAGCTTGTGCAAGTCCCTGAGATGCCCAAATTTGGGCTCCTTGTTCAAACCTGGATAAGTACATGGACCAATAACATGATTGCTAGATGATAATGGAGGCATCCAATGAAAGCTGAAAAACTTACAATATACAATTGAGTCAATCTAACCGTATTCATCAATGGGAGCCTCATCATAATATCCAGTCAACACATATGAAGCACCTGTCCTTCCAAAATTTGTTCCACCATAGTACTGTTCAAAACAAGTTAGCATGCAATTCCATGAGAAATTCTAGTATCCTCTCTGTGAATTATCTTAATGCATATCATTCCAAAAGGTAAATGGACATACATACCATGTAGTAGTTCACCAATGTCCCACCCTTGGCAAAAAATCGTAAAACAGAATACGCAATGTCCTCTGCTGAGCGCACAGCTGCCTGATCGCCGAAAGCTCTGAATCTGTGTATGTCAAGAAACTACTTCCTTTTAATATTAATGCCAATAAATTACTTGATGATAAAGATGAAGTGTCTTTTCTGAACCCAAAAGGCAAATGTTCATATTTTCACAATCAGTTAACAACTTAACAACATGATTGAAGGTTAGGATGATGCCACTATGGCATTATCATTGTAATAGATAACACACAAGAAATATGCAAATGCAGTTAACATGTTTGGATGATCAGTAAATTTATTACATTAGTGGTGCTACCTCTCTTGCCCACTCTTCCTACCAGGCATTCACAACACCATCAATGCTGATACTAACTTTAGCAAACAAGTAGAATGTGGAGTATGAATAACTTGAACTTACTGTGCAGTCCAATTCTCAGTCCAAAGGCGAGGTTTATTTTTGTCACGCAGCGTCCATGTGTCCCCACAGTGCCTTCCATTGCAAGTAGGAATCTAGTGAGCGCAAGGAAAAGGGACGGATTAAAAGATTGGGTCAAAGGAACACAACTCTGGATAAGACATTGCTGTTTATGAGAGATGTTCAAATTTTAGCCTCTTTGGGACACCGGAAATATCACAAAAACAGTTCAACTTTTTTAGGACACAAACCGCATTTCCAGATGGGGCCTTGAATATAAAATACAAGCTAGTCCCTCCGATCCATAATATGTGCCGGGGATTTAGTACAAGGGAGTAGTTTTTATCGTTTAAAAAAAATATACGTGTGCGTTAAGGTGTTCGCCACAAGTTTGGTAAAGAGAGTTACCACTACACCAGGAGCTGTAGTTTGCTTGCACATTATCCATGGGATTCCAATGTTGGTGCTAAGGGCCATTTCAGCGGCCCATTCAAGGTACTTATCACCATCTGTTATATGATCTTTCTTTATATTCCCGTACTCATTTTCGATCTGTGACATGAAGCATGAATTGCAAGCATGTTCATATGTCATAAACCAATGTAGATAAATGACATCATACAGGTAGAGTTTAACTGACCTGGGCTAGAATGATGGGTCCTCCTTGGGAGGCAAACATATCCGCATCCTTTAACTTTTGCACTATGAATCTCACAAACTTCTCCATTTCTTTCTGCACCAGAAAGCCAGCGGCCATCTGTGTGAAACTCTTGGTGCAAATGTATACTGTACCATTGCAAATGTGTCGTTGATTACCTTGTAAGGCTCGTTGTTGGCGCGGAATATTATGTGGGGGATCTCCCTAAGCCAATAAGGCAAGCCACTGGGGTGGGGGACAACATTGGAAACACGAGAAGTAATCATACGAGCTCAGCATATATGAAATTGGCTGATTTTTCCACACTAAATCAAATATATATTTTGCCACATTAACGAACCCGTGATTCCATTCTGCCTGGATGAAGGGGCCGATGCGAATGACCGCGTACATGTCGTTGTCCTGAATCAGCTTGAGGAACTTGATCAGATCGCACCTTCCTTCGAAATTGTACTGCGGCATATGTAAAATGTGAGATGCGGGATTTTATTTTGATGCCGTGCGCGTCGGAGCGGAGCACGAGGAAGAATTGTATACCTTGCCGGGCTCGGGCTCGTGTGCGTTCCAGAAGACGTAGGTCTCGATGGTGTTGAGACCGCCATCCTTGGCCCGGTCGAGGAGCTTGGGCCACATCTCCGGGGGGCTCCTAGGGTAGTGGATGGCGCCGGAGAAGAAGAGGTCCCTCTTGCCATCGATCATGAGGGAGCGCTCGTCGTAGGAGACGACGGTGCCCTTCTTCGTTAGGCTCCACGCCGCCTCCGCCTCGCCCGCGAGGAGCGCGGAGACGGCGGCGGCCAGCAGCAGCACCGCGGTGGCCATGTGGGTGACCAGGGGGAAGGGGACGCACACCGAGCTCGAGGAGGGGAGGGGGAATGATGGGTCGGGGTGGGGGCACTAGCGAGAGGTCGGGGGAGGCGGGCGCCGCTTTGAAGGGCGGGAGGCCGAGGGGCGTTGCGGGGGAGCGGCCGCGCGCCATTGGTGGTGGTGGCGAGTGGACAGGCGCGGAGTTCGCGGCGAGAGCTCGGGAGGGACTCGGGAAAGGACGGCCTTGCGAGAAGGGCGGGAGCCGGGCGCTCCCGTGCTGACGCGTGTCGCACGCGCAGCGCTCCCTCGGGATGCTGGCTTTTCCTGATTTGTTCCCGATCAATTTTCATCTGCTCCCTCCGTTCCGACTTCCGAGTGAAACTTCATCAAATTTAATCAAAGAAAATTAACCAACATGTAGGACATCAATTAGTTTTATAAAAATATCATTATATTTATATTCATAGTACACTAATTTGATATACCGAGTAATAGATTTTTTTATAAACTTGGCTAAATTTGAAAAGGTTTGACTTAGAATAAATAAACCTTTTCTATTTAGAAAGGGAGGCACTCCCTCCCATCTATAAAATGTGTCGCACATTTTGTACTACTAAGTTAGTACGAATTTTGTACTAAGTGGACGACATTTTTTATGAATCGGGAGAGTAGTGTATACAGTGACAGAGACATGAAAAAACTTCATAGGAGGTCAAAATGTAAAATACACAATGGTATACTCCTCTGATCGACGTATGCACCCCCCAATAAGAGCCACGCTCTCAACCATAGACCCCCTAACTAAAGACTACTTGGTCCCTTCATGATCAACGTAAGTCCTCTCGTATGTCGATACAACAGAACGAAGCTTGTCTTTATGAAGTGGGTGGGATATACTTATCATACAATACAGAGCGTCTAACGCAAAAATTACAACACTCTCATTGTTTTCGCTTACTCGCCTTTTCCCCGTAACACACACATGCAGTTTCCTCCCAATTACAACACTCTCATTTATATGTAACTATAAATTGAACTTCTTACCTGTTAATCTACTTTTCACTAACTTTGTTCGAGGTTAGCAATCACCAATATTCGGTATAACAATTAGTTCTGGAGATGCCTATATCACCAGACACCACCTCACTAGTCTCCATTCATGCATAAGTACATGATGTTGCGCCTCTCTAGTGAAAGAAACTTTGAGCTCGATACCCTCATTGCTTGCTGTCCATGAAATGAATGTCACCAATGATAGTCATGGAGGAAGAGGAGGTGGAGGGGGCAAGGGTATTCAACTTAATCACTTTCCAAGGTTAAGTAGCTCAGTTTGAAAATATTCCATCTATTGATTTCACTGGACGTGCATGCATTTATAGGTTCAAAACTGACCATTAATTAGACAAGTATTATGATATCTAATTTATGGATCACGAAACTATATAATCAAATTCTTATTTTAATAATACTTCCTCTGTCTTTTATTAAGTGCCGACATAGTACATGTTTCTAGACGTATTATATAAATAAGTTCATTTTTAGACAAATTTGAATCATTTAATATGAGACAGAGGAAGTATGTTTTTTTTTCTACGTAATCCCTTCGATCCATAAAAAATGGACGAGTAGTACAATGCACTTGATGATTAGAGTTAAATTTTGAAATGCTTGCACAAGGACGAGGAGAGTACGAATTTTCGGCGAACTGTCGCCCACATTCCGAAGCCGCCATGGCGCCATCGCCTGACCGGGCATCTCCACCAACCATCACGAGCACGTGAAGTCGTGGCCGCGCCATCCCCCATCCACCAACCACGGATCCATTCCCACCGTCGAACCTCTCAAACCAACGGCCAAGATCGACCTATCTAGCTGTTCGCGGGTTCCTCTCCTACCTACCCCACTCCGCCCGCCTCAAATCCCCTCTCCGTCAGAGGAGTACTAGGCACAACCACCGCCGAACACCCTCCGCCGCCGCCGTCGTCTCCTTTTCGCAGCGACAGCAACCACATGGCGGCCGCCGCCTCCTCGCTCCTCGCTGCTGCCTCCGCCTCCACCTCCCGCGCGGCTATCTCCACTCGCCGCCCCCGCGCAGCTCCGGCCGCGGCCTCCACCCCCTCCTCGTCTCGCTCCTCCTGCCCTCCGCTCCGCGCTTCATCCGCTAGGTCCCGTCGGGGCCGATTCTTCATCGCTGCGGCTGCTCCCACGATGCAGCCGCCGGCGGTGTCCCGGGTCTCCGCGGTGGTCGACGTCGACCTCGGCGACCGGAGCTACCCGATCTACATCGGCCCCGGCCTCCTCGACGAGCCCGACCTGCTGCAGAGGTATTCAGAATTATCATGATTTTGCTCGATTGGTCATCGGCGACCTAGTCCATGTGGTCATTTGGTGATCCTGGCGTGTAATCCGCGCAGGCATGTGATCGGGAAGAGGGTTCTGGTGGTGACCAACACCACCGTCGCGCCACTCTACTTGGAGAAAGTGACCTGGGCACTCACGCACGACAATCCGAATGTGTCAGTGGAGAGCGTGATCCTACCTGATGGCGAGAAGTACAAGGACATGGTGCGTGTGGGTGTGGGATTCAGCGCTCTGCTTGTGTTTCAGTTCTTCTGGATGTAATTAACTTGTTGCGATGTGCAGGACACGCTGATGAAGGTTTTTGACAAGGCGGTGGAGTCCCGGCTGGACCGCAGATGCACATTTGTTGCGTTAGGGGGTGGTGTCATTGGGGACATGTGTGGGTTTGCGGCTGCTGCATTCCTCCGTGGTGTCAATTTCATACAGATACCCACGACTCTGATGTCCCAGGTATTAAGCTCGATTAGAATTTAATAGAGTTTAAGGACATCTGATTTGATGCTAATGTGGGTTTGGGATGAATTGCTTTAGGTGGATTCGTCTGTTGGAGGAAAAACAGGGATTAACCATCCATTGGGAAAGAACTTAATCGGGGCATTCTACCAGCCACAGTGCGTACTGATAGACACAGAAACACTGAATACACTGCCTGACAGGGAGCTGGCTTCAGGCATTGGTGAGGTGGTGAAGTATGGGCTCATAAGAGATGCACCTTTCTTTGAGTGGCAAGAGAAGAATATGGCAGCATTGTTAGCAAGGTGCTAAGCAGGTTCTAAGTTGATATTAGCATGCTCTGCCACGAAATGTTACTCTGATTTAATAAAATATAGCAAGAGAAAGCATGCCATTAGATCTATGGTAGCTGTTGGAAGCTAGTTATTACTCCCTCCATTTGGGTTTATAAGGCTCCTATTGAAATTCGTGCCACACTTTGACCAACAATTATTCAAAAATATTTGGTATATGTCTATAAAAGTTATACCATTAGAAAGGGTTTTTCAATACGAATCCAACAATATATCTTTGTGCCGCAATAATCTCATATTACCAATGCATTTTTTGGTCAAAGTTTGGCATAAAATTCCGTGTGGGCCTTATAAACCCAAACCAAGGGAGTACTAGGGTTTAAGAGTTATGGATTCACTTTGTAAAGAAGAGAGAGTTATGATTCTAATTACCTGTGCAGTATACCTTCTTTTGGACTTCTAGCCCATACACGTATACCTAGTCAAGTTTACTCACTCCTTTCCAGTTTGAAATATCCGGAGCTCTATATGTTCTCAACTCTATTTTTTTATTGTTTTATTAGAACCTTAGGCCGTAGCTAGCAGTACTTCTGTTTAACTTATTACGGTAGCGATCTGCTGTATGGCCACGGTCCGTGGATGCCCATTTTTTAACTTTACTCAACAGTTAAGCTATTAATAGGAATCTTGGTGACCCCTTCACTGGAATAAAACTTCTTAATGTCCTGGTTGTTTGAAGCATGGCCTTTTGGTATATTTGCCAAAATGCTTAATTGTTGAGTAAAGTTATGATATAAATAACATGGTCTTATTCAACTCTCGGGGAAATTTTAAATTTCTTAATAGCTATCAATCCATTATATGAATTGTTATGTTGCTTAGTTTGAGAGAACAGAGTAACAAAATGTACTATGTATCCCAGCTAATTTATAATGTTACTGATGTACATGTCATTCATAGCTGCGTGATTTTGTCATGTTTCTGTAAATAGCAGCACTGCAGCGCAACTCTTGACCTTTCTTTGTTGAAATAAATATAATAGCTTTCTCCCTCTTCTCATTAATTATGTATTTTGTCATGTTTCTGTTACGTCTTGATTCGGATTTCCTGTTTGTAGAGAACCAAGTGCCCTGACCTATGCTATAAAGAGATCGTGTGAAAACAAAGCTGAAGTGGTTGCCCAGGATGAGAAGGAAAGTGGTCTCCGAGCAACACTAAACCTGGGTCATACATTTGGTCATGTATGTGTTACCTTTGATCATTGTTGGTTTTTATGTTGAACTAATTAATCTATTATAATGCTATTATCATGTGCAAACATAAATATACTCGGATGACTTGCTAAACATGCAGTAAGTGTATTTTTGTTGCTGCTTCATTGAAGCATTTGGTGGGGACTACTCCTGTACTTATTTTTTTGTCGCATGTTAAAAATTGAAAAGAAAACAACAAAGAGTCGTGTCTATTTGCTTAAGTCATTCAATGTGATCTGTAAGTATTTCCTTTGTTGGGTGCTTGATGGGGGTAGCAACAAAATTCTATTTAGAAAATATTCAATAGGCCTTTGGCGGTTTACATCTGAAACAAAGTTGTGTTACTGAAGATATTTTTCTTGATGCTTGTTTAACACACTTTCTCCTTGGTCTATATGCTACTCCCTCCGTCCCATAATTCTTGTCTCAAATTTGCCCCAAAATGGATGTATCTATTTTTAAAAAGGTGTCTAGATACATGTAATATTTCGACAAGAATTATGGGACGGAGGGCGTACATCTGTTCTGCAAACACAATTCGAATTTCTTTAGTACCTTAAATCCTGAATTCATTTTTCATGATGCTTTTCCGTGTTTCTCATTTGTGCCTCCACATACATGCAACTATAAGACAAAATTGAGAAATCTTGACACCCAGGCTGGAATTTGTTTGTTGCTACAGATTTAGAATCACTCTAAGATTGCATGAATTTTGATATACAATTTGGGCACCGTTGTACCAGAAACTAAACAACCTTAATTCACTAGCTTTTATGGGAATTTGGTAGCAACCTTCTGTTTTGTGGAGCATCCCTGTTACCCACTGATCGTTTCATTTTAATTGCTAGGCTATAGAAACAGGGCTTGGCTATGGAGAGTGGCTCCACGGGGAGGCTGTTGCAGCTGGAACAGTAAGATCACATGAATATTTTGGTATAACCACTTAATCATGATTTTTTATCTCGTTTTCTTACCATCTTCTTCTGTTTCCGGGATGCCACTTCCATAGGTTATGGCAGCCGACATGTCTTACCGGCTGGGCTGGATAGATGAGCCCCTCAAAAGACGGATATTTGACATACTAGAGCAAGCCAAGCTTCCTGTTGCACCACCAAAGGGCATGACAGTGGAGAAGTTCAAAAAGATTATGGCTGTAAGTATCTTAATAATGGCAGAAGTTCAAACTGTTGTCTTCTTTTTATTTATTATTTTGCATGCATCGCTCTAGCAGACATATACGTCTTGACATCTTAAGTTGTCGCTTTAGTATCGAAGAGCATTCTTACCTCGTACAAAAAAAACTCGTACAAAAAAAAGAGCAGTCTTACCTGATTTTCGCAATGACACATATCAGGTCGACAAGAAGGTTGCTGATGGTTTGCTGAGGCTCATCCTTCTGAAAGGACCTCTGGGAGGCTGTGTTTTTACTGGCGATTATGACAGAAAAGCCCTTGATGAAACCCTCCGTGCATTCTGCGATAACTGATCCTTCTCAGTTGGATCTTCAGCACTTTTGTATACTAAATAGGCTGTAATATCATATCTTATCAGAAACAGTGTGCATTGTATGATATCCTTGTTGTTATTCTTTTTGTCGAAAATAACGGAATCTGGTTAGGGGCTTGTAGGGCATCTCCGTAGCTGATCAATTTTGATCAGTTGTTTTGAATAACGGAGTTTGTTTCTAGTATATCGCCGTTAGCGATTCCTGACGGCTTTACTTCTATTGTAATAAAGCTTATAAGATATTATAAAGATAGTGTTGTTGCATGACAAAGTGTACAATATGTGTGTCCTAGCTGTTCAATAACAAGTGTATATATACTGTTTCTTTTACCACACACTGATCTGTCGCTGGCTTGCTGCATGCTATCGAAATTCAGAAATCGTGTGATGATTGTGTCGATCTTGAGGAGCATAACAAGTGTACAGTTCAGTCCCTTTACTTGTCCGACAGTTCTTCATTTTTATCTTGGACTGGGCTGTATTGTGTTGCTTGTTGCAAGCCTCAAGTGTTCAGACTTGAAAAGCCTTGCTGACTCTATGAAGCCCAGCATGGCACAGCTAGCAGTGCAGCTACCTGAGCTCGATGATGAAATGCAGGGGAACTTCTGTGTTTCGAACACAAACAACAAGGAACCGAATGATCTTGACATAACTTTAGCGAGCATGAAACTTTACGAGCGCCAGGTGGGGGTGGAGTGCAACTTTCGAGATCGGATGTTGATTGCAGACTTTATCTCTCAGCGTTCATAAAGACGACATCTACGTGACATCCACCACGCGGTAAACGTGGTAAGCTATCTTCAAAATCTCATTATCAAAAAGACGACAATCTACATCGTCCCCATTGCGTGCCATACCGGTAGCCGATGCGAACTGTTCAATCCGTCCCAAGCAGCATGGCCGGATTCTATCTTGTACAGGACATCGTTGCCGGCGATCTGCTTGGCACAGTTTAAGTAACGGGATCTCTCCAGCTCAAGAGAAAAAAAAGCGCAGTACGAGGCACAACGTACCACTGCCGAACATCCTCCGCCGCCGCCGCCCTCTCCGTTTCGTTGCCCATGGCGGCGACCGCCTCTTCCTTCCTCGCCGCTGCCTCCGCCTCCTGCGTGGCTATCTCCACCCCCTCGCCGTCTCGCTCCTCCTGCCCTCATCTGCTCCGCGCTAATTCCCCCGCGACGTCCCTCCGGAGCCGTCTCGTCTCTGCCGCTGCTCCCGCGATGCAGCCGCCGGTGGAGTCCCGCGTCTCCACGGTGGTCGACGTCGATCTCGGCGACCGGAGCTACCCGATCTACATCGGCCCCGGCCTCCTGGACGAGCCCGACCTGCTGCAGAGGTACTCAGGATCATCATGATCTTTGATTTTGCTCCATTGGTGACTCCGCGCGTGTTGGTCATTTCGTGATCCTAGTGTTTTAATCCGCCCAGGCATGTGATCGGGAAGAGGCTTCTGGTGGTTACCAACACCACCGTCGCGCCGCTCTACCTGGAGAAAGTGACCTGGGCACTCACGCACGACAACCCGAATGTTTCAGTGGAGAGCGTGATCCTGCCTGACGGAGAGAAGTACAAGGTCATGGTGCGTGCGGGATCCAGCCTTCTGCTCGTGCTTCAGTTCATTTGGATGTAATTAGTGTAACTTGTTGTAATAATCAATGTGCAGGACACGCTGATGAAGGTTTTTCACAAGGCGGTGGAGGCTCGGCTGGACCGCAGGTGCACGTTTGTCGCGCTAGGGGGTGGTGTCATCGGGGACATGTGTGGGCTTGCGGCTTCTGCGTTCCTCCGTGGCGTCAATTTCATACAGATACCAACGTCTCTGATGGCCCAGGTACGTATACACTAAGCTCGATTAAGATTAATAGAGTTCTGAGGACATCTGATTTGGTTTCTAATGTGGGTCGTTGTATGAATTGCTTTTAGATGGATTCGTCTGTTGGAGGGAAGACGGCCATTAACCATCCACTGGGAAAGAACTTAATCGGGACATTCTACCAGCCACAGTGCGTACTGATAGACACAGAAACACTGAATACATTGCCTGACAGGGAGCTGGTTTCAGGCATAGGTGAGGTGGTGAAGTTAGCGCTCGTAAGAGATGCACCTTTCTTTGAGTGGCAAGAGAAGAATATGACAGCATTGTTAGCGAGGTACTACTCAGCAGGTTCTAAAGTTGATATTATTAGCATGCTCTGCCACAAAACGTTACTCAGATTTAAGAAAAATATAGCAAGAGAAAGTGCGGCATTAGACCTACTAGCAAGAAGCCCGTGCTTTGCTACGGACCTACAAATAATATATGTTTAGATGCGTTGATCAATTGCTAGTTATATTTCAAAAACATGCGCGATGAGCACAAAGCTAGGTGCTTAGGTGTGGTCCAGACAGTCGTGTCGTGGGAATACCAACACGTCCCCCCTGCTGGCTTCCTCCCTACTAACTTTCTCTCAGGCGACCACCATGTGCTCTGTGACTCTCCTCTCTCGTTGGATGTTTTCATCTCCAATGTATCCAGCGGACTGTTTTCAATGACAAGAATTTATTATCGGATGGAGTATATGACAACACATATGTCTTCCTCGCTCTCCACATATATTGGGTTTTACCCCTGATTTTTTCCACCACCTCGCCACACTGAGTTGCTTTGCGGTCTCACAAATCATGCTGCCTTTTGAAATCGATGGATGGAGATGCACCAAACACCTAATCTTAACGTGGAACTATGAAAAATTTAGCTTCCACACTCGACAAACAAGAGGTCGACCATTCCTAACAACACTTTGCTGCATTATTGGTATGTGTCATGCATGACTGCTAGAACAAATTTGAAATTTGTATAACGGTTTTTGCTCTGCATGGTGTTATTGACGGAGCAAGGTAATAATATCCTCCAAAAGACATGGCAGACAACACACAAAAAGGATAAAAAATACAAGCATTGTGCGAAGAAATATTACATTATTTATTTTTGAAATCAGACGTGAAAATTGCTCCATAGATTGAAAATTATGTATATTTTTTCGGAAAAGAGGCTTTAAAATTATGTAAATAGCACGTGTATAATGTATAATATATCTCACGAAAATAAATATCACAACTAATCACATCTTTTTTTTTTCTTACAGCATGTTAAATATCCAGCATCGCCTGACTTTTATGACCTCCGACGTGTGTCAATATAGACTTTTGAGTGACACTCTCTAGCAGCTCACTTGTGCGAAACTGAAAGATAACAAGAAACAATGTTTTTTAGCGAAAAGAAACAGTTAATCAGAAGTTTTTTTGTTTGAGAAACAGTTCATCAGAAGTAAGAACATAATTTTTCGGGCCCGCCCTACCATAATGGTATTGTGATTTTGCCTCTTGGGCCTGGGAATCGCTCTATGCCTCTATGGGCCTGGGAGGCTGGCAGTCATTGTGCTTGCGCTCGGCCTGGGGAGTGGGGACTGGTTCGATCGCCCCGTCCAGAAACCAGAAGAGGCTCGTTCCTCGTTCGCTCCGCTCTCATGGAGCCTGGCGGCGGCGCTAGTCGCTAGGGATTAGGGAAGTAGGGAGCCAGCGAGACTGGGAGAACCGGAGAGGGAGTCAGGGAGGACAAGGAGTCCGGAGGACTAGAGCCTGGAGGAGCCGAGGAGGGACAGCGGGAGCCGGGGGGTCAGTGACTCCACGACTGGCCGGGCGCGGCTGCGTGCCTGCCTCGCTGGGCGCTGGCCACTTCATTGCCTTGGGACTTGGCTGTTTCTGTTCTTTCGGACCTTCGGTGATGGACAGAAGGAAGAAGGGGAATGGCACAATACCACAATTTGTTAAGATCATACGAATTATAAATACGTCTTGATTTGGATTTCCTGTTTGTAGAGAACCAAGTGCCCTGACCTACGCAATAAAGAGATCATGTGAAAACAAAGCTGAAGTGGTTGCGCAGGATGAGAAGGAAAATGGTCTTCGAGCAACACTAAACCTGGGTCATACATTTGGTCATGTACGTGTTATCTTTGATCATTGTCGGTTTTTAAGTTGAACCAATCTGTTTTAATGTTATTATGATGTACCGCGTAAATATGCTCGGATGAGTTGCTAAACCTGCAGGAACTGTATTTTTGTTGCTGCTACATTGGAACATATGGTGGGGACTATACTTAATTTGTTTGTCGCGCTGTTGTGTCGGTTTGCTTAAGTCACTCGTGTGATCTGTGAGTATTTTCTTTGTTGGGTGCATGATGTGCTAGCAATAACATTATATTTAGAAAATATTCAATAGGCCTCTAGCGGTTAACATCTGAAACAAAGTCGTGTTACTGAAGATATTTTTCTTGATGCTTTTTTAACACAGTTTCTCCTTGGTCTATATGCTAGTACATCCATTCTGCAAACTGAAATCGAAATTCTTTAGTTTATGACTTCAAATCCTGAATTCATTTTTCAAGATGAACCATCCTTGGAGGTGTTTTTCCGTGTTTCTCATTTGTGCTTCCACATACATGCAAATATGGGCACACAGTAGAGAAGTCTTGAAACCCAGGCCGGAATTTTCTTGTTGCTGCAGATTTAGAATAACTCTAAGATTCCTCGCAGAAAAAGAGAGAATAACTCTAAGATCGTATGAATTCTGATTTACAATTTGGGCAACGTCGTACCAGAAACTAAATAATCTTAACTCACTAGCTTTTGGGGGAATTTGGTAGGGACTTTGTGTTTTGTGAAGCATCCATATGTTGCCCACTTATCGTTTCATTAATTGCCAGGCTATAGAAACAGGGTTTGGCCATGGAGAGTGGCTCCACGGGGAGGCTGTTGCAACTGGAACAGTAAGACCACCTGAATATTTTGGTACCACTTCTTAACCATGATTTTATCTCGTTTCCTTACCATCCTCTTCTGTTTCCGAATGCCACTTCTGTAGGTTATGGCAGCCGACATGTCTTACCGGCTAGGCTGGATACACGAATCCATTAAAAAACGGACAATTGACATACTGGAGCAAGCAAAGCTTCCCGTTGCACTACCAAAGGGCATGACAGTGGAGAAGTTCAAAAACATTATGGCTGTAAGTATCTTAATAATGGCAGAAGAACCTGTGTATTAGTACTAAGATTGCTTTTGTTACCAAACATACGGTTGCCGTTGTGCTATTTCTTATTTCGTATGCATCATTGCATCGCTGTATAACAGACCTATGCGCCTTGACATCTTAGCTTGTTCTCTTTTACTATTGAAGAGCAATCTTGCCTGATTTTTGTATGACACATGCCAGCTCGACAAGAAGATTGCCGATGGTTTGCTGAGGCTCGTCCTTCTGAAAGGACCTCTGGGGGGCTGTGTTTTCACTGGCGATTATGACAGAAAAGCCCTGGATGAAACCCTCCGTGCATTCTGCGATAACTGATCCTTCTCAGTTGGATCTCCCTTCTGTATACTACGGAGTACTAAATAGGCTGTAATTGTGCATTGTAAAATAACGGAATGTGGTTAGGGGGCTTAAAAGCCGGTTATTCAAGATGCGTCTTATCTGTTTCTTTTGCCACACACGCTGATTTGTTGTATGACACGTGTTCAAGATGCGTCTTATCTGTTTCTTTTGCCACACACGCTGATTTGTTGCTGCATGCTATCAGAATTCAGAAAACGTGTGATGCGGATGCCTGTGTCGATCTTGAGGCGCAAATCATGGGTATATAGTTCAGTGCCCTGCTTGTACTTGGGCGACAGTTCTGCATTTTTTACTCTTGGACTGAGATGCCCCTGGTTCCCTTGCTGATGCTGTGAAGCCCAGCAGGCCAGCACGGCACACAGCTAGAATATGCTTGCAGGGTTGCAGCTGCCTGAGATCGATGATGAAATACAGCAACTTCTTCCCCAATCCCGTGGTTTTAACTGTTCACATACAGATTCGTAGAAATTTCTGCGTTCCGAACACCTGAAGCATAGCATCAACACAACGACAACGAAACGAATGATCTTGACATGACGAATGACTCGTAATAACCAACATAGGGAAACATCATTTAGTATTGAATCAGCAAATTATCGTTACAGCTTTGGAGCAACCTCGTCGTGATTTCATCTCGGGCACGGTAAAACAACCCATGATACACGGACGGATTCGAATGCTCGATCCCCTAGCTCTGCCGCTAGCTACAAGCATCAAACAGCGGCTAGCTAAACTAAAGCCGGAGAAGGCGCCGGAGCTCGTCGGTGGCGCCGACGTCCACGGCCCCGCTTGCGGCCACCTCCACGGCGCAAGCTGTCGGCGCCTTCGCCTTCGCCGTGGCCAGGAGCGACGTCGGCATCGGGACGCTGCTCGGCGGCGGCGACACCGAGTAGAGCGACGTCCACCCCGTCGCCTCCTCCTGTCCGGCCGCCGGCCTTTTCTTGGACGGCGCCGCCACCACGATCGGCGCCGACGCCCCGGGCTTCCTGGGGCTCGACGACGGCGCGGCGTGGCGCGGCTTCTTGGCTCGCAACACCGGGCGGGTGCTCTGCGGGGCCTGGAGGTGCACGGGCAGGGGCAGGAGCGGAGGCTGAGGCGCCGGCGCCGGCGCCGGCGCCTGAGGGAACGGGTGCGCCATGGCAGGGTGGTGGTGGATGCTGCCGCTGTAGTACGGCTTGCGAGCCATCAAGGAAGGTGATTTCGCCGCTGAGCTGCTCAAGGATTTCAAACCACTCTCCATCTTCTGAAGTTCTAAACGCTTAACGGTGACCTGAGAGCAGCGGCAGCTAATTACGTAGATCTAAGAGAAGTTTAGAACCGAAACAAATTAACCAGATGCCTATGGAACAAACGATAGAAATCAAACTCCGACCAACAAAAACAGGTGGAGATGTACGAAAGCGAAGGAAACTAAAAAAAAGCTTTGCTTGCTTGCAGATCTAGATCGAATAAAACAGATCAAGATAGCAGCAGCACTTGCATAAGCGGAAAGAAAAGAAAAAAGAAAAGAAAAAAAAAGGTTAGTTAGCTGTGGGAAAGACGAACAGATCTGAGGAGGAAGCTATGGTATCGTGTCAGCTGGTACAGGTATCCGTTGAGGTCGTGCCCGTGCACGCACCCCTGCATTTATATACAGCCGCGGCAACGGGCAAACCGGCTGGCCAGTACCACGCCACCCCGCTCCCCACGGATACTTCGTGGCCGGTGTTAACGACTTTCCTCGGGCGCAGCATCGTGCCGTGAACGTGCCGCCCCGTGCTTGCAGTTGCAGCTTCCGTTGCCTTTCCTCGGACGACGACTGGACGAGCAGAATGATTTGTTTTCTGTTCGGGCGGGGTGCAGGTGGGAGCGAGGTCGCGTGGAGATCTCGGTCGCGTGCAGCGCCGACAGCCCGGGGGAGGGCCCGAGGCAGAGAGGACGGCCGCCGGCCGTGCAGCGCGAGCCGTCCGATCGACAAGCCCGATCGGAACTTGAGTTTTATCGCCGCGCGCGCGGTCAAGACTCGAGACCGGGCGTTCAGTGTAGTGTACGCGCGCGCGATGCCTCGCCGGCTAGTCACGTCTCCGCTGCCGCGGCTCGGTGAGCAGACAAAGGAAGGAGGAACCGTAGGTACGCATTTTAAGCCCTGAATTTGTAGACAAGTTCAGAATGTATCATCCTTCTAATCGTTATAAAGTTGGTTATTCGTATTCTTAAACCCGTTTGATCTCGACCTCGAGAATGTTTGGAAGGCCAAGATTGCTGAAATCGTGGTTTCTTGCAAGCAGCATTGAAGAAACTGTGGTTGGGATGTTCTCTTGCTGCGGATGCGTTGCGTTTGAACGCGTGCGTATGTAAAATTGGATCGTGGAGCAACAAATGCCAGCAATTGGATGTATTACTTTTATGTTGTGCTGACCGAGTCTTTCATGCCGCATAAACCCAGTTCTGCTGTCCGGGGAACTGGCGACGGGAGCGGCACTGATGTGGGAAGGGGGTGGCAGGTGTCATCGAGACATTCGCTAGGTGTCAACCAGTTCAACGATAGTCGAGCCGCAGATGATAACCATGACTTGTGCAAACGTATGTCATGTTACCCACACAGTGTTGCTCAACCACGTCAACTTGCTCCACGAGCTCGGGAACGACCTATAGGATGGCTACGACGTACGCTGCCTCCTTATCGAGGTGAACGCTCGTGCTTCGCCATTGCGGTGATCGTCTAGAGTTTCTTCTTCTCCTCTCTCTCAAGGAGGCATCCTAGACATTGGATTATTTTGAGATCAACGGTTCACGTGAGCTGTGTTTTTTGGCTTCATTTGGTTGCAGCTCACCACCACCATGTGGAGGGATCGGCTCAACAAATCAACTTGTTCCACGAGTTCGGGCATGACCTATAGGATGGTTACAACGTACACAACCTCCTTATCGAGGCGGACGCTCATGACTTCGCCACTGCGGTGACCGCCTTGACCTCGCTACTCGCCGTTGTGTTAGTGACCTCACAGTTGGCTACATTTTGTTGTTATGTTAGTGAACCTCACAGTTGGGTACATTTTGTTGGGATCACTTAGGGCATGTGCAATGGGGTGACGTCAGCCTTTTCTTAGCGACGCCACATAGGATAAAATCTGACGTGAAAGAGAGAGAAATAAAAAAAAGTCACAAGTCTTTTCTTAATTAAGAGATGATCTCTTCATAAGAATGATAAGTCAAAGATAAGTCAAATTTCCCATTGTACTGGATTTTGCCTTTTCTTAGCATTTATTTAGTTAATTTTATTCATCTAATCAGTAATTTTGAGATATAACATTAAGAGATAACCCATTGTACAACATATTTTGTTGCCTTTTCTAAATGTCGTGGAACACTTAAGATAAGTCAGTCTTATCAACCATTGTACATGCCCTTAAGGCTTCGTTCGGTTGTGCCCAAACCCCATAGAACAAAAGGATTGGCAGGGATTGAGAGGAAATGTAGTTCATTTTTCCTTTAATCCCTCCCACTCCCCCTCAGTACAAGGGGAATTTTTGGAAAACGAACAAGCGCTAACGAGGTTTAGTTCCCCGAGGTATCGATCGGATTATCAAGGAGAGGGTACCAACTTCAGATAACTCCAGGATTAGGAGGTAAAGATTTATTTCCGACTCCGTGTGGGTTTGTGGGTGCACGGTCACGGACTTGTGCTTCTGGTGCGCTTTCAATTTTCCTCGTGCCGGTGGCATAAAGCGCGGGGATTGCTTTAAGTTTGGACGGTCACCTGCTTGGCCCACCTTGTGTACGAAAGATGGCTGTTGCAAACGAACGTACCATCCTGGCACGAAGAGGGACGTACAGGCCTTGGGCCGTAGAATTGTCAAGGAGATCAGCTCACTGGCTCACGCCTCAAGGCCCATTTGCTTCCATCTGGCAGCACGTGAGATGCGCTCGCTTGACCGATCTTTCGCTCTTTCCTATCCAGACAAATTTCTTCGGACGACGCAACGTCTTCGTCAGATATGCTATTCGCGATCTTATCCGACGTTGCCGACACTTGGCCGGTCCGACGCTGGACAACGATCGCCATTTGTCTTCACGTTCATGCTCCGGAAAACTTCACGACGACCCGGGAGCCGAAGCATGAATCCACGTCGTTCTCGGAGCACTGTTGGCTGCTGCACGAGGGGACACGATCGCCCGCGCGCTGTCCGTGTCTAGCACGAGTACGTGATTCTGACTGCCCGGACCGGGTGGATCGATCGATGATTGATTGGTGCCTCGTCGTCGCTGCTAAGCCATGCAGCAAAGCCGTGACCTCATCCTCACGCCGATTCATTTGGATCCATCAAACGGTCACAGATTTGCAGCGGCTTCAATCACTGAATAAGAATAGTACTCCGTACGAAATTCTGTAAGCACTTGTGGACCTGATCTTATATTTGTGTATAGCTAACAAATATTGGTACGTAAGCTCAATATATGTGTAGGTGTTGTCTCGTTGAGATGCCTTTGTGCGCCTTATGTTCTGCCGCAACATCTAAACAAAACAAAACAAAACAAACAAACGGCAGAATAGGAGAAGCAAAACTTATGCAAACGAATCGACCGTCCTCAGCAACTGTCGGAGCCCCTCACTCCTGAACACCCACCCCGGCACATGCCGAGCTGGCAAGGCGTGCTCTGGCCCACGCAACAGCGGCACACAGAGGAGTACCGCGTCACCCCCGTTTAATTAGGCGTCGCTTCTGCTAAAATCCCCCACATCGGATCGCGGCCGCGTGTGCCGCAACGTGCCGACTGCCGAGAAGCGCCCGAGCCCGAGGCCTCCATCCCTCTCTCTCTGCATTTCCGTCCCGTTCTCCCAGACACATTCGATTCCTCCGCCTTCCCCTCCGCTCCGCCCCGTGCCCCCGTCCCGTCCAACCCAACCCAGGAAACCGAAGGATCTCTCCCCCTCTGACGAGCCCCCACCGCGTTCCATGGCAGCCTGCCGCGCCTCCCCCTGAACCGTGAGATCCTTCACCAACGAACGGAACGCGACCTCGCCCGCCGGCCACTCTGGTTCGTCCTCGCCTCTCCCTCCCTCCCTCTCTCTTTCCCTCCCCATCGTTCGCATCGTTCGTTCGTCCCTGCCGCCGCGTTCGGGCGATCCAATGATTTTCCGTTGCATGCACGAGTTTGGGGCGGGGGGCTACCTGGTCGAGTTCGTACCCGTAGGTTCGGAGATTTTGAATGTGTGGGGGCGTTGTTCTCTGCTGCGGCTGTCGGTGGATTCGTGTAGGTTTCTCTGTGCTAGGTGTAGTTAATCTGATCCGCTTCGAGGCGGACAACAACTCGCGGAAGGTGACCCCGATCCTTCGGCGTCGCTGATGTCAGGTGGGCGTTAGATGTCGAAGGCTTTGATCCATCGGTTTGGTGGCGCATCTGTGCGATTTCATTGAATTGCTGTTACGCGTCACAATGCTTTCATTGTCATGATCAGATCATGTTTGCCCTGAGCATACGTGGTGAATGGATAAATGCAGCACCCTTGTTTTTCCTCCATTTGGATGTAGTTGTATGTAGCAGTACGGATTTGTTGTCCCGGCAGTACGCGAACCCTGTAAACTTCATGCAGCTCTCCTTTAAATTGCCTGTTTTGGTTCATCAGTTTGATTTGACCTAACAATTTCGAAGAAATTATTATTTTGGGGAAGACTAAGATTACCTATATACGTTTTTTCTCTCTGAGCAGTTTCCTCACCCCTTTATTTTTTATTGGGAGATTCAATTGACCGTTCCTGATTTGACCCCAAATCCGAAACCTGCCTTAAAAGCAAAGATTATAGCACTAACCAGCCTCTTGAGCAAGAGCAATCTGCCAAAGTGCCACCTTCGAGGTTCTTTTCCTCCACCATGCAACTTGGTAGTGCCACCCTATATTATTCTGAAAGCGGTATGATCAACTCGAAAGCTACAGCTATTCTCCTTGCCCCAAGTACCTTTATCTTGTTACTGTTATCAAACCAATTGGCATTAGCTGTGCTAAGCTTTGTTTTAGCAATAATCAGCCTGTCGTTTTCACTAATTTAAAGAACTTTCCACTTAGTCTTTTGTATATGTGCGCTGATGTGTTAATTCCATACTGTGGTGGAATCTGCACTGATGGGGCCTTTCCAGTTTCTAGTGTGGGAAGTTGCTTTACGCCGCTTTTCAGAAGCAGTGTTAATCTGCTTGTGGTATTTGGGGTATTTTCATGCCATCTGCATATTGAATAGGATATTGCAGAAAAGAATAGGGTGGAAGGTTGGTGCTATGAAGTTTGCTGCTTCTGGTTGTCCCTTGGCAATTTAGAAGTATTCTTTTAATGTTTTTTTATTTGACTATTTTGTGTAATTGGTTTTGGAACTTGTTATAGAAAGCTGGCATGCGTTTTCAGGTCTTAGAAGCAATAAAAGATGGGCGTAATCAGCACAGTGCTTGGTTTCTCTGGATTTGGCTTTGGATTCTCAGCTGGTATTGTTATTGGGTACTACTTCTTCATCTACTTCCAGCCAACTGATGTCAAGGTGGGGAATTTTCTTTGATCGAACCTCTTTTTTCTTACTTTCTATTATCATTGCCTTGATGTATGTGGATCTAACCCATGACTTAAGTATTCTATTGTTTGATTTTTGTGTTTTCAAACACTACCTTTCCCTGATACTCTATGTATGCATGTACATTTGATACATTGTATACTTGAATAGATTGGGGCCACGGTGTTTGCCTCCCAAGTCCCATGCATGGCAACATATGGTGTTGTCGCATAAGTTAACTGTATCCCCAAAATCAATAATGTAGCAGTCACTGTTGTAAACTCGAAAACTACCTCATTTTGGCAACTTTTGTGGCTCCATGAATGATCCAAGGATCTCTGTTCAGTAAAACCATCTGTTCTCTAGATTATAAAATATCAGAACCTGTGAAGAATACGTTGGTCTATTTTGAGTTTGCTGGATATGGTCATCTTTATCATGTTGCAGCTTTTGGGTTTGAGTAATACGTGCATCTTTCAAAGGATGTAAATCTTCATTATTTTAGTGGTTAGTCTGCTTTGTTTTCAAATTCTGCCTAATTTCATATGTTTTCCTTTTCTCAAACACATCCGTTCTCCACTTGCTTATAACTGATATGTGATGTTTATTATGTTCAAACTCAGTATTACATTGTGGTAAATTTTCTTATTACCATTCAGGATGTCAACGTTCGCCCACTTGTGGAATATGACACGAAATCTTTGGATGGCATCCTTCCTGAAATTCCCATGTGGGTCAAGAATCCTGACTATGATAGAGTATGCTTCCCCATATTTCAAGCTAGCAGCTACTTGCTGAATAAACTCATTTACTCAAGCAATACCAGTTTAGCTATTATATATCCTCATTTCCCTCCTTTTGGTTGTTAGATTGATTGGCTGAACAGGTTTTTGGAATTGATGTGGCCTTATCTTGACAAGGTACTTGCTGGTGTCAATTCTCTGAGCACGAGATGTTTATCTCTGGTTGACACTAAACTTTCATTACTATTTCTCCTGTAGGCTATCTGCAGAACTGTGCAGGATATTGCAAAACCAATTATTAAAGAGAACACTGAAAAATATAAGATAGATTCTGTTGAGTTCGAAGCACTTACTCTGGGTAGCTTACCACCCACTTTTCAAGGTCAGTAGTATTCTTTAGACATAAGGCACTAGGTTCTGCTTTGGTAGAAAGGTTAAAATAAGGTTAGATTCTTTGGCTAAAATAAGGTTAGTAGTATCGTGTTCTTTTTTTTTCCTACACATGCAGAATACAGCTGTATTTTACATGGTCTTTGTTCCAAACATTTCCTTTTGTAGTAATAGTAATAAGATGCGACATATTTTGCTTGACTTGGCTGTAAACAGCTGTACCCTCTTTATATGGCGATTGTTGAGTTTGAGTTCTCTATCGACTTCCTGAGTTGTAGTTGTATCACTATGTAGGTTCATGTGTAATGAAATTAACACCTTTGAAAGTAGTCATGTTTTTAGAACCTAGTATTGCTGATGATATGTAATATGGAGAGATTGCTTCCACTCTAGTTAATCTGCTACATGCTGTGTATAACATAGGACGCCGCATTTATAAGGACTGCTGCCTTCCGTTTTTCCGTGGATAGTTGTTGGCATTTAGGTGTATGCTTGTGATAATGATGTCCTTTGAACTCTCTTCATATCCTGGTGTTACGTCAGATTGATTATGTGTGATGTCAATTGTTTTACACTTGATGCACTCCCCAGGAATGAAAGTCTATGTCACAGAAGAAAAAGAGTTGATAATGGAACCATCTCTCAAGTGGGCTGCAAATCCGAATATCACCGTTGTTGCAAAGGCTTATGGATTGAAAGCAACTGTACAGGTATTCTTTCTGTCATAGTGTCATGAGCTGAAGTTTAATGCTTACCTATGTGATTTGTTGAATTTAACCTAGTGATGCCTTTTTTTTTGTATGCTCTTTTAGATTGTGGATCTGCAAGTCTTTGCTTCACCTCGTATTACTCTGAAGCCGTTGGTGCCTACATTCCCTTGCTTTGCTAACATCCTTGTCTCTCTTATGGAGAAGGTCTGCAAATGATTGCTTGTATTTTTACTACGCTGCTGATCCACTTTTTTTAATAGTTTTTTACTAGTTCTAATTGGTTTTGCAGCCTCATGTTGATTTTGGGCTAAAACTTTTTGGAGCAGATTTAATGGCTATCCCTGTTCTTTATAGATTTGTTCAGGTATTCCCGACTCCCATTCTGAATTTCTCATGTTTAAGTTTCTTTATTTATCACACTTAAGTTAGGTATTCACTCATCAAATTTGCTGTGCACCATCATAAATTGATGATGGAATCGACCAAATCCTGGGCCACTGGCCGAGCACTGTCAATGTCTAAAAGGCACATGACTTGCGCAGGTGCGAAAGCTCCGGTGGGTGAGAATGAATGAATTGCCACAACTCTTTAATATTCACATCAAACTTATGATATGCTACTGTATCTTCACCCTGTTATTGATCTGCATGTGCTTAAGCGCTCATACAAAATGACATTTTTGCGTACCCAGAGCTAGATTTCCTCCTTGTTATAATTACATGTCGATAGCCTATATTTGTTGTTACTATTCGGTGTCTAGTTCACTCATTGCAGTGTGTGCTGCATTTCTGAAACCTGAAGTGTCGTATCTTGCTTCGCCCTCAACTATTCTGTTTTGTGTATTTGCAGGAGACCATCAAGAAGCAAGTTGCGAGCATGTACTTGTGGCCAAAGACACTGGAAGTCCCTATAATGGATCCTTCAAAGTAAATTCCTCACCACTTTGGTTGTTTGGTTATTGTTTTTAGAATATTTGTTGCTAATGGTTTTCCGCGTATTCCCAGAGCATCGAAGAGGCCTGTTGGAATTCTACTTGTGAAGGTTGTAAGGGCTCAAAATCTGAAAAAGAAGGATCTGTTGGGTAAATCAGACCCATATGCAAAACTTAAGATGTCAGATGACAAGCTTCCATCCAAGAAAACAACCGTAAAGCGCAGCAATCTCAATCCAGAGTGGAATGAAGATTTCAAATTTGTTGTAACAGATCCAGAAAACCAGTCTCTGGAAATTAATGTCTTCGACTGGGAACAGGCATGGCTTGTTTTGTTTATGAATCTGCTGTAGTGTTTCATCTTATATGTTACCAAAGAATAATCAGTTATTTCTGTGATATGTCTAGGTTGGAAAACATGAAAAGATGGGCATGAACAGGGTTCTGTTGAAAGACCTTCCCCCAGAGGAGACTAAAGTTACAAATCTTAACTTACTGAAGACCATGGATCCAAATGATATACAAAATGAGAAATCTCGTGGTCAGATTACTCTGGAGCTGACATATAAGCCTTTCAAGGAAGAAGATATGGAGAAAGAGAGCATGGATGGTACTGATGAAGTACAAAAAGCACCAGAAGACACTCCAGCTGGTGGTGGGCTGCTCTATGTTATTGTTCATGAAGCTCAAGATCTTGAAGGGAAGCATCACACAAACCCATACGCGAAGATAATTTTTAAAGGAGAAGAGAAGAAGACAAAGGTATTTATGACTTTCCGTATATGCACTTTAACATCACAATTTGGAAATGTTCTGATATGATTTCATGCTGCATGGCACCCAAATTCCTTCCTCTCTACCAGGTTATCAAGAAGAATAGGGATCCACGGTGGGAGGATGAATTTGAGTTTGTTTGTGAGGAGCCACCTACAAACGATAAGTTGCACGTTCAAGTCCTAAGTAAAGCTGGAAAGAAAGGGATATTACATGGCAAGGTATGATTTTTGGTTGCTCTGCAACTTGATTAGGGGAAATAATAATAACAGAGAACCTCAATTTTAGTTTAGAACAGATGTTTCGTGACTTGTCACCATCGTCAAGCTCACTACTTGCTGCTTACATCAGTTTCTTTTTTTACATCTATTCTCCATTGTTTATTTGATACTTTAATCATTCAATTTGTATGTCTTTCTTCTGTACATTCTTGGGTTGTCTGAAACTGTCTTACCCTGATGCTTATATTATGTTGCTACAGGAAACCTTGGGCTACATTGATATAAGCCTGGCAGACGTGATCAGCAACAAGCGGATTAACGAAAAGTACCATCTCATCGACTCGAAAAATGGGCAGATACAAATTGAGTTGCAGTGGAGAACTTCATAGGACCTGTGCGGAAAGTGGCAATGCTTGGGCGTTGCGAGGTACATGGAGAACCCATGCCATAAAGCAGTCCTTGAATACCTGTAATTGGAGTCCATGTAGATATTTCCTTTGTTTCTAGACATCTGTTTCATCTTGTTGGGATTTTCTGTTAATGACTCGAATGTTTTCTTCAGACAACCTAGACTTGTTATTGACAACGGAAATGGAATTATAGCTTCTTTGTGATGACAGGGTGTGCTCCTCTTAGTTTGCAGTTTTAACTATCTATATGCAGGAACATAACCCTGTTGTATTATTATTATGCAACCTGTGTCCGCTCAGATGGTGCAAACTGCTCTTAGTTTGCATTTTTAACTATCAGATCTCGTTGAGGGGAGTAGGATTTTACTACTCTCTCTCCGGTCGGAATTACTTGTCAAAATATTACATATACTTATACACTTTTTACACATAGATACATCCGTATTTGGCAAATTTGAGACGAGGTAGTAGTTCATTGAGCGGGAAGGGCACCGAGGATTATTGCAGGCGATATAAGGCGCCGTGGTCGGTGGAGCCTGATGCAATAGCGAAAAAAATGGCTGAATGCTACTCCGTACATTACAAAATAACTGCTGTCATCTGCTACCAAAATCGGAACATCTCCAGTCTCCACACACAGACCATTAACCACTTTAAACCAGCCTGATTTTGAATCGATAACAGATAAAAACACCTCTTCGTCACACAAAAAGGAAAAGCAAGGCGCAAGTTCATTTACAGCAAGTAAATGAGCTCGAAGCATTTCTGTGCCTACTACGCTAGTGCCATGGAGTAAGAACCAGGTACCAGGCTAGTAAATCAGACTTCTCCAGCCTACAATTACACTAGAAGTTTACAACTGTATACATTTTATACAGTGACCTACACCAACTTGGGGCAATGGCACACTCAGGTCAGCAGCCTCTTCATGTCAAGGACACGGTCTGAGCTCCGCTTGAAGTTGTACACCGACTCGAACGCCTCCATGCAGACGCTGGCAAAGCCTGTCATTGCCTGGAAAACATTGGGGAAGCCTGTCTGAAGGTTGTTCAAAGTCATTGCTCTCGTGACGCCAACGCTCTTCTGGTACTTGCTCTTCTCCTCATCTGCCCTGTTTCTCAAGGTCTCCACCTTTGCCCGCTTTTCTGATACCGGCAACTTCCGTGTCATTTCTCCATGACCTTCAGCAGAGTACGGCCCATATTTGGCCTCCAGGGATCTCAGTTCCTCCGTCTTCTTCTCGAATTCTTTGAATGCAGCTTCTGACCTCTTCTTTTCCTTTTGCTCCTCTGCTTGCTGGACTACAATAGCATGGATCACTGTTAGGAGAGTTTTGATCCCTTCTGAAGCCACCTTATCGGGGATTCGGTCAATAGCTAACTGCCATTCCTCACACAAGCTGTAGATATCAGAGTTCTGAATATTTTTGATAAGTGGATTGTGATGGCATTGGAACAGGGAGAGGCGAAGCCAGCCGGTCAATGAGTAGACATAATCCCTCTGGGACTTAACCAGACTACAGAATGCTGAGTACCACCTATCCACCTCTATCTCAAGCTGGAGAGCTGCTTGCCGATGGGCATTGGAAGTTGGGTTTGTACTCAAGGAACTGGTGAGGTATTCAAGCTGCTGCACCATGTGGGTCTGCACTTGATGGCACTCATACATGCCCCTCCACATGCTCATCAAGCTGGAATTCACAAAAGGAAATATACATGAGAACAGAAAAAATATACATATTGCTAAAGAGAGGAAAATGTACTGCAGGAAATAAATGATGTGTCAGGGTATCTGACTTGTACTTCGAGTGTATTGATATATATTCATAGGAGCCCCCTTCAAACTGCAACAGGGGATAGCTTGTATTCTAGTACAGAATTAACTGAAGTAAAGTGCACTAACGACACTGAGTAATTGATAGTACTTCAATTATGTAGTACTACAAACAAACATGGTCTGCAAAGTAGATGTATGAACTTGTATTTGATAATAGTACCAAAGTACCTCTTTCCTTTAGAGATGTAATGATGTTAGACAAAGAATACACTGAGTTTAGCTCATCATGTCCTTGATGAAAAACGACATGCGAACTTCAGAAGTCCAAGTGAGACACACAATTGCTGATACCAAAGCAGAGGTGCCACGAACAAGGAACTCAAATGATCTTTTCTCCTTTTCCTTTATTAAGCAAAGTTCATCAAAAAACAAGAGTAAATTTCACAGAACCACAGGTTTTGAGGCAGGCTTCTCAACAAGCACGTACTTTTGCTAATTTGTCCGCAAAACCACACGTGGTTTTTGTGTCCAACTGTCTCACCGCACCCAAAACACTGGTTTAAGCGCTCTTGACGGTATTTCTTACATGTGGGTCCCACATGTCAGACGGGACGCTTTTTTCATCAAACCCCTTGCCCTTTTTTCTTTTTTTGCCCCTCCTCTCTTCTTCTTCTACCACCTATGGCAGTCCCGCAGCTGGGGGCTACCCTATGGCACTCCACTGGACCTACGACGACGCCACGGCGTCCCTCTCGCTGGCCTTCATGGCTTCGCCAGCCAGGCCTGGCAGCTGTGTCGCTTGGGGCCTCAACCCCACCAGCAGCGGCATGGCCGGCGTGCAGGGCGCTCATCGCCCTCAGGCCGTCTTCCTCGGTGCCGGTGGGCATCAAGACGTACATCACGGGAAGCTGCAGCTGAAGAAGGGGATGAAGGAGGTGAACCAGGTCCGGCAGGGGGGCGGGAGGCAGCAGGGTGGCTGGCGGGCAGTAGCTTGGGCGGGGCGGCGGTCAGCGCGGAGGGCGGGGTGGCGGTCGGCTGGCAGCAGGGAGGGCGGGGCGGCCGGGCGGGCAGCAGGTAGGGCGGGCGGTGGGCAGCGCGGAGGGCGGGCGGCGGGCAGCAGGCAGGGATGCCGCAGCTGGCCAGTTCCATTGGTAGAAGAAGAAGAAGAAAAAAGAGAGGACGAGGCAAAAAAAAAGAAAAAAAGGCAAGGGGTTTGATGAAAAAGCATCGCGTCTGACACACAGTACCCACATGTAAGAAATACCGTCAATTGCGCTTAAACCATTGTTTTGGGTGCAGTGAGACAGTTGGGACACAAAACGTGTGGTTTTGCGGACAAATTAGCAAAAGTACGTGCTTGTTGAGAAGTCTGCCTCAAAACCTGTGGTTCTGTGAAATTCACTCAAAAAACAATGAACTAGCCAGCTAGATGTTCAAAAACAAACTTCCTAAAGACAGTTCCAATTGCAGTAAAAAGAATCACTACTAATCATCAGACTCATAGGATCAAGCAATGGAATGTCAACCACCGCTATCACCTCAAAGGCCTGATGTGCAATGATGCCGGGGGCTGGGAGATCTCCCAGCAGGTCTAGCTAGTATACTGACCAAAATCAATGAACAGAAGATTCAGTCAGGGCGGTCTAAACATGGAGATCCCACCAGCACAGCACTACGCCACACTACTTCACTACTTGAATGCTCACCCATATCAGTGAAAAGTGACTTGGTATAGTGCCAAAGGTGCATTTAGATGAGTAGAGAGGATCAAAGAAAAACAGCAGCATGGTGCGAAGCTGACGTCGATAGGATCAAAAGGGTAAAGAACTAATGGCTCTGCTGTTCTCACAGGCCCCGCTTCGGAAAGCCTAGTACTGTGCCCCATACTAGTCTAGCATAGCCACACCACCAAGCTGACATGAAAGTATGCAAAGAACTACAAAAGAGTAGATGGGTGAACTGATGAAGGATAGTGCTGTACTGACCCAGCAACCAGCTCAAGAAGCTGAGGAAATAGCTCCGATTCTCTCAGCCTAATGATCTCGGAGGTGGTGGTGTCGATGGACTGAGTGGCCACCAGCATCTTGGATTCCAGGCTCTCCATCTCCATCCTGTTCTTTTCCATCTTCAGGTAGTCCACACCTCTCACCTCCTGCTTCCTCAGCAGCCCCACCTTCTTGTCATGCTCCTGCTTAAACCCCTCATAACTCTGCCAGATTGGTTGCTCAGTTAGAGAAAGTGTCACAGAAATATCTGCCAAGTATTGATGTAAGAAAAGGGGAAAACACTGCAAAGTCATGTCCTATCAAAAGGATCATAAGAATTTCTATCTTTAAAGTTGTAAATAAAGCTGACATTTCATGATTACTTACTAAAGGACGATCAGAGGAACTTAAACACACTATCTTTACCATGGCACAGAAAACAGCATTCAGAGAACACAAATCACTTAAAATTCCAATCTTTACAGCTCCTCACCGACTAAGCCTTTCATGATTATACAATTGAGATAAAATAAAGCACAAAGATCATCTTTCTACTTGGAAGAATCCAAAAGCACTTACAGTGCATATCATATTTACAGAAGCTCCTGACACTGGGGCATAAACTACTGCTAACTGAACACACTATGCAATTAGTATACATGTGCCCACTAGGTACTTTTCTTCAGACAAAACCAATTGCCACCCCACTGAATCATTCTTAGTATCTCTCGTCACAGCATAATATGATAATAATCAAGAGTACTGGCTACTGCTAGCAACACTGTAAAAGGAGGCTACTCCTCAAAAGCAGTAAGCCACTCATTCAATCCTTGAGATCTAGCCAAGGTATACATTTCGATGAATATGTCTGTTCAAGCTACTGTACAGTTTGACGATTCAAAGTTCAAGCTACTCATAATGAAGTTACAGATTCAACACGATTCACGCACCTTGACCTCAAGAAACAGCTTCTTCTCCCAGGCGTAGAGCCTCTCCACGGTGGAGGAGTGGCTAAGTATTCCACAGCCTCCCCCATTGCCCATCCCTTCGTCTCCTCCCCCGAACCTGGAGAAGCCATTGCTACCTTTTCCATACCCTCCTCCACCCCAGGACCACCCCACCGGCTTCAAGTTCTTGCCATAGCTCAGCACCCTCCCTGAAACATCAGTTAATCCCATCGCACGTAGCAAAGAGATTCGTCAGAAATAAGCGAAATGTGAGCACAAGGGAGGAATTAGTCGATCAAAAGCGAGTCGATCTATTGATTTGTCTTGCCTGGGAGGCTGTGGTTGGTCTCGGGAAGCTCGCAGATGGGGGCCTCGAGAAGCGCGGCGACACGGGCGCCGGCGTCGGCCGCCTTGAGGAAGTACTCGTCCAGCTCGGTGGCGATCTCAGCGAGGTCCTTCTTCCCGGTGGCTCCGCGGGGCACGGCGACGACTGTGAGCTCGCTCTGGGTGGAAGTGGTGGTGACGACAGACGGGGCCGGGGCGGGGGCTGTTGCGGCGGCGGCAGTGACGACGGGCGGCGCGGTGGCCGTGGGGGCGTCGATGGTGGATGCGGCGTCGTCCCAGTCGACATCGTCGGCGGGGGAGCGGGAGGATGAGGGCGCGAAGGGGTCCCAGAAGTCCCAGCTGGACGGCATTGGGGGCGGCGGCGGAGGGGGCAGGATTTGGGACGCGCTGATCGAGGAAGAGGTTGTCGTCCAGGAGGTGGTGGTCGGGGTGGGGCTTAGCGGCGGGAGCGGGGGCGGCGGCGGAGGGGGAGGAGGCGGCGGCGGGGGGGAGGGCGGAGCCGTGGGCGGGTGGAGGGGGCGCGGATAGGAATCGGCCTCGGCGGTGGCGAACTGGAGCAGGGCGGCGCCCGTGGCCCGCAGCGAGCGGAGGTAGAGCGCATGCGCCGCCGCCATGTCCCGGCGCGCCTGGACCAGGTGCTTTGTGTACCGCCGCCGCGCCTTGCACCGCGACACCGCCTCCTGCCGCTCCAGCCGCGATTGGCAGCAGCCCATCTCGCCGCCGACTCTCTCTCTCTCTCTCTCTCTCTGAGGATCCAAACACACGCCCAAATTCTTAGCTAAGGTAGGCAGTGACCGTTGGTTTGCACTGCTGAGTCTCCTCTGAGTCCTCCCCCCTCTTGACGCCTCTTTCCTTTTACCTCGCCTCCTTGCAAGGGAGAGTGGGACTGTGGCCTGTGGGAGCTGGAGCTGGAGCTGAAAAGTAACCGGCTGGCTGCTTGGCTCGCAGCAACAGCGGCACAGCGTGCAGTGAGGTGGAGCAGCAGCAGCAGCACACAGGTAGAGTGTGGCTGGCCGAGTAGAGAGAGAGACAGTGTTTGGAGCAGCGTGCATGCGACCGGTGTCTTTCTCGGGCTCCCTCCACAATGCCCTCGGCCTTTCCCTTTCCGCTGCCGCGCGGCTCGGGGGCAGCGTGGGGAGTTCATCAGCCCCCGCGTCACCAACGGTCGCGCACTCGTGCCAAAGCGATGACGTCCGGAGATCTCCGGCTCCCGGGTCGGGGGGTGTTTGAGACATTCAATGCCCTCCCTGGATTGCGATTGATCGGCGATTAACACGCGGCCAGCTGGTGGGGGGATTTGAATTCGCGGATGCGCCGCTGTTAATTGCGCTCCCGGCGAGACGGGTTTCCGAGTTCCGACGTGCCGTATGGTGGTAGCGAGCGGGCTACTAGCGGCTAGCGCGCGCGTGCCCGAGGGTGCACCGGTTCTACTGCCTTTCGCTTCGATCGCTTTTTGTGACCCCAAGGAAGGCCGAGCCTCTGTTCGACTTTTGCTTTTGTGACCTGTACCGGATATACGGTGCGTCCGCACGACTGGCCACGAGGGCCCAGGGCCCAGGATTAGACTAACCACATGGCCAAAAACTAACCATAGGTGAGTAGATAGTACTGAGCAGTACTCCTCTTTTTCGGTTTGCAAGCCCTGGAAAACAAAATTAATCACATTTACACTAATTTCTGTATAATTTTAGTTCTTGACGTGATTTCAACCAATAGCGGACACAACGTATGTTGCACTAATACTTGGCCTAGCATCTAATTAGATGCTTTTATCACGGACACGATATCGGATAATCGGAAGAAAACCCAACAAAACATGACATATATCCTAGAAAAAAAAGCTGTAAAATTTGTGGACAACAAATAACAGCCAAAAAAGTAAATGTGGAGTAAATCGGAAAAACCAATTAACAACGTGGGCCATAGCCCAAGAAAAAGCACAAAATGATGATTTTTTCGACAGCCTAACAACGTGTACCATGGGTCACGAAATCAAAAAATATGTCAAAAAAAATGCCCTGAGGACGTGTATCGGTATCACGATATGGAAAGTCGGACGAAAACCTAAACATATGAGCTATATACATATCAAAGACTCGGAACAGTGAATTTTTTTTACCCGAAAAAAGCTCACCGAAAATGAGGAACGAGGGTCAAGATATCAGAAAGTTGACCGAAATACAAAGAACATGAGCTAGCCAATGAAACGATGTTTTTTATTCGATCGGCCAAAAGCGTCCCGAAAACGTGTACTTGGAGATATGATATTAGAAAATCGGTCGAAAACCTAAAAAACATGGGCTATAGCCCACCGAAAATGCCTAGAACGGTGATTTTTTTTTTCAACAGGCCAAAAACCGACCAAAATATTGTACAGGGGTCATGATATCAGAAAAACGGCCGAACCAAAAAACGTTCGGTATGGCCCATGAAAACTCCCCGTGATGGGTCATGATATCGGAATATCAACCGAAAGCCTAAAAATTGTGGGTTACAGCCCGAGTAAATACCTAGTATGGTGAATTTTTTTTAACCGGACAAAAATTGCTAGAAAACGTGTACTTGGGGTCACGATTTCAGAAAATCAGCTGAAAACCCAAATAACGGAATGGAGAATTTTTCGATCAGCAGATAACTGCCTAAAAATAGGTACTGGGGGTATCGGTTTCGAAAAGCGACCGAAAACCAAAAAACGTGGACTCCAATAAAACGCCTAGAACGGTTATTTTATTCGACCGGCCAAAAACTCTGTTGAAACGTGTAGCGAGTGTCACGATGTCAGAAAAAGGGCCAAAAACACAAAAAGCACGGGGTAGCCTACGAAAACGACCGGAGCTGTGATTCATTCGAGCAGCCAAAAACAGACCAAAAGCGTTTGTCGAGGTCACGAAATTGCTATAGCCCAGGGAAAAAAAAATTCAGAACGTAGGTCTGTTTCCGCCGGGCAAAAACAGCCCAAAAATGTTTACCGGAGGCCACGTTATCAGAAAATTGCCGAAAACCCAAAAAAACGTGGGCAACATACCACAAAAACAGCCAGCGCGGTGATTTTTTTGACAAACCAAAAGCTGTGCAATAATGTTATCGACGGCCACAATATCCAAGTCGGCCGAAAATCCAAAAAATCATGGCTGTAGTGTACTAAAAACATAGAAAGGTGATTTTTTTTTCTGACCGGCCAACAACATGTACAATGCTTACAGTATTGGAAAAAGGAGTGAAATTCCAAGAAGCATGGCCAGTGATTTCATTCGACCGGCCAAAGACGTCCCAAAACATGATCCGGGTGTCACAATATTGAAAAATCGACCAAACACCCAAAACATGTGGGTTGTAGCATGAAAACGCCGACAATAATGATTTCTTTCAACCGGCCAAAATGGTCTGAAAACGAGTACCACGGGTTAATGCACCGAAAATCAAACAGTGCATGAAAATGTTTACTGTAAGGCAAGATATCAGAGAATGACCGAAAATCTAAGAAGCATGTGCTAACACACGAAAACACCCTTATTTTTTTCACAAGTCAAAAACGACTAAAACCCCTGTACTGTTATGCTGATATCGGACGAAATAGAAACCATGGGATTTCGGTGGTTTTCTTCGGTCATACAAAAATGGACCAAAAACATACTTCGGTGGTCATGTTATCGGAAAATCGACCAAAACGAAAGAGATCGGCCAGAATCCTCCCGTAAAGTATTACCGAAATCTAGAAAACGCGCCCTACTAGCAGCTGATGGTACGACCACCGCCTGCTCTAGCTCCGATATAACTACCAGATTGTTTATGTTACAGCCATGGCGTAGTTAACTGAAATACTGTAGTTTGTCTTTGAAAATCCACCGTCCGAGTAGATATAGATTTCAGGCCTATAACTACTTTGAATAGTTTTGTAACCCACATGTCCCTCATTTTGGGACGGAGGGAGCAGTAAGACTGAAAGACTGTGAACAACGATCTGAAAGACTGAAACCCGGCCGAACCATGATCGACACGGGGCCGAAATCGCGGACGTGCAGGCGACTTCCACAGAAACGACGCACCCAAAGGGCCAGGGAGATGCCGTCGACACAGCCCCACTGCCTCCTCGCGCTCACGGGAGCAGCACCTAAACGCTGGCCCTCCGGGCGCTATGTCCGGCGTCTCCGTACTGGCAGTGGCGAAGCTACATCTAACCATAGAAATAGGGTAATTTTTCACATAATACATAGGATTAGAGTTCTGGCACCGCCGCTGCGTACTGGTATCACATTCAGAAAAGGGGAAGCTTTCAGAAAGAGCGGGTTGACATATTACAGAACTATTTTTAACATGTGGGTTACAAAACTATTTGGTGAAGATGCGTTCAAAAAAAAAACTATTTGGTGAAGATAAAATGATTTGGTGATGGGAGCTGATCACCAGGCAATGAAGATGGGAGCAAGTGCAGGGAACAATGAAGCTTGGAACTTTGTTATTTCAAGCCATTAGAAGCAAGATAAAATTAAGCAACTTCTGTTACAATGCAGGGAACAAACTCCCGGCAAGTGTGTAAGCTGGAAAGAATGATCAGCTGTTATTTGGTTCTGTGTCAAGAAAGGAAAAGAATCAAATCAAAGAATCAGCGGCAAAGCTAAAACCCAATCGAATGGTATCTCCTATCGACGATTGATCCCTAGCTAGATTAATTAACTTAGTCGGCGATGCAGAAACTCCCAGGAGAACAAGCCCATCTCCTTCGCAGCGTCGCCATTCACCTCGATCAAGCGCCTCCTCGGTTGTGTTGTGTGACAGAGAGCAGAAAAGAAAACCAACACAAAACGAATCAATCAGATCGTCAGAGAGCATTGAGTGTCTGTGTGATGTCCTGGAAGATCCTCAGCCTCTTGCCCACCTTCTCCTTCACCGCTGCCGGGCTTGTGTCGCAGCTCGTTGGCACCGCTGCTGGCTTGTGACTGCAGTAGTTCTCGTCGTCGGCAAGGACCGGGGCCAGGACCGCCGCCACCAGGGCCTCATCAAACGCGTTGTGATCCGGCAGCTCGGGCCATCTTTCCTCGGCGGAGAGCGACTTCCGCCTGCCGCCGCCGCCGCTGTTATTCTTGTTGTCGTCTTGCTCCTTCTTCTCCACGGCTGCGGTGGCTGCCTTGTCCATGGCGGTGCCGGACCGCGTCCTCTTCAGGTTACCCATCGGATCGTGCAGCTGAGAGACCGGCTTCTGCTGCGCCGGCTGCTGGCGATGCGCGTTCTGTGGCTTGGTGGCCAGCGGCGGCATCCGCAGCGAGTGCGAGTAGAACGGCTGGGCGTCGATGTTGAGGTTGGGCTGCATCGCCGCCGTTGCCATCTTCTTGCTCGCGGCAGCGCCGACGGCGTTCTCATCGGCGAACTGATCGCGGGGCAGCGGCGGCAGCAGGTGTTCGACGCACGGCTGCGGCTGCCAGATGCTGGAGGAAGACCCCAGCATCAGCGCGTCGAAGAGCCAGCTCTTGTCGAGCTGGTCGCCTGCGGTAGCCCAGGCCGGGCGGCCGACGAGCTTGATCTCGAGGTCCCGGAGCATCTCCTGCGCGCGCTCGTAGGCCTTGAGGTGTGAGTCGGCGCCGCGCAGCCCGTCGACGCCCGCCGGCCGCACCTGCTTGAGCACGTCCTTGGCCTCCAGCACTCGGCCCTGCTTCATAAGGCAGATCCCCAGGTTGCACATCTTGTTGTTGTCGGGGCCGATGAGCAGCGCCCGCCGGTACGCCCCCTCCGCCTCCGTGTAGTTCTCCTTCTGCATCAGCGCCCACCCAAGGTTGCCCTGCGAAGCAGCAATGCGAATAAGCGATCGGCTCGAGTCGACATACATGGAAATGAGTTAAGGAGATGAATCTCTGATGCTACTTACAAGGAGCCTGGTTGCTTCCTGCTCCAGGGTGACCTGGAACTTGCGGCCCTGGGAGCGCGCTGTCTTGG
Organism: Brachypodium distachyon; assembly: GCF_000005505.3. Lineage (NCBI taxonomy): Eukaryota > Viridiplantae > Streptophyta > Magnoliopsida > Poales > Poaceae > Brachypodium > Brachypodium distachyon. The sequence goes on along the minus strand of NC_016134.3, from coordinate 41,622,462 downwards.
TGCGCTTGCCGTTGAAGGCGTGGCCCTGGTGGATCAGCTGCAGCTTGTGCTTGAGCAGCGAGATCTGATCGTCCAGCCGCCCGCACCTCTGAACCCAATCGAATTTCAAGCAATTCAGTACGTTTCATCTCAGATCAAAATCAGATACACAACTCAAGGAGGCGAGGCGAACCAACCTTGTAGAGGTCGAGGAGGATGTTGTCGAGGGACTCCTGCGCCTGGTCGGAGCAGCGGCTGCGCAGCGACTTGACGGCTTCGATGGCCTCCTCGGCGCGGTTCTGCTGCTTCATCACGATGGCCATGTCCTTGAGCGCGCTGTCCACACGGTCCCCGGCGTTGATCGCCGCCCAGAACAGCGCAATCGCCTTCTCCGGGTCCTTGTCCACCAGCTGCACCGCCGCCACAACGTCAGCCCGGCCAACAAGCATCCAAAAGACCAAAATACCACCAAACCCACACCACGAGATAATAAAAGACAATAGAGCTCGAGCGCACGGGACAGAAGGCATACCTGGACGCGCTTGGCGCGCACGTACGGCGTGTCGCCGACGGGGACCTTGAAGGCGACGTGGAAGGCGTCGGAGTTGGTCCGCAGCATGGCCGGCGCCGGCGCCGGCTTGACGGGCGAGCAGGGCGCCGACTTGGTCGGCCGCAGCAATCCCCCCACGCCGCCAGCGAGCCACTGCTCCTGCTGCTGTTGCTGATGGTGCATCATGGCGGCCGCCCTCTGTCGCGCGAGGATTGGATCAACGAAGAACGGAGGCGGCGCGAGGAAAGGGTGAGGAGGAGGACGCGGACGAGCACTTGGGCATTGGATTCCATTCGGCAGGAGATATATGAATCCTGTCTCCCGACCGTTGGGGAAGGGAAATTAGCCGTTCGCGAAACTAGCCGTTGGGGGACTAGCTGTGTCCAGCCGGGCCGTATCCGCCTCGGGGGCCCGTTTAACTGTCACCCTGGAATGTTTTTCTAGTAGGCTTTTGGCCCAAGTTACGAGCTATGGGAAGCCCACCTGGCCGAGCAAACAGGGCCGGTTTCTTTCTCGGTTCCTTTCTTTCTCGTCTCGGCGGCGCCGGAGTCGGAACGCTCTCGTCGGAACCGCCGCCTCCGCCGCAAGCGGCTAACTGGCTAAGGTTCGTGCTTCGTGCCATGTCCCGCGCCCGTTCGTGTTTGGCGGTTTGAACGATGTGCATCTATCTCGTGGTGGTTTTGCCGCGTCGCTCTCGTATCCGATGACCTGCGAGGTGGTCGACGTAATGCCGAGGCGCAGCAAGGCCAGGACGGTTGGCAGTTCTGGCTGGCAAGCTACACTAGGAAATGTGAGTTCATGGGCATCGTCGCCCAGCTCGTACTGCTCTCCAGATGTCAACTGGTCAATGTGCAAGGGATAGGAGGATTGAGATGATGTGGTGATGAAGTCTATTAACTCTTTGGTTATGCCTGTTTGTAGGGCGTCGCCGCATCGGAATAATGGGTACCAAATTGGAATGGGAACAATTGGCTTCAAACTGGTGAGCCGGGAAGGCGTTAGGTTTGCAGCAATAAGTGGTACGAACTTAAATTCTGTTAAATGATCACCTGTGTTGTTACATCAGACGGTCGTAATGTGGTTCCTAATCTGCTTTGCTGTGTGCATAATTATATGATGAAGTGTGGTTTTATAACCTGTTTTATGACTACATACTTATCACACCTGATCTGATTTGTTGGCTTAGCGTATATAATGGATCCCCATCAGGCTCTTTTGTAGCCGGTGTATAAGAATGTCACTGTTGTATACTTATATAGCTGCTTCTTTTCAATGTACAGTGGTAGCTCTAGAGTCCAGAGTCATGCATGTGCACCAAAATCTCTGAGCAAGTTGCACGTATTGTTCTTTTCTTTGATTTGTATGTCCACATGAATAATGTGATGTAGACGCATTGACAACCCTAATACAGTGCTAAATATACATGCACATCATTATTTTTGTAGGATGGCGCTTGCTGGTATTCTATACCATAAACAATACCATAAACAATACCTTTAACCTGTCTTTTGACCTTTTGTAGGAATATTATAAAGAGGGAGCGATGTTTCTATATTTTTTTCATAATCATCCTGATATAGTTAGAAATTTTTTGTATTGTTTTTCTGTTAAATCTTTCCCTGGATGATCACTACCTTATGTAAGTTATTGTGACATGATATTACAAAAGGAACACAATAATCAACTATTAGCCTCATCATAACTGTGCCTCAACTGAAATATCTGACATTTGATATGTTTTATCTGCAATAAAACGCTGATACAACCATGTCAATATTGAGGCTACCTGTAACTTATGTTCTCATGGACCTGTTACTCGGAATTTGTTGATCTTTTGGACAGTTCATTGAGATTTTCAGTGAAAGGATGAAAAGGAGTATTGGAGCCACACACATTGTTTGTGTGTTCTATTTGGTCGATTAAGGACTGCCGATTGGCAGGGGCTTAGCTAGCAGGGTGGCCGGGTGGGGCATACCCCACCCTAAGCATTTGGTTATCTAACACTATTTTGATAAATTCTCTATTGAGTTCGAGTCCCCTAAAACGAAATAAAATGGGTTCAAGTAAACAACTACCTATGAGTACATTCTGGTCAAATTGGATAAAGATAACATCTATGAACAAAATTATGTTTATGCAACTGTAAAGTTTCAAAACTTTTTGCCTCGCAAATGATTAGGTGCTTGAGTTCCTTGGGGTTCCTTTTGGGTATTCATGGGGCCACTCCATTATTCATCCACCAATCATATTAGGCAGCTGAAATAAATACCATGTATTTTATTTATTAGAAGATCCACCTGTACTCAACTGAAATTGCGTTGGTCTGGCAGTAGTTAAGAAAGGACAATTGACTCACAGGCAAGTGAAGGGTATGTATTCTTTGTATTATCTTGCAGATGGATCAACCTGACCAAACATCCATATGATTAATTTGTAGATCTGGGATATTATTTTATTGTTGTTTCAGTTTCAGTTGTTTATGTTACTGTTTCTAAGTCTAAACTCAAGTTGTAAAACACTCCTGCTGCAATTAACCATCCAATTTCACATTCCATTAGTTAGCGTCAGCAACTAGCCGTACATAGTAAAGAACCCCTTTGATGCTACGACAGGAAGGATAAACTGCTTCTGCTTCTAGATATGATTCAAGAGCTCAACATGATTAGGATTCATGTATTTACTTTTCTGCAGAAAGCCACTTCAGTCAGACAGTCACTAACCAATGCAAGCTAGAGGGAGATCTTATGTTTGCTTTTGCGATAGAAACACCGAGAGGATCTGAGAAACCACGGTGAGCATAATTAACTTCCAGCTTGTGGTCTAATTCTGGTTATATAGATGTGAACATGAAATTCTTTTAATGGTGAGAAATTGATGGTTAATGATCAAGAGCAAAAGGCAGTTAAGCATCTAGGATGCTGCTAATATATATATTGGTTACTGATGAAATATGTTGATTGCCCACCTTTGCTTAAAAACCTTAACTTTTGAGGAAACTAATTGTTGCATGCGAAGGAAGAGTAACAACTGGAAAAGCATGCTATCGAGAGTTAGCTAACCTCATGGTTTCTTTTACAAGTCCAAATATGTGACACTTGATCTCTTTATGTCCATTATAAAAACATTGTGTACTGACTTCTCTTTGACCTACGATTTGGAATTGTGAATATAGGTCTTGCACTAGACATAGTTTTTTTCCCCATGGTTGTTTCAGTCGTTTAAAGGTGGTCAGAGTTTTCTGGTAGTGGATAGTGTTGAAGGTTTTGTAGCTGACTAACCACGTGCAGGCTGAAACATTGTGCGTTGCAACCAGAAGTACACATATTCAATGATTCTTGGGGTTGAATGTAATACAAGTCTCTTGCACTGTATTATTATCAATTCTGCTTCTCTGTAAAATATGAGTTCATAGTCAGCCATAGCCATAGGCAACTGCTAGGCTGTTAGCTCATGAATTTGGGTTGAAGTCCTGGAGACCAACACCACACCTAACCTAATAATAGCCGATTGCATGGAAGAATGCAAGGACTGGTAGGTAGATAGAGTCTTATGGGTGAAAAGGAAGATGCCACAGGAAGTTTGGAGCTTTATGCAGGCATATAAGGGGCATGTAGGTAGGAGGAAACAAAGAGGGAGTTGGGAGAGAGGAGTCATGGATAAGTGCTGTTTGTGCTTGTGCCATGTGGTGGGGATGGCTAATTGGCCATGCCTCCCTTGAAGAGATAACAACAAAAGGTCGACCTAGACCTACCTCTCTCCTTACCCTCTTTCCCTACCCCCTAACCCAAAACAGCCTAGCCTGCATAAAGGAGGTTTCCACCACAAGTGCGTGGCTAAGTGGAAGGTGGAACTACTGCACATAACTGATACCACTTCTCAACTAGACAACTACGAACCATTTCCCTACCTTCCTCTTGCCAGCCTTCATGCTTTCTAGAACTAGTGGCAAACATTTAGCAATGGAAAGAGCTGGAGCTAATGGGTTTTGTTCAGCAATTGAACCCCTTTTGCTAGTGAGATGGTGATTAGGGACAACCGAAATGGTTTACTTGATTAAATTGAATCCACCAAATGGGAGCTATTTCAGGGAGCATTAAATCAGATTTATGGCCAACTAGCTTATTGCTATCAATAAAGTAGTTCGGTGTCTAATACTCTGACTTGCTTTCTGGTTTGCATGGTAGACAAATTGGTACATGCACCTTGCTTGAGATGCTCGAATTTTCAAAACAAAACTCCCCTGTAGATTTAGCATTTTCCTTCTGCCACAGAGTGATACAAACCAACCTTAAATGTTGTGAAAACGTTTGTTAGTTTGCTCAAGTGAACACATATTATCTCAAATTAGTGCAGAAAATCTCAGGTAGAAACCAACTCAGTCTATCGCGCGCTAAAAGGAACAAAACCTGGAGGCAGAGTTAGATCTGAAGTTGTAATCACCCAATGCTTGCAAAAAAGAAATTAAAAGGGTGATATAGAAAATTAGGACATTTCATATAGAGGACCATTGTGGAGTGTGAAGTCCCAATCATTCTGGCCCCAACTGAAGCTAATGGTTTGGGATATTTCCTCTCCATACACCCAACCAACTATGGTCCATAGTTTGGTAACCATCCCAAAAGAATATATTAGGTAGACAAATATTATGTAAGCCCATCTGGAATTTGTCGTGGATTTGTAAGTTCCTCCTAACAAGTAACAATTAATGGTCCACCTCAGCAAGTCACAATTTCATCTGCTTCCTCAGAATGTGATGCCCAGTCTTTAGTACTGCAGAGTAATTCCTAATACGTGGAAAATTCAGCACGGTTAAATTTCAGTATTCATATTAATCTGCGTTGTCTATGAAAAACGGCAAAGTAAAGTACATGTCACAGAAGTGGAAGAGGTCCTAACCATAGTCGATGGTATCCTTATTAAGGATCATTGATAGTGTTATCTATTGCCATGTGGATTAGCCAATATAAATATGATATCCAGAAGATCTGCCTTGCAACTGAAAGAAATGCGAAGCAGGTGCAGAACTAATGACTTTGGTGATTTTTTAATTTAGGGTTGACCAAACAGATGAACTAATCAATATTAGATATAAAACAGAAACGTTCCACATGAGAGTAGTTTCATTGGACTATGGCGGATTGGCAATACTATGATTGTGCAAACAGATTATACTAGGCTAACCAGAAAAAGGTGGGTGGCAAAATAAAGTTCATTTAGGCAGTGCCAGATACCTATTCCAATTCATCATTTTTATTCAAGAATAAACAAGGAAAAAGAAGTCTATGATCAGGGCTCCATTGTTTAACACCTCATTATCCTGTTTTCAGTATGCCCATTTGCTTGTATGGGTGCACCAAAACATTTACTTGTTAAAGGAAGAAATGTTAAGATGATTGGATCTGGTGAGATTAGGGCGTTTTTTAATGGATGAATGACTCGTATACAAGTACTACTCTGTCCTAGTAGGCACCCTGATCATTTTCACGTCGACATAATTTTGCCGAAGAAAAAATAAATAATCCCATAGACTCCATTCTACTTTTGATCATGTAGGACATGCACAGATTGCACTGCATCTGGGTCACCACTCACAAGAGGTCCTAAAAACTGCTTATCTAGCCCTTCCTAGGGCAACTACAGGGCCGAAGCTGTATCTAAATCATACTGACCATGCCATCTTTTAGTTTAGGCAAATCATGTTCCTGAGTCTTATGTGTTTCACGGTGTAGGAGCTTTAGGCAGACCAGCATCAACAGAACAGAGAAAGGGAGATGAACCTAATCCCCCACAACCAAATTAGGAGGAGGGAGGCATCACGGTTGTGTGGTGGTGGAGGAGATGCGGTTAGTTAGCTGTTAAAACCGAGCGCGCCAAGAGGTAGGCATCAAGCAGGCAGGCAGGCAAGCTTACCTCACTTTACACCTACCTTTGAGGTTTGTGAATCAGGCAGGCAGGCAGGCTACCGCACACACACATAAGCACACACACAACACACATGGCTGCGCCCTGTGGCTGTCACTGCGCCTTTCTCTTTTGTAAACTGGTAAACCGGTGATGAGGTCATGACCTGGGGGAGAGGGAGGCCTACCAGCCTAACCTTTTTCTCACCAACTCAGCCTCTAGAAGACCTTCCCCAATCGAGTCAAGTGCCTATAAAATCCAGCCCCTTCTTCCACCCACCCTGTGCAGTCCCAGCCCCCAACAACAACAACTTCCACTGCAACCCACCACCGAGAACAGAGGAAAGCATTGGCAAAACGGGGTAGCGCAAGAAAAGGAAAGCGTCATCGGCGTCAGCTAATCAAGTCAGTCATGGGGAGGTCGCCGTGCTGCGAGAAGGCACACACCAACAAGGGAGCGTGGACCAAGGAGGAGGACGACCGGCTCACCGCCTACATCAAGGCGCACGGCGAGGGGTGCTGGCGCTCGCTCCCCAAGGCCGCCGGCCTCCTCCGCTGTGGCAAGAGCTGCCGCCTCCGGTGGATCAACTACCTCCGGCCCGACCTCAAGCGCGGCAACTTCAGCGAGGAGGAGGACGAGCTCATCATCAAGCTCCACAGCCTCCTGGGCAACAAGTACGTTCATTTCCCAAATATCATATCAATAGTACCAAGGATCATCTGTTTACATGCATGCCTAGGACTGACAAAAAGAACATAGCTTCGATAATACTATCTGGTGCTAATAAACGGCTATTGTTATTCCTGTTTGACACAGATGGTCCCTGATAGCTGGAAGGTTGCCGGGGAGGACAGACAACGAGATCAAGAACTACTGGAACACACACATCAGAAGGAAGCTCCTGAGCCGGGGGATCGACCCGGTGAGCCACCGGCCGACGAACGAGCACGTGTCCAACGTGACCATATCGTTCGAGGCGGCGAGGGAGGAGAAGGGCTCCATGTTCCGGCTAGACGAGCCCAAGCCTGCGATCGGCCACGACCCCGTCGACTGGGGCCAGGGGAAGCCCCTCAAGTGCCCAGACCTCAACCTGGACCTCTGCATCAGCCCTCCGTTCCAAGAGGATCCCATGAAGCCTGTGAAGAGGGAGGCTGGCGTCGGCGTGTGCTTCAGTTGCAGCCTGGGGCTTCCCAGGAGCTCCGAGTGCAAGTGCAGCAACTTCCTCGGCCTCCGGACAGCCATGCTAGACTTCAGAAGCCTCGAGATGAAATGAAAATGGATAGCATCCCCTGCTCCCATTCCTCTCCCCAATCTCTAGATCCTTCGTTTCGTGACTTGATTATTGGTTAGATTGTAGGTAAAAAAAAATAGTGGGTGAAAGAGAGACAAGAAAAAAGAAAGAAAGGGGGTGAGGATCTTGTGCCATGTTTTGCCAAAGATCCCGCCGCCCTTCTCTCTTGTTGCTCCATTTTGTCTCTGTGTAATTACTGTTAACTAATCACGAGCAATAATAATACTTGATGATAGGGCACTGTAGCTTAAGAGAATTATTACCGTGTTTAAAAAAGGTGCAGTTTAAGATGAGAGTTTTTCGTTCCCATGAGGCTAGATTCAGTGTGTCGTGTGGGTGTGATCTCAAGACCGGGCCACTGAACCAGATCTTATGGCGACTTGGCCGCGTGGCCGCATGTTACCATTGCCTAATCCCGCAGTTTTGATAAAGCGGCTCCTGAGGTTAGACCACGTTTCCTGACCTGCTTTTGCATACCCTGTAGTCGTGTACATAAGATCAGTGTGCTCCTCTTTTTTTTCTGCTTTGTACAGCTGCGAGAATGTAACCTGTCTTAATGTTTCAAAATGATTGTTCAACCTATCCTATTATCCTATACATGTTTCAGAATGGCTTTAACTGTTGTTTAGAAACATTATTGCTGATAACACATCCATATAACAATAATTGTTAAAGTCAGATGTTGAAGTATAAAACAACATCTATTTAGAAACGTAAGACTACTTAATACTATTTCATGGAAGTTTTACTACACTAGCATTTTCATTTTTGGCTGAGTAGCTAAGCATGGAAGCCACGAAAGGGACAAACAAACTATTCAAAAAGAGGGTTGTTAGGTAAGGTCGCCTCTTTCGGTAGTACTAGTATTATTTTAAAAAAAATTCCATTTTCGTCGTTGGGCAACCAACTCACTCAGCTCAGCAGCCCGCGGTGTCCCGGCGAGGCCACGTTGGCAACACCGCGGCAGCAGGGAGTTAAAAACAGCAGGCCTACGATGAATCCCGGGTTTCGCATCTGTCGTTAAATTTTTTGACAAGTAAACCAGGATTAACAACGCTGTTGGTATTTTGTTTAACACAAATTTCACGGGCAACTTGCAGTGCTCCGTTGCTGGTTTGCTGCATGCGGCGCCCGGGCCGGCGGCGGCGTCATAAATTAGCAACTTTGGGCAGTGGTGGGTGATGGTAGCAGCTCCATCGGTTGCTTTGCTCTGCTTTGCTGCCGGCCGTGATCAATCGATTCGAGCGAAACGGTTTGCTGCTTCTGGCGATGGGAATTACGGTGGGTGGTGATGCAACTGATTGTAAAATTCTATCTGCTCGTCTCTCTTTTTTTATACTATATGTATATGTACATATCGTCGACTTGTTGTGTCGCAAAGGCGTTGGCGTGACGTCCACTAGTGATAACCGTGTGGCACTGGCGTGTAGTATTCCACTCTGGATTTACGTGTTAAAGTGGAAAACGTTTAAACATGTCTACACAACAGAAATAGTTGGCCGTTTTCATACAGAAGAAAAGGTTTTGCTATTCGTGTTGAAGCATAGTGATTTATAAGTTACTTCTTCCGTTCCATAATTCTTATCGAAATATTACATGTATGTAAACGCTTTTTAGGAATAGATATATCTATTTTTGGACAAATTTGGGACAAGAATTATGAAACGGAAGGAGTAACCGTTAAATGGTAAAAGCCAGCCGATATATAAATATAAAGAAGATTCATGGACTACTGTACATAAAAGAAGTGACGAATGAAGTTTGACCAGACTGTTATCTGTATCCACGAAGAAATAATTGCCTCTAAGTTTTGTTTTTGAGCGGGAACAATTGCCTCTAAGTTAACAAAGGTATAGACTGCAGACAGTAAAAAAAAATCTTGGGTGGACGTAAAAACAACATACAGGACACGCATGCTGATAGCTGTTCTACGTATTTACATAGTGGAAGAAGGAGACACCGAACCCAAATGAATCCGGCAGCTGCCGACGCCGATGCGCAACATATAATATCTACTCATGACATAGAAGACACTACTGTTTCATTACTGGAAACATTTTGTTCTGGTTAACTTTAACAGCGATCGATCGATGTACATTGCATGCTGGCAACAAAGAATGAAGAAAACAATGTGATGGAAAACGACATTACTTTGGCAGGCGCAAAGGGTAAAGTTTCCACTACTTGCACACATCACGGTCCAAACGGGTAGCTAAATGTTAAATATATTACTGCTGGTAAGATTAAGACTAAGATCTGTATCTCTGCTGGCTACCTTATCCATCGACGCTGGCTGGAATCTGTTCCCCACCGAAAGCAAGCCGCCAAGCGGTCGATGCCGATGAGGATAAAACTCTCGTCAGTTACTGTGGGTTTTGTGGCTGTGCTCTTCCTCTCTTGCCGCCAATCAAGAAACTGAGAGTTGAGGAATGATAGGTTTGTGTACATCCGCTTTCCCGTCTAGTCGTGCTCTGTTGGCTTAAAATTCGCGTATGTAAAAAAATCGTGTAAACTTGATCGGACAAACTGAGCTTTTGCGAGTGTAAAAGCACAAATTAACTGGTCTTACAACAGATTAACTAGCAAACCCACGCATTTGATCAGCATATACGGAAGGGCGTTCCCTTTTATATGTATTTAAGTATTTTAACCTTCTTAGGCTTGCACTACAATTAATTTGTTTCTGCTTTATCAATTTATTTGTATCAGGCAAAGCTTATGTCAGTTTTCCCTTTCTGAGAGCGCCGTGGACCGGACGTACGGAGGTCGGGCTGAATGGCACGGGGGAGAGGGAGAGGGCGATCGAGCTGAAATGATGGATAGGAGCAGGGACATAGCTGGGTTGGTAGCCAATCCCCATTTAATAATTCCTGACTGGGAGAGGCATACTACTACTCATTGATTAACTGTAAGGTTGGGGACAGTCTTTATTGTTAGACTGGATTAGGTTAGCTAGTCCCCATTAATTAAGCAAGGAGTACTTGATCGAATTGGGGATTGGGGCCCTCGACCAGGGATTAACCAAGATCCAAGTAGTACTACCATGTCATTGTCTTTTTCTTCTAACAGGCTGTTTGGAAGAATATCAATTTTTTTTACTGGAGTATTATTTAAGTTAAATATTAACTAAATACCAAAATTTTATCTGGAAATGTTTCTCTTGCAAACATGCTCTAGTTGGTACAATGTCATTTCAAAGAACAAATGTTGCTATGAACACGATGCAATAATGCAACACTACTCATCACCACGATATACTACTGGACAAGCACATTTCGTTTGGAATCTTGTGTCTCATTGTAAAATTCAACACTACTTATCACCACGATATACTAGATGTGTGCCACTGTGCCGCCATGATTTTCCAAAACAAGGACCATATAGTCATGCATGATCAGTTATTCTATCACATTGGAGCCTAAAAAGATGTTTCTTTTTTCCACCAGTCCAACCTCCATATATATGACCTGGAAACAGTTGACATACAAAGTCATATGCGAAGTCTTGATATTTGGCAGCCAATCATTCCTTTTTGCATTATTAAGCACGGCAGCGATGTATTTGTGTTTAGAGTCCAATGGATGGATCAATGCTCTTTTTTCCATGGCCATCGCAAAGCAAAGGTCATTTTCTCGTGCATCTTTTCAAGACTATCTACAAAAAATGCTCTGTTTTCTTTTTTGTTATACACGCCTATATAATAGAGTAAATTGCATTTTGTATTAGATATTGCTGGCTCAGCAGTTGCACCATGTTTTCCAACAATTAAATAACGAACGAGCGCTTTTGACCAACAAGTAGTCCTTATCTTCTTTAAGACTAGCCACTTCTTTGTGCCTAATCAAACCCGTTGTATTCCAAGCTGTGCAGCTGGCGACTGCCGCATATATCTTTCACGAGCACTCTACTATACAGTATAGACGTATAGTCTACTACGGAGTACTACTATTGTCTACTTGAAGACGTGCACTCTTCCGTTTGAAGAAAGAAAAGAAAAAAGACGTGCACTCTATCTAACATAACAGAAGAAAATAAAATATAACAAAATCCGGCTGCTACATAGCTAAGCAGCTATAGAGAATGCTCCGTGAAGGCGTTGACACGCATTGTTTTCCCCTGACGACGGCACAAGAGGCAGTAATACGATACACGGGCCGGTTCACCAGTTTTCCGGTGCCGACCTACCTACTGTCACCAGTTTTGGGCATTTTATCTCATCGATCGGTAGGTAGCAGAAGCAAGCAAGCAAGCAATCGCCCAACGTATACGTTTGTATACATTCCCATTGCGTTTTCTACATTTTGCGGCCGACCGGACAACTGATTGAACTAAAATACGGCAGGTATACGTGCACACATGCATGCGTCACCGTATCGGTATCGCCAGCGATTGATCCGTAAGAAACTATTACTAGTTGGGATAGATGTATATATGTATATATGTGGGATGTGTATAATTATAGCTGTCGACGGAACTCGCTATCGCGGAATAATCAAGTGTAGATACGTGCGGGAGTCGATCATTACGTATGCATAGTATTAGAATACAAGTGAGGTGGTACCATCATCGATCATTCATCAATTTATACCAAGAAATGTTGATTTTGTTCTATCGAGAAATATGTACATATCCTTCCAGGTGTGTATCCATCCGAGTCGACCGGGGTGTAGGTTGTTTCTGGGATCCGTGTTAGCCAAGTATTTATAGGTTTGACCATCAGCAAAACTTACAGAAGAAAATTAATACTAGCTTCTATAAAACCAGTTTTTTCATATAACGATCTGGCTTTATTGATTCTGCAATTGAAATTTAAAAGATCAAACAAACTAAAACAATAGCGATGCCGCATATAAATAAAATTAAAATTTTCCGAAGTAAAAATCGTCAACTCCTTTTCATAAAAAAAAATCGCCAACTCCATCACACACATTTTAATATTGCCACATATATTTTCTTATGAAATTTCAAATGACCAATGCTTTATAAGTTGGACCAACCTCATAGGTTTGCATAACCGCTACTTCGTTGCCAAACTAACTATAAATAGGACAAAAACGATGTACAAATGTTGAGAATCACTAGCTCCATGGTGTAGAACGAGATGGCCATACCAGGATGAGGATGTAAGTGACACGTCTTCTTTTCCTACGCCGATGAAAACCTCCACCGCCAGAACGCAAGTTTATAAAAAAAACATATCAGCATCTAAAATATCAAATAAGTATATTATGAAAATATATATCGTGATGGATTTAATAAAACTGATTTAGAGTTGTATACATTGGTAGAGTTTTATAAAAAAATTGGTCAGAGTTTAAGAAGTTCAACTTAGAACAAAACTAAGACTTCTTACGTTTAGAAACGGTTGGAGTAGTAAAAGAAAACCATGTCTGTACTTAAAATGTGACATACATATAATTTTGTCTTTGCCATTTTTTCTACCTCCCACGCATGAATGAGTCCATGATGCCTGTCCCTGTGCATTGTATTCTGGTGGTTGCAAAGATGAATGGCGGCCATAATTCAGCGGCCGGCCTGTGTGCAAGTGTGAGGATGGCGACACGAGGATTCCCTCTTTGGTGGGTAGGCAGTTAGGTGCCAACAACGCCTCCTTCCCACCATGCAGTTTATGAGCATCATCACTAGTTTCGTCTCATTGCCGTGTTTGTTATCTGGTGTCTGTTTTGGTTGTTGCACTCTCCGGGGTTGTTTCTTAATTTTCCCCATCTTCCCCTCTCTGCCGCGAGTAGGTGCAATAAATGCGCACGTAGGTACATGTACTTGCTCAATTCCATCTCGGTGTTAGTACTAAATTATTAGGGTCTGGCAGTAGAGATCGGACATATATAGTACCTTGCACATCCTGATTAGATTGGCTAATTCCGTTTAACTGTTTTGATTGACAAGAACGCGAGGACGTTACATTCAGACACTCGTATAATACTCCTATTTTAATGTGTATCGATCGAAAATTGACAGTGTGTGCTATCGATCGATCGCAGGCATTGATGGCCAAAATCCAGTGATGTGAACCACAGTTGACACCACGAGCACGTACTCGTAATGACAGTACAACAGCAGTAGCAACAACAACCGCAACCATACAAATGAACTGACAAAACAACAACGGAACAACAACCACAAAATCTACTACTTTATTAGAAATGAATACGCGGGCAGTGCATCAGGCGGGTGGAGCCACGCACGGCACGGCAGGAAACGGATAGGCGCGGCGGCAGGAATTCATCAGCTGCGCATATATATGCGGGGCCTGAAGACTGAAGAGTCTCTCCCGGGTCACATGGGAGAAGGAGTGGAGCGGAGGCAGAGGCGTATCCATCCAATTAATCCAGGACGACGAGGACATTCTCACTGTTCCACCGTCAGAGGGAGAGGAGCTCCGGCGACATGCATGGTTCCCAAATCCCTGTCATCGCGTCGCCTGTAGGAGTCCGGCCGGGTCTCTGCCTCCTGGATGCGACGTGAACCTGGACGGATTCGGCAGTCAGTTATAGGGCCGGGTGGTGGTTGGCTTGAGCTTCCCAATCATTCATCAATTCACTCATCCGTTCACTCCCGGTGGAAAGGACGGGGACCGGTCGTGCACTGCCTGCCGCCGTAAACTGGCGCATATTCACACCATAACAGTTCGCTGCGTGATCGAGTGCGTGTGCAAACATAACAGTTCGCGCGAGCTTCTCTTTTCGGTGTAGGGCAATCCTCCGTTTCATAATTCTTGTCTCAAATTTATTCAAAAATGAATATATATGTTCCTAAAATGTGTCTAGAAACATGTAATATTTTGACAAAAATTATGAAACGGAGGGAGTACAAATCAACTCACTTTCCACGACAGTTGCAAATAGTACATACTCCATGCTAGATTTTCGAATTTCGAAACCCACTTTTCGTGTCCGAGAACTTGTACGTACCCTGCATATATAATTTGCGAAAATAAAATAAAGAACTTACGCTGTTGGTGTTTGTCAGTGTTTTCACGTACTCCACTTTGGTTTGTCCTGGCGATGGCCCATAATATATCTAATCCCACCTACACCAACTTCAAATCTCAGCACTAGTTGTAAGTACGAGTAGCACGTCCCGGCGGTAGCTTAGCCGTAACACCGTCAGTACCACCACGACCTCTTTCAAGTGCTGTGCGGTGTGCACCTACCAACCCAGCAGCCTAGAGAGAGCAATATATAGGGACAGATCGACCAACATAAAGTAATGGAGCCAAGTAACCACCCCTGCCTACACAGCATGTTCGCCAGAACGGCGGTCACTGCGTGCTTCTACCTAGCCAGAAGAAAATTGAAGAAAGTCGTGCTTATAAGAACAAGCTCAACAAATCTAGAACTCTTTTACGGTACACCTGATTTAATATGAGCCGTTTATTTGTTCCGATCTAATGGCTATCGTTGCATGGTACTCCATCTCAATCCCACAGAGTACCGGGTGGAAAAACTAGGGAGTACCTCGAATTGGATAGCAAACTGGTAATTAAGTTTGATCCTTAGGTCCCTTGGATTTTTGTTTGCAATAAGAAAAATAGAAAAAAAATCCTTCCATCTCTTCCTTCCTGATCTAATCAACGCCACAATGAGGGACGAGGGCCTGAAGGGGTGAGGGGAAGAGGCCGTCGTGCCAGTTCAGAGGAAATGCGGCCGCCGCCACGAGGGTTCGTGGCTTGGCTGTCGAGCCGGCGGATTTACTGCACCTGCGGGGGAGACGGCGAGGGGGCTCAGTGCCTGCTCGATGGCGGAGAGGGATCGGTGGCTGCTCCGGCGGATCGGACGAAGGCGTCGCTCGAATGGGCCGCGGCTGGCCGAGATGTGCGTACGCACCAAGCCTCATTCCCGTCTCCATGACGTGTCGATCTGCCGCAGGTCGAAGCCTCCGTCGCCGGAGAGCGCCGGGATTGGGGTGCCGCGCCAGCAGAGCGGGTGAAGGCGACGATCTCGAGCCCAGATGCAGACGACGACGACGGTGGTTGATCATGTGGGCGGGGGGGGGGGGGGGGGGCGCTGCGGCTCTTTTGGGATGGCTACGGGGCCAGTAGGGGTCGGGGCTGCGGCTCAATTGGAATGAGCTAGGGGAGACGGCGGCGAATGGGGTGGGGGGGGGGGGGGCGAGGCGAAGCGGGGCGGCGGCGCGGATGCGAAGTCAGGCCTCTATCGGTGGTTAAGGGGTGAAAAGACCAAAATACCCTTTTGATATCAGCCGTCGATGTCTGTGATACTCCAAGGTACGTTGTTGGAGTACCGGGGTACCGTAAATTTTCTCACAAATTAAACGCTGAATCTTGGACGGGAAATCCTGGCCGACCATGACAGGGTGCAATGCAGAAACGTAGCTTGCACTACGCGCGGTGTACACTCGTCGCCGTGCCGGTCACGATCATGGTGTGACTACAGGGGGATAGCAATGCAATGCAAGTCGTCATTGGAGGAGGATCGGAGGCTGGATCGATACGAAGGCCCGGCTGGACGCTGGGCCCTGCGTGAAGATCATTCTGCCTCGATCACTCTGGCCTCCTCCTCGGCTCTTTTCCGAAACCTGACCTCCTCATCCTCCTCGCCTTCGATCTCCCTCTTTCCTGATTTGGCAAATCACCCGACGTGGATACATGAACAACGACACGACACCGCGCGACGCGTCACACCACGTACCTCCTCGATATATTCCCCACTGCGCCTTCCTAGTAGCTAATTAACCGGTCAACTCTCTCCTTGCCTTGCGTGCTCACAGCACTATTAGACCAATACAAATATCGCCCATCCGATCCGTCCATTATCCTAAAAAAAAGTAGAAGTAGAAAATAGACTAACAGTAATGTACCTTTCAGCTGGAAAGGGTTTTTCAAGGGTGCCAAGCTGATATTTTTATTTTTGTTGTTCGTTTCATCTCGATCGATCGACCTGCTTCTAGAAAAGAAAACCAAAGCGTGCGTGCGTGCATGGTGATGGCGAGTGTGAGAGAGAGTAGGTCGAGCGGTGATGCCTGCCGCTATGTGCTTCCTGTGCCGGTCATGTCGATATGATTGTGTAATAATAACACGCTCCAGTGAGTGCCCTGGCCCCGGGTTGGTAGCGACCCTTCAAACTCGCCGCCCAACCGGCCTTGCTAGCTAAAGACTCGAGGACATGATAAAAACTTGATGGTTAATTGGTTTCTGAGTGTGCTAATCTAGTCGCTCGCAGCATAAGATTGGCCAATAATCTCTCCTTCTGACTGAGCCAGCTGCTGATTTGCTTGCTCGGTGCCCGCATGCCCCCCGATTATTTATTCATTATTTTTGTTGTTCTGGTTTCAGATTAGGTAGCTAAGCTGCCCATGTCCTTGAGCACGTCAGGCAGGTGCTCTTTTCAGTGTCACCGGCCACATTTTTAACAGCAAAAGAAAATTAAGGCAGGTGGTGATGACGGCAGATGTGATTAGTAACCAAAGTCTATTGCCTGGCCGAGCATATTATAGCATCAGCAGATTCGTTGCCTCCAAAATCTGATTAACTGGTTAAATATGGGCTTGCACAGGTCCTTCTCGCTTGTGGGGGGCAACAGGAAATGAGAATGCTTCCTCGTACGTGTCACAGACCTGTTAGCCATTTAGTTGTCCCCCTCTCTGTTTCTTCATATGATATAAAAAAAATCTCGTCATGCTGGATTAAAACAGCAGGAGAGACGTAAATCTCAAAGCTTGTATGCTGATTCTTAGTGCAGAAATCACGACAGGTCGAAAGCACTAGCATAAATTATGAGATGAGATTATCAAGAACCAAAGTAAGCTGTGAGATTATCATCAACCCAAGTGACATGGCCACGAAAGCACCAGCATTATCAGGTGAGATTATTATCAACCCAAGTGACATGGCCACGAAAGCAACGGCGATATCAAGGTAGCCAACTGACACGGCAGGCACGACTCAGAAACAACGATAAGTCCGCATGTTCAAATATCTGGCTAATAAGTAATATTGAGATGAACAACAATTTTTGCGTCAATTCAACGCTGAGAAAACAAAAGAAAAACCCCAGCTCACAAGCCACCAAGGAAACAACAAAATTCATTTACGAGTGACTTCGGTGTCTTGTTAAAACAGTTTAGAACATTTGGTAGCAACACGCTGTAAGCTTTGTCTGACAAAACAGGCACCCTTCTTCTCAGCCGTGGCCTTCTCTAGCTCAATATCAGCAGCATATTCATTAACTTCAGCGCCCCTTGAGTGGCAGAAGATCATCCTTCTTTGTCATCACAGCAACCTTGATGTTCTTCCCACCACTCTCAATAACCTAAAATTTTCTTCATCTATTAGTGATCCCCAGACAGAAACAACATTGGAAGGATAAAGTGAACATACAAGCCAACAGAAGGCAGTATATGATGACAAGAACCCAATTTAAAGCAAAACGGTTGTAGAAGAAAGGTCAACTACTTCCAGCTGGATCCTGCAACTACCAGCCTAACAGAGAATTTGGATGTTGACAACCAAGTGCAACAAAATAACATGAAGATACTGAAAATAAGCGAGGCCAGATGATAGGCACAGACATCCAGGACAGTAATTGATAGAGAGAGAAAAGAAGCATGCAGCCTCTCAAAGAACCATACCATATCAAGTATATAGATTTTACGGGAAGCAGCTCTATTCTTGTATCTCAGCTCTGGACAGATTCTGATGCCATGGGTACATTACCAGACCCATGAGAACTAGAGTTGTTGACGGGCATAGAGCGTTGAGCAAAACTGAGCAACTGCTTGCGCTGATACTCGTTTGTATGAGGAAGACTGGCACGCAACAGCTCCACTGGCGTTTCGCTGCGTATCACAGCTGCAGCAGCTGGTTGCATTTGCACCGTATGAACCACAGTATCAAACTTACTCATGCAATACTCCATAAGCAGACGGAAGAAGGCATCAAAGGATGCCTGCCATAGAGCTCGGTTCTGTATGCTATAAGTAGAGGCAACATGCTGATCAGTGAGAAGCTCTGTTGCTCTGTCCAGTACGGACTTTATGATGACAGAAGCCCCGTCACCTGCAGCATATCCAAGAGGTCGAAGAGGTGGTTGCTGTGACGAACACGCAATAGCTGCAAGACAAGCACTGAGTCCACTCAAGTCCATCCGAAGAACACAGGTGGATACAGCGCTCATAAGTTTAATTGTTGTTCCAGCTATGCTGCTATCAGAGGGCAAATCGCCAAATATAAATCTTAGATGCCGGTAGACTGCCATGCAAATAATCCTCACGAGCTCGCTGCCTGAAGGAACAAGTTCAAGGTAACGAGAAAGTAGTTTCCGGCCCTTCGGCAGAGATACTATGCGGAGAAAAACCAGATCATCATTTGGTGACAGAGATGCATTCTTATTAGGTGTAAGTGGATCAACTAATTGCAGTGATTCTGCCAGCTGCTCAAGGAGAGCCTGCCTTCTGTTTCTCAGTTGCATGCCACCATCTTGCTGTTGACTAAATTGCAGCAAACGATCAATATCATCCACATCCAGTAGTAGGCAAAGACCATCTTCGATTGTGATTCTAGCAGCAAGCATTGGTTCTTGGTCAAGAGGTTTTGAAGCAGATTTTTCTGTAATGTTATCACTTGGTTCAGAGGCTTCTTCAACATCAAGGAGTGGACGGGGCCTGCGAATCGAAGAAAATGGGAGCCTCCCGAGAGCATCAACCTGGAGATAGGCATGTGGCTCATCTCTACTGCGTGCACGAGAAGATGGGTCTCTAATTAAGGTTGGACAGAAGTGGCGTTTCAGTTGTGCTCCTGCTGTTTTTCTAGCCAAACAAGCTTGATGATAGTAATCATCAATATATGGATCATTGATCTGAGTGGCAGCTTGCTGCATTCTTGCAATGTTCTCAATTTCTTCAGTAGACATATACTTGGATCTGAACCGCTGAAACCTATTGTCCATCCTCATATTGTTAAGCTCAAAACCATGGGGAGGATAACGTAGGCCCTGTCTCCCATGATGCAACATTGATCTTGCTCTAGGGTCACTCAAGTCGGGCATAACCAAATTTGGATCAAATCTACCCATCATTTGTGGTGGAGGATGCCGAGGACCAAACATATGCAGATTTTGTGGTGGAG
Source organism: Brachypodium distachyon (assembly GCF_000005505.3). Classification (NCBI taxonomy): domain Eukaryota; kingdom Viridiplantae; phylum Streptophyta; class Magnoliopsida; order Poales; family Poaceae; genus Brachypodium; species Brachypodium distachyon. Next base: position 41,602,635 of record NC_016134.3, on the reverse strand, counting down.
AATGCTGGGGGCCGAGCATCTGGGCATGTAGTTGCGAGAACTGGGGTGGAGACTGTTGAATTGGGAGCATTCCATTTTGTTGACGAAGAGGTGGCATTTGAGGTGGTACCAATCCATTTGGACGCTGCATCAAAGCTGGTGCAAACATGGTACCATTCCCACGAATTGGTTCGGTAGTGTTGTATTGAGGCTCTTGTTGTGGGTATGATGACATCCGGTGCAAAGGAGATGGCCTTGGTCCAAGAATAGGCTCGTTAGGATTATACTGAGCATCCTGCGGGGATGAGGATGTCCTGTGAAGTCTGGAATCAGTAAAGTGGGCTGGATGGGGTGGTTGAGACCAGTTCTTGTTGTCCAGCCCTTGTTCAGCCTCCAATACAGGCTGTGTAGGCCAGTATAATGATTCAGGTTCTTGTGCCCAATCTGCAGCAGAACCTAGTACATAATTAGAATACAAATGTTAATAATGATAAACCAAGGTTTTGAGTAGCTAGCTATAGCTTCCCTGTATCTTTTTTGTACCTCAAACACGGAGCTACGGGTCAATGTTCAGTAATACTAGCAACTAGCACTATAGCTCCAAATAGCTCTGCTACTCCACACAGGTACATGTATCTCAAAATAGCATGATAATTTGGGATACAATTTTCTCAGAAGTTAAAATATATCAATTATAAGACTTAACTATGAGAAAACATATCAAGATACTATTACTACATCTTTCTATTTTTGTATACTCCAATATCCGTATTTCTAAGTCATTAAATCCTTGATGTGATAAAACAATTGTATAATTTTTATTCATTTCAACATACATTAACATTTTCTTATGCTGTAATTGGCTTGTAAGACTTATCTCTTATGCACATCTATTATTTTATTATGATGTAAAAATGTTATGACGATGGCTTCCGTGATACCTAGACACCTAGTAATACAATAGCTTTTCAGAGACCTCGCCACTAAGCCACGTGAACAGCCATTTAAAACCTTGATCCTAGCTAATTTTGCTTTGAAATTTCGGGCATCCAGTAAACTTGTAGTGCTACGTTGGCCAGTTCCAGACTTTAATTATGGTTCTATGTACATGGATTAATATGTCTAAATTACTATGGTTACCTAATTTATTTGAATGTGACTTTTCTTATGTGTGCATTTAATACCTTTTCTTTTTATATGAAAAATGCTACTCCATCCGATCCATATCAGTTGTCACTGATTTAGTACTGTACTAAATCAGCGACAATTAATATGGATCAGAGGGAGTATTGTAAATAGCTTCCACAACAGCTGCCATAGCTGTAGCTAGGACCTCACCGTGAAGCTGTGCGAGCCAATAAACAGATAAAATGCATATAGCACACAACAAGGCGACATACCAAGACTATTGATTTTCACTAGTAAACTCAATTTTTACATCCAACCGCACTCATCTTTAATTTTAGTTGGTGCGTTGCAAGGAATTTAGACGATATCTGGTAAGTATGGATATTAAATGTTATTCTTTTGTAAACCACCTAATACGGTCATTCAAGCACAATTACGCCATCTAACAACATGCAGAATGCACCAAACATATCCTTAAGAGACAAAAAGGAAGTTCGACACCCAAGCATGTTAATGTAATAAACATATCAGCAATTAGTAAAGAACTCAAGAAGAAACATAGCATTACTCACTTTGTCCAGAAATTGAACCCCCACGACTAAATATTCCAGGTTGCTTTGGTTCATTAACAGTTCTGGACAGCTGAAAGTGAAGAGAAATCGATAAATCAATATTAGCGGTCAAACAAACAAAATAGACAGTATTGTAGGTGAAATAAATGAGAAGCTCATGTGACGACTATGATACTATAATTGCAGAGCATAAATTCTGGTCTTCATGAAGAATATTAAATGCACCATGATTCTGCTAAATTAAATCGCAATAGATACATCTTATGTACTAAAGAAATCACACCTTTGAGAATGCTCCAGCAAGATCGTCAACATTAGTAAATGAACTTACACCTCCACCCTGCAAAAGCAAAGCTTGATCAATAAGCAGCTGACCTTCCGATATAACAGAAAAAAATAACTGCCCCAATCTGCAAGCTTTTAAGGTAATCAGTAATTCAGCAACAAGCCATTTTGGAATCATTACTGAATGCATGTTTACGCTACAACAGTGGCTTGTAATGGTACTACCTAAACTCATATAAAACTAAAACATGCTTACACTTGTGTGGGGACAGACATATAACGACAACGCAGATAAGACTTGCTAATCAGATTAACTGCAATGGTTGGTTTCCTTAATATAAGAGTTTGTATCCCTTAAGGATTAGATTGGTTTCCTGTACGGATTGGATGCCTCCCTCTATATATTAAGACGCTCAGCCTATGGATCCATCTCTCCTTCCTTCCCGATCTAGCCGTCAACACCAGAACAAGGGGGCACCATGGCTACCAGCCTTGGCCTCCTGTCGGCTGTCGACCATCACTGCAACCTCAGATCCACAGGGCATGCCAACCTCCAGCATAACGCATTCATCAGATTTTTTTAATTCTTCCAGGTTATAGTTGTCTGCACTCTGCAGAGTTAACCAATAATTCCAAAACAGACACGTCGACTTCCTGAGTTTAGAAGATGCCATTTTTGGTGACATGGTAGAATTAGTGACCATAAAATACAATTGGCTGCATTCTCTGCCAGTCTTTCGACCAATCCGTAAACGGAAGTTATTATCAATCTCAAGAGACAACGCAAGCTTTCTCAGTTACATACTCCCTCCGTCCATCACTGTAAGGCGCATTTGACTTTTCAGTCTCCAATGCACGACTTTGACTGCGATTTTCACTTCTAATATGGTATAAAGATATATAACGTAAAATAATTTTTCAAGAAAAATACAATGATATTATTCGCGCATGCCAAATATATATACTTTGCACATAAGTTGTCAAAGTTTAAATTGTTGTGCACGCATAAATATGTGCCTTAAAGCCATAGACTGAGGAGGTAGCAATGTATTGCCTATTTGGTCCCGAAAATGTAACTGGTTGCTTTCTCTATCCTGATGGCATGAATCAATATGGAAACAAGAGCTAGAATGGTCAAACTAGTTTCTAAGAGCACATGCTCTCATCATGCTCCGAACTCCAAGGGGGATTTACCACAATTCTGATAAAAACAGGACTCACAAACATGTGGTTATTCACTTACGATTTTTGTTTTGCAAACAAAAGGGCAAAAGACGCACAATGGTTGTCATGTAAAAAATTATTCATATATTGGTATCTATTATCTATGCTATGGCACTACCTCCAATGGATCCCTTCCATATGTAGGAGCGTATTCTTCATCACCAGGCTCAACAAAAGCATCATCATCATCTAATCCACCAAGCTCAACCTCCTCTGTCACATTGTTACCAAAGAAAGCATACTGTGATGCATCAAATTTTGTATCGCCTGCACAGAGATAATGGGAGAATACAGCAATTAGTAAACGATGCCATAGCATAAGAAAGTAAAAAAGAAGTATTTCATAGAGAACATTAAGCTATTACCCAAAGAAGCAATTAAAACTGCAAATATAAATTAAAGCAAGTAAGTTCAGCCCACCACTGTGATTCAATCATTGTCAAATACTAATAGAGCCCATTAATAAACACATTCTTACAAGAAAGCAACATCTGATCTGCACTTATCAAATTACCCCGGTTGGTTTCAAAGTACAAAAGACTACATTCAATCATACAATAGAAATTACTCCATCCATTGAATTTAATAAGAATTAACTTGGCATGGTCTCATAAATTGAACTTTCACTGCTTATTATTTTGCGATGTATTGTTATTACCAATGAAATCATTACCATATTTCAAATATATTCTAACTGCACCACTTGTGTGTCACTAAACCTATATATTGTTGTACTACTTGGTGGTCAAATGTTACATGTAATCTTGAAATGACCAGGCCTTGAAAAAGTGAGTAAATTTCTTAAAACTGAAGGGATGTCACAACTATTGCAGAATGCAGATCTACACTTTTAGGAGATATTTTCATGAAACCACACTTTTTTGCATAGATTTTTAAACCACCTCTCTTGTGTCATAACTAGGTAACAACGGTTTCAACAAAGTGAACCAGCTGCTAGAACACTATTATTATTCCATTTAAATAACGTGGAAGGCAGGGAATGGATCTAACGCATTAGCACGGGGTTCCTAGTCAAACTCCCAGAGTTACACAACCATGCATGCCTTTTCTCCACGAGGCAGCAAGCACATTCCCAGCATGCTTGTACCTCCCCTATTCTTCCTTCCTGCCTACTCCTCTCTGGCTCGACCTCCTCCACCAACTCTCCCCTTCATGCTCATCCTCCTTTTCCAACCTGCTCTAAACTGGTCCTCCACCACCTGCAGCATGGTTAACCTGCTGGAGAAGAGGAGCAGAAGCGCCGGTTTCCACTGTGCTTGAGGGACCTAGGCTGCCGTCGTGCTTCAGTCCCTTCTTAAGAAATGTGGTTTTACAAAAAAATTGGACGAAGTACATGTGGTTCTAAGATATTTAGCCAAAAAAATAAATGAAGGGAGTATAATCCAATTAATGCTGCAGATTTAGCTACTCATGAAAACATAAGGATAGCAAAATACTTTTGAGTAAACAACCATAATTGATCCATTCACTCCACCACAGAACTAAACCATAACAAAGTGGGCATCAGGAAAAATTGCAGCAGGTTAAACTAGCTTAAACCGCAAACATGATCATATGATAAACAAATTAGCTGAAGCTGTAAAGAATCTGAAAATTACACAGGGTTTATTTTTCAAACAGAAAAAAGCTTGGGTCAATCCAATCGCTATCACAAAAACTAAACCCTATGGACAATGTACTTTCAGGGGAATCTCGATAATAAATTAAGTAAAAGCTGATCCATCACCTGATTCCATGGCGCGAGGGTTCAGCTGAACCCCCCGAAACTTGTCAAAAACAAGCTGAGATTTTGATGACCCGAACCTCTAACGGATTGGTTTAGCACGAGGCACGGCAGAAACAAATCCGACACTAGCTGCACGGAGGTAAACTGAATTGAATTTGATTGCTCGCAGCAAGGAAAACACGAGAGCAAAAACCCTTGGAGCAATTCAGGAAGCTGCGCTAGGGCCGCCTTACCAACAGAAGAAATAAATCGGCGTGGATGGATCTCCCGCAAAATCCGAGCCAGCCAACCCAGTAGAGGGCCGAGGGCGAGACTTCGACCCGTTCCGCTTCCGTGGAAGGAGGCCGGCGGGCAGCTCTGGGCGATGGAGAACTTAGGCGGTGGCCGCCTGCAGGGCTGGGCAGCGCGGGGAGCGGTGAGGTCGGCGGAGGGCAGCGAGAGGAGTGGGCGAGCGCCGGGGTTGGAGGAGGGCAGCGCGAGGTCGGCGGGACGCAAGGCTGGAGGAGGGAGATGCGGGGGGCGGCCGGCAGCGGCTAGGGCAGAGCGGGATCGGTGGCGCGCCGTGACAGGGGCGAGGACGGCGATGAGATGTCGTCCCCTCGGTGCTCTCGTGCGACGCTAGAGAGAGACAGAGAGAGCCTGCCGATACGGCGATACGACTCCGAGAGCAGTGTGGTGGGCTAGGTTTAGTTGGGGAGTTTGTTTAGGGAAAAAATATATATACGGGGGTGTTGTGTTCAAATCAGGCTATTTGGGCTAATTGGGGATACCGGGAACTAAAGTCCGAATTGCTGGAAATAAATTCAAGCTTCAGATTTGACATCTGAAAATTCTGTTTGATTTTCGGATTTTAGGTTTTCTAGTTCGGACTTAAAGTATTGGGTTTTGTGCGGAGCGGAACATAAATAACGGTGAGACCGTTGAAAGCCCGACAGTTTACATATGCGTCCTCATATATTACTACAGGACCGGAGAGAAAACTAAACGCAACTATCCAGTGATCATTGTTTTGCCATTTGCTTGGGCTCGAAATTTTCCATCAAAATCTCTTCCTTCTTCTTATTCGGCGGTGGCAAGCGAGAGGCGGTGATAGCGGTGGCGAAGATGTGTCAGAGAGTTATAGTGAGATCTCTCCAAAACTAGGGGTAGGGAGAGAAGGCTTGATCTTGTGTTGGGAGCACCCATTATAAAAAGGGAAAGGAAGGATGAACGCGTAGCCATGGAGGCATAGAAGATACATTTGTGTTTTTTTAAAAAGAGGCGGGTGCACTTCATTTATATTGATAAGAGAAGGAAATAGGCGGGCAAAACCAAAAGAGAGCTTAAGGTTTATCGAGTGGTGATAGTCGGTAGGTCTTTTCAAGGGGAAAATGTGCGCTTATGCACGAAGTGCTTGCAAAACGCCTCACTTCTACCGGAGGCAAGTAATTAAGCATGGGAGGGGGGTACACAAAGTTGATTGAGCGGAGGCAGGGGTGAAACTAGAGCGAGTGAGAAACTCTAACCCTACTCGGTCTCATTTCTCTCTTTTTATTCCTCTTGGGTTTTACTTGTTCTTTATTTTTTCTTGTGCCTTAATTTCTCTTGTATTTCCTCCCTGCTACCAGTTTGAGCAGAACGCTCTGTGCGGCATCACAATGCCCATCCACTGCCCAACGCCTTCATAAACTTGGGTCTTTTGCCCCCCCCCCACCTTTGGTAGCAAGTTGGGAAGCGCAATAGATCTGTTAAACCATGTCATTTCACGCTTCCAAGGTTCCCAACAAGGCAATCTAGTTGATCGAAGTGTCTCCTCCTGGAATTAAGTAATGTTGCCTAAGAGCTTCCCAGAGATTGTGGACCGTTGAGATCGCGAACAAATGGGAAAAGCCGCCACATAATTCCAAATGCAACGCGAGTAACAAAAGAGAGAGGGTGAGCGTGACTTTTCTCTAGCCCCATTCTTTTCGGCTCCTTGCACCAACTTCACCGAGAAGTTTCCCTTCCCCGGCTTCCTAGAGAAGTTGCCCACCAAATTTGGTAGGCTTCCTAGCCAAATATTGTTCTCCAGGAACTGGTGGGGGAGTGGGGGGTGGGGTGTTACCTTTCTTAAGAAGCCCCCCAAAAACCTGGGCCTTTGTTATCTTGCACAGCTAGCGGAAGGGTTTAAAACACCAGCAAGGAGTATCAGAGAAGGATGAATTTCATGTCGTACATCTTGCTGGTGTTCTATATGCATGTTTTTATAATACACACCGCCTGAATGCCGCCGCCCTTGTCGCTGGCCAATCCCAAACGCCTCCCCCCCTTCAACAAAAACCACAAGCTGGGAAAGCTATCCTGGAGGCATACCTATTCACCAAAAGTGACCGCCACCGGAGATCTTGTGTAGTAGATGGTGGGGTTGTTGTTGTGCTAATACCCCAAAGGGCCAACGCACTAGAGTAACAATCATGCCAAAGATGAGAACTACAAATCAGAAGAGCCGGACCTGAAACTACATGAAAAAACACAAAGGCCGACCGAAACCAAAGGGATTCACCGAAAACCCGAAAAGCAGCCGGATCCTAGGGGATTCGCCGGACACACAACTCCACGCACCCTCCGCCAACGCTAGCCGCACCACCGAAGTAAGAACGGTGCGAGGAGGATCTTATTCTGACTGCAAGATGGAGCCGCCACCTCACCATCTTGAAGAAGCACAAAAAAAAACTTAAAACAAAAAAGAGAAGTTCTTCCGCCAAAGAACGGTTAGGACCCGCCGCACCTCTGAGGCCAAGGAAGCCATCAGACATTGGACAAACCGGCGACACCACCAGCGGAGGAAAGAGCTGAAGCCCTAGCCGCCGCAGCAGCATGGAGGATCACCTCGGCCTGGCCGCTTCACGAAAAATGTATGTGGAGCAATGTGAGATCGAAGAGTCAACCCGCCTGGGCTTGTAGTTTTTTTAATAAGGCGTGCTACGTATGCCGGTTTTAGAATTGTTCATTGTCACCAGTCGAATTGAACAGCTAAAAAGTGATGCAGCCAGTGGTGGTGCCAGATTCAAGATGGCAATGGATAGTCAAAATGTGGATCAAGGGCGGGCCCAGCTCAATTCAAGGGTATTCAAATGAATACCCTTGAAATTTTGCAAAAAAAGAATATATGTATACTATGTACTCTATATGTATGCATGTGTAGAGAATATTTTGGGCTAAAACTCAAAGTATTCAAGCATTGAGCCCTAAAATGCACCGGCCATCTATCTCCTCCTTCCCTCGAATTGGCCCAATGGTGTAAGTAGAATTTTAGATCGGTAAAAATCGAACCATTTACTGTATACTAATAATCTCGTACGACCTCGAGTGATGCAACTCATGCCTCCTCGCCTCCTTTTAAATCCCAAAACAAACATGTCTGAAATACAACAACCTAGCGACGTCTCCTCTGCCTCCTTAGCATCCCCGTTTTTTGGGCGTTGGCCTGGTAGGCTGGCTGGTTGATGCTCCGTGGAGCGCGGCATTTCCGCCCTGGAACAGCTACACACGCACTACAACACACATGAGAGGACAACCTCGAGATCTCTCGATTAGAAACGCAATACTTTTACCAATGAATTTTTGGAACAATTTTGACCGGTGAATTTGCAGAACAATTTTGAATACCTAAGGTGAAAATCCTAGGCCCGCCCCTGATGTGGATATTCATGGATATCCAGCCCATGGATCGCGGATATGGATCGGGTTTTCGATCCATGGATATCCACGAATGGATACTTGCCAACTCGTGGAGCGGGCACGGATATCATATTTGATCCATGGATATCCATGGATATCCGGTATTTATTAAAATAAATAAATTGTTGACATGTGGATCCACTACTCGATAGATGTATCTTCCGTTACTGTAATAAAGTACTCCCTCCATCCCGAAATAAGTAACGTGAATTTGTATAAGCAAATCCACGTCACTTATTTCGGGACGGAGGGAGTACTTCGTAAGTTTATATGGTCTTTTGGTTAATATAGATTATAACTCGGTGATCGGTCGTCCACGTAAGCGTCATCTATTGAGGTATTTTGAGCAGCAATATCTTATTTTTGGATTATTATTATTTTTGTTGAACACAAAGTAATATAAGTATATATCTAGTAATCCAATGAGCTTTCGCATAGTTATGATATGATTTTTTGCCGTGTAAACTCCGCTACACCTTAAAATTTATCTTGGGTCCGCCACAAATTTGAGTCACTTAATATTGGACGGAGGGACTATATTGCATGTATATGGATAATACATGGATACCCGGTGGATATGGATGTGAATATTGTTTTGCATCCACGGATATATTCATGGATGGATAGTTGGTCTAGCGATGGATATGGATTTGGTCGACCCGCCCCGTTGCCATCCTGATGCCAGATGTGCACGACTAAACAAATTCGAGGGTCTGCGAAAGCACATTCTGCAGCGCTAGCTTGGTTTGTTTCCAGAGCTCCGACCCGTAAATCTTCTGGCTACTAGCTGGATAGGAATAGCAGAAAGGGATGCGATTTGCAACACTCGATCGCTGACAGTTCCTTTATTTTTTTGAGGAACTCGTGCACGGACTCTTGAGTGCATAGTAGATGGTGAGAGGTCGAAAGCACCAGCAATGGATTATCAGATGAGATTTATATCATTAACCAAAGTGAAGAGACGCACCAAGCATTCTCAGGCGAGATCAACAGGAGCAAAAGTGAAGCGACACATACCAACAAAAACACAAGAATTGTCCCGTGAGATTAAGCGTGAATTCAGATAACACGATTTGGTAGCATGTCCTGATCCCATCAATTGTTTTGGAGATACATCGATAAATTTGCACCCTGTTCAAACGCTTTGCACACAGAAATCACCAGCACACCGGGGACCAAGAAAAAAAGGCAATTCATTTACTATGTCTTGTTAAAGCAGTTTAAAAGGAGTTATAGAACTTAACAGGTAACACTAAAAGTTTTGGTTCACAGAATAAAGCATATCACATCCAATAATTAGGTATCCTTCGGTCCGCTTTTCTTTGCAGCCTCAGCTGCAGCCTTCTCTGCCTCAATCTCAGCAACATATTCGTCGATTTCAGTCTCCTCAAGTTGCCGAAGACCATCCTTCTTTGTCATCACTGCAATCTCAATGTTCTTCCCACCACTCTCGACAACCTAAAAAGATTTGTCATCTATCAGTAGTGATAAAAAACAAAAACAAAACTGCTAGGATAAACTTAAGTTACAATGCACAGCATAACATTTTCTAATAAAAGATAAGCATAATAGCAAGGAGCCAAGAACACAAAGAAGCTAAACAAATATAGAGGAAAAGCAATCCCATGTGGATCCTGCAACTGAATACAATCCTAGTATAGCATTTGGATGCCAACAATCAAACTGCAAATAAATACAATCCCAGTAAAGAAATCAGATACTAACAGTTATATATTCTAGTATACACACTAAATTCATCATGTATGCTGGTATAACTTGCAGATCTGTGAAGATGCATATGTGAACAATAGCCATCTGTCAGCTACATGATGGAAATACATTGCAACAGAGAACTGTTTTTTAGAGATGTAGCAAAAGTTCAATTTCAGATGTGACCTATATTGCACATAAATGCAAGGAGTGAAACAAAGAAGGCACAGATGGATACATCCTTGCCGAAAGTAACTGTTGGTCCATGAGCACTGGGTGTATCTATATTCTCCTAATTCCTTGATTAAGGTCGGCTTGCTTATGTTGCTTAAGGAAAAAGAATGTGAGTCAGAAAAGGACTATCATAAATAGAAATTGAACTCGCATAACCCCTGTGGACTGATGACTTGACATATGACTAGGATTAAAAAAAATACTCACAACGAGAGGTCAATGCTGAACCCACCAATACATTTTAATACACGCCACACCTATCTATTCTCTGAATTGCATTGGAGGACTCAGCTTCCAACTGGCTGGTGAATCAAAATCTCTCTTCCTTTTGACATTATATCTTTTATATACTAGAATCAGCAAATAAAGAAATAGCAAAATCATGATTTGCAAATAAAAAAGGCATCATTCGATATACTCCCTCCGTCCCAAAATAAGTGACGTTGATTTGTATAATTGTTATAAAAAAAAGTTCCAGCAAACAGTCATGAAATATTTGGGGTTATGCATATATTCTCTCTTAGTAAGAGCAGAAACCAGAGGATAGACACAGACATCTGACCAGGGATAGATGGACCCCCCCCCCCCCCCCCCAACACACACACATGCTTGCTCAATCAGGAGCTCGCTATAATTTGTCATTTCTTATTAGAATGGAGTGAATCAGACAGCAGTAAATTTAATATTCACAGAGGCCTAAACAAGCTTCTCGGCACAACTAAAAAAAGCTGCACCAGGAGTACCTATGTAAATGCCTCTTCATAAGTACCTGTCACAATTCATCACTTTCATCTCCATTCTACTAGACGTAAGATTGCTAGGAAAGAAAACTACCACATCTATGAGTAGCAAGTAGACCTTTTTACATGCACCAGTAATCAGCATCTGTTTGGCATGTCAGCCACTCAGTTGCTATTTGCTTTGAAGTACATAAAAAGATAACCAAATCCTTGGTTGAGTACATAAAAAGAATCGAAGATTCCATACACTGTCATATTTCCACAGGCAACTTAAACCACTGTTCGCTTAACGAATATTCCGGGTCAACTGAACACATTACGGGTAACAAATACTGCACCTAGAGTTTGCTAAGGCGATTAACAGCGTCAAACATATTGAGAATGATCATGAATCCACGGTTCTTGTCTGCTGCTGCCAAGGTTACTTTGCCTTAGGTTACATCTGGACCATGTTTAGTCGGCAATGCAGGGATACGGCAGAGTGCAGGATACGCACTCAGAACGGGGACACACAAATACAGCTGGGATACGGACGTCCCCAATTAGCCTTTTTTCAAAAAAAAAATTACAAAAAGGCTGGGATACGCACAGGATGATACCTCAGGGATATATACCAGGCCTGTTACCACTTGCCGTCAACTGGACTAAAAGAACTATCACGGATCGACTCCTCTTGCCGTCAACTGGCCGTTGCACATCACGAAGTTTTCGGCAGCTTCACGCATCGCGAAGCTCTCCGCGCCGCCGGCAGTGCCTTGCCTTTCTATTTTTCTATGCATTTATATGTATACTCACCGTATCTCTGGAAGTTTATTTTTAGAACAATACCGTTTTCCCATATCTATGTATTCGTATCCCCGTACCGTGTAACATAGTGTTTACAGTATGTTCAAGAGTCCTACAGTATGCTCTACGAGTGACTTCTCTAATGAAGCAAGCAATTGGTAATTTGGCACAGCATGTGCAAATTCAAATATATTATGTTTGCTTAAACTAAAGAGAAGCATTTGGGACACAAATACCTCTAGAAGAGCACGGATGGTGAGCTTGATGGTCTCCTTGCCGGAGGTGTCCTTGTAGTTCTTCTCCAGGAACTCCCGCATGGAGTTAGAGTTCCTCCCAGTGGCGTTGGCCTTCCACGCGGAGAAGGTACCGGAGGGGTCAGTCTGGTACAGGGCGGGCTTGTCTGTGTAGGGATCGAACCCGACGATGAGGGTCGACAGGCCAAAGGGGCGTACACCACCGCTCTGGGTGTACTTCTGCTGCAGGCCGGCGATGTAGCGGGTGATGTACTCGACGGTGACGGGGTCCTCGACGGTGAGGCGGTGGCTCTGGCACTCGACGCGCGCGCGGTTGATGAGCACGCGGGCGTCCGCCTTGAGCCCCGCGCACGCGAGCGCGATGTGCGTGTCCAGGCTCGCGATCTTCCGCACCGACCTGCGCGAGCGAGATGAGATCTGTGAACCGGAAGGCGAGCGAGGGCGCGTTGCGGGAGGGGGAGGGGAGAGGGGAACTGTGGCTGCGGAGTTAGTACCTGGAGTCCTGGAGCTTGGGGGTGGACTTCTTCTCGACGCCGAGGACGACAGTGTCGGTGCCGCGGACGCCGACGGCGGCGTTGCCCTTGCGGACGGCCTCGAGAGCGTACTCGACCTGGAATAGGTGGCCGTCGGGGGAGAAGACGGTGATCGCGCGGTCGTAGCGGGCCATCCTGGCGTCGCCGGCGGTCGGGTAGGCCTAGGGTTCGGGGAGGTGGTCGTGCCTTTGCTGGGTTGTTCGAGGGTGTGTTGGTAAGCTCGGTGGCGTCGGGAAGAAGGGTTTCTAGTTGGGCTTCGAAGTTTTCTTGGGAGAGAAGAAGAAGGCCTTGACGTGGTGGGATGGGCCGATTTGTGACGACTGACGAACGCATGCATCAGTTCATCTCTTTCAAAGACGCGTACCAGTGGTTTTGTAAATCGAATTAACGGGAAAATATCAGCAGATGAAACCCACGTTACGCCCAGTTCGGTCAATCCCATCCCGGTGAGGATTGAAAGAGGATGATGGGCTTGTAGATCCCATCCCGGTGAGGATTGAGAGAGAATGATGGGATTGTAGATTAATTTGCCCCCAATCCTTCTCCATACTGTACCTGATACCTGTGGGGAAATCAACAACCCAACGAGGCCTCAGAGTGAAAGCAAGAAAACCTGTGGGGAATCAACAACCCAACGAGGAAAGCCAGAAAAATCCACGTGAAAACTGTGTAATTGTTTCTCTTCGTCTGAGCCAAACAGTTAAAACATTACTATGGGTGCTTAGTTTGGTTCTTACATACCTCCAAAGTTCATTGAGTCTGAACTTGACAAGAACGTTCGTTTCAAAGCACGTCCATTTGCGTCCAAATTAGTGATTATGCCGTCGAGTCTTATTATATGCATTTATGAAGCATTGCATACAACACAAGAAACGGAAATCACATCCAGATAATCTCCATTCTCCGGAGTAGTCACCAGTTTCGTACTACTTCGTTGCATAGCAAGCCTAAGGTAAGCAGATTCAGTAACTAAACTTGCTTGTCATGCATACCAGTACAAGTTCAGAGACAAGTAGGATTCCACAAGCTATACACTGGCTACAATGTACTACAACATTTTAGAATTCTCGCCTGAAGCGCAGCGGGGGTGCGAAGAAGACCGGTCAAGAAAGCACGTAGTGTCAAGATGTCCAGGAGCAACAGAACAGACCAAGCAGCCAACTACCTGCTAAAAAAAGACCAAGCAGCCTACTGGATTTCCTCGCCCCATTTCTCCTTGGGTATCTCACCAGAGTCAGTGATCAGGGCCTTCTTCCTCGGCTTGCCATTGTATGTTCCGGCACCCCCTTCAATGGCGTAGACATAATCCATTCCTTGAATCACCCTGCCAAATACAACATGCTCCCCGTCCAACCTACGGCGTTCCATTTCATAAACCATAAATTCTAGATTGATCACTGCTGAGTTCTAGCATATGGTGTAATCGAACTAACCAGAATGTCTTAATTGTGGTTATGTAGAACTGGGACCCATTAGAGTCAGTTCCAGAATTTGCCATAGCAACAACACCTGCAAGATCGCAAGGTAGACGTAGAGTGACAATTTGGACACTCCAACTTCAGAAACATGGTATTCGCAATACAAGGTATTTGCAAGTAAGAACATCCAAAAGGGAATAATGGTGCACGTAAGCATATCCCTACATGCTTCATAGCGGACCACAGCCACCTCCATTTCCAGCCATTGTCTGTATATAACATGTTTTCAATTGTGCGATATAGCATGTGAATAATGTTCAATCTTGCCACACGTGAGACGAGATATTAGAAGCAAGATAGATTTTGTAGGTGCCTCTCAAGGGCCAAGGTTCTACACTAGTAGACTACTGTCGCATTAGTGTTTACCAGCTCCATAGCTTCACTAATGCAATAAGGCCCAATTAGTTCACTGCGCTTAATTAGGTTGAGGCTGAGAAAACAGTTGCCTCAGCTAAGGAGAAGCATTTCTTTCCCTTTATAAGATTTGCATTTGAAACTGTCAGACGAGCTCCCAAGATAAAATTTATGTGAGAGGGCCTCAAGTAAATATTTCAGTTTGACCTCAAGTAGACAAAACATATTAACATTGCTAAGCTGTCAGCCATAGTAGCCACTGGTACTCACAAATAGAAGGCGGTCATTTTCATACTCCCTCCGATCAATAATAAGCGTCTTTGATTTAGTACTACTTTAGTATAAAGTTGTACTAAACATGCGACACTTACTATGGATCGGAGGGAGTAGAAGACAAGTGTGTTACTAGGATGCTGTATAGCTGAAAAATACAGGAAGACAAAGTTAAAAATGAAAAATATCATTGGTTGAACATCTTACCTGGATGTGTATGTTTCACACTGAAATTCTCATCTGGGAAGGTACCTCCATATATAGACTCGCTCCCTTTCCCATCACCTCTAACTATGTCACCACCCTGAATCATGAAACCTGGAATGATTCGATGGAATGGTGTTCCTTTATAGTGAAGAGATTTACCCTTGGGCCCAACACCCTTTTCACCTGCAATAAAGAAAAGAGTGCAGCATGAAAAATACTTCAAGGAATTCAAGGAAGACGACCTGAAGACAGTTCAAGGAAGATGAATACCTGTACAAAGGGCTCTAAAATTTTCTGCAAAATGCAGGGAAAAAATTAGAACCATAATAAACTTCATAGAGGAAAGGTATTCTTCCTATATGGTCTAAATAGTTCCTTTTGGCAATATATTTGGAAGCTGGAAGGCAGTGGGATAGTTTAGGGTCATTTCCTTCAAAACATCCATAAATATCCTAACAAATGATGGAAAAAAGGGACAGATGCACTAAGAACTTCATTGAAATTTTCACAGCAGTATTGCAAACAGGCTTACAATATTGGAGGCGGCATAGGCATGCAACAGTCTTCCTCCACTAATCTACTGAATATCCAATCAATTTCCAGTTTTCTCTATTTTGTAGTGTCCAAAAAGGGGTGCACGGCTAAAGTACATATAACTTCTTCTACGGAAGATTTAACATGACAGGATAATCATGCAATCTTTGGCTATGTCATTATCCCCAAAGAGAATAGAGATATAAGCATTCAATTAAAAATATAAGCATGAGGAGAAGAGAGAAAGAGGGTGTGTAAATACCAACTGTTTTTGGCACAACTTCCCCATAAAGACCAATAACAATTCTACCTGTAACAAGAGGGCCATACAAGAATTAGGGCAACCAGAAAATTGTTCTTAAGCTCAGTTATACAGGGAGTAACAGGGCAACTCCAAAAAAATCATGTTGGGAAAGTTATACCTATATTTTGGCCATCAATTTCTACATCCAGGTACACCCTGTGAGTAACTGCTGGTAACTGAACATCTGCAATCCTCTGTACAACATGAGAAGGAAGAGATGATAAAACTATTGTACTCCTGAATCATTACCTCGCTAGTCAGTAGTCACTACTCCCCTCCTTCCAGATATATAAGGGCAACACAGAATCTTATGCCAAACTTCGACCAACAATTAGACCAATAATATTTGGCGTATATAATAGTTATACCATGAGAAAAAAAATTCAGAAAGAATCCAATGATATCACTTTTGTGTCACAAATAAACTCATCTTACTAGTGTAATTTTTGGTCAAATCTTGGCATAAAACTCCATGTTGGACTTGTATATTTGCAAGGAGTGAGTACTATCATAGATGAAGAGTTGAAGACACCACGCATGTCCAAAAACTTGCCCAAAATGAGCACAAAAAGTCTCTATATTGATCAGAATCTCAGATAGCATCTCTAATCATGTTGCGACCATGCAAATGACACACACTTGGGTGCGGGTCCGAGAGAAAGAACAAAAACATGTTGCGGCCAGCGACACTAGTGGTGACAAGTAAACTTCAGCTCGACCTCATTCCACAGTAAAATTACTTGAATCGTCAGCAGAACACGGGCATCAACAAATGGCATCTCGCATACATCCTTTAGAAGTCTTCACTACAACGATGGATGAGGAAAACGGTTGCATGATTCTTTGGTTACTAACATGGACATCGCGAAGCCAGTGCAGGCTCAGCAACAAGGCAACGACCATACCCGCACCTCGCTGCAGATGTTACTACCAACAGATGTCGTGTACAACGAATTGACACTCGGACGGAGAAATCCAGTCGATTCCGCCTTATCGCCGTTTCCTAGGATCCAACAAGGCTAACAACCCAACAGCATAACCCGACCAGACCAAGCCACGGAGGCTTCCGAAAATGTGGAGCGAGCGCGAAGCCGTACCTCGCGGCGGACATAGGAGGAGAAGGCGAGGTAGAGCGCGGCGCAGGCGAGGAAGACGCCGGCCACCTTCCGCAGCATCGCGACTGAAGGCACCCGAGGTCAGGCGGCCGAGAGGTTATCTCATCAAATAGCCGCGAGTTCGGCGCGAATCTGCTCGCGGGTTGGGGATTTGCTGCGGCGGAAGCGAGATCGGCGACGAAGCGGACGGACGCCCCCTCCTCTGATTCTGTGGAACGGGCCTGCGTTTGCTAGGTGCGAGTGACGTCAGCAGTTTGCACACTCGCAAGGGCCAATGGGCCAGCGTATATGGGCTGGAAAGTGGTGCACGGATCGCCACGGACCGAGAGCCTGGTGCAAGCCTGGAAAGTGGAACGCGGTTGGTCGAGGCCCCAGCCCGCGCTGCAATCTAGATCAGCGTTTGTGTTGTTTAAAAAAAGGATCATCATTTTGCTTTTATCGCAAAAACATCAACTCGAAGGAAATTGTTACTTATGAAAAGAATTGCACGTATGGATAAGAAAGATCCATTTCCGCCAGTTTGACGTCAAAAAAAAAGATTCTTTTCAATTTTCGTCCTAAATTTCGTTTCCTTTCGTATAATTTTTTTCCCAGAACAGAAAAAATAAGAAAAATAATTTTGCTTTGTTATCAATTTTTTTAAGTGGACTATGCCGGTACATGAGCATCGGATTGTATGGACACCTACGTGGTGCTACCACGTACTCGTAGCAAGCAAGGTGCGTTGAACGAAATCAACACATAAAAAATCCAGTGCTCGCCGTTGCTGCCACACTAACACTTTCTCGATCGAGAAAATTACGCAAAACCACCACATTTGAGGCGAACTTCTAGTAAAACCATCTTTAAAAAAAAATCAAATCACCACCGATTTTGGGGATACAGGTGACACCTGTATCCCCAAAATCAGTGTTCGGCGTGACCTGTATCCACAAAATCGGTGGTGATTTGAAAAAAAAAAATATGGTTTTTTTATAAGGCCGTCTTAGATGTGGTGGTTTTGCGTAATTTTCTCTCTCGATCTGAGTCTCCTTAACTTCTTGACTATCGCCAGCTCGATCGTCCCTCCCGAGCTCCATCCAGAAGTGGTCGCCCCTTACCCTTATTGCTGACTTCTGTACTGTGTAGGCTGTTGCAGAGAGATCACTCCACCGAGTACCGTATGCGGATAAGATCGACGCATAAGCAGTGACACGATTCATTATAACCAGGTGCACGTTTCATGGACCATCTTTCTTATATGACATGCCACTAGTTTGTACGGTATCCTCGTGCGCCGTGATGAGGTCGTACACATCGGATGGTGATTGAACAGCGATGATTGTTCTAGCTTGCGGTCTCAATTAAGTCCGAACGTAAACAAAGTCGTGAACGTTTCTTGTCATGATTTTTAGCGTTGTGCTAAACAATTTGACTCAGGGTTTGGTTTGGGACTTTTCGGATTACGGAGGCAGTACGACGAGGGAGCGTCGGGAGTGACGATCTATGATCTGACGAAAAATAGCACGGAGCAGCTCAAGGGACTCCATCAGTGAAACATCATTAGTGTTACTCCAGCAAGGTGGCCGTTCATTTCTCTCTCCAGCTCACGGTGCAACCAGAGCGACATCGACTGTTTTGGCAGCATTACTCGGCCGCGCCCGAAAAGAGTTCTTGTGCTCCCCCTGTACGTACTGCATGTCTATGACTATACTCCCCTCAGATTCTAAATTTTTGTTTCAAATTTGTCCAGATATGAATGTATTTATTCATAAAAAATGTATATTTAATATTTCGACTATAATTTAGAATCAGTGGTAAGTGCTCCGTAATTTTCAACTGAGATGTCATTATGTCAGCTTGTTAGTAGTACAAGAGAAATTGGAGTTTTGCATATCACTAAAACAGACAGGCCACGTAATTCCACACACACAAAAAAAACAGACACATGCATCATCGTGCCTTGTTTGATCACGAAAGAAAATAAGAATTGCTGATCGCCGTACACTGACAGCTTCCGTGGAAAAAAGGAAAGGACGGGCAATGTAGATGCGTGTTAGACACAGTACAGAGTACAACGTGAGTTGAATTGTATACGGAGAACTGGGGTTGCTTATCAGTCCGGCCGTACGTGTCCCGATCATCGATCTGATAAGATCAGCGTGAGCTCGGCAGAGACGATCGATGCCGATAGCTTGCCGCGCGACCGGCCATGTGCGCCGTACGTATCGGCATCACAGGATTCCGGATCAATATATGGCAGTACAATGAATGATGCCGTTCTAGCCGTCAAACGATGCGGCTGGCTTACGCTAATCAGATAACAACTAGCGTAGGATTAAAGATCCTCCCTCTCAGTCTAGATTAAAGATCCTCCTTCTCAGTCTATTAGGATTTAGGAATAACCGAATCGGTGCTAGTGGTAAGTAAATCCCTCTAGGCTCTTCATGCTTTGCACTGACGGGATCTTGTTCTGCTGATTCACCAATCACCATGTATTGAGGAGGATGTATTTTTCCATTGGAGAAAAATTAGAGGCAGGACCGAGTATGGGAGTAGTACGTACCGCCGTTAATCTCCAGGCTGAGGGCGACAGCTCTGGTAGTTTCATGCCGACTTTCGGAGCCCCGAAACGCCGTTGTTTCGGGGAAACGCTCCTACCGGTAACAGTAAGGCCGGTTTGGTGACTTTGGTCCTCCTCCTCTACTCCAGTCTGGGCGACGCGATATTCACGATATCTTACCCGCGTTTGTCCCGACGTGCCTGCCGTCTCTCCCCGTCCCCGTCAGACCGTCACGCTGTCTTTTCTTTTCTTTTCTTTTCCCTTCGGAGAAACGAAGTCTAGACGTCATAATCGATCTGGGCAGGAGTTGAACACAGGCTGTGGCTTGTTGTGTTTACGGGCTGATTGGACAGCTAGCTACGAGACAGCTTCTGTCCGGTCCCGGACGAACGCTACTCCCGGGAAAAGATTCTTGTAATCGCGCACTGACACCGGACTGATTGATCGAGCGAGCGCTTTGTCCGCAATCAGCCGTATTTCCTCTCGGAAACCAGCAGCCGGGATTACGTCTTCGTCTTGTGGTCGTGGGTAGTGGGTTCCACAACTGGCTCGGCGGCTACCGGGGTCGGCTTCTCGTCCCTTGGATTGGACCCGGCCCGTGGGAGTTGTTGGGCTAGACAGTTGAGACCTGGGGCTGCTGGTGTTTTGCAGAGGCGTGCTTCACGCGGCCCCTTCCTGCCCGTTCGTTGTTGTCGGGAACAGAAACTCAAAAGCTAAACGTGCACCAGGGATGACCAGGCTCCAGCCGGGCCATGTTCCGTACTGTACCTTTTAGCCATTTTGCCGCTTCGCCGCACGGCAAGTATTATCTGATTTAAGTCAACCTGACAAGTGGACCAGCCAACCGTGGGACTCACATTTCAGCCTCACAAAGACATGTGACTTAAGTTAGAGAATCCATCCCATTCGCCGCAGCTATGCAGCGACTCGTTTGCTGTAGAAGTAGACGTAGAGGAAAATTCTGAAGAATTTTCTCTACTGGAATCATTCCAAGAAATATCCTTCTCCAATTGGAGATTTTTGGTTCCCGTACCTGAATGCAACTCTCGGTGCTCCTCGCCTTTTTCTAGTTTTCTGCTGCTGCCTCCCTCTAGTACAAAAGTAGTACTCGTAAGATCTAAGATCTGTGTTCTTTTTTTTCCCACGCCGTCTTTTTCAGGGAGAAAATTAAGGAAGGGAAAGCATTGGGCACCACATGTTTGACCTAAAAGCAACTATGCCTTTCGGATATTAATTTGCTGGCTCCACGAGAAGAAAGCAACCAGTTTCGTGCTGCGGCAAGGCAATCCACGGTTCTAAAGGCTTTCACTAGTGCTCCTCCTGGAGTAGTACAACTGGAGCAAAGCAGCGACAGGTCGGTGCGGCGCGTGCGAGCTAATGTGCACACAGATTCGACAGATATACTCCAGTAGATAACTCTCTCTGGTTATGCGGCGCGTCGCGGGATACGCAAGTTGCTTCCGCGTAGCTGCGACGAATTCTGTCTTCAGAGGAACTCTGCTCCGGATATCCATGCATTGATGAACAGGCGTACATGGTGCGAAAGACGATGCTTGCAAGTTAGCAGTACATATTTCACACGCTTCATGCTGCAAATCATGCGCTTGAACATAGTATTAATGTTACAATGACCTGCGAGGCTGCAATCCTGCACAGTTGCAGGCGCGAACACTCCAACTGTGAAGCGGTTTCTGCAGGTTGTTCTGCATGCATGCCAGGCAAGATGAGCAGCAACGGATGACGGATGTGGGCGGAGGAGAGCATATTGGCTTCCAAGAAAACAGAGGAGCACGTCTAATTTGAAAACCGCCGTTGCCATGCCCAACACGTTGACCATGTTTTGTTTATCATATCTCTTGCACTCTGCGTTTATTGCCGCCCTACTCGCTGACCGCCGCGCGCGCTTAGCCGCAAACTCTCCATGGTTATCTAGTTGCTGCAGGTCACGGCTACAGAAAAAATGTTACTCCGTACTAGAATTACCCCCGGTCCGTAAAGAAATTTGAGTGGATGCCAAAATGTTTGTGTTTCCGTCAAAAGCTTGTGATGGCACGTGAATTCGAGGCAAACTCAAATCAGTTTTTTTATCGATTTTTCTAATACTTCAGTTGGCTCGTGGTCAATTTTAGCGGGAGAGTTTGGCTATCCGTTAC
Source organism: Brachypodium distachyon (assembly GCF_000005505.3). Classification (NCBI taxonomy): domain Eukaryota; kingdom Viridiplantae; phylum Streptophyta; class Magnoliopsida; order Poales; family Poaceae; genus Brachypodium; species Brachypodium distachyon. The sequence continues at coordinate 41,580,784 of NC_016134.3, read as the reverse complement.
AAATAAACCCCTCATAACAGTATGAAGTAGAACTGGAATTCAGAACCATGGTTTCAATAATAAAAAAAAGGACAAAAACAGATGGGACTATCATGATGCCCGTATGTCATTGCAACTTCAACTCCGTGCCTTCTTCTTTAGTAAACCCCTTCCGAATAAATTTGTCATCAAAACTGTCTTGTTTGAAACCGTCGTATATAGAAAATTTTGACGTCACATGCTAATAATAGAAACCGGTTTTGTTATTGATAAGTTGTCCTTTTTTAGTTGGAGATCAACCGACGGGTTAGCCATTAAATCTTTCCAATGATAACAAGTGACAGATGAGAGAATGTAGATAACCCTCAGATCTTAATCCAACGGTTTCGAAATGTTGATTAATATTTAAGTTTAACTTTTTTTAAACGGGCGACTTAAAAATAGCCACGCCCTAATAATACAAAATAAGGAAACCCCGCCAAAATGACTATGAGATACTGTAGCCAACAGGAAGATATCGCAAGAAAAAACTGATTAAAAAATGTGACTATAATACGACGAGTCGACGATCCAACAAAGCCCCCAGTTTCAAATAAAAAACTAATTATAGAAAAGAAAATCTTGCCTTTGACACCGTCAGCACGAAGTCATCGTCTCTCCCAAAAGGAAAGAAATCTAGAAAATGGAAACCATCAACATCCCCTACTCCCTATAAAACGGGCCCGTCCTCGCTAAACCCCCTCGTCTCAACCAATACAACTCCCAGGTCGCCCGCCCGCCCACACACGCCGACCGACTGACCGACGCGACACGCTCCGAAAGCAACACGCCTCTACCGCCCCCGCTTCCGCCCTCCCTCCCTCCCATACCGCCTCCCGACGCAGACGCAGACGCAGACGCAGACGCAAGAACCCCACCGGGCGACAGGCGCAGGAAACCCATAGTAGCGCGCACGCTCGTCGCTCAGGAGTGCGAAGCGTATTGGGGACGATCGACGGGATGGTGTCGTCGGCGCTGGACGCAATGTCGGGGACGGCGTGGGGGCGGTGGCTGGGCCTCGTGGCGGCGGTGTGGGTGCAGTGCATCTCGGGGAACAACTACACCTTCTCCAACTACTCCGACTCCATCAAGACGCTCATGGGCCTCACGCAGCTGCAGCTCAACGGGCTCTCCGTGGCCAAGGACGTGGGCAAGGCGTTCGGGCTCGTGGCCGGGCTCGCCTCCGACCGCGTCCCCACCTGGCTCCTCCTCGCCATCGGCTCCCTCGAGGGCTTCCTCGGCTACGGTGCGCAGTGGCTCGTCGTCTCCCGCGCCGTCGCGCCGCCGCCCTACTGGCAGATGTGCGTCTGGCTCTGCCTCGGCGGCAACAGCACCACATGGATGAACACCGCCGTGCTCGTCACCTGCATCCGCAACTTCAGGGGGAGCAGGGGCCCCGTGTCCGGGGTGCTCAAGGGGTATGTCGGGCTGAGCACGGCGATTTTCACCGACGTGTGCTCCGCGCTCTTCGCCGACGACCCGGCCTCGTTCCTCGTCATGCTCGCCGTCGTGCCCGCCGCCGTGTGCGCCGTCGCCATGGTGTTCCTTCGCGAGGGCCCGCAGGCCGCCGCCGCCGCGGGCAGGCAGGAGGAAGATGACGCGAGGGGATTCACCGCGATAAGCATGCTCGCCGTGGCCATCGCGCTGTACCTCCTGGCGGCCGACCTCACGGGCACCGGCGGGGGCGGCGGGGTCGTCTCGACCATCTTCGTCGCCGTGCTGCTGGTGCTCCTGGCGGCCCCCGTCGCCGTGCCGGCGCACGTGGCGTTGAGGTCGTGGATGAAATCTCGGAAGGCGCCGAACGCGGACGCCGAGGCGGCGGAGGCCGCGGCGGCGGCGGCGGAGTCGACGACCGCACCGCTTCTACTCGCGGCGGCGCCGGCGAAGGGGGAGGAGCGGAATGGGTCGGAGGCGGAGGCGCGGGGCCCCGGCGAGAGGCCGCGGCTCGGTGAGGAGCACACGATAGCGCAGGCGCTTGCGTCGATGGACTTCTGGCTGCTGTTCACCTCCTTCCTGATGGGCGTCGGAACCGGGCTGGCCGTGATGAACAACCTGGGCCAGATGGGCTCCGCCATGGGCTACTCCGACGTCTCCATCTTCGTCTCCATGACCAGCATCTGGGGATTCTTCGGCCGCCTCGCCTCCGGCACCATCTCCGAGCACTTCATCAAGTACGTTACTACTCCCACGTAATCACGGCCATTAACCCCCCTAATCAATTGATTCAAGTCCGTCCTAGCTCCGTGGTACGGCTGATTTTGCGCCGTATCTCGATCAGAATTGAACCCCACAACACAACACGCGAATGCCCCCTCGCGGAGCAAACAAAAGATAAGACACGAATGGTGCAAAGATTTTTGTCGCTGTTCCTTTCTGATAATGCCTCGCCTCGTGCGAGAAGTTCAAATGGGGTCGGCGGCCCGTCCGTGAACGGAATTGGGACGAGCATTTCTATTGAACGTTAGCATGGGCACTTTTACTAGATGCATAATCGTTGGACGTACCGCTTGTTACTTTAGACTAAACTGAACGTATTTTAGCCAGATACTGAGATATTCGGTTTAAAATTACAATTAAACTGAAATTCCCTGTGGTGCTATCTTAAGCACGAAGTAGCGAGCGAAATGGTGGAGACTAGTCGTGATTCGTGAAGTGCATAAGAGTTTTTTATGGATACAGGCCTTGGGAATGGGAATAAAAAAGTGTCGACCTCGTGGCAGAGCGTGCATCGCACCTCATTCCTTTCTCCGGGAGCATGGAAATGTCAACTTTTCTTTGCAGTGTAGCTCGTGTCTCTTTTATTTGGGCGGACATTCCCTTGACGCTTTTAGGCAGAAAGAAATAAGGGGAAAAGAAACAGTTGTTATAAGCCTGATAGCTATGGCGTGATGTTAATTGTGCTAGTATTTCTAATGGGTTCAGTGCCGGGTGAGATCATGGATAGACCGTGATGGAGTATAAATTAGTGTCAGTTAAACTGTGTCAAAACTGACGATTCAGAATTGACATTGAAATGCAGATTTCTTTCATTTTCAATCATACTAGTATATACTCCATGTAAAATCAATGTCTGCAGCTGAATCTGTTTGTGCAATTATCTGACCTTGCGAACACCACCAATTTTCCAGGACAAGAGCAACGCCGCGGCCGGCATGGAACGCGGCGTCCCAGGTGCTGATGGCGGCGGGGTACGTGGTGATGGCGCTGGGCATGCCGGGCTCGCTCTTCGTGGGCTCTGTTGTCGTCGGCATCTGCTACGGCGTGCGCGTGGCGGTGACCGTGCCGACGGCGTCGGAGCTGTTCGGGCTCAAGCACTACGGCCTCATCTACAACATCCTCATCCTCAACCTGCCGCTGGGCTCCTTCCTCTTCTCCGGCCTCCTCGCTGGCCTGCTCTACGACGCTGAGGCCACCGCGGTGCCCGGCGGCGGCAACACCTGCGCCGGCGCGCACTGCTACCGCCTCGTGTTCGTCGTCATGGCCGTCGCCTGCGTCGCCGGGTTCGCCCTCGACGTGCTCCTCAGCCTCAGGACCAGGAGGGTGTACGCTAAGATCCACCAAGCGAAGAGCAGGTCTGCCTCCGTGCAGAGGGTCAGCTAGCCATTCTTCTCCCAGAAATGCAACTTGTCGCGCATTAGCATTCAGTGGCATTTTCGAAGAAGAACTGAAGAACAGTGTACGGAGTACATCGGTAAGGGGATTATCCTCTGAAGATTCATGCATGCCTTCATTCTTTGGGCAAATATGGATTCCATTGGTATATGTAGCGTGCTGCCAGGGAAGTTCATGGCGGCTGATTTGGGTGGAGAAATTGTTTCGTCAGCTGTAGCAGTAGTGTACTACTGACCGAGAAGGCTGCACTTTGCGTATAGCTTTCCCCCCTTCGGTTTATTAGTGCGTACCCTGCAGAGAAGCTTTTGTAAACTTGTAGTGGTTGCATTTGTACCTTACAGGATATACGTGTGCCCTGGGGACAACGGTGTAGTGGTTGTACATTTGAGCTTGTTTGTCATACGAGCTCGCATCAATTCAAAACTACGATTCTTGAATATTCTTCTGTGCGTTTGAGGAATTCACTACTTGCAGGATTACATGGCTGTTGGCTGATTCGACGGAAGTGCTGTTAATGTAAACTGCAGTGCTGAATTGTAGGTTTGCCAACTGCATCCTACTCTTTCCCTTTAGTGTGTGACCTGAACCTGAGGAGGAGTAGAAGATATTGCAGACTTGCAGTTGCTGTAGCATTAGCTTCTGTAGAACTCACAGATGAAGAGGCTTGGTCACAACTCACAAGTGTGTTACGAGTTACGACTTGCTTGACGGTACATATGCTTTTGCGAATTACTCCCTCCGTTATTAAATTCTTGTCGTCCTTTGGGTGGAGTAGCTTTTTGTGAGCAGTTTGGTTTATGCGTGACAAATAGTAAGAACGTATTTGGCACAACGGTAGACTATGACATGATACTCTTCCTCTAACATTTTTTTTCTTTCTGTTTTCGTGTTCATTTGCCAGAGCCGAATTATAAAATAATATCGTTCACATTTTAGTTGGTACAGAGGAAGGTAGTGATTGTGCTTCTGAAACTACATGTAAATCACCTGTGTCATGTTATGGCACATCGGTCCAAGGTTGGTGGCGACCTCACAAATGACTTTGATGAAGACATAGTATCTGAAGTGGAGTGATTCAGGTACCTTTGATGCTTAAAACAACTATCCTCCATTATTAGCACTTCTGTTTGTGAGGCTTTTACAATGAGGTTTAATTTGATTCTGAGACAACCAAATCTCATTTTCTGCTGGATTGTCTATTCATTACTCCTGTGTTTCAATCAACCAATCTGAATTTCGTTGCAAGGAAAAATATCTTCTCGATCTGACAGGCAGTCATTATAGATGGATACTGAAGAGCATATTTCTTAGGGTGGACCATGATGCATAATATCGTGCCCCTGTCATAATCTTTCAGAGTTTTTAACGGCTCACATTCGGTTAAGAACTAAAGATACAATTCTCAATGTATTTATGGTTGTCTTTTCATCCCCTTATTCCAAAGATGGCACATCAGTGTTCAGTGGCACTTCGCCATAAAGGACATGTTGAAAAATATCGCACATTGAAATTTCCTTCCAGGTACTTTAAGCAGATTTAACACTGGGATTGAGATATGCTGATTGTTCAGTACACGATAAACATATTTGCCATTGCCAGTATACAACAGTTCCAGAATAGTCAATGAATGTCTGTGCTAAATTTCTATTGTGATGAATGAGTACATATTTACAGAATTGAGTTTTCTCTTTAGAACCAAGTGAATACTCTAACAAAAAATTTGATGCGTCGTTGTGATGTTGACCTGGACCCGGTTTTCATTTTAGCAATGCAAGTATTTTCATTATATTCATGGCTGAATTATATACAGGTAGATAATTTTCTATTGCGAATATGCTAGGTCTCGTCTACTATAACATCAACTGTCAAGCTGGTAACTTTACCTCAGATATTTTGGAGAAAGCTCAAAAGGAAAAGAAAAAAAACTAGTTAAGTGGTAGTTCAGAATGCTGAAAGGTCGCCAGGAAATAGCTAAACTCTCTAATGGTATCTCGTCAAGAAAAAGAAAAAAATATAACCATTGATTTGGCATCTACTTTTAGGACGGATATTGCTATCGAAATAATCCATCTGAGGGTGGAACTATGTATCATGGGCGATGCAAGGTCAGTTCCATATCATGTCTACATTTGTTCATGCTGCTTGCTTATGTTAAAGTCAGAAAACATTTTCTTTAAGTTGTACTGCTTGTCAATCTAACCCTTCTGTGAACTACAGCTTGGAGCCCTAGATTTTCTTTTTCTGTCTTTGCATTTTGTTGGTTTCATGTCAAATCCATCATGCATGCTTATTATTAGCTTCCTGGTGAGGCCTAATTCACTGTCTTTGTTCGATCTGTTCTACATTTTTTTTTTGCAGTGTTCTGTCAAATATTGCTTACTTTACTGAGCCGTGTAAAACATAGCTTTTGGGGCATCAGGAGGTGATCGTTGTCCTTTTCTCCTCATGACCATATCTTGGTGGGCCATCCATAACCTTTTGAAATTAAGATCTGTGCTGTACCCCCCATTCTCTTTTTCAGGTGTTTATATCTGACCTTTGGCAACACGAGTGTTCCTGTGGCTACTAAGCCACAATAAGTTGTTAACCAGAGACAATGTCCCCAAAAGAGAACACATTACTGATGAAACCTGCTTGTTCTGCTCTGAGAAGGAAGCCATCAAAACATTTGTTATATTTGGTTGCACTATAGCAAGTTTTTGGTGGAAGGAGATCGCTATCCTGAATTCCTGATCAATAAATTACCTGGATTGTGGATTGGTATTTAGTAATACTCTCTCCGTCCCAAAATAAATGACTTGATTTTGTATAAATTCTTATACAATCCACGTCACTTATTTTGAAACTGAGGGAGTACATGTGATTGCTAATATGCTAACTGCAGGTGCCCTGAGGTCGTTATGAAATTCTGGAATGCCATCCCATTTGGTACTTCGTGGACTGATGCATCTGTCCTTAGTTTGTCTGCATTAGCGGCAACCGTGTCTCATTTTGGTACCGGAAAAGAAAGAAAGAGGCTAGAAAATCTTACCATACTCAGAATACAGCATGTGACGAGAAGAGACATAAACTGAAAACTGAAAAGAAACGATGTATTTATACACAAGAATTCCAGAAGCAAATTAACTAGTGCATAGCGTGCTATAGTTGGCCGACACCATCGCAACAGCACCACTGCACACTAGTCAACAATCCCTGATCCCTGCCCCCTCTATCCACAAGCAAAAGGCTAAAGAATATATGCTCCATCGTCCTCGACCTACTCCACTCTTCTTGGTCTTACTAGTTAGCTAGCTAGTGTGACACAAGCAAGGCCACAACGGTCGCAGCTGCCAGCGCTGCTTGGAACGCCGACGCCGCCGTCATGGTCGTCGCGGCGTCAGTCTCGCCGGTCGCCAGGCTCGCCAGCCAAGAGTCTGCCGCGAGCCGCGCGCTGTCGTCCAAGTCGTTCGGCCTCGGCATCGTCGGGTCCATGCTCGACTTCTGGCTGCAAAAATTGGATCAGGACAGCACCGATCAGAATGTAACACATGTTCTTGAACAAAAACTAATTATTTAATGGCATGATTGCACTAGCTACGGTTCATGAAAGCATTGTGGATGATTAGCTGGTTCATCGAGCAAGGGAGAGGGGGGAGATTCCAAGTTTTTTCTCGAGTTTTCCATTGGGGATTTCCAACTAGGCACGGTCAACTTTCAACGCAGCAAGCACTAGGCTAGCCGCAGGGAGGTGACTGGTCACCATACATGCATTGGTGGGGGAAAGAATCAAGGAAGTAAGGGGACAAAGGCAGCAAAAGTTGTAAGGATGAGAACAATTTAAAGGACCTAGCATATGCAGCTCCTCCCGCCTTATCATCTTTCTTTTTTGTCACAAAAATGCATTTTCTAAGTGATCTGCATTCCGGAAGATGCTCCGATCCGGCCAGTGTGTTTGTGCATAGTGTACCTGCTGAGCGTGGCACCGGCGCGGGGGCAGAAGGTGACGGAGTAGGCGCCGGAGCCGGAGCAGGTGAAGGTGGAGGTGGCGTCGTCGTAGGCGTAGCTGTAAGCCCTCGGGCACGCCGCCTTGAACACCTGCGAGTACGCCGACGGCCGGCACGCGCCGGGGCTCCCGAACTCCGGCCCGCTGCAGCAGTCCTCGGGCCGCCCGAACGCCTCGCACGCGCTCCGGCACCCTGATCCGCCCGTCGCCCTCAGCTCCGGCGGGCACCGCTCGTCGAGGTCCGCGGCGCACCCCGTGGCCGGGCACCCGGCCGCCTCCACCACCACGGGCACGTTGTACCCGTCCACCAGGCTCACGTCGTAGTAGTCGTCCTGCTTCGGCGCTCCGGCGCCCGCGAGCGTGAACTCGATCAGCGTGGCCGGCGGGGCGGCGCCGGCGCCGTGGCACTCGGCCTCGCCCGTGCCGCAGTCGCCCGTGGCGCACTTGCCGGAGCCGGCGTCGGAGTCGAAGGCGCAGCCCGTGCGCGCCCAGAAGCGGCCCGACCACCCCGGCGGCGCGGACAGAGAGCGGGACTCGCCCGAGACCAGCGCGAACCCCGTGGTGTCCAGCGCCGGGCTGCCCGCGTTCGCCAACACGCCCGGCCACACCGTGCCGCCGCACCGGTTCGTGAACGTGAACGTCGTCGCGCCGGACACCAACGTCGTCCCTGCAGCATGCATGTGATGCACGGACGTCAGTACGTGGCCGTCACGCATTGATTCGATCACCACAAGAAACACACAAGATTCGCCATTGCCGATTAACAAACGTACCTTGGAAGAAGGACATGAAGACGAATAGGAGGCGCCAAACAATGGAGGAAGATGAAGCGGCCGAAGAAGCCATTGCACGTACGTACACACCGGCCGGTAATATCAAACCGTTAATTCGCACCAAACTAATGTGAGGAGATGGTGATCGATCAATTACGTACGGCAGGAGGAGCGGCCAATATGGCTCATGGAATGGCGGTTTCAGCTAACCATATAAGGCAAGTAGCGATGGCTAATCAGGGAGAGGGGGACAGAAGTGGGAGTAGGGTTGGTTATTAGACTAAGCGTTAGCTTGTGCAGCTGTGCATTTTAAGTTCACTCGCTCGCACACACCGGGCCGTTTTTATAGCTCGGCGGTGACATCAGCGGACAGGCTCGTGGCCACCTCACCCCTTTCCCCCTCTTTGCGCTTTTCATCCTTTTCCTTCCTCATGCATGGTGACCAGCGATGTGGATAATATTGGGAATTGCTAGTCGCTCCTCCCTTCTTTTTTCCACTAGCTTTATATATTTCCTTGCTTTTGGTTTTGGGGCTGAGCTTGATATTTTTTCATTCATGTCAAGAAGATAAAAAGGCATGCATGAACTTAATTGGGCGAAGGAACTGACATGCTTTGTGGGGAAGGGAACAGCAGAGCATGGTGGAGAAGACGACCCTGGCGATCTTTTTGCCTTCGATCCTTCGTTGTCTCGGCGCAATCAACACTGACAAGCGACGTAGTACTAGTAGGACACGTTGCCCATTCTACTACACTCTCTCGGATCAATTCTCACAAATCGACCGGCAGATAATGATCTGATCGGTGGTCCGGCCGGCGATCGACCGCGGTTCTTTTGAGGCACGGAAGAGCAAATGAAAGCACCGGTAGTTCGGAACCAGCTGAAAACAAACGAAAATGCCGTGTAAAGCGCGCGGTGTGGTCAGCGGCGCATCGGATAAGAGATCAGGCACTTCGGATCGATCCCCTCTTCCTTTTCATCACCTGGCACGACGCCTTTTTTCTTTCTTTCTTTTTCGTCGTCGTCGTCTTCTCGCGCGCGCCACAGCTAGCACCCGTCACTCTCCACTCTTCTCGTGCCGCATTGTCCTGATCTGGCCCTTTGCATGCAGGAGTCCACAATGGCGAATTGGCGATGGAGTCTACCGTACGTACGCGGTGGCTTTGCGTCGTTTCCGCCCTTGGCTCGCCTGGAATACTGACGAATGGCGGTCTCTGCTTTTCGCAACGCTTCGATCATGTCTTCCAACTTTGCTTTCCGAGGAGGAGAAATGGCAAAACGACACGGTGGGACTGGGATCGAGAGTGGGATTTGATTTGACCTCGCCCGGAACAGCCGTCAACGCACCTACTGTGCGTACTAGGCTCTAGCTGTTGCTACGGCGGATTCCATGTATTTTCCCTGTGTTCCTGGATACTATTTCCACCACACATGTTCTTTTGGCCGGCTACTGTTTCTCTCCATCTTTTTTGCGAGGGACAAACTACTGTGTTCACCTGAGATGGACCCGACCTGACCTCCTCTCAGGTGGCTCAAGTCAATGCTACGTTGGTGCTGCTGAGGTCCATCCGTATCTCGACCCTGAACACGCTTAGATTCGTTTCGTGTGATCTTTTTGGACAACTATAGCGCGCTTGCCCACTTGCATGCGCGGCTCGTAAAAGCGGTTCATCGTGAACGAACGGAAACAAGGCGATTGATACGCCATGTCAGTCAGTGGCAGGCCAAGTTGAGATCATCCCAAAAAAAGAAAGAAATTTGCCACGTCAAGCATACACGGCGAGATAAGCCAAGTTGCACGTACGCCCAACAAAGACGATCGAATCCGTGCGCGGGCCAGCTAGGCGGAAGGATCTTTCATCTGCTGCTGGCCGGGGCGCTTTGGCTTTGCGCCATGGATATAAAGCGATCAACTGATATGCGTTCGACATGTCGGCATTGCACACTACGGAGTACCAGCTTGCAGCGAAGCCGCTTTGCGTAGCCTCTGACCCGTCACCGGCCTCATCGATCAGCAGCATGTGTTGTTAACTTTCGTTATCCGCGGGCCCCCCAGGTGCGTGTGCATACCTACCTGATCGATCCAGCGCCCGCATGCAGATCTTTTCATCTCCTCTCCTTTTGCTGGTTTGGGGATTTGCCATGGAGCGTTGCTTGGCATCGATAACACTAGCATTAGCATCCGTGGGATCTCAGAGCGATCCTGCTTTTCTAACTGGGGATTGTACTCTATCCTTAGATTAATTTAGACGTCTATTTTATTTGATCTAAGAGCAAAGATTAGTTGTTACTCCTAACTACTCCGATTTAGATACGTGGAGTATTGTCTCGGCCAGCACGGAGCATCGAAACGTCAAGGGCAAGAACGTAACAAGAATTTGTGGCCTCAGAGAATGAGAGGGACGCGGCCGGCACGGGCGCGGATTGGCAGGCGGCGCCGGCCGGCGTAGGCGAGGCGGCGGCCCGTCCGAAGCGGGCCGAGAGGCGGCGATGGACGGTGGGGGCTGGAGGGTCCCGGCGGCGGCCAGCACTGGCATGGGGCGGGAGGCTGTAGGCGGCGCGGGCTGAGAGGCGACGGCAGTTGGCGTGGACGAGGAGGGCGGCAGGATCGGGAGAAGAGAAACGGCGAAATTGGGAGAAACTGGGTCTCGTGAGGAAGAGAAATTTTGTTTTACTATTATAATAATGCGAAATGTCTAAACTACCTTTCTCTAATACTCCGTCTGATCTATGTTCCTGTATGGAAATTTGTTATAGGAACTTAGGACCACACTACTGTTTCACGTGAAAACACAAGTGCAAATCATGTGTGCCCAAGCGACCGTTCGGGACGGAAACACTCCCCGGTTCCGTCGTGTGCCATATTTTTTGATCTTTTTTTGAAAGCAGCCATATTTTTGATCCGTGCGCCGTATGTACGTACGTAACTACGTATGGGTGGAGACGTTCCCGGATCTACCATAATCGAATCTGACCAGCAAAAGGAGGAGAGAAAAAGATGGGGCATTTTTTCAGTTCGATTGACATTTTTCCAGTTCAACTTACACACTAGTCATGTGCGCACAGTGTATCCACACATACCGGGTGATTAATGTTTGACCATTTCGTTGTGAAATAAAACAAATCTCTCCGCCTGCTGATTACTGCGGTGCAGGGTGGCAGAAGAATCAGCATCTGCCTGACTGCCTCGCTTTTCACCCTGGCGCGCCTACGCGCTGCAGACCTGAGTGACGACGCAGCGCTGAAACTCTGACGGTGCAGCCGTGCAAGACGACAAGCAATAGCCACATCTCCTTTCAGAAACAGAACCAGAAGGCGTCAATGGAGCACGGAAGCAGGAAATGGGCCGCGCCGCGGAGCACACATGCAGCAGCTGGTTCGGGAACTCCGGATCCAGAAACAGAACCAGAAGGCCAAACGATGCTGTTTGACTCTGTTTGCTCTTGATGTTGAACTCATGTGATCAATCCACCGACCCACCTGCGTGCGTAGACGTCGCCCCAGCTCACCTGGTTCTGTTCTGCTCTGCCGATATTCCCGCCTCACTGGTGTAAAAAAGGCAATTTGCTTGCTGCAATCTGGAGGTGGCTTGATTAGTTACTCCAGCCAGCAGTACTACTTTGCTTGCAAAACCATACACTACTGCGATCCACAAATAATCTATACAAGTGATCCTGCGGCCCGAGGTCAAAGTGTCGGCCCGGCACATGGCCCGTGACGCGCGCGCATGCAGCTGCGTTCTGGCCTCTGGGAACGCCTCCCAGGGCGGCATGCACTGGGCTGGCAACAGTCAGTGGCGCCGGGCGCTGCAGATCAGCCACGTGGATACGGCGGCGAACGCCGCGAGAGCCAGAGGGCCCGGCGCCGACGACGGCGATGCGTGGCTCGAGCTCGGCGTGTACCACGACCCACTGCCGCTCCGGTCGCGGTTATGGCCGAGGTAGGAGACCGAGTCGTTGACGACGGGCAACGCCGGCGAGGCGTTCGTGCCGCCGACCGACGACTTGAGGCTGTGGAGCACATGCACACAACGTTGCAAATGCGACGTTAGTACGTTAAACCTACGATTTTACTCCAACCAGTGAAGCATCGCGCACGTTGCATTCATGAATGCATGAATGATTGATGTTCGTGTGTCAATGGTAAATGAAGCATAATTTACCTGGAGATGCTGGGGCAGAACTCGATGAGGTAGCTGGCGGAGCCGGTGGCGCAGGTGAAGGTGGACGTGGCGTCGTCGTAGGCGTAGCTGTAAGCCCTCGGGCACGCGTTCTTGAAGAAGAGCGAGTAAGACGACGAGCGGCACGCCTCCGGGGTCCCGAACTCCGGCCCGCTGCAGCAGTCCTCGGGCCGCCCGAACGCCTCGCACGCGCTCTTGCACGCGATCGTGGCGCCGTCAGGCCCGGCCACCTTGAGATCCGCGGGGCACGGCACGTTCACGTCCACCATGCACCCCGTGGTGCCGCAGCCCGAGCCGCCGCCGCCCTGCGGCACCACGACCATGGGCAGGTTGGAGCCGTCCACGAGGCTCACGTCGTAGAAGTCGTTCCCGCCGGAGCCGGCCAGGGTGAACTCCGCGAGCGAGCAGGGCGGGGCCGCGCCGCCGCCCGAGCACTCGATGGCTCCCGAGCCGCAGTCGCCCGTGGCGCAGGTGAAGCGGCCCTGGTCGTTCGTGGAGCAGAGCGTGCGCGCCCAGATGCGGCCTGACCACGCCCCGGGCGCGTCCACGGCGCGCGACTCCCCCGGCGCCAGCGCGAAGCCCGTGGTGCCCAGCGCCGGCGTGCCCGCGCTCGATAGGAGCCCCGGCCACACCGTGTAGCTGCAGGAGTTGGTCAGCGTGAACGTCGTGGACAATGCCCCTGAGAAGAGGGAGCTGAGGAGGAGGGAGACGGGGAGCAGCGCGCGAGCTGCCATTGCCATGGCAGTAAACCGTCAGCTCGCGTCAGGCTACTAGATCAGGAGGTGTTGGTTGATCGATCGATGGATTATGTTGGAGATGAGATGCGAATGTGCTCAATGGACCATGCATTTGACGAGCTATTATAAGGAGAGAGCGGGGACTGGACCTGGCGGCTCCTGATGGGCGGTGGTGCTGGTGCCGGGCGTCCAGGCTGCAGTCAACAGGTTGTCCTTGAGATGGTCGGCGCCGGCTCAACGTTCGAGCTTACAACAGAGAGGAGCAGCCAATCAGAGCACGCACACGTGGTCCGCCTGACTCGTCAACCAAGCGGGCGATCTCCGTTTCTCGTGGCCGCGGTCAACCGGGTTGTCCTTGTGCTCGCTTTACGTCGCTCTGCTCGTCCTTGCAGCAGCTTGAAGCAAAAATACTCCTGCTTGCTTTGATGGATTAATCAGCACCGATCTCGAATAAAAATGCTCCGGATCACAAGATACAGGCAACGAATCTGCCTTGAGGAGATCGATGGATCGATGCGAGTTGCATGTTGCGGGGCGTGGTGGTTGGCTGCAGGGAGCCGCCGGAGACATTCGTCGTGGTTCCCGGGACGGACACAGAACTTGAACAGAGGAATCTCGTGGTCGTGGGGGGTGAAGAATCTCACTGATGAGCGTCGGGCTCCGGTGCCGCCTGCCGACAGTCTGTGCGCGTGTATGGATGCACGGTCGCTCGCTCCAAAACTCGATCCCGTCCCTGTTTTGTGTTCGGCTCTAATCTTTTCCATCTTGCATTGTGCATCTCGCTGCCGATATGCAGAGATCAAGATATGTGAGCAATTATCAATATCAATAACTAAAGATAACTTCGAGCGATGCTATCTGTGCAAGGGAATACTACTACGGACTAATTTGTTACTCTAGTTAGTTCCAGTGCTTAAGTGAAACATGTTCTTTTCCAGTGCTGCAAACAAACTGCGATCGATGGGTACCCAGTTTACCAGCTGTACAATTTTTTATCAGCTGCACACTGACAGCGATAACCACTGCCTGACAGGATACATAGACAATTTGTGAGATTCGTGCCGTACGCACCCAGTATTCAATGTAGTCGACCAAAGTACATGTACACGCTGCACTCTGTAGACAAACACAAAAAAAAAACACTAGCATTTCAAACGAACATCCATGGTTGAGCTCGGCCCACCTGAGCGGCTCGCGAGCAGAGCGCGTGCTGCAGATTGCATACCCACTCTCTTGAGACGGTCTTAATCTAGGCTCGTTGCGTTCTGGCCCATTACCCAGGAGGAAAAAAAACTGATCCCCGTAGCGCCAAAGAAACACAAGATGTGGGTGCAGTTTAGGCCCATCTCTACAAAGATTAGCACTCCTATTTGAGTACTTGTGACTTTGCTTAATTTTTTTAGTACTTACGACTTTGTTTAAATTATTTTTTAGTACTTGTGACATTGCTTTTTCTTAGTACTTGCTACTTGCTACTTGGATGAGAGAACAAAGTTGGCTCTTTGTGAACAGTTTGACTATTTGGCTAAGGGCATCCACAAACGGTAGTCCGTATCGACTCCTTCGTCACTTAGAATCAACAGTAAAATAGTTTATACAATAATTTCTCAAAGATATTTCTACACGATTTGTTAGCGAGTCTAACTTTTCGTGAAGTGTCAGTTCTCTCTTCTCTTGTTATATTCCATATCAACAATTTCAGAATAACAGTCAGCTAAGAGCAACAATCGACATTTAC
Organism: Brachypodium distachyon; assembly: GCF_000005505.3. Lineage (NCBI taxonomy): Eukaryota > Viridiplantae > Streptophyta > Magnoliopsida > Poales > Poaceae > Brachypodium > Brachypodium distachyon. The sequence continues at coordinate 41,565,741 of NC_016134.3, read as the reverse complement.
AGATGGTCTAAGAGTCCTCGTTATCTTTGTATAACATCACATCTAGTGCTAAACAATTGTATACAGTCTGTTTAAGATATAACTTATTGCATAGCTTATTTATCGTCGACTCTAGATCGCGTTGAGCGAAACTAAGCACGCACAGAGGAAAGTTGGAGATGTCCCCTGACCACTCTTGCACTAATTGTATGCAAATTCCTCCTCAATTAACATGGTTCTTTCCTGTCAATATTTTTGACATGTTTCATTACACAATTAACGCCTAATGAATCCATGTGCTAGTATTTGCTCCCTCCGTTTTATAATTTTTGTCTCAAATTTGCCCCAAAAATAAATGTATCTATTCTTAAAAAGTGTTTAGAGACATGTAATATTTCGACGAGAATTATGGAAGTGACAGAGTACCTTTTATCTACTTCCCTCTTAAACGTCTCGACTAAGGATGAAAAGGTACGGTGTGTTCATAGCAGTGTGCCTCGAAGTACAAGAACCAACTTAATACAGAATATTGGCACTACTACAAAAAAGAATGTTACGATACGACGACGACCAAGCTAGAATACACATGCTTTTCTTTTTAAATCGTTGCAGGCACGTCGACCTTTTCCCAGCCAGAGTGGACAGCGCCGTTCACGTATATTCAACGCACTGAACAATCAAATGCAGACAACCTAAACAACCAGCTCAACACACCAAATCAACCAACCAATCAATCAATCCATCACCACCAACTAATCCGCAAGAGGGTCGTGCTGTTTATTCACCGTTCCCATCTGCATACGACAACATGTTTCCGTGATGCAAGCTTTTGACGGAGGCTCTGTACAAAAGAATACGAGGTCAATGAGACTGAAATCACGCTCAGGAACCGTTCAGCACAACTGGACCACATCAGCAAGAACTCTAAACGACGATCCATCGATCATAGGACCATGTGTGCACAGCACAAAATGGAGTCATTGGTACTAGTATATAGGAAGGACCCATCAGCTGTTATTGTGAGGAACACAAGGGGGCCTGACCTGCCTGGTGAGGAAAGGGAACAGCAGAGTCGAATCATGGAGGCAGGCTGAGATCCAGAACAGGATGCGTGCACCAGAAAGGCACCAAAACTCTACATACCTGAACATGGCTCATGCAGCAAAACAGGTTCATGATTGAAGAACTACAAAGATCAGCAGGCTAAGGTTACAATGCATCCACATGGAAGGACTGTAGCAGAACTGCTGTTACGGCAAACTCATTGATCGCCAGAGCTCGTTCCTTCCATTCCTGAAATAACTTGGAGGGTGTGAAGTGTGAACCATGCATCTGAATTCTGAAGATACAACTTCCTGAACCAAAGGCTACTCTCCCAAAGCATTTATTCAGAATTGCATCCACAATACCAGAGTTCTTCCTAGAGTTAGCATATTCAGAGAAATATGCAGAAGGACACACAAGTGAGTAAGGTGCCATACACATTTGGTGAAGGAAAGAAGTCCAACATGTATATTAAGTAATTTCAAAAACTAACAGGCATTGAATCAGATTGAACAGACATAAAAGGGAAAGGACACATTTCTAAAGGTATGCTATGAAGAAGGTATGTAAACCAAAAAATGTACCTGGGACATTTGTTATTTATCTATTAGAAATTTAGAATATTAATCTCTGTGGAAGTTGACCAGCGGCACAATTAGAGCCTGTAATTGCATCTCAAGCATGAAAAAACTTGAATTGTGCAGTCATCAACTAAACAGTGTGGCATAATTTGCAGAAACAGTCAAGCAAACCATGAGGTCATATGCAAGAAAAACACGACTCTTGGATTAAGAATTTTTCTCTGATAGATGAGTGAAATGTAATATACATGATACAAACAGTAGCCCAAAGAGAAGACAAGATGCTAATCTCCCGAAACTATGCCACCACAAAACAACTCAAGTTGTGTACGTCCAAGCCTACGAACCCCCCAGGACACCTGAAACAAAATTACCTCCATCCATATGTATCAAGAACCCAACCAAAGATGTAACATCAACTTTTGCCATATTTCGGATCAAAAAAAGTTCAACCAGAGTACACATAGAAGCCACTCGATGTATATACAGTACTTGGACATTGTAACGAAGAACATTGGTTATATTCTTTCATGCATTTCCACAGCACATGTGACCTAATAGTAGCCTTTTGCGCCTCTGGATTGGTACAGTTCCAACCTGATCTTCGCCTCTGGCCATAAGTTCTCGATTACTGGGTCTTGCGCCATGTATGCTTGTTTGGAGGCCCAATCGAGCACCGTGAGGATCTCTGCTTGTGCCAACTCCTCGCTATCTGGGACATTGTGTGCAATGTAACATACAAGGGTGAGTGCTGCAAGCTGAACCACCTGTTCGCTGAAGTACACAAGCTGAACAAGATGCTTTGCGCCACCCGCATCGATGATCGCTTTAGAATGGTCAACATGCAGGTAATTCTCCGTGCACGCAAACTTGGTAAGGGACAATGCAGCTTCCCGAGAGACATCTGCTTCCCTCTCATCAAGAAGCTTCACCAATGGAGCGATAATCCTAGTCTCTGTTGCACGGAAAGTTCTGGATAAGCAGCCCAATGAGATAATGCAGGGAATTAGGAGATCATCATACTCAGCCTTCTCGACTACACGTAAGAGCTGGTCAACAACAGCACGGGCAGCAGGAGAGGTTGGTTTAAATGCTGATCGTCGTAGGTCAGAATTCTGCTCAGCAACACTGCAGATCTCCATCAGAGCCATCGCAGAATTGTATTGCACATCACCTTCACCTTTTTCAAGAAGAACAGCAAAGCAGAGAAGAGCCCTTGACTCTGTGATGCTCTTACAGATAGCTGCATTGCCCTTGGCGAGCTGCCACAATGCCTTAGCCGCATTAGCTTTCATGTATGCCTTTGTCTCAGGGTCCTCGAACTCCCTGCCTCTTGTAGTCGCTCCTGACAATGACGCATTATGCTGCTTCGATGCGATGACACCACCATTACCACCAATGCCCTTACTACTGCCCCCGTTGTTCTTTGTGGGCATGGTGGACTGCACCAAATTGTGCATCTCGTTGTTGCTCTGGGTAGGGTGCCTCTGAGTGCTAAGCTCCCCAGCATCCAGCAAGTCTGGTATCGTCCCCGCACCATTGCTGTTCTTTTTGTCCATCACCACGGAATGAATGGACATCTTAGACGTGATGGCGTACTTGGAGTGCTCCTGCACCGTCTCGAAGGCGAGGTGCCCGACGAGGAGCCGGATGACGTTGTGCTGCGCGAAGGCGTCCTGGCATTTGGGGTGGTTTGCGGCTAGCTCGGAGACCGCCCAAGCCACCATGGCCTGCACCTTCATGGGTGCGTCCTTGAGCACCTTGGCGAAGGCCGAGCAGGCACCAGCGAGCACCATCTGCTCGACGCACTCCGGGTCGCGGCCAAGCAGCCCAATGGCGAGCGCGGCGTTCTCCTGCCCCTCGAGGCGGCCCTCCTTGACAAGCTTGAGCAGCGGCGGGACACCGTCCTCCTCTATGATGAGCTTAGAGTACCTGTCATTGTCGCGGGCGAGGGAGACGAGGCTGGCGGCGGCGTCGGCGCGGGCGTCGAGGTTGCCGGTGGCGAGCGCGGCGATCTGCTCCCAGATTAGGAAGAGGATGGGCTCGTTCTGGGCGATGGGGGGCAGGCCGATGTGGGCGTCGAAGTCGTCGTCGTCGGTGGCGGAGGAGGAGACGCGGAGGAGCCAGGAGAGGTCTCCGATGGAGTTGTCGAGCTGGTTGGCCATCTTCTTGAAGGATCCCGCGGGGATGATGGTGAAGACCCGGCGCACGAGGCCGTGGGCGCGGCACTTGTCGACGAGCGCGATGGCCTTGTCGAGCGCCTTCTCGGTGTCGTCGAAGATGCGGCGGGCGGGGCGCTCGTAGAGGTCGGCGCGCGCGGCCTGGCGGAGCAGCGAGGCCAGGCGCTCCACCTTGGCCTTGAGCTCCATGCAGTCCTGCCGGAACGTGTAGGCCTCGTCGGACCACTTGATCACCTGCTCCGCGAGCTGGATCGGCCGCGCCAGGATCTGCTTGAGGTCGTCCATCTCGCCCTCGCCCCTCGCCGCCGCCCCCTCCTCTACCGGAAGGCACGGGCGAGCGCAGGCAGCAGAAGGCCTCCCGAGCCGCGACGGGTGGGTGGACGGACTCTCACCCGTCCGGCTCCGGCCGGCCTTCTCTCCCTCCCTCCCTGCCTCCTCCGAAGTGTGTGAATCCCAAGGGGATGAATTGGAGGAGGAGGAGGACGACGAGGAGGGTGCCTGCCGCCCTGCCGATGGTGGGGAGTAAATTGGGTATCGGTTTTGGGGTTTTTTTGGGGGAGGAGAGAGGCCGGGGTACTTGGGCTATGCGTGTCGTGTGTGAGCTGGAAGCCGCCCGCACGCGGACGGGCACGGACGGCAGCAACGGCCGTCTCCAGCTCAAGGTTTCGCTCGTTTTCTCGGTGATTTTGGCGTTTTTCTCCTATCTTTCCGTCCGTTGTTTTCTCCCTCGGGTTTCCGCTGCGCGCCGGTGCGGCGGGGTCAATGGCTCAATGCCAGACCCCGGGTGCTACTGCTGTGTACGTGGGGTGGTGGTGACCGGCTCGTTGGTTCGAGTAAACTGGCCAGCGGCGACGGTCGAATCGGGGGGAGAGATGGTTAGGTGCGGCAGCGGCAGACCGCACGTGGATGGAGCCGTGCTTGTCCTCCGCCCACCCCGCGCGCGGGGATTTGGGATAATCCGCTGGTTTAGCCCGTGATTCATTATTCGTACGCGTAATACGTTCGGTGTACCGGGCCTACCGGCTCGTTTGTCCCGTGCGCTGCGCTCGCGTCAGGAGAGGCGTAATCTGCGAGATAGGATGCCAAGGATGTCCCGTACTTTTTCTTGGAGAAGGTGTCCTATGGTAAGATTAAAGATTAATCTTGACTCCAAAGATATTGATGAGTCATATCGACGGTGAACAGCCATCGCACCATCTATGACGATTGCAGGTTGGTTTGGATCCCCCAATCTTTTAAATATTGGAAGACACCATACCCTACAATCTTCCTCTGCGATTGTTTATGGATTTTCTCCTTGTTGTTTATGGAGTATTCAAATGCTACCCGAAATGTGGTGCATGATTACAATGCTAAATCCATTGGTTTGGTATCATTATTTTGTTTTAGATTGTTTCCCTACTTTAATTAAATTAGATAAAACATTACACGGCAATTCATCATTTCTCCTGTCTGGCTGTCTCTCATTTTAGATCAACTGCGAGAGAGAGATGAGAAAGGATTCACTCGTCCGTCCAAATCGCAAGTCCACGTCTACGGTGGTCACATAAAAAACCGCCGCTCTTATCTGGACGCATATATAAACGTCACAAAACGACATGTTCGCGGTTTGCACGTATCAAACTGCCAAAAAGGATGCAAGTGTCGCCCCAGTGACATCTCGAGCACCGAACTAATGCTGAAAAGTCAAAATCACCGAACGCATTGCGAGGCGGTCCCCTGACAAGACAAAGACCCAGTACACTTTCAGAGAAAAGATCATACACCTTGTCAAGTGTAATGCTCTCGCTGCTAGTACTGTCAATAACTTACTCATGGTCCCAATATTATCACTGGAGAATAGGTAATAGTACTCCTCTGTACTTACTCCCCATTTAGTCATACTATCACGTTCTCAGACAGCTTCAATGTTCATGCGGCCCACTCCGGAGTCAGAATTGTTGAGTGTAGGAGTATCATCTACCGGCACCGAAATTAATTAGAACCTCTAAATTTTAAAGACCATTCGATCTGTCGTGCCCCGGCCTGGTCAGTGCATGCAATGCAAGCAAGCAATGGTTGGTGCCGGGAGTAGCAAGACCCGACCTCCGGTCCGGTCAAGATGCGCATGGCCACATGCATGCGAATGGACGACCGAGCAAGCGCGCTGTTGATCGATTCCACTCTTATCTGCAGCTGCATGCAAGCACGTTTAACTTTGTCTCCTTTAAGGGAAATCACGTTTAATTTCAACGATGTTGCCTGGTATAGGATTTTTACTACGGAGTATATACAGTGTGCTGCGACTTTAGGATTTGCCACTCAAAGTTTTACTGATGCTTGAGTAGTTGAGTCGAGGCGAATTCGAGTCCTGAACTCACTGGAAGGAGTTTATCCCATCTCAGAATCTCAGAATAAGAACAAGAGAGTTCAGGCTGTTCAGCTGCAGGTTAGCTATCAACACATCGCACAATATTCGTTCTCCATTCTTGATCCTTGTTGCACGGGAATGTGAATCTTGTAGTACTGGGGTGTTAAATGCAAAATTATAGCAGGGGGTTATGGTGAAGCTTACTGAAGAAATCTCAGCCTTCTATCTTCCATCGGACGGTGGACCTGAGGCGTAAGCCTAAAGCGGTTCGCACCGGACTTTCCTGCCGCCGCCGCCGGCGTGGAATCGGGACCGGACAATTTGCCCGCACGCCACGCCACACGCCTCACCATCCAACCACCGGCACGGCGGCGCCCGCCATCACGTCGCCCCCAGCGCCGAGGCCCGTTTCCGTGGTAGCGTGAAGCTCGAGGTGCGCCGGCGGCTGTCCAGATCCTCCGCCTGCCGGCAGCGGGGATGGTGAAGATAGTGACGTACAACGTGAATGGGCTGCGGCCGCGTGTGGCGCAGCATGGATCGCTCCGCCGTCTCCTCGACGCGCTCGACGCCGACATCATCTGCTTCCAGGTTTGGCCAGTTGCTGATCCTTTCATTCCCACCAATCCCATTACGCCCAATTAGCCATTCGGGCGGTATCATGTATCTAAACCCTAGCTCTTAGCTGTTTGTGGTTACCCGCCAAATGTTACACTTCACTCACTAGTCACTACAGTTGATTTCCAATAATCTAAGCGACCGTACTATTTATGCTCTATGAAGTGTGGGTTCACGATTGTAGCTTGATTTCTGCTCACTGATGAAGTGGGGTTAAGCCCGCAACTTGGTCAGCTTACTGTATCAATGTTTGATGTTCTTCAGGAGACGAAATTGTCGAGGCAGGACTTGTCTGGGGATGTCATAATGGCTGAGGGATACGAAGCTTTTATTTCGTGCAATCGTACTTTGAGAGGGCGTGGAGCATACTCTGGTGAGTCGCCTTGAAGCCACTGATTAATTAGAATATTCTGGTCGGTTGGTCTGTGGTCTTGTATTGATGCATTGTTTGTTGGAGATGTTTATTTTCTTCTATATGACACTTTGTTGGTCAAGTCACTATGAATTCTTCATCCCATTCTTTTGATTAATTTATGTATTATAGGTGTTGCGACATTTTGCCGGGTAACATCAGCATTTTCCTGTCAGGAGGTTGCTTTGCCAGTTGCAGCTGAAGAAGGATTTACTGGATTACAGGGCTCTGCAGAAGGGAGTGCAATAATTGGGGATTTTGTTCTTGAAATGCCTGTTGAAGAGGAAGGTCTTGGCGTAATAACAAGAGAGGAGCTACTCAGGGTGGACAATGAGGGACGATGTATCATCACTGATCATGGACATTTTGGTAAGAAATGTCTTTGCTTGAAAGGAAGACTATATGACCTCCATGCGATACGTCAATGTTCTTTTTTTGCATATCTTATTTGTTCTCTGTATGTGATGGTATTCTGAACCCTCCATGTAGTTCTTTTTAATATATATGGCCCAGCTGTTGGAGAAGATGACGAAGAACGAGTTCGTTTTAAGCTACTATTTTACAAGATATTGCAGGTACTTATGTATATCTCAGTATAGTGCTGATTTCTCACAATTTTAATAGGTTAGTTAGTGAGTTCTCTTAAACTATGTTTATCTTCCTAAAATCTTGTAGAAACGATGGGACTTTCTGTTGGCTCTTGGGAAGAGAGTTTTCGTTGTTGGAGATATGAATATTGCTCCTGGTTCTATAGATAGGTGTGACGCCCCTCCTGGATTCGAGAAGCAAATGTAAGTACGTATAGTTTTCCTTTTATTGTGATTTGCTTCACTATGATGGTGTTTTGCAGCAAAAGTTCGCTGAGTTGTATAGTCTGAAGATATGAGAATGAATCAATTAATCCCCTCAGTTTCTGTAAAAACGTCGACCTATTTCATAATAAAATGCTGTATCTGCTCTGGTGATAATTTTGTCTGCCTAAGCACAAATTTGAGTAAATCCCTGTTTGGTGAAATTCACGAGCAGTTGTACGATTGGGTGATGCAATTTGTTAACAGCATGAGAAACAATTGTCTCGCAAAATTGCAAGATATTTCTATGCAAATCCATGACAGTTAATTTGGGACGGAGGGAGTAGAATCCACACAGAGGCTGCATGATACCTGACTTATATCTTCTCTGCTTTCACCTATAATGACCTGATACACCTTGCCACATGAAGGCTTCAAGCTCAGTAGAAATTGTTATGATAACATGTGCAGTCAGGCTTCAAACTAGTTTCCACAAAAAAGGCCCCAAGTAATGATTTGTTTTTCCCCAAAAAGGGGGGCTTTCCAGGCCTCTGCATCGAAGCGATGCACACAGCCCTTCTATTGCAAAGTTGAAGTAACAGTAACTGAAACCAAACAAGCCAGTTCACGGATCACACAATGTGGATACAAAAATAAATGAAAGAAAACGAAAATCTCGCAGATCGTGGCTATGCATCTTGAAGTCTAGCAATAGGCCGCCAGCCAGCCTGGTTGAATATATCCCGTGTGACCGACTCCAGCCAGGTGCATCCAGAGGCCAAATGCTCCCGCTTGTCAACCGCTAGGAGGAAAGACCAAAGACGGATCAAATAAATGGCCACCAGTGGTACAAGCTAATGGTTTGTACTAGGCTTTGTACTTGTGATGAATGCATCAGTCTGCTCCTTTTAAAGTATCTGACATGCATTTACTTCCACGTATAATAACTGAATAATGTAGCCTCTGCAGGTGTGCTCACTGTTTTTTCTTCTTAATTAAAAATGCCATGGATTCTAATTCCTGTAGGTCGTTTTTTTTTTATAACTCGATACACCTTTGCTATGTATAGGCTTCAAGCTCAGTAGAAAACCTTACTGCTTTTTAATTTGAAACGGAAAAATTAGAAAATGTTAATAACAAGTATTTACATCGAGGCTTCAAATTAATGTTCTGTACTAGGCATGACTAACATTAGTACGAAATCATGAAATCACTCAGGACGAACAATAGTTGATATATATCCTTTTCCTAATTCAAGGTTTCGGGAATGGCTGAGATCCATGCTAAGAGAAAATGGAGGCCCCTTTTTTGACGCTTTCAGATCAAAACACCCTGAAAGGTATATGGCAAGTCCTATTCTTTCCTTGCCTATGTATGTGCTACTCCGACCTATTCTACTCTTGCTTGTGTAACATTGTTATAATTAGTTGCTCCATGCCCACGATGCAAGTGAATATTTCACTATTGGTTAAACAATTTCCTCAGAAAGTGAGCACTACTCTGTATGTGTCCATTGTCTGGATATGGAAATCACCATGTCATTTATGCAGCAACTATTTACCATCTTTTTATGAATTACACCTATAGGGGAGTCCATGGGAATTACTCGCTAACCCTGTATAGTAAGCTTGCTGCATTTCTTTTATGCAGGGTGGGAGCTTATACTTGCTTTAATCAGAAAGTTGGAGCTGAAGAATATAATTATGGTTCTAGAATAGATCACATTCTCATTTCCGGGGCATGTTTCCATCATTGCAATTCTATGGAAGACCATAGTGTTTTCCACTGCCATGTGGAGGATTGTGAGATAATGAATCATTTCCGAAGAGGGGATTCAGAAAATATCTCAAAGTAAAGAAGGGTGGAAACTTTTTTTCCGAGAGCAAAGTGGATAATATACAGGATTTGCTTACCGTTACATTGTCCACAGGTGGAAAGGAGGGAGAAGTATTAAGCTAGAAGGGTCTGATCATATTCCAGTTTATATTATACTGAACGGAATACCTGAAGTTCCAGTCCATAATACCCCATCAACAGCTGCAAGATATCTCCCAGAAATCCGTGGACGGCAGCAGACTATAGGTGAGCTAACACTGTATGTTTTGTAACATTTTCCATGCCATAACTTGAATTTTCACCTTCTCCAGTATACAAGCTGAAACCAGGTTGTATTATATTCATGTTGTCATTCTGCTAATGTGTCTTCAGTTGTTGAGCTACTGTATGTGTTAGTTTCCATCAGATGCAAGATTATTACTTCTCCACTTCCTTACCTATGAACATTCTCTTTAGTTATTTTACTGTAAGACCACTGGCAAACTCTAACTGTATCCCCTTAAAAACTTCTTAAGCGACTATCTGTATTTTGTAATGTTCATATGGATAAATTCCCTCCTTGGTTGGATGCTCGTACTAAAATTGCTCAAGGACTATGGCTTTCTTATTCACTTGAAACAAAGTGTACATGCATGTTAAAAGTACTAAAATAAAAAGATGTGTTTGTGCATATTCACTTCCAGTATATCCACCATTCGTTTTTTATTTTTTTGGAATAGGTTGGTTACAGTTTCTAATTTCTACAATGTGCGAAGTTCAGATAACAGTGTCTTGTGTCACTCTAAGCGGCAAGTTTTGCGGCATGTACTATTTTTTATTGTAGGCTGCGATGCACCTCCTTAGATGATAGACGGCTTTGAATTCTCATTTTATCATAGCTTATCACTTGGTAATACAACCATTCTTGGCCTTATGTAACAGTTTCTCGAATAAAAAGCTGTCGAATATCATACTTGCGTGCACTTTTAAGGAATATCGATTGTGGTTGCAGTATTATGCATTATGTTAATCAGTTGTGTTAATCCAACATGCAGTATCATTCCTCTTGAAAGGGAAAAATTATGAACTTGAAGATGCCACAGGTTCAAATATGTCCAAGGATAGAATAGATGAAAGCAGCTGCAGTGATGACCTGGAAAACAAAAGTATATCCAAGGAAGAATTGCCAACTGCTATAACTGAGTTTTCTAAAGGTGGTAACCTTCCTAGTCTGACATGTAAGCGGAGGAATCTTGATCATTGGGTAAATGAAGGTTCAAGTGGCAACTCCAATAATAACAATCCAACATTACTGGCACCACAAAGTCAGAAAGCTTCCTTTTCTGGCAACAAGTTCACGTCAAACAAGAAGAACAAACATAACTTATCCTCCCAACCAACGATCAAGTCATTTTTTCGACAACCAGAGACAAAGACAGGGGATGCCGATATCAATAACCCAGTTAGTTCAGTAGACACAGTACCTGATATGGATGAATTACGTTCACCAAAAGATGATAGTCTGCTGGAACACATCCATTGTACAGCTGCAGCTGATGAAGATCAGGATAACTCAGATATACCATGTTCACAATCAACTGATAAGTGTAATGTCGCAACATTGGAGTGGCAAAGAATACAACTGAGAATGAAGACAACCCTACCACTTTGCAAAGGACACCGTGAACCTTGCATTCCAAGGTCTGTGAAGAAGGGCTCCAATATCGGTCGCCTATTCTATGTCTGTGCCCGTGCTCAGGTACTAACTTCAGAGGTTCCTTCTCGGTTCATATCAGAGGAACATCCATAATAGGCTGTGTGATTCAAAGCATCTTTGTTAAATGATGTAGAGCATTGATATTGTACTGTGACCACCGTGTATCTGTATTTGCAGGGACCTTCATCAAATCCAGAAGCTAACTGTGGTCACTTTCAATGGGCCTCTGTAAAATCTAAAGGACAGCGCCAATGACTCTTTTTGTGTGGCCCTTTTTTATAGTGCAGTTGAAAAGACTTCTTTCAGCTTTCACTGTGAGTAACTGCAACAATTTCATAAGAAATGTATTGATGCTTTGATGGACAATTTTATTTACTTTTGTGCTAACTTTTGTTTTGTCCCCTGTAGCCTTGGACACTTGTCTAGCTTTTGTCTGCTTGGGCTTCATGTACATGTAAATGTAAGTCTGATCTTCCCATACTGGGAGCAAGATGGTCTTGATTCAGCATTATTTCCTTCACTAACAGAGATAAATAGTTTATCCTTATATAGCTGTAGTTAGATGGTTACTGTACCCAGTACCCTCCTTCGTTGTAACTTCCAAGCGACAAACAAAATACTGCTCTATTGTTGTGTGGCAAATAAATGCCACCTTAGAGCTCTCCTGTAGCTTTTTTTTTGAACGGTAAGACACTTTATTAAGTAAACATGGTTACATCCTCCACATGAGAGCTTATAAGAAAATCTGGTGGATCATCCTTCCACAGATCAGGGATGGAAAAGCTCTACTCTAGTTTGGTTTGTTGGATGGCTAGCGTACCTTTGAAAACATTATCAGAGTATTTTTAATTCAAAAACCATTTATGTAAAAATCTGAAGGAAAAAAATCCCAGCTGAAGCCAATAATGTAAGCTGTGCTGTAGTTATGCACCTAAATCGTGTCAATATCATTCATACAGTCTTGCTGTTGTGCATCTCTTATCAAGAAGTGTCATTTGTGAAGGGGCGTTTATGCTGATCTGTATTATGTGCCTCATACATCTGTGCTAACCAGTAGCCATCACGTGGATCGGACAATGAATTCTTCCAATAGATGGGCATGCTGGAGATCTGGTGGCTGGTCCTTCTGCTAATATGCGCGTACGACCTGAAATATGTTTGTGGGAATGGATATGACCTTAGCTTTCTTGGTAAGTAACTGTTTGCTCCCATCTACTCCCTCTGCCTCGTAGTATGAGTCATGCACGCATCCCTAGATAATCAATTTGATTAATTAAATATGTATGTTTCTTAACAAAAAGTATACCATTAGATTCGCTATCGAAAGAACTTTCTAATGATATAATCTTTTCATTATTTAATTCATATTTAGTTAGCTAAATTGACGATCTAGTAATACGTGTGTGCCTCATGTTATGGGACGGAGGGAGTATCTAGTTAAGCATGCTGCTATAGTTCCTGCGTTCCTGGCAATATAAGCATGGCTGCATGGCCAGCAAAATTACTCGAAATAATATAGCACCGAGTAACCACCTACCGTTGCCAGATGATTACAAGGAAGTTTCTCTGTTGTGTTCAGTTAAAGATAGCAATGATGAGGGTCGGATGGCTCATTGTGCGTCCTCGTTTGTTCTTTCCGTTGGGAGCTACTGATTGATTCGTTACAAAATTGGAGAAACATATCCGCGTGGTTCTCGTTCTATAGAGTTTGTTTGCCTAAACCATTTTTTTCTTCTAAAAAATGTGAATCACGTTTGTTCGTCCCAAACTCCGATCACCTATATGCAGCTGACGACGTCAACCTGACTTTCCCATGCTTGACTCATTTTAGTCCATTTACTCAGAAAAAGCTAAACCGTCGTGCAGTGAGTCATTAACCTTGCCAGCGGGTGAAGTCCTCACATTTACTTTTTGCACACTCCCTGCTCCCAACCTGACCTTCTAGTTCTTTTTCTTTCAAAGACGGCCCTCGTCCTACCAGAAAAGTGGAGTACTTCCATTTGCTCATCGTCCGGCCAATTATTCCATGAACCGTCGTCCACATGGTATTCAATTGCAGCACCCCTGTGTCATTGTCCCTGTGGCCCTGTTCCTGTCACCATCCTCGCTCGAAATGTGTACAGAAAGGCTCCATATCATCTTCTTCTAATCAAAAAGAAGAAGAGGAGGATGGGGAAAAAAATCTTGTCCGTCCTGCCACCACCCCACTACCACCACATCTACCTACTAAGGCCAGTCGGAGTCGGACCAACCAACACACACAGATACAGAAACGCACAAGAACACGCCTCGCTTCCTCCTCCCAGCCGATCCGAGCAGAGAGCTCCAACCAAAATCAACCATGCATATATCCGTCCATCCATGATCTCCATGTGTCCATCCACGATCCATCCGTAGCTAGCTGACACGGTGATATTTCCTTGCCATCAATCAATCAATCGGCCTCGATCGAGCTCGATCACGACCGCCGCCGCGTCTTCCAGCCGTCCAGGTCAGAGCTGTTATTTATAGGAGCTGGGATTTGCCATGGCTTCCTCCAATAGCAAGAACGACTCTGGCAACAACAACAAGAACCCGCTGGACGCCATGGGCGCCTTCTTCTCGGCCCAGGTGAACCGCCGCAAGCTGGTCACCACCGAGAAGCAGGCGCTGGCCACCCGGGCCACGTCCTCGGGCGACGAGTTCCCTGGCTCCGGCCACCGCCCCGCCGACCGCAAGACGTGGATGTCCGAGCTCGGCCCGGACCGCGTCCGCGTGCACCAGGTGGTGTGGCCTGGCTCCCACGACTCGGCCACCAACAAGATCGGGATCCCCTTCATCACCCGCCCCTTCGCGCAGTGCCAGTCGCTCTCCGTCTACGAGCAGCTCGCCACGGGCTGCCGCCTCATCGACGTCCGCGTCCAGGAGGAGCGCCGCGTCTGCCACGGCGTCCTCGCCACCTACTCCGTGGACGTCGTGCTCGCCGACGTGAAGCGGTTCCTGGCCGAGACGGAGTCCGAGGTCCTGGTCCTCGAGATACGCACCGAGTTCGGCCACGAGGACCCCCCCGACTTCGCCAAGTACCTCGTGGAGCAGCTCGGGGAGCACCTGATCCCGCAGGACGAAGCCGTGTTCCACAGGACGCTTGCCGAGCTGCTCCCGCGGCGGGTCATCTGCGTGTGGAAGCCCCGCAAATCGCCGGCGCCAAAGCCCGGGGAGCCGCTGTGGAGCGCGGGCTACCTGCGGGACAATTGGATCGACACCGACTTGCCGGAGACCAAGTTCGAGAGCAACATCAAGTTCTTGGGGCAGCAGCCGCGCGTGCAGGACCGGAGATATTTCTACCGGGTGGAGAACACGGTGACGCCGCAGGCCGACAACCCGGTGCTCTGCGTGAAGCCCGTCACGCGGCGCATCCACGGGTACGCGCGCCTCTTCATCGCCGAGGTGTTCGCCAAGGGGCTCGGCGACAAGCTGCAGGTGTTCTCCACGGATTTCATCGACGGAGACTTCGTCGACGCCTGCGCCGGCGTCACCAAGGCCCGCGTCGACGGCACCGCGTGATCAGGGCAGGCAGGGCGTGTTAAATTAGAGGTGTGGCCGCGCGCGATTCGAGGATTATACTTTCGTCTTGGATTTTCGTCGGCGTACGTCCGGGGTGCGCAGTACAGGTCAACAGGAGCAGTTGTGTGTGTTCATGTGGGGCATTCTTTACGGGTAAATTAGGGCACGTACGTGTGGTTTAATTTGCCTTGTATTCACCGTGTTGATGTTGTGTAATTGCGTCTTTTGTGTATAGTGGCGAGTTACATGTACAAATCAAGGAATAAGCAGAAGTGTATTGTTCGTTACTCACTCAAAAGTCGAAAGGCAAAGAAGTGTTTCGTTAATTTGTTACGTTAGTTTTAAGAAACAGAAACGCAAGTTCGAAGCCTTGATTGTATTACTACTACTGATCGAGTACAGGAAGGTTTTTTAGCTGGCCAATGTTCTTTGATGGTGTAGTTAATTTAGAGTATTTATTTTGTGAGGGGACGGTCCACTGAACTCAGCAATGCTGTCACCAACTCACCATTAACTAAAGTTACTTACGAACAAGCGGTTACGATCGAGCATTTCACCAACATGGTGGCCAGCTTTCTTTACACTAGGATCACATCAGGTGGTCTTTTCACTTTTATCTCGCACATTTGACTTTCGTTACAAGTACTCCCTCTCTTTCATGATACAACGTGTATAGATTTTTCTCATTTGTTTCACAATATATCTCATTTTCTCTTGTTATCCGCACCCGGCCAATAACTATTCACATCCATTTATTATTAACCCAATATGAATGGTCAGGCACTAGAAATGAGAGGTGCTTTGATCCAAATGCACAGATCTATATGAGGTGTATTTTGGAATGGAGGGAGTATGTATAATCCGTGTTCCGCTAAAAAGAGAGAGTATTATTCTCAATAAAAAAGAGAGAGTATCTGTCCGTGTATTGAACAAGCTCAATATACTATTTCCACGACAGATTTGACAACACGTGGGCGAATTGCATCATAATTTGCAAATGCCACATGGCCTCCGCTTGAACATGTCCCAATCAATCAACAAATCAGGACCTTTCCCCCCGAGCTTTCCAGCACAACAAGAAACCTGTACAGCGGTACGGCCCCTTCTTATCCATGCTGAGCACGACGCCGCAACTAATACGAAATCATGGAGTTAGTTACTGCGCTCAAAAATGTACTCACTCCGTTTCTAAATGTTTAAAGTCCTAGTTTTGTCCAAAGTAAATTTTTTGAAACTTTTATCAAGTTTACTGGAAAATCTATCAACCCAAGACTCTAAATTAGTTTTCTTTATTAAATCAATCATGCTATATATTTTCATAAGATACTAATTGAAATTCTAGATGTTGATATTTTTTTTATAAACTTTCAAAAATTTGACATGGAACAAAGCTAGAACTTCAAATTTAGGAACATAGGGAATACATTTTGAGTGTTTATATGACGATAAGATTACACACGGCATAATCCTGTTTCGTTGAAATACACTTTATAATACTACAATATTTACAAATACATTTCTATGTGACTGTATTCAAGAGTAAAATACAAGCGACACTACAGAAAACAATGTACACTACCATATTATGTACGGAGTAATATAATTATTAGAAAGTATAGATAAAATGCATATTATATTTATAAAGATTATGATGTTTTATAATATAATTTTTGGTGATGATGTGATACCACGTGAAGAATACCAAAAACTGAACGAGGGTAAAGTGATCCGTAAAGTGTACAGTATGGACCAAAAATTGTTTAAGAGAAGAAGTGAATGAATTAGCTAATAGTTGTGCGGGATTTTTTTTAGGACACTCTCTGCAGAAAATTAAAGCAGACTTTTCCCGGGTTTGTGAAAGATGTTCTTTGACATGAGCAGGACACGGGATTATCATGTTCAACAATGATTGAAGACATGCATAATCTGTACATATTGAATGCAGAATGCTTAGACATGAAGGTTTCAAAAAAGAATGCTGACTCGTGCATTGGGCATCAGATCTTACATCTGTTCAGCTAGGGGCGCTTCTCTGCTCAATAGCGAGAGATGAAGGCTTTGTCCGGCCACTATATGGTTTTCTATTGCGGCATATTAAAGCCCATCCATCGTAGTTCTTCCATGTGTGGAGGATGACACGGCGGCAGCAACCCCACCCATTCTTTTAGGGCGTGTTTGGATTCATTGCAGGCCGCAGGCTGCATCGCAGCAGGGCTGCAGGCGCGGCGGGTGCGAGCAGTTGCTGCAGCCGCCTGTTTGGTTGTCTATGCATCTGGAGCCATCGTCATCGTCCTCCCCACGTCGCCGCACCAATTTCGCCGCCGTTCTCCAATCGCTGGAAGAGGCCACCGACGTCCTTGGCTCCACCTCGGGCTTCATCGCAGGAAGGGAAGGGGGAGGGCGGCGCGCGGTCGGATGGGACGGAAGAGGGGCGGCGCTTGGCGAGAGTTCCAAAGGCTGGGAGAGGAGAGGTGGTGGACAGCGCCAGCCGATGGGAGCGAAGGAGGAGCAAAGGCAGATCGGCCGGTGGCAGACGAGACCGAGTGGAGGGAGGGATGGCGGCCGACGGTGGAACAAAGGCAGATCGGCCGGTGGCAGACGAGACCGAATGGAGAGAGAAGAGATTGATTGGGATTCGGGAGAAAGAGCGAGCGAAGCGGTTGCACGAGAAAAACGCTCAATTCAGTCGTACCCCGGATGCAGGCTGAGGGGGCCATTTTGGCAGCTGGGCTGCACCCACCTAACCCAGCCCAGGAAACCAAACAACTGAACATATGCATTGCGGGTGCAATACAGCTGCAGGCAGCTCAACCAAACAACTTCTGCATGATGCACACAGCCAATTTATTGCAAAGTTAAAACATCTCAGTACAAAATTCACGAATCACACAAAGTGAAGACAAAAAAAAGTAAAATAAAACAAAGATCCTGAAGATAATTCCTATGCATCTTGTAATCTAGCAACAGGCCGCCAGCCAGCCAGGTTGGAGATATTCCGAGCGACCATCTCTAGCCGAGTGCACCCAGAAGCCAAAAACTCCCGCTTGTCCACAGGGAGGAGGAGGGACCAAAGGCGGATTAGAGCAGTGGCGCTGAAAATAACATGCAAAAAGTGAACAACTCTAGCCCTATTAAAAATAATATCATTTCGACAATTCCAAATAGCTCAACAGACAACAGACACTTCCACCTGAATGTGAGCCTTAGTCTTTTTTGTCAATCCCATTTAACCAATTCCCAAACAAATTAGAAATATTGGTAGGGGAGGCAAATTAAAGTCAAAGTAAATAATCGCCACACAAGTTGGGCATAGGGACAAGTGATGAATAAATGATGAATGGACTCCTCAAAGTCACAAAAACAACATTTCATACATCCTGTCCAGTTCCTTTTGGCTAGATTATCCTTCGTAAGCAACACTTTTCGGTCAAAAAACCACATAAAAATCTTAACTTTTAGGGGAATTTTTAATTTCCAAAGATAATACCGCGAGAAACCCATAGGACTATCCATTAGATCTCTGTACATAGTTTTAACCGAGTAAACCATAGAGGGAGTTAACTTCCACCAAAATCTGTGTGGCGTGGTGGAAAGATTAACCATCATTAATCGTTGGACTAAGTGCAACCAAGATGTCCACTTATTTCTAGTTAATAAACGTCTGAACTCAATGTTCAGGGGCACCGTTGATAAAACATCGGCCACAAGAACATTTTTCCGTTGCACAATGTGCGCCTTTTGTATTAAGAAGTAGTCAATAAAGTACTTACTCGCAGGAACAACGATCATGGAAGATGCGAATGTTTTTCTGGAGCCGGATGCTCCTCGATCAGGTCAGAAGGACGATGCCACTCTTAAGCTTACGAACCTTGGACGGGCAAGAATTTGGCCAAAAGGAATGCGCAGGTTCCTCTCGAGCCAGATGCTCCTCAGGGTCAGAAGCACTGCACGATGCCGCTCTTAGGCCTACAAACCTTGTCCTTCCAGTTTTCGCCCAAAAGTGGATCAAAGTGCCGTGTTCTTTAATAATTAATCAGAAATGTGTCGAATTAACTCACATATAACAGTTTTCTTTGGTTTGACTTGTATCGTGCTTGTATGGAGCAGCAGCAACAACAACAACTGTTTTATTCCCTGTTATCCACCATGCACGCACGGACGCCGACGAAAGCCCACGACAGAGTATAATCGCACGCAGCCACACTTGCCTGGAAGGGAATCCTATACGACCCATGCATGTACTATCGAGGGAACCTAAGGGCATCTCTCCAACAAGGGTACTTGGCAGGTATTTATACTCCTTTTCTTACTTTTTGAGCTGAGGTGGAATCAAAAGTTGAGAAAATGATTTTTTCTGCAAGATACCGCTACTACATGGGTAACGAGACTATTAAAGAGGATGATAGTGGGCCTGCTAGGAGAAAATCATAAAATAAATATCCTCTATATAATATATATAATAAAAGATAGATGAAATTTAAATAAAAAGATAACTGATGACATGGAGCTTACGTACACGTTGAAGATGCCCTAATAACCCCTGTCCCTCGGATCTGCCGATGCTGCTCTCAACTTCCCCGACTCAACTCCCAACTGGGCCGCGTCGCCGGATCGAACGATTCTCACCTGGGTCCACGCTGGGTCGGCATTACCTCGGCACTCGGCTGCTGGCCCTGGAAGCCGATGTTGCTCCCAAACTTGGTCTCCGGCAAGTTGGATAAGTCGGTGTCGAGGACGCCGCGGCAGTCCTCCTGGACGCGGACATCGAAGAGGCGGCACCCGGCTTTGGCGAGCTCCGAGCTGCTCGTAGACGGAAAGCGACACTGGCACGCATCCCGCTGCCGCGCCGGTGCAGGAGCCCGGGAACTTGGCCCAGAACGACGAGAGCCGCGTGGCCAGCGCATGCCTCTCTCTGTTGTTCTGGGCCGAGATCAAGCAGCCGGCCATGGGCCGTGGCGTCCAACGGCTGTTGAAATAAAGTGATTTTTTTTGGCAGCGTTGAAATAAAGTGATTTGTTGATCGTGAGCCGCTCAGAAAAAAAAGAGTTGATCGCGAGCCGGAGTCAGAAGATGTCCATATGCTAGTCGGCGTCACCAAGGCGTACCGCGCACATGAAGAGAGAGGCTGCACGGCCCAGGCGCAACGTCATGGGTGGCATCTGAATGACGTGAATTGCCAGGACGCACGCTGGATGAATCGTGCTAGTACTGGAGACTGGAGTACGTACGTGCCATCTGCTCTGTCTTATTACAAGAAACACTCTATTCATACTCCAGCACACTACGCCAAAAATGTTTTATTTTTAATTGCAGACGCTCCTTGCGGCCCAAACTCAATTGGGAGTGTAGTACTCCGTACCGTAGAGTGTACTGAGTAGCATGCACGCCAAATAGTTCAGCCCGTCTTGGAACCATGCATGCCGTTACCTCGTGCATGCGCGATCGATTCCCCGTCTATGGCGCCCACGCCCTACTACCACGCTGAATTCTACCATTCCCAAGACATGCCTAGGGTGCACCGCATTACGTTTACTCCCTGCACGCGGCCTCAATCGCAGCTGGATCGCGCGCGCTGGCTGGCTGGCTCGGCCCATCCGTGGGCGGCGCGGCAGAAACCTCTGAATTCCCTTCGCCTACGTACGTTACGATACGAAGCTTCCCCCCGTCTTCCGCCTCCTCAGTTCCCACCCCACCTGGGTCATGCAACTCAAATGCACCCAGTATTACGCGTAAAGCCGGCCGCTACACCGCCTTTTTAAAGCACGCGGTCGCCGGTCGACCTCACTAATTCACATCGTTCACACACAACCTAGTACGCACGCGCTCGCGCTGCGGGGTCGCTAGAGCCTAGAGGGAGGCCGGTCGAGCAGCTAGCTAGGGGCCGGTGGCATCAGTTGCCATCATGCAACCATGGGGCGGTGCCGCTCGCCGCGTCCTGGCCACGCCGGCGCCCCCGCCGATGCCGGCATCGGCATCCGCTCCGCCCTCGATGGACGCGCAGCGGGCGCACCTGGAGAGGGTGGTGGGCGTGACCACGACCGTGCTCTTCGTCGCCAGCGTCTCCTACGTCGCCTTCAGCGCGCTCTACGGCTGCATCCAAGCCGGCCGCAACAGGCGCGTCGTCGTTGCCGATGCCGACCCGGGAGCGGCGGCGCGGCCGGGGGAGGAGGAGGAGGAGGAGGAGACCAAGCGCGCGCTCGAGGGCCTCCCCGTGCAGGTGGTCGTCGTGCGCGACGGCGGCGGCGGCAGTGACCGGAAGGGAGCAGCAGATCAAGCGGTTACGGAGGAGGTGGACGGCGGCGAGTGCCCGGTGTGCCTGGCGGAGTACGAGGGCGGGGAAGAGGTGCGCGTGCTCCCGGCGTGCCGGCACAGGTTCCACAGGGAGTGCGTCGACCGGTGGCTGCTCACGCGCGCGCCCACCTGCCCCGTCTGCCGCGCCCCGGTCCCGCGCGTCAAGGAAGGCTGCGCGATTCGGCACGCCGACGCTGCCGGCATCGGAGCAGCAGGCGCGCTTCCTCCGGCGATGGCGATGGCGCCGTGAGCGTGGTGCACGCAAGGGCGGTGTTAATTCTGCAGTCTCTGCTGTAGCCCGTGGGAGTAAACCAATTAGTAGATCAATTTTGATGTGTTGAACATTTGACGATCCTAGTTACTAGTTGTTAATAAGGAAATTACTAATGATAGACCAGATAATCAGAGATACTACTTAAAATTCAGATTCTACCGGATTTGCTACTGCGCATTTGCTTGGAGCAGTTTGCAGTTTGAACTACTTTCAGTCAATTCGGTCTTCTTTGAGACAGCCGTGAACTTTCAGTCAATTCTGTTGCCACGGAATCTTGCATTGAGACCGGGTTTAGTGTGCTGCGTCCATTCCCAAATACTCCCTCCCTCAGTCCCTCGGTCTCATTTTAAGCCACGAAATATTATATTTATCTAAACTTTTTTTAGCTATATATATAGATACATTTATATTTGAACAAATCTGATTCATTTAATATGGGACTGAGGGAGCACGAAATACAGAATTTATAAACATACGAGCAGTTTAGGGTCTTAAACCTGTATTGCTGCCCTGTTTCCATGGGCTTCCTCCGGACGTGTCATACTCGTGTTCTGCTGCGTTGTGCCGTCGGGCTATTTTCAGTGCAGTCACATAGTCACTCTTTCACGATATGACGTCAGGCACAAGAGACTAGAAAATGTGTTCCAAAGCTTTCGGATATTCTCACGTTATTGAGCACGAAGCTTTTTCCAAAGAACGGGTGTGACCACAGCCGTGTGCCTTCTCACTCGTGTAGTTACTCCTGGCCATCGGGCCAACCCGGCATGGCCCAGGCACGGGACGGCACAAAATGGGTCCGTGCCGTGCCGGTTTGGCCCACAGGCCACATCTGAGGAAAAAGCTTGGGCCGTGGACATTTCGTGCCTGGCCCGGCGGCACGGAAGCCCGAAGGCCTGAGAAGGGCATGGTCGGGCTAAATAGGCCTGTTAGGGCTGTTTTGGCCCATTCGTTCTGCTAGGCGCTCTGACTCCGTGGGCTTCGTGGTACGCAAGGCTCCGTTGGCTCGTTTTCTCGCCGCGCAGACTGCTCTTGGCCCAAGATGCCAAAACTCCGCCTCGTGCTTTTTCGGTGCCGTTCGTGCGGTCATGCTGCTTCGAGGAAATCTGGTGCCTCATTCTAGCCAAGCTTATTTTCTGTGCTATCCCATTCCGGGCGATCTCGTGTCGTTCGTGCCGTGTCGGGTCCGTTCCCGTGCCGTGCTTGTCCCGATTTTTGCTGTGCCGTGCCCGTGCCAGCCCATGGGCTGGATCTCAGGAAAAAGCCTGGCACGTGGTGGGCTTCGTGCCTGACCCGGCCTGATTTGGCCCGTGCCGTGCCGTTCTGTGGGCCGTGCTTTTCTGGCATGCCTCGTGCCAGCCTGAAAAAACTAGGCCCGATGGCCAAGATTACGTGTAGTGCCGACGATTTAGGGGGGACGAGGGGGCGACACCCCCCCCCCCCGACAAATTAGCGATTCCTTTGTGATTAGCCTAATGAGGCTGTGATTTGGGCTAGCTTTACGCCATTCGCCCCCCGGCCCTTGGCCGTTATTCTCTGAAGCCCATCAATGAAAAGGCAGCCCAACTAGCCCCCCTAATCCTGATTCCTGCCTCCGTGCCCCCCCCCCTTCCGCACCCTCCTTGCCCCCTCTGCGCATCGAGGTTGATGGCGCTGCCGACCGCGGACGAGATTTTCTCCCCTGGATCGTCCTTCCTCTTCCTTGACCGCAGCGCCGCATATTTTTGTTTACCGCTGGCTTCGGGTAATTGCATTTCCTAGTCCACCTGAAAAATAGGTTTACCATTCCCTCCGATCCATAATAACGTTTTTTTCGAAAGTTTTGACTTAAGCCAGGAAAGAACCTCCAACAACAAAACAAGATCAAAATTGTTTTCTGAATGTTCTCTCCAATCTCATCAATGAGTATTCAAAGAAAGTACTTCTTTCTTTATTTTTTGTAAGATGGTTTAGCTTTGTCTTAATCAAAAACTTGTTAAAGTTTGACCAAGTCTGCTATACAAATCCAAGTCACTTATTTCCGGATGAAGTGAGTAGAAAAGAATCTACCTACATCTGATCAAGCTTAGCCAGGAGATGGCTCAACGAGATCATCCACGTGAGGATGAGCGGGACACGCACCGGGAGCTCGGGCGGGTGCCGCTGCCGCTCGCGGTGAGGGACTGGGGAGTATGAGAACTGACTTCTTACTTAAACAGATGGTAGGGGATTAATGAGATGACAGAAGATTAAACTCACCGTGCGTGGTGAGCGCCTCAGCCCCTAAGTTCGGTACCTTTTGATGTAACCAGAGCACCAGGCTCATCGCAACTTGCAACATGTGTCAGACAGTCAATGAGAGAGAGAACTTGCTCGTGGTAACAAATACGGCTTCTGCATCGACCGATGCACACATCCATGGTTAAGTAAGAGATGAAGTGCTGAAATCTTAATCCTTTTCTCATGAATTAAAACCAATGCAATCAGGACAACAAGATTTACTAGTTTTCTGGCTTGTGAAACCCCCCAATTCCGTGAATGCAAATCATAATTTACGAGCATATCTACTCCTACCACTTCTCCTTTTCTCTTATGCGATCAACCATAGGGGCACTTCGCTTTCTCTCCAGTTAGAAGAAAGAACTTCCAGACGACGGTGATCTTCTTTTACTTTTACCTCAGTACTCATATATCTGGAGATCCCACTTTGAGTGCACGTGAAATTGAAACCAAAGCATCTTTCAGCGTCGAACTCAGACACACCTCTTGTACGGTCTTCTTCCGCACGTCGATGGCAAGCACCCACGCCTTGCGATCCGTCCCTTGGTCATGATGTAAACAACATCATCGTCTTGCAAGCTCAGAGCAATGTCACACATGCTTCCGTCAAGGCCTTATCGTCCTTTCCTCCGTGATGCTCTCCAAGCAATGCAGGTTAATTGACATTATGGTTTTATAGAGTTAAGAAAAGTGCACATATGTTTTGTGTTAGTTCTTTACTGATGTTCAGTTGCCAGCATATACAATTTAAGTCACCTGATTTTTAAGAAATATGCCTTAAATCTCAGCCGACATTTCATAACCGTTATATTAAGATCTAAGGGTAATCCTCGTTCTCTCATCTCACACTTGCTATGGCGATGACTAACATATCGACTGATCTCAAACTAAAAAACATGCGATTTATCAATAGCAAAACCTTTTTTTCATGACAATAGAGTTCACACTCTGTTCATTTCGCTACACCAGTTTGTGCTATAAATGAATTCCTGGTTGCTTGCATAGAACATATTTTGTTGGAAGTCATCATCTGCCTTGCATTGAACACGTTCGGCGGGGGTCTAGGGCTGAAGTACTACGGCACCCATGGCGAGTCTTGTCCATTGTACGTACCTTGGTTTAAGCACAAGTACATTGAGTTTCCGGTAGATTTCAAAGATCTATTGTACTCCTATAATTAAAAGAAAATTAATCCGCGTGTTATTGTACTAGGAATCGACATGAACATATCATCCCATATATACCGGCCTTGACGTACGGCGGTACGGCCGGGTCCAAGTGGAACTCGATCGGCGGAAGCCCCAATATATCACCCGTTCGCCGGCTGTGTACTTCCGTACGCAGGTCATCCTCCAGCTTGGATCGATGACGATGGGACGTCGTCCTCGCCGTCGTCCGAAGCGTGAGAGCAGCAATGCCAGGGAGATCCCAATCGAGATTCTCCAGGAGATCCTCCTGAAGCTGCCGACAAAAGACGTAGCCCGGTGCTGCTGCGTCTCGAGGCCATGGCGCGCCGCCGTGGCCGACCCCACCTTCCGGGACCTCCATGCCGCCAGCTCCGCCGTCGCCTCCATGGCCGACGCCGCCGAGGTCCTGCTCGTTTCCGAGACCGAGAAAAGCGAGCCCGGCCGGAACGGCGACCACACCGAGGCCAGCATCTTCAACGTGGCCTCAGGAAACGCCATGTGCCACGTCGCCGTCCCCCGTCCTTACCGCCTCGCCAACGTCTGCCACGGCTTCCTCTGCTTCGTGCACTGCGCAGGCGCCAAGGCGCCGGCGGTGGTGTGCAACCCCGTCACCGGCGAGACACTGACGCTTCCCGGCCACCTCCGCTTGTTGGCAAGAACGACGGCCATCTCTTCGCCTTGGGGTTCAGTCCGGCCACCCCCAGGGTGTACAAGCTCTTCCGGCTCTCGTTCCCATCCTACTCGTATTCCTCCAGGAAGCTTGTGCACATGGACGTCTACACCTTGGCCCCAAGTGACCATCAGCCGGGCGGCGGCGTCGGGTGGCGGCGAGGAATCTCTCCTCCTTCTCCTCCCCGTGTCGCCCAACCAGGACCGAATCTTGGCCGCCGGCACTGATCGACGGGAAGCTACACGTGATGACAGCCGGTTGGAATTTGAGGCATCAGGGGAGTGATAATACCCCAAAAAGAATATTCGTTATCGACGTGCGTACCGAGACGTGCCGCACCTACAGACTCCCGGACTGCTCCGAGGCCACGGCATATAAAAAGGAGCTAGTGGCCACCTTCGAGCTCGACGGCCGGCTGTGCTTCGCCGCGCACATCCTCTCACGGGACTTCCTCATGTTCATCCACTTCTGGGTCAGGACCCCGTCGGCGCCGGCTGATCAGGACAAGGACGTGAACGGCGGCAACAAACGGCCACCGTGCTGGGAGCTGCTCTACAGATTCGAGATCGAGGGACCCATCTGCGCCGACAGGCCTTGGGGCGTCTGGTTCGACAAGCCAGACGCTCTGCTACATGCATAACAACATCTTGCACAAGTACGACACGGGGCGGCGGCGAAGCTCGCCGACGCCGTTGACCTCGGACCAGGGACGACGACCAGTACTGATGCGGTGGGACCAGCGACTCCAGCTCCCCGACACTCGATTATTCCCGTCGGAGCGCCGGTGGAACATCTGCAGGGGTTACCGTCCGTCCTTGCTCTCACCTCTCACCTTCGCGTTTCCGCCCCCGTCCGAAGAGGACGGCCGGGTTAATGGACACCGATTCGAGCACGCCCTGCTACGTGTGCTACGATGCAACGGGGGAATTAGTACGAAGGAAGAAAGCAATGAAAGGTAGTTACAAGGGCCGGAGCGACCGGAGCTCAGGCGACTGAGAATTACGGAGTATTAGTTTCTCAGTCTATGATAACCACGTCGACCTGAAGCTTTCTTTATTCTTGTGATTAGTATTTGGTGTTTGTGTTATTTTCTCCATACAACATGATGGCCTTCCTACATACTCCGTATTGCACATTGCGTCTGCTTAAAATTCAACTTGCACTGCCACCGAAGTTAGCCAGCTTCTCTCACTCAGCTATGAAATTTTAGCCCAATACGTGAACAGTCTGAATGAAATCAAAGTTTTAATAGGAAAGAGGTATTTTGTGGATTAAGAAGAGACCTTGACAATAACTGTAATTAATAACAATGAATCATAGAAACACACACAAAAAAGTTAGTAACATTTTGTGCAATTAGTCTCAAGGATGTGCAACTTATCCTAATTGCACATTCATAACATTAGAGTTGCAGAACCGAGTTTAGCTTCAGGTGGTCTGATTCCTTGTGGTGGAAATAGCCCACTCAGATTCAAGTTCTAGACTTGACATGGGTGTCATATTTTTCTGGATTATTCTACTCCCTCCGTCCCATATTAAGTGACTTTCTATTACATGTATCTAGACGCTTTTTAGAAATAGATACATCCATATTTGAACAAATTTGAGTCACTTAATATGGAACGTAGGGAGTAGTATTTAACCAGCGCTAGGCACCTGTGGTGATGAAAGATCGGTATGGTCGACTAGAGGGGGGTGAATAGACGACTAACAAATTTTAGTTTTTCTTTTTCTTTTCTTGAAAGATACGACACTTGATCCTAAGGCTCACTAGATTCTCTAAAGTGAATGCAACCCTAGTATAAAGTGTAATAGCCGAAGCAACAAGATAAACAATATAACTTGCAAGAACGTAAACAGGTGAAATTGATACCACACCGGAGAAGAAAATTTGACTCCAGAGTTCTACCTTTTGAGAGGTGTACGTCTCCGTTTGGAGGAGTGCTCTACCACAAAGGTAGAGGTGCCACAAAAGCTTACTCTATTCTCCTCTCACAACACCACAAAGACGAGGTTAGCTCCACTAATGGCTTCCTTGAGGGCGAAGACCGGACCCTTACAAACTTGACCGGGGCACCACTCCACAAAGCTTGGAGGCTCCCAATCCAACCCTCGAGCTCGTCACACCAAGGAGGAGCTTGAGGCGACAGCTTTTGTCGAGGGTTCCCAAAAACCCAAGAGAAACGAAATCACAAAGTGAACAAGGGAAATCAACTTTTTGACTTGGTGACATCCTAGATCTCAATCTTCTCTTCCTATTATCAAAGTATTGTCTTGGGAAATCAACTAGGGAGAGAGATCGAGGGAGATCTTGTGTTCTTGGAGTTAGAGAGTGTCTGCTCTTGGCTTGTGCTCGGACAGAAGACCGTTGGGGACGAAGGGGTATATAAATGGGGTCCCCAAAATCGAACCGTTATGCATTGTCTGTCTTAGGCCGGAACTTCCGGTTGACCCGAACTTCCACTGAGCAACCAGAACTTACGCATATTCCGAGGGGGATAACCGAGAGCACCCGGAAGTTCACCCGGAAGTTCAGGCGGAACTTCCGGTGCCCGGAATGCTAGGATCTCTGGAATTGTAAATTGAAGTTAGGTTTCTACTGTCACTTTTTGGGTAGGCTTTTTAGTGGGTGCAATATATGAGTCTGTGTACGTGAAATTGATTCACACATTACCTTCCCGTGTGGATTCACTCTTAATAGTATGGATGTCCTACGAGTCAAATCAATCAGAAAAAGCCGCTAACACCGCTACGCTTCTTTCCATCTTGAGGGTCCACTGATCGTCTTGTGCCAAGTTCTTAATAAAATCTGAAATGCTTAGCACACGATTAGATAACACACCATGTTGTCATCACCACCAAAACCACTTAGGAGAGAAATGGCCTTTGACGTGACTTCATCAATCTCAATCTCAAGATCTGTCAGCTCAGTCTTTCGGAATTGCTCATAGTGGTGAGTATACGTGTGTGTTGTGAGTGTCTCCTTTTGTACTAGGTTTCTAAAATAAAAAAACCTTAGAGTTGGACATATATTATATACGAAGATATAACTTTTAGAAGCACCTGGCCGAAAATAGGAGCCTGTCAAAACAAGAATATAAAATTACGAGGCAAGATAAATAATACTAAATTGAAAAAAACACTAAGTTGCAGCTGCAAAAATAAGCACGAAATTTCACTTATAATTATTTAAAAGTAAGCACAAAAGTTACACTTACAATTATTAAAGCTAGGTTGTGCTTGCAAAAAGTTGGCACGCAAATTAAATTTGACTGCTGACAATTACACTTGTATTTTTAATAAAAATTTACACTTAAATTTACTAAAACTAGGTTGCATTTGCAGAAACATAGACTACTAATTGGAGATTAAGAAGAAAATAACAAAATTACACATAATTATTAAGCTAGCTTGCGGTTGCAAAAATCAGCATGCAAATTTCTCTTGTATTATTTTGCTGGAAACACTAAGTTGTGATTGCAAAAAAAGAAGAAGCACAAAAAGACACTTGTACAATTATGAACTACAAACTAGAGACTAATAAAGATATGAAACAAAATCACATTTGTATTTATTGAATGTCGAAGCCCGAGGCGTAGACAACGGGGGTGAGCGGCACCCCCTTTTAGGTTCGGCAGAGGGCGTCGGGGATCAATCCGGCGATCGCCGGCGAAGCCAATGTCAAGCGTGAGGATGCACACAATCGTTTTTACCCAGGTTCGGGCCACCCTGAGGTGTAAAACCCTACGTCCTGCTTCAGCGTTCTTATTAGCCAGTGAATAAGGGTTTACAGGTTGTCGGGGGGAGTTTCCGGGCGTTCTCTCCTTTTCTGCTAAGAGCTACTTGCTATTTCTGGCCAAAACTAGTAAAAAAGAACCGAACCCCCCCTCCCCCCCCCTCCCAAGACCGTTGGCGGGAGTCCTCCTTTTATACTCAAGGGGATACCATAGGTGCCTCGGTGCATGGGTGACAAGTGGCGAACAAAGAACTAGGGCAGCTTGTCCTTGGTGTGCTGGCTTGCATGCATGATGAGTAGCCCTGTAGCTAGGGCGCTGCATGCCTAGAATTCACACTGGGCCAGTCATTATAGGCTGACTGGACGGGGAATCCCCTTTCTGTCAGAGCATTTAATGTTTGCTTGTGCTTCACTCCTCGCCCTGACGAGCCCTGCGCACAGGGAACCCGCCGAGCGGCCACGTGGCGTCATTGTCCTGCCCGCTTGGTCCCGCTCCTGTAACGGGTGCCTGCGCCCGGGAACGCCCTTCCCGGGAAGCGCCCAGGCGGGAATTCTCTTGCTGCCCTCCAGGGCAACCCCCGCAGCCCGGCTAGCCCTGCCGAGCTGGTGACTTGCCGGGCAGCTTGTGCGGTGCTGCCCGGGGTGCGATCCTTCCGGGGAGCAGGCGAGGTGGCCCACGCGTCATGCGGCGGCGGTACCCCGGGTGCCACTGGTGCGACAGTAGCCCCCGGGCGTGGGCCGGCAACGCCTATTCCCGGGTGAAATCTTCGCTGGTCGGTTGCCGGGCTACGCCCTTAACCGACGCGTGGGTCCTGAGCCGTTTCGGGTCCCTGTCTATGCGCTGCTCCAGGGACTCTGCCGTTACGGGCAGAGTAGTGGGCGCGATTTCCGCGCTAACGTCCCCCTTTAACGCGGGTGGTTAAGGCCACGCCCTGCACTACCCTCTTGAAGCTTAGTTATCCCGAGCGCACCCGTAGGGTGCGGATGTGACCGTTGCTTAGCGCCGAGCGTTATAAGACCCGACCGCTGCGCTGAGGAGCAAACACTTAGCCCCCCAGCCCTTCCTCCTCATCCCAAAGCTTCCTTGTGCACCTGAATTCTGCTAGCTTCCGCCCACGTTCCCCATGGCTCCCACCGCTCCCAGGAAAGGGAAAGGCTCCAAAAGTTCCGCGGCCGGCAAGAGCGAAAAGGCTCCCAAGAAGCCCATCTCGGAGAAGGACCAGAAGAAACGGGCGCTGAGGGCCACGCACGCCTTCTTCCGGCCCGGCTACAATGGCGAGGGACTGGACAAGGTCCGGCGCGCCGTCGCCTCTCGGTTCAATGAGTACTGGGAGACTCTCATCTTCCCCGTCGGCGCCGAGCATCAGGAGAACGACTTCCGGGTGTTCGCGCGCTTCATCCTCGCCGGGTTGGTGCCTCCATACTCCTTGTTCCTCCACGCGCTCATGGAGGCGTACCAGCTTCGGGTGGCGCAGCTCCACCCCACCTCTTTCTTCCTCCTCGCCGTCTTCCAGTTCCTCTGCGAGGGGTTCGTCGGAGTGATGCCGTCGGTGGCATTATCCCGGCACTACTTCTACCCGCGCGTCGAGCAGGCGGAGGCGATGTCGTCGGGGGTGGTGTTCCGTGCCCGCGATCGGATGAAGTCAGAGTTCATCGTCCGGTCGGAGAAGAAGATCGATAAGGAATGGCGCGCGGACTGGTGCTGGGTTCGCGTGGAGGAACCCGAGGAGTTCATCTATGCGCCTACCAAGCTGCCGGTGACCAACGGCAGCTGGCGGGACCGTTACAGCCGTGACGCTGAGCTCCTCCCCATCGTTGAGAGGATCAAGGCCCTGCGGCTAGCGGGGCTCACCGACCTCGACGTGGCGCGCACCTACATCAGTCGGCACATCGCGCCGCTGCAGCTGCGCTCTCGCCCCGTGTGGATGTACACGGGGCCCGGGGACACCACCCGCCTCCAGAACGGGGGCATGGCCCCGGATGCGATCTGGGCGTGGGTGAAGGGATCACCGGCGAAGATGCCCCCTTCACGGAACTGCCGCCGGGGGCTCCCTCCCTCCACGCCGACGTCCAGGGGGTGCACCACATCATCAGCAGCTACCCGCCCCACAATGAGTGGGACCTGATGTCGCAATCCCCCGCTCGGACCCCGCGACCCCTTCCACCCGCAACCCGTGGGAAGCGGGTGGTCGAGGAGAGTGAGGGAGAGTCGGAGCTCAGCTGGCCCGACCTCGAGTCTTCTGGTGACCAGTCGGGTCAAGTTGCCGGGACCCGAGCGGTCCTCCCCGTGACGGAGGAGGAGGAGGACGAGGACGACACACCCCTGATCCTGCAAAGATCAAGAGCGCCCGCAGCAACGGCCAACTCTGCCATGACCGCAAGCGCCGCGGCGGCTTCCGCGGCGATCGGGGGTGCGGCAACCCCACGGGCGCCCACGGCCCCGCCCAAGCGGGGGCTCTTCCGGGGCTACGAGTTCAAGCTCAACCCCCCGAAGGACGGCACCCCGACGGGAGCCGGCAAGAGGGGGAGGGCCGACTGCCCACCCGCCGTGCCAAGAAAGAAACCGCGCACCCGGGCCAGCGTCAGTGTCGAACCGGCTCGCGCGGGGGCTGGCAGCGCCGCCCACGCGCCTGCCGCCGACCCAATCCCAGTGGAGGAGGAGCCGGCAACAGGTACTGATCCCTCTTCTGGTTTCATTGTTTATGTTTCCTCTGCCCACTGACCCGCAACCGTACCACCTCCCTGACCCGAAGGCGAAATCCAGCTCGCGGCGGGCGGCCCGGCAGCAGAAGCCGGGACAGAGGGGGGGGGGGGGGAAGGCTCCTCCCGCAAGCACAGCGGCCCCGCAAGGTACTCTCTCAGAGCTTCCTCGCGTCCGTCGCCGGGTACCTCAATTTAGCTTTAAGTTCTAATTTTTTCTTTGTCGCAGCCCCCACCGCGCCCGCAGCAAGAATGGGCAATGCGGTGGTCGATCTCGGCAGCAACTTTGAGGATGCGGAGATGAGGGAGGAGCCGGAGGCGGCTCCCGCGCCAAGCTCCACCGCGCCGGACACAACGGTGGCGGCGCCCACCGTCGCTACTGAGACGGGGCTCGGTGGTGCGTCCTCGGCGACGCAGGCCGAAGGCGTGGATCCCGCGGCCACCCAGCAAGAGGCGTCTCCTGCCGGGGGCGCGGCAACTCCACCAGCCCCGCAACCTTTGGGCCCGGGTGTGGAGGATGCTGCGGCAGGGGAGCAACAGGTGGCTCCGCTGCAAGTGGACGACGCTCCCACCGGCCAAACAGTGGTGGCGGGGGTCTCGTCATCATCTGCCGTTACCTCTGGCCCAGACCTCGGCATCTGCCCAATCACCTGGGACCCAAGCATCTACGATCAGGGGCACCAGTTC
Organism: Brachypodium distachyon; assembly: GCF_000005505.3. Lineage (NCBI taxonomy): Eukaryota > Viridiplantae > Streptophyta > Magnoliopsida > Poales > Poaceae > Brachypodium > Brachypodium distachyon. The sequence continues at coordinate 41,532,913 of NC_016134.3, read as the reverse complement.
CTTGACGCCATCAAGGAGCAGTAGCTGGCGTTCGTCACCTCATTCAACCAGGTGAAGGAGCGCCACGAACTCGCGAAGGGCCAGCTCGGCGAAGTGCGGCAAGCCGTCGAGAGGGAACGGCAAGAGCTCTCCCGGCTACGGGAGGAGACGCGCCTGGCACCAGGGATGAAACCGCAGTGCCGGTCGTCCCCGAGGCGAAGCTCCATCGGCAACTGGAGGGCCACCGCGCCGAGCACCAGTAAGCTCTGGACTCGCTGGCTGCGGCGCAGGAGAAGGCCAACAAAGAGCACGAGGAGGTGCTCGCTACGGCCCAAGCTCACCTAAACGAGAAGAGCGAGCTGGTCAGCAGCTACCTCTCCCAGCTCTAGGGGCTGCGCACCAAGCTAGAGGGGCAGACCAAGGCCGCGGAGGACGCGGCAGCGGCGTTGGCACGGCGAGAGAAGGAGCTCAATTCCGCCAAGGAAAAGAGCACCCAACTCGAGTCCGAATTGGGCACTGCACGGGGCGAGCTCGTCAAGATTGGCGAGGACAACGTGGCCAAGGCCACGGAGATCTTGCGGCAAGCGGACTCCTCCGCCAGGCCAAGCACGTTGTGGCGCTGGCACGCGGCAACCACGCCACGCTGGTGGAGCAGCGCCAGAGGGAGACCGTGAAGCTGCTCGGGATCGCCCGGGCGGTGCGTGACCTGCTACCGCGGTTCGAGCTGCAGGCCGCGAAGGACGCTGATCCCGTTCTTCTCCGACATGGTGGGGAAGCTCGGGGCGCTCGACGTGCGGATCTCCAAGTTCTGCGACGGGGAGATAGCCTCGTGCGCTAGGGAGATCGCTGAGACGATCCTCCCTCGGGTGCACCTCCACCACCCGGACTTCCCCTTCGAGACGCTGCTGGATGCCTGGTCGGACAGCGAGGACAGCCCTACTCATTGCAAGGGGGTGAGCAGGTTCATCGAGGAGGTGGTGGACTGGATGCAGAGGAAGCCGGAGCCAGAGCCGGAGCCCCCAGCTGAAGACCCCGGCAACTAGTCGCCGCAGCCCCCTGCCGGTCCTCGTTTTATCTTTGTGTCTTTGTTATTGATTCCTGCAAGTATCACGCTTGGCGCCGTTGAACAATTGATGTTTTATTAGTCTATGTAATCGTTCACTGTTTCTATGAATTTCGCTTTTTGGTTCTATTTGGTACTTGCTTCTTGTTCCCGGAATTGACTCGTGGGGTGGATCTTCTGGCCTTCGTGTGTTATTCTTTGTATTGCCGGGGACTCGCGCGTCACACACTTAAACGGACCAGGGACCCGGGACGGACCCGCAGTGCCGACCTGGGGTGAAGTAGCAGTGGCGAGCCACTCCGTTTGCGGGATAGCTACTCCCAAGCACGCGCCCACGGGACGGACCCGCAAGCCGCATAAGGAGCGCACTCCTCTCACAAGCGTCCTTCTAACACCCCAGCCACACGCAGGACTCGAGCCACACCAACGAGCCAATGTTAAGTGTCAGAAAGCTAAGTGGCTAGGATCATGCACTTAGCTGTCTGTTCTCGCACTTGGAACGCTTGCTGGAGGGATGCGGCAGGAACGCTGTGGCGGGGCTGCCGTCGGCGCCAAGCACTGATGGCGGCTCCACCACAGCGTCTCCGTGGCAGCCCTCGCCTTGGAACCACGTTAGGAACACCCGCTGGAGGGATGCGACAAGGGCACAGCGGCAGTGCACCCATCAGCGCTGATGGCATGCACCAGCACCGTGCCTCCGCGGCCTCCCTCGCCTTCGCAGCTATCTTCTTAGCTTCGCTCGGAGTTGCTCCATGGCCACCACACCCTTTTATAGGCGCGGTGAAGAATCTCGCCACCATTCGCGTTGAGTCACCGCGGCACACGTGGCGACACCCTCCTGCAGCAAGAACTTTGAAGTGCGGTAAGAACCTCGAAGCGGTCGCCATGCACCATTGGCTGCCGCTAAATGACACGGCCCGTGAGCGCTCCACGAGCATCACAGTGCGCGCAATTCCGTCCTTGTCCTGCATGTCAGATTCTTACCGAGCCCAAGATGCTACAATTTTTTTTCGAAATGCACGAAAAAAGACGCAACACAGATAGAGCACAGGTAACCCTCCTGCCTCCCAACCCCGGGCACAGAAGGGTCGATGCCAAACTTGGGTGTGAGCACTCTTCCATTCCAGGACACAGCTTCTGCGTGATGCGCGTTGCGGGGAGCCCGGCAATGGCATGGGCCCGTGCCGGAGCGATCCGGCAACGGGTTTTTGTTTTCGAGGCTCCGGCAGCCCCCTGCTCACAACCAAGGATGGAACGAGATTTCTGTGCACCTAAAGCAGGAGAAAGAAGAAAAAACATGCAAATAATCGAGACAACTTGAAACTCAGAGGAAAGCACTTATCTTTATTCATAGAAACTAGCGGTTTACAATCAGGGGTTGCCCGGCTACACTAGTTCGAGAGGCATGCTGCCGGAGCATCACCTGTGGGTCGGGCTCTGCCGTTTCACCGGTAGAACTTACACAAGTGCTCAAGGTTCCAACTGTTTTGCACCGGCAAGCCTTCTTCAGTTTCCAGCTGGACAGCGCTCGGCCTGGTTACCTGCACTATCCGGAAGGGGCCCTCCCATTTTGGAGCCAGCTTGTTCCCGGCCTTCGTTCCTTGTATCCGGTGCAGGACAAGGTCTCCGATCTCGAGCTCCCGGGGACGGACCCACCTGTCATGGTAACGGCGGAGTCCCTGCTGGTAGCGTGCAGCCCGCACAGCAGCTCGGCATCGAAGTTCTTCGATGAAGTTTAGATCATCAACCCTCTGCTCGTGTTGGCTATGGTTGCCGTACGCGCGTACCCGAGGGGATCCATGCTTGAGCTCGAGGGGCAGCACTGCTTCTGCCCCGTAGACTACGGCGAAAGGGGTTTCATCCGTTGCCCGGCTAGGTGTGGTCCTGATCGACCAAAGCACGGGCTGGAGTTCCTCAATCCAGTGCTTCCCGTGGCCTTTGAGCTTGTCAAAGGTTCGCGTCTTGAGCCCCCGTAGCACCTCTGCGTTGGCCCTCTCCGCTTGCCCGTTGCTCCTCGGGTGAGCAACAGACGCGAAGTGGATCTTGGTGCCCATGCTCCCGCAGTAGGCTTGGAGTGCTGCGCTCGTGAACTGTGTGCCGTTGTCGGTGATGATGTTGTTAGGCACACCAAACCGGCACACGATGCCCTGGAAGAACTTGACGGCTGCCTGGGCGGTCACCTTCCGCACTGGTTCCACTTCTACCCACTTGGAGAACTTGTCGATGGCCACGAGCAGATACTCGTAGCCGCCAACCGCTCTCGGCAACTTGCCGACGATGTCCAGCCCCCAGACCGCGAACGGCCAGGAGGATGGAATGACTTGCTAGGCTTGCGACGGCTGGTTGCTCTTCTTCGCATGGAATTGACACGCCTCGCATGTCTTGACCAGTTTCTCGGCATCGACTAGCGCTGTAGGCCAGTAGAAGCCGTGCCGAAAAGCCTTGCCGGCCAGAGCCCGGGAGGCGACATGGTGGGAACATGTGCCTCAGTGTATCTCTTCCAGGAGTGCGCGCCCTTCGTCTTGTGGCACGCAGAGGAGCTTCACTCCATTTGCACGCCTCCGGTAGAGGTTCCCATCCACCAGGGCGTACATCTTAGCTTGCCGGGCTACGCGTTCCGCGGCAACGTCATCTTCCGGGAGGGCTTCCCCCTTCAGGTATCCACCGCCCAACGCGGGGTTTCCCTGCTCATGCATGCCGCTACATCAGCAGCATGGACCTTCGCTGTTGCGGGGTTTCCTTCGGGTGCCGAGGGGGCTTCCCCGACAGCCGGCTTGGGGGCAACCGAAGGCGCAGTCTGTCAGTGCCAAAACACCCCCGCCGGAACCTTCCGACGCTCTGCTGCTAACTTGGACAGCTCGTTAGCCGCGAAATTATCCTTGTGCTTGACGTGCTCGAACTGCAAACCCTTGAACTTGCGTTCCAGCTTGCGGACATCATCCACGTATGCTGCCATCAGCGGGCAGTCGCAGTCCTTGTTAACCTAGTTGATCACGAGTTGGGAATCCCCGCGAACCACCAGGTGCTTGATATCAAGGGCGATCGCAGCCCGCAACCCAACGAGCAACCCTTCGTACTCAGCCGTGTTGTTGGTGGAGTTGGGGAAGTCGAGCTGGATGGCAAACTTCAGCTGGTCTCATGTGGATGACTCGATGACGACTCCAGCGCCAGCTCCCTGCAGGCTGAATGCGGCGTCAAAGTACAGGATCCAGTGGCCTTCGTCCAGCTTACCAGGCAGGCTGGTCTCCGGCTCTTCTTCTTCAACGCCCGTCGAAGTCCACTCCGCAACGAAATCAGCCAGAGCCGCACTCTTGATGCTCTTGGTGTTGGTGAAGTGCAGGTCAAACTCGGACAACTCCATCCTCCATTCGGCCACCCTTCCGGTGGCTTCACGGTTGGTGAGGGCCCGCTCGAGGCAGAATCCCGACACCACCGTGACACGCTGCGCCTGGAAGTAGTGGCGGAGCTTGCGTGATGCAAGCAGGATCCCCAGCAAGAGCTTCTGCACTTGCGGGTACCGCGTGCGGGCGTCACGTGGCACCGTGCTGATGAAGTACACCGGGTGCTGCACGAGCCACCTGCGCGGTGTTGACGCTGCCGGCTCGACGTCAGTTCTCGGGTCCGGGGCGGTTGCCGAGGCTAGTTCAACCCCCTACCCCGCAAGCTCAGCCTCCGGGAGGTCTCCCTCTCTCTCAGCAACTAGCACTGAGCTGACCACTTGGTCAGTCGCCGCTAGGTAGAGTAGCAGCGGCTCGCCCGGCTTGGGGGCGACGAGGATCGGCGGCGACTTCAGGTACTGATTGAAATCCTGGAACGCCGCCTCAGCCTCGGGGGTCCAGTCGATTGGGCCCTTCTTCATCACCCTGAAGAAAGGGAGGGCGCGCTCGCCAAGCCTTGAAATGAAACGTCCCAGCGTGGCTACGCAGCCGTTGAGGCGACGCACGTCCTTCACCCTGCGGGGAGCCTCCATTTTCTCGATAGCTTCTATTTTCTTTGGGTTGGCTTGAATCCCCCTGTGAGAAACCAAGAAGCCCAAAAGCTGCCCCGAGTCTAAACCAAAGGTGCATTTCTCAGAGTTCAACTTGAGCTTGATCCTGCGGAGGTTATCAAACGTTTCCCGCAGGTCATTAATCAGCGAGTCACCGCGCTTTGACTTGATGACGATATCATCCATGTAGGCATCAACGTTTCGGCCTAGCTGGGATCCCAAACACTTGCGTAAAGCACGCTGGAATGTTGAGCCCGTGTTCTCAACCCGAATGGCATGCACGTGTAGCAGTAACAGCCAACCGGGGTGATGAACGCCGTTTTTTCTTCGTCTTCGACTGCCATCTTAATTTGATGGTAGCCGGAAAAAGCATCCAAAAAACACAGCAAATCACAACCGGCAGTAAAATCTACTATTTGGTCAATGCGAGGTACAGGGAAAGGATCTTTAGGACACTCACGGTTAAGATCAGTAAAATCTACACACATGAGAAGTTTATCCTCCCCCTTGGGTACTACTACAGGGTTAGCTAACCAAGTGGGGTACTGTACTTCCCTGATAGCCCCCGCAGTTTTAAGCTTGTCCACTTCTTGCTTGATGAAATCTTTGCGCTCCTGTGCTTGCCGGCGGATCTTCTGCTTGACGGGGCGGACGTTTGGACGCACTGCGAGTCGATGCTCGATCACCTCCCTAGGGATCCGGAAAGGTCCGACGGTTCCCAGGCGAACACGTCGGTGTTCTCCCGGAGGAAAGTGATTAGGGCGCTTTCCTATTTGGCATTGAGGTTCGCACCGACGGTGACGGTACGCTCCTCGTTGCCGGCTTGGAGGGGCAGCTTCTTCACCTTGGCAGACTCTTCCTTAAGATTCTGGCCCTTGCCTGGGCACGAGTTCGAGCCTACGCCTCCCCCAGCAAGCTCTTGCGGGGTAGTGCGGGCCTTCTTCGCTGCGGGGCGATCGCCCGGCAACGAGCCTTTGCTTCCGGCGACGTCCTCGTCACCGGAATCGGCTGCGGCGGCGGCCTTGACAACCTCGCCAACACATCAGGCTATGTCCTTGAGATCGCACCTGATGGAGAGGACTACATACGTGGACGACATCTTCATCATGCCGTAGGCGCAATGAGTCGCCGCCATGAACTTGATCAGCGCCGGCCGACCTAGGATCCCGTTGTATGGCAACGGGGTGTGCGCCACATCGAACACAAGGTGCTCGGTCCTGAATGCTTCCCGGGACCCGAAGGTAACCGGCAGCGTAATGCGCCCGAGAGGGCGCACGATCTCGGGGTTCACTCCCCGGAATGGGTCGGTGGGCTTCAACTGCTCTAGCGGCAGCTGAAGTTTCTCCACCAACTTGGCGGACAGGAGGTTCAACCCCGCTCCGTTGTCCACCAGCACCTTGGTCACCGTCACATTGTTGATGATCGGTGAGACCACGAAGGGTAAAACCCCTGAACCCAGCTGCCGGGCTGGGCGACCGTCGGCGCTGAAGGTGATCAGCACGTGCGACCACTTCAGCGGCTGTTGTGCCTCCATGTCCGGCAACAGCGCACACACCTCCCAGGTAAGGTGCTTCACCGCGGCATGGGATGAGAGAGCGTAAGCTCCCCCATGGATGCAGGCGACGCCGCGGGGCTCCTGAAAGCCGGGCTCGTCGCCCCCGCTGCAGTCGGACTCGCGTTGCTCCTCAGCGTGAGCCTTGTCTCGTCCCCAGGGAGGGCATTCCCTGGCGGCACGGGCCTGGCCGCGTCTCCCCTGGGCTCCCTCTCTGTCGGCGCCCCTGCCGGCAGGCTTCGGTGTAAAGACCCCAGGACCGGAATTATGCAATTTAGCCCCAAATTGCTATCCCTTACATAATTCAAGCCTCATGTTCTTAACCTACGATAAACACTTCAATACATACATGCATTAATGTGCTCACCGCAGGATTTTTCAACATGAATATCATTACCAAAACTCTACAGAAGAGAGTAATTACAAAACTCATACAAGGAGCAGAATAACAAATATTACAACGAGAGGACACATGTCCCAACGTTACATCATTACATCAGCGGAAGTCGAACTATGCCCGAGTACGGTCAAGAATACAGCATGGCCTGAAAAGGCTGGAAGCTGGAAGGAAACCCGCCACGAGTCTTAGAACCCTGATCTGGATCTCCTGGCTATACATCGAATCCAACGTCGTTCTTCACGAAGATGCTAGAGGCTCACCTGCTCTGCTGGAACCTCTGAAGAAAACAACGTTGCAAAGCAACTGAGTACAAAGTACTCGCAAGACTTACGGGAAGATCTATGCTAGTATGCAACATGTCTCAAAGGAGGGTAAAGTGGGGTTATGCAGCAGCAGATATATCTGGAGACACACACTGACATCGTCTAAATGGAGGATAAGAAGCGTCTACTAAGTGAGGTGATTAACCTATTTACTAAACACCAAACAACACAATCCTCATATCACCTCCTCAACACCCTGTGAGGAAGCAATCCAAAGGACACTCACACTGAAGCAGTTTTAAGCATATCCATGATTAAGCCTAATTACTACTCAAGTTTAAGAGATTAATTTGGTTAAGTTCTCTATGATCAAGTAATGACCAACCAAGTCGTCCATAACCGCGGACACGGCTTTCCGAAAGATTTATCCCTGCAGGGTGTGCCAATTTACCCGTACACGTTCGTCCAACCCTTATTGCCACTCGAGTAGGAACATACAAGAATATGTGTCGGCAGGATTGGGCGACACGACGTTTCCAAGCCCCAGAACTAATCCAGGGAACCACCCAACTGAGTCTAATCCGAAACGAGAGCCTGGCCGAAGCGTCGTACGGACTCAAGAGTTGCGGGAACAGCTGGTAGTGGTTCAGTGTCCGCAGAATGACCACTCCAGACGTGTGTCGCAGTCCTATATGTATGCAAAGTATCAACAAATCTCCAAACACAACACCAGTGTATATGCAATATGCCAAATGGAACGCCCGAACTATGTGGCCCCTGGAAGAGCTATGAAACGAGTACTAAGCCGAGGGGGAACCCATATATTCTCCCACGAGCGGATCGCGCGAAGTTTTTTGGGTCGGCGAAAACGAGAACCCAGTCCTTAGGTCGGCGCCAATGGAACAAATCACCAATGCGTTAGAGCACGGCCTCCCATCGTTGCCTTGTTACAATTTAATATCATATCACAGTTTAATAATTGCAATTTAGAACATAAAGTAACATGTGGATGTAGCAATTGTGGAACTCCAGATATAAGAACACTAGACTCGCAACTAAGCATGACATCTAATGACCAAGATGTAGGGCAACAACAAACATGTGACATGGTATTAGGACAAGTAACAAGACAAAGGTATTTGAGTAGAGCTGACTAAAAGCCATGCAATCCTAGAGGCATCGTGATAAGAACTGAGAACGTAACTTAATGCAAAATTGAGGGAGAAGCAATAGGTATAATCAACATGGTCAAGGAAAAGGCTGCTTGCCTGGAGTACTCAATTTGCCCGAAATTGAGCAAGAATCCTGGAAGAAGAATACAAGTGTAGTCATCGTCGTAGGAATCGAAGACTAGCGAGGAAGAAGCAAATCCACCACATAAAAGGAAAGTATAAGCATACAAGATACACGTGGTAGTTAATATGCGCAATCAAAGAATGATGCGTGACATAGGGATGATGCATGTCATATTAAGGATTCCGAAAGTAAATCCGATATACGATTACCAAGTTAAATGGAGTCCGAAACATTTATCTATAGCATTCACAAAACTCCATATGTAAGGAATAGAGTTTAATTGATTAAATACACACAACAATGTTATAGTTGTATTAGGATGCATGACAATAACATGGATAGGTGCGATGCATGCTTTAAAACAAGAACAACACATCAAACCAAACGAGTCGAACGGGGTTGCACACGCCGGTGGCAACGACGTACCTGCAACTAACATTATCGATACTATCAGTACATACACGGCATCTCATACAACACATGCATATCGACAATCGCAACCTACGGGTCTACGCCGAAGAACGGTGGTCTCACGGGACGATCACATGTTATACCTTGGACATGTGCGGCGTCACGATGTAGAGGAAGTAGTCGAGGTAGTCGTACATTTAGTCGTCGTAGGCGAAGTAGCTGTTCACGTAGGCGATGTAGTCGTCGCGGCGAAATAGTCGTTCAATCGTCGTGGTCGTAGTCGTTCACGGCTCCGACTCCGGGGTTCGCCGGTCTTCGCGGCGCACGGCAAGGTCTTGGGCAGCGGCATGGCGAAGCACATGCGGAGCAGCGGTAACATCAGCACAGCAGCAAGCACATGGAGACGCTGACCAGCAGGGTCCACACGTCAGGTGTTAAGCAATTTCAGGAAAAAAAGAAAAAGGAAAAGAGGGCACGGGCCTGGGCTTGGATCTGGCTTGGGCTTGGGCGAGCCGGGCTTGCTCGGGCCTTCGGGCTGGAGGCAGAGGAGGCTGGTGGGGGAGCGCTGCAGGCGGGCGGGCAGGCGGCCACGGGAGAGGGAGAGCGGCGCGGCGCAGAGGAGCTCGGCGCAGGGGAGCAGGGAAGATGGAGGGCGCGAGGGGAGGCGGCGCGGGCAGGCGCGGCGTCGTGGGTATGAGCGAGCGCGGGCAGACGACGGGCGGCGCCGGGCGTGAGGCCACAGCAGGCGCGCGACGCGGCCAGGAGCAGAGGCCGGGAGGGCAGAGAGCGGCGCCGGGGAAGAGAGAGGCGGAGCGGCGAGGCGGTGGCGCGCGTGGAGAGAGGAGAGGAGGGGCGCGCGGCGAGGTGATGGCGGCCGACGGCGGGGCGAGGCGGAGGCGCGCGGGGAGCGTGGGATGCCCGGGGAGAGGAGGGCGCGCGGGGCGGACGCGGCCAGGCGGCGCTGGGCGCAGAGAAGCGGCGGAGCAGGGAGGCAGAGATGGCGCCAGGGAGGAGGGGAGCTCGGGAGCTTGGCGGCAGGGAGGAGCTCGCGGGAAGAAGAAGAGAAGGAGAGAAGGAGGTGGCAGCGGAGGAGGAAAAGGAGGGAGAGAATAAAAAGAAAAAGCCAGGGAGCTAGCTTTTATATGCTAGGGTTTGCTTAATGGGATTTTGGGCCAACAAAAGTCTCTAACAAAAATACGGTTTTTGCAATTTTAGATTTTAAAAATAGACAAGAGACAAGTGGTTAGGTCTAACTAAACCCGAAAATAATTTGTCAAACTCAAATTAGGATTTGTACAAAATAGTTTTAGACTTTTAGCAAACACACGAAAAAGGCAAGCACATGACCACACAAAAGAAGTGACATTTTGTGCAAGCGACAAGTGAGATGATGCTAATGACATGGGAACATGTTAATGATAATATGAGCATGACAACATGATGACAACAATTAAACTACAAAATAGTCCAAAAGGGCTTAAAAGGAAAAGGGTTGCTCTCGGGCTGTTACATTCGGCTCCGCTCTGGGGTCGTTCGGACAATCCCGGGATTGATGCCCGAGATCGCCGCAGTTGAAGCAGGCGCTGGCCGCTCGGCGCTCTTCGTGGCGCTGCTTGCGCCTCTGCTTGATACCCTGCAGGATGCGACAATCCTGCGCGTCGTGGGTGGCGTTGGCGTGGATGGGGCAGCGGGGCGCGTCGCCCGGCTTGCCGCCAGACCCGCTAGCGGGCGAGGCCTTTTTTGCAGGCCTCGAGGCAGCCCCCGACTCCGCGGCGAGGACTTGCTTCTCGTTGCGCTTCCGGGAACCCTTCTTCTGCGAGCCCTCAGCGGGGCTCACGGTAGCCTTAGCTACGAGTTCGGGCGCCAGGCGCCCTTCCTCGTCCATGGCACACTTGTGCGTCAAGGCGTAGAGATCCTGCGTCGTCCGGACCCGGTGCGTGCTCAGCTTCTCCCGCATCTTGGGGTCATAGACATTGATGGCGAAGATGTTGATGATGGCAGTAGCCTCTGCCTCTGGAATGGAGTAGGAGAGACTGGAAAAATGGTTGGCAAAACTCTGCAGCGTTTCTCCTGGCTTCTGCACCACGGTGTGCAGCTCCGCCATGGTTCCCGGGCGCTTGTAACCGCCCAGGAACGCGCTCACGAACTGCTCGCGCAGATCCGCCCAAGTGGCTATGGACCCGGCAGGCAGGTTGAGCAGCCAAGTTCTCGCTGATCCCTTGAGGACCATCGGAAACCAGTTAGCCCTGACCTTGTCGTCGGTGCCGATGGCGTGCATCCCCAACGTGTAGGTCAGGAGAAAATCCATGGGGTTCACGGACCCGTCGTACGTTCCAAGCGCGGGCGCTCAGAACTTGTGGGGCCATGTAACCCGGCGCAGCTCGCGGGTGAACGCAGTGCAGCCGTCCTCGGTGCCCATGGGAGCATCCTCCTACTCATGCGGGCGTTGGCGCTCTGCTTCGCGCCGATGCCGGCGCTCCAAGCGCTGGCGGAGATATTCCTGCTGGCGGGCGTTCAAGACGCCCCGCGCGTCACCCCGCGTGACGGTCGGTGACGAATGCCAGGACCCCTCAGGATCCCCGCCTCCTTGCCCTCCCTGTGGGGGAGGGTTTTCTCCCTGCCCCGAGGCGCGGGGCGCGTCTCCGCGTCCCGGGTTCTGCCCGTGGCCTGAGCCAGCCGGGGTGCCCTCGCCTTGCGGCTGCTGGGCGGCGAGTGCCAGGAGTGCGTCCAGCTCCGCATCCCACGCCTCGTGCGCCGGCATGCCCTGCTGCGGCTCGTAGCGCACCATGACCCGCGCGGCGATGATAGCTTCTGCCGAGGTTTTGGCTGGAGGCAGCCGATTCTCCGACCGGCCGCCCCCGCCTTGTCCCCCGGCGCACCCGGGTGGGTAGGGTGCGACCCCGACAGCGTCGCTCGCGACGCGGTGTGCTCGTGGCGCAGCTGCCGCTGCGCGTCTTCGGCCCGCGAGTAAACTCGCTGGCCGGTGTGGCAGTGTCGTGGCCGCTCGCGCGACTGGCTCTGGCGCTGGGAGCCGCCGACCCCCTCAGCCAGTTGTCCGCCGACGGCCCAGGAGGCGGGGGTGGCAGCTGCGACTGCTGCACCCGAGAGGGCTCAGATTCTCCTCACCCTGCAACGCGTGTTGCGCGTCGTGTGACCGCGTGTGCGCCGCTGGGCCACCACGCGGATCAATCTGAGAGTCACCAGCCCGCTTGGGAAGCATGGCGACTGGCTCTGTTGTCGGCGAAGACGAGGCTGATGCTGCTGCAGGCATCGGCGCCGGCGGTCACCGACGAGCTCTCCTCACGGGCCCACTACCTGGGGCACCAGATGTCGTAGCCCGGGGCGTAGACACCGGGGGTGAGCGGCACCCCCTTTTAGGTTCGGCAGAGGGCGTCGGGGATCGCTCCGGCAATCGGCGGCGAAGCCAATGTCAAGCGTGAGGATGCACACAATCGTTTTTATCCAGGTTCGGGCCACCCTCAGGTGTAAAACCCTTCGTCCAGCTTCAGCGTTCTTATTAACCAGTGAACAAGGGTTTACAGGTTGCCGGGGGAGTTCCGGGCGTTCTCTCCTTTTCTGCTAAGAGCTACTTGCTATTTCTGGCCAAAACTAGTAAAAAAGAACCGAACCCCCCCCCCCCCCCCGACCGTTGGCGGGGGTCCTCCTTTTATACTCAAGGGGATACCACAGGTGCTTCGGTGCATGGGTGACAAGTGGCGAGCAAAGAACTAGGGCAGCTTACGCTCGGTGTGCTGGCTTGCATGCATGATGAGTAGCCCTGCAGCTAGGGCGCTACGTGCCTAGAATTCACACCGGGCCAGTCACTGTAGGCTGACTGGACGGAAAATCCCCTTTCTGTCGGAGCATTTAATGTTTGCTTGTGCTTCACTCCTCGCCCTGACGAGCCCTGCGCACAGGGAACCCGCCAAGCGGCCACGTGGCGTCGTTGTCCTGCCCGCTTGGTCCCGCTCTTGTAACGGGTGCCTGCGCCCGAGAACGCCCTTCCTGGCCAGTGACCTCCCCGGGAAGCGCCCATGCGGGAATTCTCTCGCTGCCCTCCAGGGCAACCCCCGCAGCCCGGCTAGCCCTACCGGGCTGGTGACTTGCCGGGCAGCTTGTGCGGTGCTGCCCGGGGTGCGATCCTTCCGGTGAGCAGGCGAGGTGGCCCACGCGTCATCGGCGGCGGTACCCCGGGTGCCACTGGTGTGACATGAAAATACACTAATAATTACTAAAACTAAGTCGCAGCTTGAAAAATAGCACAAAAAACTACATTTGACTGCAAATTAGAAATTAAAAATAAACAAAGATATACTTGTAAGAATTTTTCAGTCGATTTAGAATTAGAAAAACCCTATTTGTATAACAAAAAATAAATGGAATCTTCTTGCAACCTAAAGTTTAAATATGTCCGCCACAATGAAAAAATATTATACAACCCTTAGATGAGCCCACACAACATAACAAATAAAAAAAGCCAAATATAAAAAAAAATCAGCCTATAGAACAAAGCAAGATGTGCCAGCCCAGCATCAACACATGCACGCAACTAGCCCACGTAACGTACAAAGCAAACCTATGCAAATCTCATCGACTAAGAAAATTTATTTCTCACCCGACTAAGATCTAGCAAATCCGTAGAAGGGCGGCTCATCATCTAGGCATATGTTCATAATTGTACGCCATTACATTGTTTATAAACAAAACTTCGTGAACAAAAAGCTATCAATCAGACGGACGTACAAAAAAGTATTCGTTCCATCAATTTTCGCCCCTACTTATGGATGCCTCGTACACGTACGGATTTGATATTAGTATAATTATATACTAAGCAGATTTCCAATTCTACAAAAACATATGGGATTTTCGCATGTTTTAGAACCCTCTATTAAGATATTTCAATATAGAAAAAAGATACAAACACATATAAGTACACTATATTTTTTACATCTCACCATCACAAATTAATATGCTTAGACGAATCAAAATTATTGAAAAGTCCCACATTAAATCTAAAATACGTAATTACCACTTCACATGTTTCGATGAATATATAAATGTATCTAAATTTTATTTTTTTGACGAAAATGTTCCTAAATTTTAAACGTAATGTAGATGAACTATTGGCTAGGAGAAGTTTTTTCTACATTTAAAACTTTGAAAATCTAAGAATATACAAATATGTCTGAATTGTAAATCTGAAGTCCATGAATTTAGGTAAAAAAAATTGTTAGTGTGTTTTTGTTATTGTATGTGTACCTTCGAGGTTAATTTAAATTATTAATAAATAAACTTTGTTTTTACAAAATTAAAACTTATTGAGATTAGTTCGTTTTGTTTAGTTCATACGTCAGTGACTTTTCACAAATGTTGGCCTAAAAATATCACAATTGTCCACGTCAACCTACTTACACCATCACAATTGAAACGAGTAAGCTGACACCATCCGACAATATCATGATTGTGCATTACGGCAATGTCGCGGCATGCTGCGGGAAAGGGACACGCGGTGCAGCGACTCATGCCGGTCGCCGAGGGACGGGGCGCGTTCGAGCTCGGCCGTTGGCTTGGCATGACACATGAGTAAAAGGGAAAAGACAAGGGGATACGAGGAAGATTGCTTGTCTGCGCCTCCAGTGCATACCATTCCAGATGGCAATGGGTACCCATTACCCGTTTACCCGGCGGGTAAATACCCATTAGGGTACGGGTATGGGCAATTTTTTTACCCGTGGGTACGTAAATGGGGAAAAAGTGGTACCCGGCGGGTATGACGGGTATGGGTATGGGGAGTTAGTACCCATACCCGTTTACCCATGTACCCGTGTAAGATGGGTTGACAAGTGGGTCCTCTAGAGTCTCACACTTAGTAGCCTTGTTTTTTTCGAGTGAATCCTTAGTTGGGCTTCGCTAGCCACGAAAACCCTAACTCTCTATTGAAAGATCGGTATGGTCGACTAGAGGGGGGGGGGTGAATAGGAGACTAACAAATTGTGGTTTTTCTTTTTCATTTCTTGAGAGATACAAACACTTAATCCTAGGGTTTTCTAAATTCTCTAAAGTGAATGCAACCATAGAATGAAATGAAATAGCCGAAGCAACACTATATAGCAAGAATGTAAAGGGAAAATGATACCACACGTGGAGATGAAGATTTCATCAGAGTTCCACCTATTGGGATCGGTGTACGTCTCCGTTTGGAGGAGTGCTCTACCTCAAAGGTAGAGACGCCACGAAGGCTCACTCTATTCTCCAAATCAACACACCACAAAGGTGGGATGAGCTCTCACAACAGCACAAAGGTGAGGTGAGTTCCACTAATGGCTTCCTTGAGGGCAAACACCGAACCCTTACAAACTTGATCGGGGCAAACTCCACAATTCAATAGGAGGCTCCCAATCCAACCCTCAAGCTCCTCATACACCAAGGGAGAGCTTGAGGTGACTGCTTCCGTCTAGGATTCCCAACAACCCAAGAGAAACGAAATCCACAAAGAAAACAAGGGGAATCAACCTTTTGACTTGGTGAAACCCTAGAGTAAGATCTTCTCCTCCAATCCTCAAAAAATCAAGAGTTGGGAGTAACTAGGGAGGGAGATCTTGGAGATTTGAACTTTTTGTGTTCTTGGGGTGAGAGGGGCTGTTCTTGGCTGTGAAAACTGTCAGCTAGCTCGTTGGGGATGAAGGGATCTATATATGGGGTTCCTAAAATCGAGCCGTTATGCACTGCGCAGAGACAGGCCAGAACTTCCGGTCATATTACCGGAAGTTCCGCATTTTCCGCCAATCCTAATAGAGAGCGACCGGAGGTTGGGGCGGAAGTTCCGGCCAGAACTTCCGCCACCTGGACTGCAGGCAGAACACAACATGCTGAGTTTAGTTCTTCTCTCTCATTTTTTGGGGTAAGATTTTTAGTGGGTGCAAATTGTGTAGTTGTGTACGTAAAATTGATTCACCCATTACCTTCCCTTGTGGATTCCCTCTTAATAATACGGATGTCCTACGACTCAAATCAAAACGAAAAAGCCGCTAACACTGCTACGCTTCATAGCATCTTGAGGGTCCACATCAACGTCTTGTGCCAATTTCTTTATAAAATCTGAAAGACTTGACACACGATTAGATACACAACATGTTGTCATCACCACCAAAAACACTTAGGAGAGAAATGCCCTTTCACCTATGCTCCCCATTTCTGTCGATCTCTCCTCTCACTATATGTGGTGTATGCTTCAAATGCTGCTGTTTTTTAGCTGCTATGCTGCTGTTTTTTGTGCGTCATATGCTGATGTCGTATGAGAAATTGTTGTTGTTTTTAGCAAATGTGCTGTCGTTTATGTCAAATATAGTGCTATTTATAACCATGCGATCAAAAAACTATACGGGTATTTTTACCCATGGGTACCCATCTACCCTGGTGGGTACGGGTATGGGCAAAAGTTGTTACCCGGTCACAGGTATGGGTATGGGTAACGGGTCAGGTTATGGACGACAGGTACGGGTATGGGGAGCCAATACCCGTGCCCATACCCTGCGGGTGCCATCTTGACATACCATCCAGGTCATTGATGACATATGGAGGAAAAGAGGTAGAAAAAGGAGGGCAAAGACTTCCGAGTGGTTCTAGGCCCACCGGCAACGAGAAACATGGTAGATAAGAAATGGGTAGATTCAGCAGGAAAGGTGATACCTAGTTCTGTCCAAAATTTAAAACTGAAAATATGCTCAAAATTCGAATTGGAGGGTTTCATAATGTTGTATATTTGAACTTAGGGGAAAGAAACTTCCTAACGGTGATCATCTCACATTTTTCGGAGTTCAAAAGATTAAAATTATTTGAAATCTCAAATCTGCCCAAATTTCAGTTTGAAGATGACTCCAAAATTTGAACTGAACTTGAAAAAACGTTATTTTACAAACTTGTCAGAAATAGATCAAATGTGCTATGTTGTTTTCTGGGAATTTTTGGAGATTAAAAATCTTGAAGAAATGCCAAAACTTTATTTTGGCAGATTTCTCTATGTTAGGAAAATAATCTGAAAAGTAATATTTCTGGTCAGAAAAGGATGGGTTAGAGTATTGACTTCCAAGAAAAGGATGGGTTAGAGTAATATTTCTGGTCAGAAAATAATCTGAAAAGTAATATTTCTAGCAGATTTCTCTCTGATTAGGAACTTGAATTCCAACAAAATTCAAAGAAGACCAAATTTTGCTAAGGATTAAACTCGTTTTCGATTTAAATCAATTTATGCTCTTTAATAAATCATGAGATCAAGAATTACAAAATTTAGGATGTTACACTAAGCAAGTGCCGATGAAATGATAAACATAATCCCTTTAAAATGGTAAAAATTATGTTGTGATCACGTTGTTGATTGATCCCTAACCTGATCACCTTTTTGATTGATCCGTAACCACATCTTTAACTCACAACACACATGCAGCTCTAAATTGCCAACAAGGCCAATTACTAGGAGTAAATTGCACATTCGATGACATTGTATATGCCAATTTAAGCAAGCAATGGAGGACATACATGGATGGCGCCTCACATATAACAAATGATTTTGCTAGTTCTCACACAATTGAAAATAATTTCTGGTACATATAGAAACAGGAAGTATGACTTACACATTAGTACAAAGTTACAAACTAATGTGTACTATTCATTGACGTGAGAAAACGGGAAGTATGTACTTTCTCCGTCCAACAAAAGATGTTTCAACTTTGACTAAATTTGAATGCATCTATACACTAAGTCATGTCTAGATACTTTCAAATTTTGACAAATTTGAGACATCTTTTGTTGGACGGAGGGAGTACGAGACTATGAGTTCCAAAGGCTTGTGCCGCTTCCATCCGAGAAAGATCTGATGATCGGTGATGAAACCAACCAATGAAAATCATGATAAGATAGCATACAAATGACAGAATATGGTGTCACATGGCATGGATCTCGCGTGAAAAAAGAACAACATAACTACATTGCAATAAAACATATGCCTTCATACTGACATCTTTGAAAAGCTGACTTTGGAAAAAGTCATACATTTCCATCGGACCTCGTCCAAGTGATTACAGGTTCTATCTTTCGTCTGATCCGTTTCTTGTAGGTTTAATGACTAGGGATAGATATTTTTACCAGCTGCCTTTTTAGTTTGTAATTGTCTCGGAGTTGGAGATGCAGTGGCATGTTGATGAAAAGACTTGAAATGTGACTCGGAGTTGGACTGCTGGGCAACGATCAAAGGCTTAGAAATGCATACTCAAATTTAATAAAATTTCAGACAACGGAACACAAAGCATTACATGGACATGGTAGATTAGGTATATAAAAGCAGACCACGGCACGGTTTTGAATTAGTTTCAGTCTAAAACCGTGACAATTTTTATGAAATAGAGAGTAGTAGTGCTCCGTGCTAATTTAATTTAGTCCCAAGAACAAGGCCAGCATAACTCCAGAACGAACCCAGCCAGGCGGCAGAGAAAATGAGATGCAAGCTTTAATTTCAAACAAAAACGAGAAAGAGACTAAAAGCCAACAGCCAGAGCCATCAGACCAACTAAAGCCAAGCTCAAACTCATCACGGCCGCTCCTCCGCCGCGCTCCCTGCTCGACCACCCGCCGGCGCTGTCCTCCAACGGCTGCCCGGCGCCGGCGCCGCCATTCAGCACCTGGTTCTGCTGCTGCCCGAACACTCCCTGCCCCTGCCCCTGTCCGAACGGGAGCCCATGAGGAGCATGACCGGCGCTCGGCGCCATCGCGCCCGGAATAACCGGAACCGAAACCGGCGGAGACGCCGCTCCCAGGGGAAGCTGGCGCGCGTGGTGCGGCGCTCCGACAGGCGGCGGCGGCGGCGGGAACGCCGTGCCGTCGTCGCCCGATGAATCTGGTGGCGTCGCGATGCCGCTTGCGCCGGGAGATGGCACGAGCGGCGGGGGCGGGGGCGGGGGCGTGGCGAGAGGTGGAGGAGGAGATGATGGCGTCTGGGGAACAAAGGCAGTCGGAGGTGCCGGTGCTGGTGGTGGCATCGAGAACAGGGGCTGGTCTGGCGACTCTGGGATCGGAACCACCGGGTACGTGTCAGCCGGGGGCGGGGGAGGCAGTGGCAGGTCTGGCCAGTCCGTTGACGGGTCAGCCGGCGGCGGTGGCGGAGCCGGCATGCCAGGCGAGTAAGCGTCAGCTGGCGGCGTGTCTGTGTCCAATGGAGGCGCCGTTTGGTCCCCGAAAGTGAAGTCCGAGCCCCATGAAGAGCCAGCAAGACTCGACGCCGCCGTCACCGGCGGTGGCAGGAGCTTCGCTCCGGTCGCTGTGCTCGAGGCCGGCGGCGGGAGCACGTCCGTAGAAGGCTTCACGGCCGCGCCGCATCTCTGGCCCGTGAAGGGGTCTCCCGTGGACCGCCAGACCGTGATACCGTCCTTGCTGACGATCCTCAAGTCGCCCGCGCCGTCGAGGCTCAGCAACGCAGGGCCGGAAGAATCGACGCCGGTGTCCCAGAGGGAGTGGCCGCCGGCGAAGAGCTCGAGCCCCATGGGCGAGAAGGCCAGGTCGCACGTGTCGGCGGCGCCCACCGGCGTGCAGTCCGACTCCCACACGCTGCTGCTGCCGCCCCCGCCGCCGGCCGGCTGCTGGACGATCTCGACGTAGCACACGTCGTCGTCCCCGCCGCTGCCGCCGGAGGAGCTGCTGCCGCGGCGGAGGTACGCGGCGAACGACCCGGAGGGCGACGCAAGGAAAGGCGCGGCGCCGCTCTGTGCATCGGTGGTGTCGGAGAAGGCGGCGGGCGGTGCGGTGGCGATGATCTGCTGCTCGGTGCTCCTTGCGATGTAGCTGGAGGAAACGGCCAGGGCGCCGGAGGAGAAGCGCAGCAAGAGTAGTAGGACTGCGAGGTAAGGAGCCATGGTGAGACCACTGAGATGATGTGAGGAGAAGCTTGGCAATTGTGTAGGGTTTTAATGGAGGCGGAGGAGGAGGGTTTGGTGCAAAGCTTTAACCTGTGGAGCAAGTCCAGTGTGTAGTGTAGTAGGAGAAAGGTGTGTATTGCATGGAGGTGATGGAGTAGAGGGATCGGAATTAGTCTTAACCAAGTTTGGACAAAGCTTCGGTTACAGATGGTACTACAAGGATCGAGTCAGATGTGGACATTATTGTTGGGTTCACCTGTTCCAATAGTTGGCCTGTTGGGGCATTAGGTGAACTGGTAGAGACCTCAACCTGCTGCTACTTTTGAGAAATTAACCCAGCCTTCTCAGCATGTTTTTGAGAAATTAACCGGAACCTTGATGCATATGAAACAAAATTGCATCGGAAAATTATGATACATTTATGATTTTATATTCAACATATTCCTAGTTTAGCAACTTAGTAAATCAACTATGTACAAGTATTGGAAATGTGATTTGCCCATGAAAACGGTTATGCAGGCACCAAAAGGATTGAGAATAACGGGAATATGGTAGTCGAAAAGAAACGCCATCCAATTATTGGACTGCTCTCAAGAAAAAATTTCAATAGCATACAGGTACACACAACACAGTACAGTTCAGGAAGGTAATGCTTGCAAACAAGACTAATGATGTCTGAATATGGCACTAGTAAATTACTGTGCTAGCGATTACAGAAATCCAAAGTAACAACGCTTCGTCCCCAAACCATGTTGTATCATGTTACATCACTTTAATCTCCATGGATCGTGTAGCGCTCCCACTTTTTAGTTGGGTCATATATCTGCAAGAAAATACCGGTGGTTACAATATGGACGGAATTGCTGACAAACCAAACATATTTTTTCGACACATCATTCTAAAGTGTATGAAAAAGATAAAAGGGTCAATGCCAACCTCCCATCTCGACGCTGGGAATATATGTTTGTTTTTCTCGTACCAATGCCTCTCTACAACCTTCCCCGCATGAGACTGCAATTATCAAACATGAGATTAGAAATTTGGATTTCGAATGCATTGAGTACCACACGGGCACCACAAATATAAGAAATTGGTAAGTCACCTCATCCTTCTCTTTTGTTGCATCAGCAATGGTTCGCACATCCTCATGAACATCAAAGTGGAAAAGCTGTAAACAGAAATCAGCATCAGTGAATGAGTAAACTCTTTGACCATGTAGACTTCATCTAGAAAAAAAGAACTTGTAGGATTGAGTTGGGACTATTGGTCTGTACTTTGTTACTGTATTACAGTTTCATCGTCCATGTTCTTAATAAGTTAACTAGATCAACACAGCACATAAGATACAAGTACTCTGATGATAGGTGATACTAGTAAATGAAAGGAAGCAAGTAAGATAGTAAGAAACACAAACATATGATAGATGCATATTTGTTTACATATATAAATGTTTCAAAACTGGGGGAAGCTCTAGAATATTTAAAAGCATATTAGAGTTAAGAAACTCTAGTAGTAAAGGAAAAAAGAGCATTACTGGTCCACTCTTGCCCCTCGCTTTGTTAATAATTAACTCATAGAAACTGTGTTGCTGTCAAATCAAAATTAATGAACATAAGATCAGAACAGGGTAAGCTTAATAAACGAAACAAAAGTGCAATTTATCATGGAACAAAATCAAACTTTGCATACATGAGGGATAATAAGATCTTCCTTCACGTAGAGTAGGTTCTCAACCGATGTTGTCCGTACTTCACGGAACTCCGGGGCAAGCTGCTGCTGAACAGACCTTAAGAATTCTCCAATAGAGTCACCTTTACAAACCTGGGAATGTAGTAGGCTTTGTTTGAATGTACAGTTACATCTTTAGAACGATCAAAAGAGGAATAATTTTGTCCAGTGTTGAAATGCACCTGGATGACTCTCCTGTGCCCAGTACCATCCCAGTAACTGTAAGTGATTGAAAGAGGTTCATCTGAAATAGCGATATGTTTAGTTAATCAGTTCCGATGCGAACACTATACAAAAAGAAAAAGATGCACATTAGATAAATTATGAGGTATGCTATCAGCATGTGGCAATACTTTTGATCAGTTCTTGCTCACGCGACCACTGCCTCTTCAAACGTTCTCGCTCTGCTTGTTCCTCTGCCTCTCGCTCTCTGATGGATCATTCTTAGCAAACAGCTTGCAGGTTAAACAAAGATCGGAAACAACAATCAGCACTTCAAGTACTAATCATAGCTAAAAGATATACCTGTCAGGCAGAAAACTTGTCTCAACTGTTGGATCCTTTCCAAGTTGTTTCTTTTGAGTCTCTTCTGCAATGAATAACGAGCATAATGTTCATATTGGTTTTAACACAATAATACTGTTAATCTATTACTCAAAGGGACTGGGCATACAGAAAGGGTGCCAATTAGCCAATACATATCTCACGGTACCACTACTATGAACATAAATAGTGAAAGTGTAAAATGAAGAGAACATTTGCTTCATTCTGAATTAAGCCCTGACCACGAACAGGTCATTTACTTTATCTGATTTAAAGTCTGGTTGTTTCCAACTTTCGACACAAGGTCATCTATGCACAACCTTATATGCAAGTTTTCAAGAAACATGTAACATTACAACCTACAGTGGTATCAATTAAATGATTGTCCCATCAGCACTTGAAGCATAACTTAGCAAAGCAGGACAGGTGGCTGATTTTTTTTAAACATAAGGATCCTCGGTCTAAAAGATCACTGTGGTTCTTGAACAAAGACCTACTCCCTCCGATCCATAATAAGTGTCTGGGATTTAGTACAAAGTTTAAGTTATACTAACTTTGTACTAAATCCATCCCCGACACTTATTATGGATCGGAGGGAGTACTAAATAAAAAAGAAGACTACTCTAACTTGAAAACTAAGACGAATATTTGATTTGCGAGAGAAAGAAAACAAGTACATACCGAATAACAATTGTTCTACATTGTATGAAATTCATTGACAATGTCTCAGCTATGCTAGTACATGAATCAAGGACAAAATATGATCCACATGTTGCAAGCAACAATCTTGATCACAAAAGTAGGCAACACACAAAACATGGGAAAACCATACTCAATGCAACAGGTAACACGTGACTAGATTATATATGAAGAGAAAATCTATATGCTTGAGAAATAGAAATATTCGCATGCTAGTTAAGCAAACAGTACGCAACTGAAAGACCACTAAAAGGAAAGGATCGTACGGTTCTCAAACTCATCCTCGTCACTTCCGTTCTCAATGTCATCACAGAAAGACAAACGTGGATCTCCCCTCACTCTCCTCTTTTTCCTTTTCTGCATTTGCAGTTCTTCTTCTCTGAAAACAACAATAGAGCATTTAAATTGGTATAAGGAAACAATACAACAAAAATTCGGGCTCTGCCACAAAAGGATTTCAAACTCACTCTTGCTGCAATTTTTGAAGTTTCTCTTTCTCTTCCTCCTCAATCTTAGTTCGTATGTTAACCCTCTGCTCAGGCACATGGGTAATAAATAAATTAGATGACCAAATTTCACTTCTCAAGGAATATCTGAGCAAAGGCTGATGTATGTAAACAGTTTGTCTATTACCTTCTCAACATACTGCTCCCTCGTAACTAGACCGACTGTTTCTTTCTTGAATGCAGTCTCGAGAATCTGAAAATCGAAGTTCTTAGCGTTAGCTTGTAAATAGAGTCCAATGGCAGTATATAAAGTTACACAGTACTTTCAAAACTGATATAGTATAATATAGTAGTACTTGGAGGTTGTAACTTCTCATTCTGGGTAAACTTATCCAAGTAAAGCTCTATGTCATGGAACCACAATAGACAACTGTCCATGAATTTGCATGCAAAGGTAGCGACGTAGTACGGGGTTGCCCAATCCAGCATTAAGTACGCATGCCAAACCGCACCCAGATGTCTACGTTTAGCGGGTGCCAATCCAGCTTTCTCACAACACACGCATATGTTATTAGTCTAAATCCATCCCCGCATACAGGATACTAAGTGAATCAACCAAGGTACAGTAAAAAAGATTCGGTAGCGAGACAGAGGGGTCCATGGATTGCTGATGGGAGGACGATGTTACCTCGGAGGTGCTGGAGCCGAACTGGAGGAGCCCTGGCTGTCCGTCAGCGTTCTTGTTCTTCAGCTCCTCGATCTTCCGTCGCTCCGCCTCCCGCTGCTTCTCCAGCCGCCGGATCTTCACCGCGTCCTGCGCCGTGCCGACGTACCCGTCGCCGAACCCCGACATCCTCCCCTCCTCGGATTACCCCCTTTAGCTGCTACTATTCGGTTATGCCGACTATGTTTCTTCCTTGTGGCCGCCGCGGCGGCCCTACGGGAGGGTGGAGACGGCGGCCGGCGGGAGGACGGGTCGCCGAGAGCAGAAGAATAGGGCGATTTGGGGAACGCGTCGATTTTCTGCGATGGCTTAGCCGCCGGGCAGCTTAGATGGGCTTTCCTAAACCGACCTAGTTTTCGGCCCGAACTAGGATTGGCAACGTTTCAGTTTGGCCCATAAAAGTCCACCACAGCCGAGAAGATTTCCTGTGCTACGAGCCCATCATGTGATACCATACTCCACCCGAATCTGGACCGTGAGATCTGATTCAACGGACACGATTAAACATAAAAGGCGTCCCTCAGCCCCACCCTAGCACATATGCACAAGGGCCCCTGGTTTTGTTCAAAACATGTCACGGGATCCCCCCTCTCTCTCACATTTCCCCCTCTCTCTGCCCCCGCTCACGCTCCACCCTCATCCCGCCCTCGCCGGCGGCGGCGCGCCCGTCCTTCGCCGGGGCCGTCCCTCCTCCCTCCTCTTTCCTCTCGCCCGCTCCACCTCGGCCACCGCCGCCGACGATCCCAACCCGGATTTGGTGCCCGAGTGCGCCCCGTGTCGTGCACCCGCCTGTCCAGGCCCCGTCCCCCGCCGCGACCCTCTGCGCGTCGCGCCGTCGGCCGCGAGCGGGCGGGACCGCCGGCTGCCGCCGCCTCCGTCAGCAGATCCGTCACTCGTCATCGCCGACCACGCCCGCCACACGCCCCTCACCCCGGCGAGCCACATCCCGCCTCGCGAGGCCGTGCTTGACGGGGTCGCCGAGACGGCGGCCGAGGAGGCGTGCAAGATGGGCCGCGCGGCTCGCCGAGGCAACAAGTTGCGGTCGCGCGCCACCATGGAGGTCTTCGAGCCGGCGAGATGCAGCGGCTTCGGTCTGCAAGAGGATGCTTTTTCAACTTGCATTTTGATTGCAATGTATGAAATATCATTTTTTTGGATTGAAAGATTTGGTGTACCATGGATTGCAATTTTGGATTTTTGAATTTCAAACAGATCTCATTGCAAGTATCTCATTGCTATTTTACAGACACACCATTGAAAATCATGATTTTGTTTCGCACCGATCGAATTTCAAACAAGTCTCACTGAAATCTCATTGAAATTTCAAAGACGCACCATTGAAAACTCGAAATGCAATTAAAACCTCATTGAAATTTCACAAATGCACCATTCAAAATCAAACGTGCAATTAAAATCTCATTGAAATTTCACACACACCTTAGAAAATCCAAACGTGCAATTATTTCATTGATATATCATTGAAATTTCATTGCAAGTCGTTTGAAATTCCGTTAGCATCAGTTATTTCAATGGTATGCCAATAAAAAATTCATTAGCATCAATCACTGCAAAACCTAGTGTGTAAAAAGAAAAATTACTAAAGAAAAGAGTGTAGCGAGGGTTGATTCACACAAAACTTAAGGTGCCAAGTGCAAAACTGTCAAATGTTCTAGTTCTGTCCCTTGGATTTAGATTGGATGACCCATATTGATCGGGAGCATAGCACTCTGTGGAAACACCTTATGGCTTGGTAGCACTAGAAATCTTCTCCACCACAGCCTCCCGCACAGTCTGAGGCTCTGAGCAGTGATCGGATCCTCTAAAAAACAAAACAGTGACCGGACTCGCCTCACTGGCTCACTCACTCGGCCACTCCACATTTCTTCATCTGAAGGAAAAAACTACTACTTACTCCACAATACATATACACACCAGTAATAAGAAAGATTGAAATAAAATTGATCGACTTTATTGAATTCATATATCATAACAAAAGGAACACGACTTTAAGAGTCATCACACGTAATAAAACAACAACACGACTTTAAAAGTCGTCACACATAATTGGCACATTGGCATGAAAGAAAGATACAAGTCCAAGTACAACATAGATTAAGCGAAGCCTAGCAACTCCAAAAATCTTGATGCTAATAAAACACATGCAGGTGACCGGCATAAAACGAACCATCTCCTTTGCAATTCAGAAGCCAGGACCAGATGGCTCCTAGTCGTTGCGACCACCTGGGTTGCCACGAGTCAGAGAGACAAAAAAAGGCAATGGGACTGTTTAGCCATATATCGATCGAAGCAGAGACAACGTAGTACAAGTAGTGGTATAATGGAGTAGGCGGTCATTCACCTTCCAGAATGTCGGCGCGAGCTCTAGCTTGATTAAGCTTCGCCCTGGCACGCCTCTCCAGGCGCCGCGTCCTGTCCACGTTCCGCGCCGCCTCCGTCCTCCGATTCCCCGCCGCTCTTCCGCGGCCGCCGCCAGCCGCACACTGGCCAGTGCGAGTGCCAGTGCCAAGTGCAACCTGCGTCGGCTCTGCGCGCGGCTGTGCAACGGCGGTGTCCGCCAGAAGCTCGAGCCCGGCCCCTGCGCTCACCGGGCCGCCCGTTGAGCTATCCGGGCCGAGGTCAGGCTGATCCGCCGCTCGGCGTGCTGTTTCTGATCTCACCATGCCGCTGCTGCCGTACTCCGGTGCCTCGGGCCATGGCTGCTGTGGCTCCAAACGAACTGCCGATCGTTCCAGAGGCAGCGGAACCAACCCGGTGGTGCAGGGGCCCGAGGATGGTGCCGTTGGGCTGGAAGTGCGGGGCCGGAAACACACCGTTCCAGGCCGGAGCCACCGGCAGTCCGGGGAGGAGCCGACCATACTGGCATGACGGGCAGACGCAGACAGACCCGACAGGAGGGTTCTGTGTACTTCCCCCCGCGCCGGCTGTGGAGGGCGGAGCTGCGAGGATGTTGTTGGGCTGGAAGCTCCCGGTTGGAAAGGCCTGCCTGGTTCTGGAAACGTCGAGGGACCATGGGACGAAGCTGGAACGCCTGAGACGGTTGTTCGACCCGAGATGGGCCTGGGTACTACCCTGTGCGGGAGCGATGGTGCGAGCAACAGCGCGGAGGTAACTCAGCGAGTTCCTTGGCTGGGCTTGGTTGTCCCCGAAGCCTTCCATGCTTGGTGGGCCTCCAGACTGCCGAGAGAGCAAACAAAGAAAGAAAAAAGAGGGGAAACTTCATTAGCAAAGGCATAAAACAGTACTTCTCAACAACAAAAAAGGCATAAAACAGTGACACGGTCACACAGGAAGTCGGTGAGGACTCCATGCAGGGTCATGGCGACACAACTCTAACCGAGATGACGGAGACAAAGCCGGCATAGCAACGTATACCGGCATCATAAAGTTAAACTAACACTAAACCGGCATCCCGGACGTATGCCGGCATATTTTTCTTATCTTGTAAGTTTGCAGGATAAGAACGAGCCCCTTGACCTCGGTGGTGCCGAGATTTTTCAACGGTCTTATCCTGACCACGCGGTGCAAAGTAAAGCAGCGCCATTATCATCTCAGAAAAGCAGTCAGCGCCTGCGTACCGGTGTCAGGTGACCACGCTAGAGAAGCACCGAAAGGGAATCTATGACGGAAGCCGGCAGAGGATAGCTGTACCCGTTGCAAGCTGGCAGGGGAAAGTAAAGTTGTCTTGTTCCCTGCGGTACTGCCTGGAGGGAACCGAGCTGCGTGCCCGGTGGGGCCCAAGGAAAGTGACGTTAGCCTCGGCCCGCATGTCAGTGTGACATGCCTGGTCCATAAATAGAGCACCACACCTCCCTGGAGAGGACATCGGGCACTTAGATAGTTTAGGGTTTCTCCTTTTTCTTCTTCTTCCTCAAGAATACAGCTCAAGGAGCGCCATTGTAGAGCTTGCCTATTTCAGCTAATACAGTAAAGCAGGAGTAGGAGTCATACCTCGACAAAAGGGCTCCGAACCTGGGTAAATCTATGTGTTCTTGTGTGAATCGTGCGTGTTCTTCTTCACGTCCTCCCTCCTCCGATTTCTCTTTCGTCCATCAGCCCCAAGTAAAACCATCCTATGACATCTGCCATGACACCACACCACGACACCCCTTCTTTCAGATGGCATATAAACAGACGAAGCAACTACGCTAAAGGCAAAACACCGAAACTTTGTCTGAAAGCAAACTCAAAATCAGAATTATATCATAGAACAACCACTATATATGTTGGAGCATGACGACATCATACGTTTTGCTCAGAAATTCGGGTCAAGATCTCCCCGTATCTTTATCAGAAACTATCACGATCCAATCACAGACTAACAATTCCATAATAATCCCGCAAAGATACATACCGTTTCGAGCAAAATTCTTGGGAAACAAATGAAGAACCTACTTCTTCACATCAACATAGCGCTTTTCCCATCACTATAAATCGGGATTCTCTCTTCGGCGACGCACCGCGTGGACGATTCGCGACACGTGCTGCGCGGGCCCCACGTCACTCGTTATCTCCTCTCCAATCTCCCCTGAATTTCTCTCTCCCGTAAATCTCTCTCAGTCCGTTTGTCTTTCTCCTTCTCGCCTGTTCATCTCTCTCAACCGAGCCTGGACCGAGCCGGAGACAGCGGCAGCGCCACGGCGACGACGGAGGCGAGGAGGTGACAACCGACGAGGTAAGCTCAGCAGACTATCTTAGGGTTAGGGGGAGGGGGGTGGCCGGCGTCGGAGAAGACGATGGGATCCGGGCTTAGAGGGAAGGCCAGGACGGTGGCGGACCGGCGGTGGTGGTGGCTGGAGCAGGGCGAGGTGGCGCGATAGCGCGCCGGCCACAGGTGGCGAGAGACAGCCGGTTGGGCCAGTGCTGACCGGCAGGTCCATGGCGATGGCGGCTCACCTGGTCGGAGCGGGGGAGTTGCCACTGGCATGAAATCGTCCGCCCCAGCGGTCATCCGCCAATAAATCTAGAGAGTTTCATGAACGGAAATCTCAGCCAAATAAATCTTCTGAAGCGCCAACCAAAATCATAACTAAAAGTGCAGTCTCGGAACCGAAAATCAAACAATAGAACGCCAAAGACATATGTTGGACCCCTAACAAAAATCATTAACTAAAGAATGTACAGCGCTAGATCATTGGAACATACCAGGCTGTGGAGAGTAGAAACCAGCCTTGCTCTACCAAGCAAATATTGCCTGCCTGTGCTGAGATGCCAACTGATCCGAGTTATGGTGTATTTATACAGCAAGTTCATCAGGGTGTGCCATGCACTCCAGGAAATAAATAAATGCGCATAAAATAAATAGATCATCAATTAATTCACATACAATAAATACGATAATCGGAATAAATGCGGTGTTCTCTGGAGCGGCAGAGAATGCATCTTCGCATCAGGTAGATTAATAACAATTAAAATCTTCTGGATATAAAATTGGATAGGCACTGCTCTCCATCTTGTGAGAGCTTTTACCTGGGAATGTCTATCCCAGCAAATTCAGATTGCACCGCACCAATCGATTCATGGCCATGACCATAATAAACTAAAGAGTAAAAGAATGGACAAGAATATTAATATAATTAGTGTAGATCTGTGACTCATACAACAGCAAGGGAATACAGAGCATAGAGGCAAAGCAAAGAAAGTTTTAGCAAGTTGAGCTTTGGAGAGGACTGAGGACTAAAACTTGAGGACTCCCTTGTGCCTTTTCATGTTTGTAGAAGTCATTGCTGCTTTCTTTTCAACATCATCGATACTGGCATGATGCCACTACTTTTTCCCTTCCAAGCACCAATAATCATTGTTCATGCTTGCTTGTTTTCCGAGGTAGAAACTTCTGCGCTACACATAGGGCATACCTGCACATTGTTGAGGATAGCTTGTCACCTTCAGACCAACATGCATTATTGTATTCAGACGTTCACATTTCACAAACATCACATAAGTCGAGAGAGATAAATGTCAGACGATTTATCTAATATAACCCTATGCTAAAAAGGGATCAACCAGATACGATCTACTGGTAGAGGACGTTGATATCTAGTCATGATACATATGGCTTACGTAAGATACCAAGGAAACATCAGGTAGATTAATAACCTTACACAAGGAAACATCAGCTAGATTAATACCCTTGCACAAGGAAATCCCAAAGTCAACTTCATCGCTAACATGTGAGCCAGTACCAGAGTATCGCAATCTTGTCCAACACAGTGACACCATGTATAACTACAACTTGATTTGTTGATCCAGAAACACTGAAGTTCTTGGTTAATGTACAAGCTAACCAGATGTGTGGCTCTCTACTTAACATACAGGAATTAGTCACCATCATAGTACCACTGAATGCATAGTTTTGATCAGAAACAAATAAGAAGGTGTATATGCTTTGCGGACGAGATTTATTTTATAAGATCAAATTGGCCACAAAGCATTGAAGGCCTTCTACAAGAAACAAAGTCAGGATTTATTTCACATGACCACATTGTTAACAAGCAATACTAACATAGGTAACAAAAAACAAGCGTAATAACCTTTTAATGTAACCGCCAAACTTAGGAGAAGGTCCAATGAGCACATTTTTTTCTATCAAGAAAGGGAGAAGGCCCAGGTTATAGCAGACTTGATTTGGGCTTTGACTGCCGATGCTATAGTAAAGAATCTGGCTCAATATTTGAAAGCACTAGCAACTTGATACAACATAAAGTAACGGGTCATGTAGCGACTACTGCAATCCACAGAGCAGCACGTTCTGTATCTACAGAGAATCCAGTTACCGTAACAGTGACACTGCTAGGCAGCATTGTGGGACAGAAGAGACAGACTGGAGTTATACGTAATTTCAAGGCCTTCACTGCCGGATGAATAAATACATCAGTATCAGAACCTAGCCCTGTCCACATCTTTCATAGATTTAGGCAACATTGGAATGACTCGTCATCTCCCATAGATGGAAGCGCTTGAATTTCTAGTCATCTCGCGTAGGTCAGGGTGTAAACTAAGGTATCTCTCTATAATGCACTCTATTGTCGGAGTAATTATCAGTCAAAAAGACTAATAACACTAATGGTAAAAAAAGACTACTTTTCCAGATGGATCGTTCAGTGCTGGTAATTTAGACACTTTTTGGGTCCGCTAACTACACCATGTAGATCGGTTAACTCAATCCTATTGGCGAGCTGTAGACGGCGATCCTATTCGAGAAACCAGAGCCCAAATGGAACAAGAGGTACAAAGAAATCATCCCGTACTTGATCTTTCAACATGCTATCTTCATTGGACCGAACAGGACAAGATAACCGCTTTTAGCACTAGCAATTACTTGAACTCTCGTAATGAAAGTGCAAGAAGTACTAGTTGTGATTATGACATACCTTTCGATAGGATCTACTACTTATGATATTTCACTTGAGGCAGCACAAGGGATATACGAAACTAAAAGATACTCCCTCCGATCATAATAAGTGCCTCACGTTTAGTACAACTTTGTACTAAATCTGAGACACTTATTATGGATCGGAGGGAGTAGTATAGTATAATACTCTAGAAAATATGCGCAAGGAAAATCATATTTCAGACAATGGTACAAGGATACCAACAAACCAAAGTTGTATAAGTAGGTCTGTGAAAGAAGTTTGGGTTTGACAAGCTTGATTCGCCATAGGCTCGGCTCAGGTAAGCAAGCTCAGCTCAAGCCTATCTGAAGCTCGCAAGCTTTAGAGCTTGAGCTAGAAGAAATTTGGTATATTTTGATAAGGTGCGTACCCAGCCAGCTCACTTAGCGTAAGCATCCTATGCCCGTCATTTTCACCTCCTAGGCTCTCAGTCTCAACCCAGCAGTACTCATCACCGAAATCAGATTGCATGCTAGTGAGTAGTGAAGGTCACCAGCTCATCGCCTTGAAAGAAACAAAATGGTAAATTTTGATGAGCTGCATATCAGCGCAGCTCACTTAGCGTAAGCATCCTAGGCCCATCAATTCATCCTCCTAGGCTCTCAGTCCAGTACTCATCATCAAATCAGATTACTTGCTTGTCAGTAATGGAAATCGCGAGCTCATGGTCATGAAAGAGAGAAAAATCTGCCACAATCACATGAGAGCACAGGCCTCATCACAATTTATTTGGTGCACCTAGGGCCATCTTTGGTACAAGCTATCCACAGCAAATTAGTACCACCTCGCATACAACAGAGGAGTGAAGATGTACTTGCTATAGAAGGAAGGCTTGTGGCGGCAGGGACATACGCTCGCAAGTCAAGCCTGGCTCTGAGCTCGAGGTGTTAAACAAGCTCGAGCCGAGCTGAGCCGGGGCCTGTTCACTTGAGCTCTGCTCATTGAACCCCTATGTATAACTAGAGTAATAAGCACGGCATCAGAACATAAACCATGAGACGCGAATGACTACGAGAAAAGACCAACTATATAGCCTAATACTTGTAACACGGTTGTAAAGGAACCCCCCCCCCTGCCCCCCCCCCCCCCCCCCACACACACACAGTATTCAGGTGTACACACATAATTGTGCACGTCACAGCATGAAAAGGTAGCATTGCGTAAGTATGGGGAATAATAACTTTATATTTCTAGCAAACCAAATTGAAAAGGCGTACTGTACCTTATTTATTTGGAGCCACTGGTTTATGCAGTCAGGATGATATGAATGCTTGCAGGGAAGTGCAACCAAAGATTCACCTTCCTCAAATTCCACACGACAAATTACACATCTACAAAAATAATGACACATCACCACGTCACTCAAATTCCATGCAACAAAATACGCATCTACAAAAACAATGACACACATCCCCGCAAAAAAACAAATGACACATCAGCACGTCACTTTATTAACATATGCAGAACATCTCTACAAAAATAGTAACATATACAGAACATAGATTATTGTAAGCTAAGAAACTTAAATTATTTGGACATACTGCTCTGTGTTGCCATCTTGCACGTCTTTTGTCTTGTAAGTTACTGAAGGTAAGGAAGCAAGGGTATCAGCAGATAGACCTCTGCTTTCTGTACCAACTACTTCACCCAATGCAACTAGTTCCTGAAACCATAGCTAGAACCATTAGCAGTGCATCTTAGAACTTCAGATGCAGGGCCAGGCAACCAAAGGATCGACGACTGACATATTACTTGCCTCATAAGAGTACTCATCTGGATCAACTTCCTGCCAGGAATCCTGTGATTTCATATAGCATATCAATTTGTAAATTGTCAGCAACTCTGTTCATATTTTTCTGATATCAATGGTAAGCAAAAACACAATACTAATTGATGTACAAAGACATAAAAATTGGAGGATGCATGGAGGTGGTATGCAAAAATCCCAAGGACAAAAGGTAAATTTGACCACTCGGGCACAGCATTGTAGATTCTGTGTTGCTTAGTTTTGGCATTCATCGGTACATTGACACACAATTCTAGCTTTATGGAGGAGTAGTGATACAGTTACAAGCTAAAAAAAGGAAAATAGAGTGGCATCAAGTTAAGGAAATCATCTCAAATGACGGCAATAATCAGTTTGCAGTTTTGTAGGTATCTCCCATGCTGAAGAAGCCAATATCTATGATGCAGACAAGGAAAGCATATAAAAAATCTATAATATAATTACGCAAAGTATATGCTATTGACAAAACCCAAACTAGAAAGTGCACCAATACATTTATGGCAATAATCATATTAGGCCTACTTCTTTTGTCATTGTATAAATGAAAATAAGCAAGTGCATCGGCGCACTTCACACAAATTGTATAAATTAAAGTTCGATTGAACTTCGGTTATTCCAGATTCCAAAGACAAAAAAGTAAGTATATCCAACTATCCAAGATAAGGATAAAAGGATAAGTGAATTACTACCTGCGCATCATTCACGTGCTCCTCTACATGCTCCACTGCTCGCCCTAAAGAGCAAAATTAAATTGCATGTCAGCAACCATACTAAAAATATTAAGTGAAATGAAGAAACATCCATTCATACTCACAATCGCTGATTCCAGCAAGAGCTAAAAGGCGCGCAGCGACCTCACGCTCCTCAGCGTCCTGCAGTGCTCGTGCATAAGCCTCGTCGTCCTCGTACTCCGCAGGGTCTACCTCTGGCTCCATTTCCTCCACATCCTCATCCTCTTCAAACCCCTCCTCCTCGTACTCACTCCCCTCAGAACCCTCACCCTCACCCTCCTCTCCTTCTTCCTCTTCCTCAGCATCGCCGTCACCGTCACCGCCGTCTCCCGTCGTGTGCTCGTGGTGGTGGACGCGGAGGTGGTGCTCCAGCTCCTCCTCGTAGTCCTCCTCCGCCTCCTCGTCGTACTCGTAGCTCCCGGCCTCCGAGCTGCCGTAATCGCTGCCCTCGCCGCCGCCGCCGCCGTTCATGCGCAGCATCATATACGCCCGCTCCTGCACCGATCCAAACGACAAGGTTAGTTGCGCGCATCGGAACCCTAGGACAGGAACGGGCTGGTCCCCGAGATCTCGTCGCTTGCCTGCTCCTGGAGGACGCGCGCTAGGGCGAGGTCGGCGTCGACCTGGCTGAGGGCCGTGAACGGACGCCGCGCCTCATCCTCTGCCTCGGCTGACGCCGCCGCCGCCGCCGCGGCTGCGGCTGCGGCATCATCGTCCCCTCCGGAAACAGCGACCGGTGGAGGCTGATTCTGGCTAGGGTTGTGGTCGGCGCTGGGCCTATCGCCGCCACCGCTCCCCTTGGAATCCTCCATCGCTACGAGATTAGAGAAAGGGGTGTGCGAAACGAAAAGGGATTATTAACAACTCGGGTTAAGCCCAGTCGTACGACTGTATTGGGGGCCAGGGAACTACGGTGCTGCATCTGATGGATTCCGGTTTAAACCGGGGTCTGGTTAAACGACGCACTCCGTCCTACAGTAGGAGTACTCGAGTACTGTACTAGGAGCACGTATTAGCCGATGGCAGCTTGGGTTCGTGCAATAGTTGTTTAAAGGATGCAAGTATTTTGTGTACGCAATAATTCTCTTTCTCGATAGGGAGCCCGTACTGCACCGTGACTAGGTGTGTTTGTTTTCCTACCAAAACATACCAAACCAATTTTTTGATCATTGACCAAAATTTGGTGTTATGTTGGATGGTGACCAAATATTTGGATAACCAATGATTTATAGCCAACTTTAGTTCAATTTTTTGACCAAAGTTGGCCAACTCATAGGCTAGCAAAACCATCACTAATTATTTGGCTAACCAAATTTTTGGTAGGACAATTTTGTGCTCAAACCAAACAGCCTCCAGAGTGACCTAGGCCGATTGGGAATTTGGCATGACAAGCTTCAATGCAAGGGATGGACCCGCATGTCACAATAAGAGAGAACTCAACGAAGCTTCGACCTCAAGATTCGTGCACGCTGAAGTCCGACTCGTCGATGGAAGGGTCCGTTCGGTTGCAACAATCCGTGCAGTGATTGAAATGTTTTCATCATTCCTATCACTCCCACTGAGAAAGGTATTACTGAACGAGCCCGTATTGGTTTTCCGTGCGCCGGTCGAGTAGCCACCATGGTGACTGGCGAGCCCACCTGAAATTTTTTACAAGCCCTTGAGTTGATATGGGCGTGAAATCTTCTAGTCATCGAATCTTCGTTATGTCTCAACTTTTGGACCGTTTTATGTGATCTTGTTCCTAACAACATGCTATCTTATCTATCACCCTTTCCTCTCGATGCATCTCCAATGACATTTCTATTGTCCATTTTTTCCCTCGGTTCTCTATATTATAAAATAAAGTTGTCTGATGTGCTTGCTGGTCTTTTACACCTATATAACACTCGTAAACTCTCTCGGTGGTCTCAATGTGTGTTTCTTGGATACATTAGCATGAATAAAGGTTTCATGTGTCTCCGCGCTTCTAGAGTCAATTTCATAAAAACATACATTTTGCGGTTAGGTTTTTTATATGGTCACACTTGCTAATTGTCTAACCACATTTCTTAGAATGAGATTTCTCACAAACCCCTACTCATGTAGATTAGGTCGTTTGACAAGGTTTCTGATAGGTCAAACACACATGTCATACGACACATGGACGGGCTGGACCCTTTTTTTGCCATGTCGGGCTACTACCTGACCCGTTAAGCCGGGTTGGGTGCAGGGCGATTCAGGGGAAAGAAGGCCTAACGGGTCGGGTTGGAATCGGACGTGAAAAAAAATGAT
Organism: Brachypodium distachyon; assembly: GCF_000005505.3. NCBI lineage: Eukaryota > Viridiplantae > Streptophyta > Magnoliopsida > Poales > Poaceae > Brachypodium > Brachypodium distachyon. The sequence goes on along the minus strand of NC_016134.3, from coordinate 41,496,717 downwards.
TCAACCCGTCCACATGTCATATGGGTTATAATGGTTCATCAACGGTTGAAGTATATGCCACAATATGAGGTCCTAACAATCCACCTATCATCGACTATTGATTTCCGATTTTAGAGAGTGATAGATCCAAGCCAAAGATATATAAATGGCTCTTTACAATGTTTTTCAGTTGGGGTGGCTTCCCATGTTAGGGCAAGGCTAGGCGAAAAACGTCTTGTCATATCTGGTCAGCCCACACAATATTGGAGTGTGTAATCTATTCGTTACAAGGGATCCATCGGTCAGCTCTGTCTTGAGGATAGGTACACCTTGCAGGTTGAATCTATTCGAATAGTTGTGACCACAATTGCAATCAAACATGACAAATTTAAAGGCTTCTTTAGATTGCAGGATTCCTAAAATGAAAGAATAGGAAGATGTAGGATTGAGATGTCATGCCATTTTGAATCCTATAGGAAACCAAAACCAAAACATATGAATTTGCAAACATAGTTCATTGGATGCTTCGGAGAATTTTTGTAGGAATTTGAGTTGAGATAAGATGCACGCAAGACAAAAAAAATCATGAAAGTCGAATCTCTTGCTAGAAATCCTAAACGACTAGGATATAAAAATGCAATGCATGGGATTTTGAAGGTCTTCATTGCTTTGATCCAAAGGGCCTCCGTAGAAAGAATGGAAAAAACTAACGATTTGTTTGGCATACATCTTTTCATTTCATTTGGTAGAAATGAAATGAAATCCATTTTTTCATAGGATTTTATTGGTTGAATTTGAATTCCGAGTTCAAAAATCATGTTTGTCTACCGCATGAATTTGTAGAGTGAGAGACAATTCCAGAGAAATGATGACTTTTAGAGAGAATTGGGGTTAGTTATAGTGTGATTCCATGAAATTTGAGATTGAGTTCCTGTGGCCAATTTTGTGCAAACCAAACAAGTTGATTTCCGGAATTCAAAATGAATTTCTGAATTCTAGACCCAAATGATGGGTACCGAACGAGCCGTAAGTGAAATCTGTCAATCGAAATTCCAAAGAGGTCCTAATATAAGATAAACAACACGCCATTACGAATATATATTCTTAGCCCATGAAAATAATCCCCCACTTTATTATTTATCTATTTGCATACACCCATGGAAGCAAACAAGTCATCTACCCCCTCGTTTCATATTAAGTAACTCAAATTTGTCCAAATATGGATGTATGTATGCTTAAAAAACGTCTAAATGCATGTAATAAAAAGTCACTTAATTTGGGACGGAGGGAGTAGAACGTTAGAGCTTTGGACGCCTCATGGCTTTATCTATTACAATACAATATATTAAATTGGAATCGGTGGTGATGGGTGGACGCCGTTGGTCGGTGTTGGTCGGTCAACTTCGTTAAAATTACAATCAATATGCCACTGCCTCTTATTTTTTTCCCTCCCGTCTTATTCACGATTTCAGTAGCAGAAATTCTACGTTTTAGATTTACCGAAAGTTATCGTACGGTCCAAATTTGTCACAACATAATACGAACAGTTCTAAAATAAATCAATCTCCTTAGCATGGAATCCAAAATTCTTCATATCCATCTCAGTATGGAAATCAATCTGAACCCAATCAAAAAATCTCGGTATCAATCTCAGTATGAAAATCAATCCAATCGAAAAATCAATGTCCAGACTTCGTTTCCACCGGCTCGTGCTTGATACACTTTCCGTTGTTCCGTAGCATCGCACGGGTTCTTTTGCTAGTTTAGTATAACTTTTGTGATTTCGTATTAGGCTGAGTTTGATGTTTCTGAACTATGCTATGCTGACTTTGTTTTCTACTCCTCCCATTCCTAAATACTGAAACAGCAACGAGTGTTTAGGAAGAGAGAGAGTACTTCTGGTCATCTGTTGTGACGTTGGTACGAAAGTAATGGACACCATCGACTATTCGTCTGACTTTTGGATGGATCAGACCACAGAATTCACGTGTGAGTGACTGCTCACACCTCACGTACAAAGCGAATCCTCGTTCCGTACAAAAGGTCCATGAGAAGGAAAACGGTGCCATCTCGCATTATTCTCTTCTTCGTGCAAAGAATCAGCAAAACCTGAACACGATCACGATTCGCACGGGGAACACCTATCTCAGACTTTGTAGCAAAGCTGCCTCTCTGATCACTTATTTCTACCATGGAGGCGTTCTCCATCAGGCCGCAACTTTCTTGGAAGTCACCGAATTGCAAATGGTGGCAAAGTCCGGACCCTGCAAACACCACAGCTTCGGGGTTACTTGATCTGAGATGATACGATACAGAATCCGTGGCTCAAAAAAATACCAGAATAAATAACACCGCAGGGTGATCTGTGGCAGTGACTAATGAGTACAGGCTATAGTTTCCATGCATATAATGTTAATGTCTCGTACCTTCAAAGAGGCACCGCCAACAAGGAAGCCATCTATATCTTCCTTCTTTGCTAGCTCTGCACAATTTGCTGCGTTTACAGAACCTGCAATAGAAGCATAAGAGGATGGTTAGATCATCGGATCAGTAGTTCGTGTTAACCACGCACACACAGATGAAGTAAAATAAAATGCTCTGAATATTGTAGAAAAGCATTGGCAGGACACTAATCCCAAAGGCCCATATCTTGGGAGGGTCGAAGCAGCGGTAAGGATGGGATTTCAAACATTACAAAAGAATAACAGGAAATATATGCTTCCGGTTGATCTGAATAGAATATGAGTTACTACTTACAAAATTGCTTTCTCTCAGAGACTAGCACTACAATTATGGTACTCCCACCGATTTAGTACAAAGTTAGTACTAAATCCAAGACACTTATTATGGATCAGAGGGAGTACCTAAGTTCATCTTCCAGGAATCAGTTTAATATGGGTGAAACAGAGAACATTTTGACCGTGATCCAAGAAGACTTAAAACACAAGAACTAACCTCCATAGATAATCCGAACGCTAGAAGCAACATCAGCTGATACATTGGTTTTTAACCAATCACGAACAGCAGCATGAACTTCCTGAGCTTGCTCAGGAGAAGCAACTTTTCCAGTCCCAATAGCCCAGACAGGCTCATATGCAATTACAACGTCTGTCCAGTTTGTAATATTATCTGAAAGCAGGCACATATTGCAGATACATCAATGCTGTTCAGGCCCGTCATTACACTACTGAAGATGAAGACAGATCACCTGCGAAAGCCTTCATCTGCTTAAAACAGACATCAAAAGTTTTCCCAGCTTCCCTCTCTTCCAACAGTTCTCCTATGCATGCCATAACCTTAAGATTTTGACTCAAGGCATATGCAGCCTTCTTCCCAATAAACTGCATTGGATAAACTTGTTAGATCCCAATTCCAAAATCTAAACTACATAACTGCATGGCAATAAGCAACCATACATCTCAACGGTAACATCCCAGAATCAGAGGATGGACAAGCAAGAGAAGTACCGATTCACTAGCATTTGCAATTACCTGATCATCTTCACCAATAACATGTCTACGCTCAGAGTGACCAAGGATAACCCATTGACAGCCAATGTCCACCAATTGCTCTGCACTGGAGTTCTCCCACGAGGAAATAAAACTCAGGATCAAAACCCAGAAGAAACATCCCAGTCCAATAGAAAAAATAATACTTAAAATGCTTTTTAGTCATCAGTGTCGTAGACAGAAATGTGGCTCCTCATATATACTGAGAAACGACAAGGCAAGCAAGTTTTAGCTCACAGTATCCAACCTGATCTCTCCGGTGAAAGCTCCTCCTTTTCCAATCCACGTATTCTGAGCAGACACCTCAATGCGATCAGTGAGTGAATTCTTGACCTGGTCGATATAAATGAACGGCGGTGCTACCACAACATCTGCAGTATCACCACAGCTGTACATATTAATATCCTGCTGAGTTAATTAAAAAAACGAGCAGATCAATAGCTCAAAGATGCCTACATAACCATGTGTGCAAGGTAGAACATGTTACCCTCACAAGTCACAAGAGCGCAAGCATAGTAATCTGAACTTCATTCTTTTTTTAAGTAGTCTGGAATTCTAATAGTAGTAACTGCATTGGTGTGTGCTCACAACTTGTGTCCTCCGCCATGAGAATAAATTATTTTGGTGTGGTAACTTGATATATAGAGTGCATAATTCACATCTAATAAACAACCACGGATGTTGCTCTTGTGAGCATGTAGAAGCTAACAAAGCAGCTCTGTTTTCAGGTGCTTCCTTTTTGGCCAACTTGGTAAGCAACAGAATTGCCTGCTAGCAACATGGAATAAATGTATCCATGCCACATGTTGGTCATACAGGATGCATGTAGTATGATATATTCAGGAATATATCCAAACTATATGGAAATAGGCACCATAGACATGATATATATACCAGTTACACACGAACACCAATTGCGCAAGACATGACGAAAATAATCTTAGGATACACGTAGAAGACACAAACGAGCTTACCTACGTCGTTTTCGAGAGTGGCAGCATTCAAGTCAGAGATAAGCTTGCTGATGGATTCCTTTGTTCCGTTCTGAAGTCAGAGACAAGAAGAAAATAGTTTATAGACATCAATCCCAAAAAATCCAAGATAACTGAACACACTCATTAAGCAACATAACTTGGTATAGGTAGCAGAAGCTCCCTAAAAATGTGAAGGAGCTGCATACATAAAAATAGGAAGGCTCTCCCCAGAAACAGAAGTGTTCATATTAAGGATGCCAGCAGCATAAGAATAAAATGGGGATACAGAGATTTCACAGCTTTATTTTGGATTGGTAAAGCTGTCTACACAACCAATATATCATCACAAGTTGACAACATCCCTTGATTTCCTCCACAGTTCAGAATCCCTCTCCCCGCCGCCCAAACTACAACCTCAATAGCCAGCAGACCAGCACAGTTGCCTAGTGCATTAATCTATGGCCTCTCATAGGACTAAGAAAAGAATCACAGCAGATTATTCGCCCTACAAAGAACTAGCAACATTCATTGGCTTCTTAAGTTTTGCATCAGATGCCCTGAAATCTCGAGATCATAGAATTTGATAAAATTCATCACAAAAATTGCCATGACAAACAAGCAAAACTAGGCGACACCAAAGCAAATCCAATTCTGCCAAGCGACCGAGTACAGCACGATGTAGATCACGGTTTGTGTATGAATGGCGACAAATAAAAAACGCGTGCCGATTTCGTTGGAACTCCCAAGGGGGCAACCACGGTGCCGCGAGGACTAAAACGTCACGCGGGCGCAGCGGAATCTCCACAGCCGTACTCCTGAATCCTAACCGGTGCGGTGCAGGCATGCGCATAAAAGCTGATGGGGGTGCGAAGAGGGGGGGGGGGATACTTACGCACTTCCAGTTGCCTCCCACGAAGAACTGCAATACGACAGCAGAGGAGGTCAAACGCGTGAGCAATAACTCTATCCGAGTAAATAGCAACGGATATCAGGAGGAAGAGGGAGGGAGCGCGGTACCTTGCCGGATCCGGCCATGGCGACGAGGCGCTGCGCTCGGCGGCGGGAGCATCCGAGGCGGAGCTGGTGCTGCTGCGGGGCGGCGTTGACGGCGGCGCGGCGGAGGTCGGCGAGGCGGGAGAGGTGGGAGGAGGCGAGGGACGACGGCGCCGCCATTCTCTCTTATCAAATCTCTGCGTCGCGCGGCTGCGCCTGCGGTTGGTGGGGCGAGAGCGTCTGCTTGTCTGGTGATGCCGATGCGCGCAGCCAGCCACCACACCACACCAACCGGAAAGGGGGGACACGGGGGAGATGGAAGAAGGAGAGCGACCCCTGCGCGAGTGCCCGGCCACGGCTTTGCCCGCGCCTTATCGGCCCACGGATAGGGTGCCGAGGGCCGAGGATCCCGCCACGTTCGCTCGCGCCGGACGGAGATACCGTGGGCCGGGCCGGCCGATGAGGGCGACAGGCCACAGCCCCGCTTTGGCTCCAACGAACCAAAAACTCCTCTCGTCGTCTAGTCGTCCATCCGGTGCCTACGTGGCTGCCATGTATACGTACGAGGTACATGAACTCGGACTGAAATTCAGAAGATGACATGTGCTGGGAGATCCTGTGGACATCTGATGAACGGTTTGAAAAGTAACGTAGCACGGAGTACAAGTTTTTCAAAAACTAAATCTTTTCTTTTGTAATAATAATAGAGTAATCTACCTTTTGCCCTCTGCTTGTGACCTTATAACAAGGTTCATTCTTTTTTTTCCCCACGACCCTTTACAGTCTCTTTGATTCGTCAGAATAGTAGATGGAACAAAAAATAGAAATATGAACTTTTTCTTTAGTAGCATTATTCGTCCATTTGATTCAAAGAAACAGAGTAAAGGAAAACATATGCATTTTCATTTAATCTTAGTTTTAAAAGAACAGCATGTATTTTTTTATTCTATTCCTTACGTTCCAAAATGTAAGACACATTTCATTTCATTTGACCGAGTCTTTGACCAACAATTAGTCTATTAATATGTAACTTATGCGAAATAAAATTGATATCACATAAGATATATAAGGATGTAGTAATTCTAGGTCAAACCATTGGCCAGGAAATCAAATATACGTCTTATATTTTGGAATCGAGGGAATATTTGAAATAGTTTTGGATTCTTTGCACAGAAAACAAGACAAACGTGTTTAGTTGCATAATAACACCATAACTTCATTTTGCCTATGATTTGACTTAATTTGGTCATGTTTGTGAACATTTATATGTTTTCGCATTCTTGTGAACCAAACAACCAAATCTAGCAAAAGCTCAATTGGCCCCCAAGCCAATGGAATTGTCAGAAATGACCCACTCCAAAATGAAATGGCAAAAATGGCCAGGCGGAAGGCTTGGAAGATGCCACGTAGCACTTCGTGCCAATGGCATTGGACGAAACTGCTTAACTCCAATTGTGTTGGAAGAAGGGCTTTAGGTCCAATTGCATTGACGGGACTGCAATTTATTTAAAGATCCAAACGATCCAATCCAATTGGACCCGGTTGATTTTCTTTTTCGTTTTCTTCTTATACTTACTCGTTCTGATACTTTTAAAATTTATTTGAAGATCCAAACGAACTCCGATATTTATAAAATTTTGAGGATAATTTTAAAATGTTGTTATCCACCTACGGTAAAAGTTTAAATTATTTTGGAGCAATTTCGAAATTCTGGGATTTATTTGAATTCAAATCTTGTTTAATTCAAAGTTGCTCCAAAATAATCAAAAAAATTACTGCATGTGGGTAACACCATTCACCTTAAAAATTTCATAAAGATCGGAGTTCATTTGGATATTCAAATAAATTTACAAATATTAGAACAAATAAGAATAAGAAGAAAACGAAAAGTAGAACTATCATGCGGACCCCTTTGCCCTAAAGTGTCCATGCATAGGCCTTCCATCAATACAATTGGACTTAAGGCCCTTTCTCCAATGCAATTGGATTTAAGTACTTTCCTCCGATACCATTGGCACTGTGTGTGACGTGACGCCTTCTGGATTTTCCGCAAGGTCATTTTTGGCATTTCGTTTGGGAGGGTGTCATTTATGGCATTTCCGTTGGCAGTGGCCAATGGTGCAAAAAATTCAAAAGAACATGTGTTATCCAATCCTTTGTTGTGCACATGCATCTATCATATTTTCGCGTGTTTCTTATTCCCATGTTCCCAAAATCCTCCTGATCAAAGAGACCACATTGTAATGGCTTTCACCTCGTTATTTATTTTCCCAAAGTAACAAGGTTGTCCCGTGTCTAAGGATGATGTGACACTCAACAAGTGGACAACGTACGCTCGTGTTCACTAGCGGAGAGCAGTGTGGTGCAGCTAGTTACAACTGTTTGATAAATTGAAACATTTCACATAATTTTACTGAATATAATGAAATTTGGTAACCATCTAACGAGTATACGTCTGGCCAGTATGCCAGTCGGTTGCCATGCATACACCATTCTAAGCAGTTGATCTAGCCTTTTAGTTGATAAAACCAAATAAACTAGGGTAAAACATGTCACAACATGTTAATTAGAGGTAAAATATGGCAAATAAATAATAGGGTAAAAGTCGTCACAGTGTCAAAACATACTAGAGGGTGAAAAATAGAATATACCACTTCCTCCGATCCATAATAAATGTCTCAGTTAGTAAAAAAATAAATACAAGAGCCTCTTTTTTATTCAAAGTATTTTCATAAGAATTTTTGGTGGGTTAGAATTCTTAGGATTCTTTTCTTCGCCGATTGCTTGATTTGCAGTACTGAAGCACGTAGGATTCTCTTCTAAACTTTTCTTTGCACTATATTTGAAACTTTTTTTTTTTCGTCTACTCAAATCTCTCGAAAAGAATCCTTCATTTCTTCTATGGCGGAATCAAACAAATTTCTTGTACTTACCCGCAAAAAAACAAATTTCTTGTACAAATTCAATCCTATAGGATTCAAGTGCACGTGACAATCTAATCATGTTGTTATGTGTTTTGTAGGTCTTGTGAATCAAAGAGACCATAAGTATGTTAACGTGTGCTTTGTGCTGATTTAAATCTGTTTGTAGTAAGGATTTGCAAAATGTGCGTGTGTTTTTAAATTAAAGACCGATCAAGCGGGTGAAATGAGCCTATCTCAACCTCTTTGGTGGTCTGGTTCCTTGTGGTGGAACCAACACACCCAGTGGTAGGTAACGTATCTATCAGCAGCGAAGCGCATGTGGTGACTTCGCCAATCTCTTAAGATTGGCCGGTTCAGTCCTTCGGAGGTGTTCATAAGAGTAGAGTGTGCGTGTGTGCGTTCATAAGGTGAGTGTACATGTGTGTTGTGGGCGTCTGGGTTTGTTCTGAGTTTCTAAAAACACAGTTTTGTTATTGATAAGTCGCCTGTTTTTTAGTTAGAAATCAATCGACATGTTAGCCATCAGATTTTAATTCCAACGATAACAAGTGAGAAATGAGATAACGGGGATGATCCTCCGATATTAACCGAACGGTTATGAAACGTCGACTAATATTTAAAACTCATTTTTCTTAAAAAAACTGGCGATTTTGAAATAGCCACGTCCCAAAAAGAAATTTTGGTCAAGCAGGGTATATCCTAGACATGTAACCTTTCTTTTGAGAGAATATTTCCACAAATCACTGGGTGCGCTGGAGACGAGGTGCAAGATGCGACACTACGGATATCCGCCTTCGAGCGTTTAATCCGGCCGGCGTATGAAATCGTTTTATTAATATACACTCCATTTCTAAATACTTATCGTGATTTTAATGGAAATTTGCACTAAAAGTCTAAAACCATTTCTAAATAATTATCGTGATTTTAATGAAAATTTGTACTAAAAGTCTAAAACAACGACAAGTATTTATGAACGGAGGGGGAGTATTTGGTTTCGTTGGGACCAGCTCAAGGTAAGGTCCCTTTAATACTCGCAAACTCTCGGATCAAGCAACATCGGCGCGCAGCTAGCACAAACAGTAGCCATAGGACGCCTTGGACTGGATCATCCTATACACGTACGTATGGCGGCCGCCGTCGGTTTCTCCTACCTGCCAACGAAGGCGCTCGACGAGATCGCCCGGTGCGTCGGGCCCTTGGACAACGTCCGCGCGCTGCTCCGCCGTCTGCAGATCCTGGCGCGCCGCGCTCAACGCCACGCGCCTCAGCGGGCTAGGAGGGCGACCCAACCGCCCGCACAGCGTCTTCGTAAAAAGCAACAGGTGGTTCGGAGATCACCCGACCGTAGAGCTCACACCCATCGACGTCGTCGTCGACGACTACGAGTACCCCCCAAGCAGGAAAGCTTGCTCATCCGTTCGGATTTCCACGGCCGCGAGAACGAACATGAGCGCCATAGGCTGCTCGTACGGCGAGGTGAACGCCTGGGCGTCCGACGGCGGGGGGAAGGGCCTGCGGACGAGGCGCCTCACGGAGCCGCGGGCCGCGCCGTTGGCGTGGGCCGTCCTGGCCCAGTCGGCGTCGCGCGAGGACCTTCTGATGGTGAGCACCACGGAGGAGGCGACCGGCTTCGGCTCGCGGCGGCGGTTCGAGGTGTCCCGCTGCGACGAGCTCCGGCGCAGGTGGGTCCCGGTGGATGACCTTGGGGAGAATGCATGCCATCCTGGCCGGGATCACCTCCAGCCTATGCGTCTCGACGCGTAGCTCGCTCCGTGACGGGCCCCGCGGCAACCGCATCTACTTTGCTAGGGATTGCAGGTCGACCAATTTCGGGCATTCCGGGCACGACTACGGGAACCCTGATGTGTACCGCCTGCCGATCGTGACGGAAAGGGTGCCGGGTGGCGAGATGCTATATGGCAACATCTGGTTTCTACCTTACGTTGCAGATCGAGCTTCTTCGTAACAAGGTTCATGTGATGTTAGATTCCCTAGAAAATGGTTTATGTAATGTTAAATCTCCTGAAAAAAGTTTATCTAATGTTAGACGTCTTCTATCTTCTATATCTAAGTTGAAACAATCCACTACCTAATTTCTCTAAACATACAAGCATGTCACATCATCACATAATTAATTTGTTCACACATATTTAGTGGAAAACTCATACTTTTGCACATGCATGCATGTTACTTCCATCAAGCTATTCCCACTAGGTGAAAAATGTACAATTTTATTACTCCCTCTGTCCAGGAAAGGATGTCGCCTCCTCCTCCACCTCCAGTGCAATTCAAATTTTGCAAAAAACTCCTCCAAACGTTCGGATCATTTGAAATTTGGAATTCAAACCTGAAATTCAAAACCAAATCTTCCCATCGCGCTGCCCTCCGTCTTCGTCCCGCTGTCGTCGCGCCGCCGGAGGCAAGCAGAGCTCCCGCCGGCCTCCCACCAGAGCACACAGACGCGCAGATCCATCGTGCTGCCCTCCATGCCATCCGTCGCCTTCCCGCTGTCCTCGCGCCACCGAAGGCACGCGGAGCTCCCGCCGGCCTCCCGCCAAAGCTTGTGGACGCGCCGGGCGGAGGGTGGCCGGCCTGCTAGCCGCGCTCCCTCCTTCGTCTGCAGCCGCCTCCGCAGTTCCCTCCTCCGCAGCTCCCTCGCCGTCCGCCGCCACTCCGTCGAGGACGAGGACCTGGACCTCTGAGGTCGCCGAGGACCTGGACGAGGACGAGGTCGCCGCCTTCCTCTGATCCTCAATTTCAATCCCTGCAGAGCCTGCGTCGGGTTCAATTTCACTGAACGAATACTGAGTACAAGGAAAATCATCATCGTTGCTAAAATTCAAGCTGCAGAGACCCGACTACAAGCAAAATTGAGACCCAGGTGCCTATCTTGGACATTCCAGAACTGAATTTGTGCCTGTACTGTACGTACCTGAACTGAAGTTGGACAATTCACTGAACTGAAGCAAATTTGAGGCTGCAGCTGCGCCTGAACTTGAACTGAACTGAAGTTGTGATTGAAGTCTCTGCAATTGTGCCTGAACCTGAACTGCAGTTGTAACAGCAGGTAAAATGAGTAACAAAGCACATGTTATTCAAGAAGAAGCTGCTCTTGGTTTGTCACTATTGTAATCTAGGAGTAGTACAATTTGGGATATTGTTCTAAGCTGATCTTGTTTTTGTAGCTATTCAGTTAACTACAGTATTGCACATCTCCTAGATTACTCATAGTTAAAGTATTACTCCTAGTTACGGTATTACTCCTAGTTAAAGTATTACTCCTAGTTAAAGTATTACTCCTACAGTATTGCACATCTCCTACTCGACTGTTCTGAAATATTCATGGCTATCTTGTGACTGGATGTTAACTGAATTTAACTGCAGTTCGCTGTACATGTCTGTTAACTTGATTCATTAATCATGCTTCTCTTTCTAACTAGAGTTACTGTTGACATGCCTTTACTCTAACTAGAGTTAACTGAATTTAATACTCCCTAGTTAACAGTTAATGGTCGTGCATTCAAAGATTAAGAGACTAGAGTTAATTAACTGAATTTCAGCTTTGAGTTAACATTGACATCTGAAACAATTGTTTATATATGTGTACAGCTTCAGTGTGGCATACTGCCTTGGCGTAGTACTAGCAGTGTTGCTGCCAACTCCAGCAGCATACTGGGCAGGTTCTGGGCATAGTTCAGAAACAGTTCTGAACTTTCTGTTAACTTAACTGTTAACAACAGCAAATTCAGTTCGGCAAAGGAGAAGGTAACACTTGATTAATGATGTTGTTTTTAGTGTCTTTGCTGAAAAAATGTGTTTACAGTCTTGAAGTCACATATGCATAAACAGTTGACATGCTCTAGAGTTATTTTACTTGTTGACATGCATATACTTGTACTCCTAATATTGACTCACCTTGGTACTTTTACTGCAGATTAAGGAACCATCTCCACCTCAAGTTCCCCAATGATGAAATTCGATGCTCTATTAGTGCTCTCCAATGAGTAAGTTTCAATAAGCTCTGACCTACAAGGACAAATTCATCATGTCAAGGAATAAAATTAACATTCTCTTTGCACAGCTATATGAAGGAACAAATTGCTGGCGACAAACTATGTAAGTTGGTTTCGAAAAGGAAGAAGCTACCCCATAGAGCATTGGATATGTGGAAATATAACAGGATGCACCAAAAGGATATCTTCTCTGAACCTATGGTACACGGTAAGCTACTATGCTCGATTAAGTTGTTGTACGGAGTATTCTTGTTCTCAAAAGGAACCATGTCATGCCCACAATCTCGCTCTTTTGCAGGAATGTGTACTGACCTACATAACACCTACACTGCTGAGTTCCCTCGGATTCTTCAAGAAGCTAATGCTGAGATTCCTCAAAAAGTTGCTCCTTTTGATTTGAATGAGATTGCTCAAGAAGTTGCTCAAATTGCTCAAGAAGCCACTGCTCAAGAAGAAGCTGCTGTCCAGATTGCTCAAGAAGAAGCTGCTGCCCAGATTGCTCAAGAAGCTGCTCAAGAAGAAGTTGCTCCTTTTGATTTGAATGAGATTGCTCCAGAAGCTGCTCAAGATATGGATGTTCAAGAAGAAGTTGCTCCTTTTGATTTGAATGAGATTGCTCCAGAAGCTGCTCAAGATATGGATGTTCAAGAAGAAGCTGATCAAGATTTGGATGCTCAAGAAGAAGCTGATGCTCAAGAACATCCAAAAGCAGAATTGACAAATGAGCAAAGGCATGCTGTCTACTTTGCTTTGGAGGTAATCAGGACTAGAGATGGAGAAATTCAAGCACAAGACAAGTATATCACTGCAGCCTTGATGGATACAAGTGTGCGGACTGTTGAGAGAATATGGGCCAAAGCCCTGGCACAGATTGCACGAGGTGAAGAAGTTAACGTATCAAATAAGAAGAAAGGTAATGTTGGCCGAAAAAAGAAAGACCTGGATCTGCCAAGGGTACTCACAATACCACTCAACAAAAGGAAGACCATTCGGAGTCTGGCAAAATCATTGGGTGTGTGCCACTCAACCTTACACCAAAGGTTTATGCTGGGTGATTTGAAATGACACAGAAGTAATATAAAGCATACGATGACAGACGCAAACAAGATTAAGAGACTACAATTTTGCGTCTCGATGCTTGACGATGATGGCTTGACAACTCCTTGCCCTTTCTTCAAGAAAATGGACAATGTCGTCCACATCGATGAAAAGTGGTTCTACATGATCCGAATAAGCAACAACTACTATCTCCTTCCTGGTGAACCACGACCATTGCGCACAGTGCAGAATAAGAACAGCATTGGCAAAGTTATGTTCTTGACGGCTGTGGCGAAGCCAAGATTTGGTGAAGGTGGAGAGGTCACATTTGATGGAAAGATAGGCACCTGCGCCTTTGTCGAAGAGATGCCAGCTAAAAAAAACTCCAAACACAGAGATAGGGGGACACTTGAAGTGAAATCAGTGACTGTTACACGTGATGTCATGAGAGAGTTCATTTGCAAGAAGGTCATTCCAGCTATCCAGGATCGGTGGCCAGATGAGGATGTAGGAAGAACAATCCTTATACAACAAGATAACGCTAAACCTCATCTCCTCCCTACTGATGATGCTTTTCAACGAGTCGTGGACGAGACTGATCTGGACATTAAGTTGATACAGCAGCCTCCAAACAGTCCGGACATGAATGTCCTCGACCTGTGCTTCTTCAGGTCCCTCCGGTCACTCACCGATAGCAGAGCACCAACAACTATCAAAGAACTAATAGAGGGTGTGGAGGAAGAATACAATAACTACGATGTCCAGAAGCTCGCTCGAAGCTTCATTACACTGCAGTACTGTATGACTGAGGCTATGAAAGTGGAAGGAGGAATTGGCTACGACCTCCCGCACAAGCATAAGGAGCGCGCAGAAGGGAAGCTACCATTTATCACGGCAGATTTACTGGCAAAAACCAAAGCACTTATAGAAGGACAGGCCGAGAAAGAAAATGTGAGGTAGAGAAAGTAAGAGAATGATAGTACTTGTGTGTACTTATGTATGATATTACCATGTGTATGAAAACATTTACTCCCATTATGAAATGTGATGTGTTGGTATTAATATGAGAGTTCTTTTCATATTAATGATGAGAGAGGACATGGTTTAATGTTTTTGGCACAAGCTGTATTCTCTATATAATTAAAGTCTTTTTAATTTATTTGCTAGCTAACAATCTACAAGAGCTACAGCTAGCTACATGAACCTTCAGGAGTATATGAACTGTACTAGTCTTGAGCCCATGCCAAAAAGCTATTACTCATAGCAATAGTGTGCTTTAACATTTACTATGAACTTTGCCATGAACTTTTTCCTTCTTCTTTCTTTGAGAACATACTGCAGAAGGATAAAGGAGAATAAACAACAAAGAAACTGCAATCAAACAACAAGAATAGCTCCAATTTGTCTTCTAAGTATGTGAAAACACTAGCCTAAGTGAGGAATTTAGTCAGAAAATTGTGAAAAGTGATATTGTGTGATATTACTCAGAAAATTTAGTCCTAAAATTTAGCCAGGAGTATGTAAATTGTGGCAAAGCATCCACAAGAATTGAAGCAGAAAGAAACATGTTAAATTTACCAGATAAAAGGTCTTCTTTTGTGATACGGAGTACTCCATCTAACTTGCAGGAGATGGGGATCGATGGGGAAGCTTGCGGAGCTGGGGAACGACGAGGAAGAGGGCCCGCCGGTCCCCGAACGAGAGATCTCATCGGGACATCAACCACCCACTTCCGCGCCGCCGCCCACTTCCACGCTGCCGCCCACCATGGAGGACAAGGTGGAAGCTTCGTCCACCTCGTCGCACCGCAGCACCACATCACCAGATCATCGATTCCGCCGAATTACGCCGAGCCACCCGAATCGCCGGTGCCGGATTTCAGATTTAGCAGCGGCGCGGGAGGAGGCGCGGGGGAGCAGCGTGGGGGAAGCCGTCCGAATCGAGGGAGGAGGCGCGGGGGAGCATCGCAGCGCAGGCGCAAGCGATGCGTGGTGGCCGGCGCGGCGCGGCACGGGCGACGGGCGAGGCGCGGAGACGATGCGGAGCGTGAGACGACGGGAGGATCGCGATGCTTGTCGGAGAAAACACGAGGGGGGTTTCGCAAATAAACGCACGCGACATGACAGAGGGAGCCTATGTTTGCAATTTTAAATACACTTTATGTTAACTTAAAATTTCCGCAACAACGTGTGGGACATCATATAGTTCTATTATTTTACAAGCTGAAATGCTTTTTTCCAACTTTGGTTATGCTCCTACAGAAATGCAGCAAAGTTCGAAATGCTTTTCCCCAACTTTGGTTATGCTCCTACAGAAATGCAGCAAAGTTCAAATGGGCAATTAGAACAAATGTTGGGAAGGAATCCACTTAAAACAGCCATTTGCAACCTGATACGTTCCCTTGGAAATCATTGACGCTTGCATCTATCACCTTTAGCTGCAGGGTATTTCTCAAATACTGTGTTTTTTTTAATACGAACTCACCTTTTTTTTCATTTTCACTCACCAATAAACCCTAAATTTTACTCGCAATCTGAACTAACGCAGACATTGCGTTACTGTGATCATATACAAGCATTGTGGATGTATAGCTCCCTATGAAAGTGATCACTTGCCCGGCCAAGCTAAGTGAAAAATAAAACAGAAGGCCTGGGGATTTTGTAAGTGAACCCAGTTCAATACTCGCCATGAAAGTGATCACTTGCTCACCAAAGAACAAGATAAAGATAAGACCTGGGAGTTTCGAAACTGGACCCAACTCAATGGAATTCTCGTGTTTGCAATTAACAGTATGCGCCAGCTAACAGACAGACACGTATGTTTGTAATTGCAACACTGTAAGATTGAAGTTATTGCGATGAACAATGAACATATATATAGAACTGATAACCTGAGGGGGTGTAGTTCCTCCTGAACATGCACAACATTGGGTGAATTGATACAACAGTCAACAGACGATATTCAAGGGTTTTGCCAAATGCTACTCGAGTATCTACTTGAGCAGCTCATTTGCCATAGATTGGAAATTCTCTCTACTCTCTACTTTCTCGATGCCAACATGGGAGGATGGCTTACTACAAGCTGCAAAAAGAATGGAACTTACGGCACCACTGGAGCAAGCCTGATAACATCCCATGCCACCCTCATCACGCCACCATGCCTTGATTCCGCCTCTTGGAACGTTCTTCCAGATGCCTCGGAGGGATGAGGGAGCTCCCTCCATTTCTCAATCTTAAGATCGGTAATATTGATAATACAGATGTGACTCTCTGTTAGGCTCTTCCCTTGTGCCATGCCTTCGACTTGGAAAATCTCCCCTCTTCCAATTTCGTTCCCTTGATTGTCGATCAACAAAACCGGACGCCCAAGCTCGAAAGAATATGATTTTGTAAAAGGGCAGCTCATCATGATGTTTTGGTTGGACTCTGCCTGCGTAGTTGTATCATTGGTGCCTTGATTTAGCTGTCCGTTGCCTTTTGATATGCCTAGAGCATTCATCACCCTTGGAGGTGGAAAATAGCTCTCCTCACCAGCACTTTCTGAGGAGTCACCAAAGTGAGAAGTAGCTGGTGTAGATGGCTTATCAGCATTATCACCCTCACATGGTACTCCTCTTTCTTTCGCAACACGAGCAAGCTTAGCTTTTCTGTTGTTTAGCCTGGAATTTAAAGAAAAGGCTATTACAAATAGTTATGGATGCAGGCACAGAAAGCGATAAATAGGCTGTAACAACAAATAAATTTGAAGCAGAAAGTTGGTTATATTTTAAAAGTAATGGTAAATCCCTAGGAAAGGAGTAAAGTAATTTCAACGTTACCAGTTCTTTAGTTGTGATGATGTTATCTCTGAACCCTGAAAAGTATGGCCATATTTCATGAATCAGACAACCATGTACTAGACCGAATAAAATATTACCCAAGTAAAAAGGTGTGTATACCTGCCCACTCAATTTCTCTGCCCATGCCTGAAGTGAAGTTGCATTCTTATGCATCTCAGGCTCATCATTTAGAGCATTCTCAATTTCATTTACTTGCCCATCATTCATAATGGTTCGCTTCTTTCTCTTACGTTGCCTCTCATCATCATCTTGAAGACCACTTTCTGTTGTAGGTTCTGGTGTTTTGAAATGATCTACGCTTCTACAGTGCTGGAGTACTGTACTAGTAGCAGTACTGACCCCCGGATAGCCTGTCTTAGTTGTTCTCGCAACACCAAGATGAATTAGGTTTTGACCAACTGAATTCTGCAGGAGCCCACAATTTATGCTGGCACGCTTTCTTGGAGTCTCATCCCTAGCATTTCCCTCTTGTTTCATGGAGGGTGTTGGTGTAGACTCTTCCATGTTCTGTGCATCCTGTTAGTATCAATTTTGATTGGGATCAAATACAGTACTAACTCGACAGCTAATGCAATCAACAGTATATCTACCTTGAGAGGGTTATTCATATTGGAATTTGGAACAGTAGTTAACCTTCCCGTTAAATGATGTATCACTTTTTGCAAATCTTCCTTGATTTGTAATGATGTCTCACTTTTTGCCACCTACAGCAGCACAGAGTGAGATCATCTATGAAATTGAAATATTGAGTGAACTCAGCCTACTCAGGGGCAGAGACAGCTCCTCCCTCCCTTCCATGGCAAAAAAACAGGGCTAGATCTTCTAACATCAACATTAAATTTAACTTTGCTTTTATTCTACGGCCCCTGTTATATCTCGGATGTAGGTTCTTTGTTTGCTTTGCCCCTTGGTGTAAATTTCCTGGCTCCATCCCTGAGTAAACTGCTTAAAGGCTATGAAGTTGCCACCCAATGAAAGGCTCTAAGTTCTATTTTACACACCCATCAAACTGGCCAGACAAAAAGTGAGGGTTATGCACTTTAAAACTATTATTACAGGATACAAAATTTTGCAAATTATCCCTTCAGGGCCCAGCAGAGAAACACCTTTATCTTTACTTCTTGTAAAGATCTGAGTTGGTGGTCGTCCGTTCACTCAACTGAGACTATTCTCTATATTGATAGGAAATGGATGTAATTGCACCCATCCAATATGGTAGATATACATATCACGAATTCACAATCTTTTGACTACAATTGATGTATATTTTGAAATAATTGTTAATCAACACAAAATTTGGAAACATACGGGCAAAAGCGCATTTAAGCAACTTATGCAAAATAATAATAATAATAATAATAATGATAATTCCATAGCAACGCACGTGTATTTAGCTAGTAAACACAAAGTTTTCGTATGTTTGTGGCTCATAATCAAATGAGTAAAGCAAACAAACCTGCAATGTTCTCAGTCCTGCTAGTGATTCACACCATTTTTGTAACTTGTAAGCAAATTCACTGCAATAGGAAGAAGAAATTTTTGAGAAATATGACCAAAGAATTGTCAGGTGAATGCAACAATGACAACGAAATATCAACAAATAAACCAGGCATGCAAACAAAATATTGGTCTATGCGGGGAAAGAGGAAAAAATATAAGGATCAGCCAAAATGGCATTCCCACCTTAATAATTGCACATCTTCCTCATTTAATAAGTGATTAGGAATTAATGATTTAGCATAACGGGACAAAGATTCTGCAAATTGAGCAACAGAGGAGGTTAGATATGCAATATAATGAATAAACATACTCACAAAAAATTGTAAAAGAAAAGGACATGTGACTGTACCCAAGTTTCTACAAACTGTAGTGGCCTCATCAGATGCTGGATGGTCCAATGATGGCCTAGGACTCTCTGATAACAAGTATTTCTGAAATTTCTGAAGAAAAAGGTCTCTTTCTTGCTCTGTTAACATGATGATGGAACTTGCTTTTAGCAATGTTACACAAAAGTTGAATGGCAGCTCATAGCAAGTGAGAAAAAGGACTGACCTTCACATATGTTTGGAACAAAGACATGCAAATTTGCTATTATTTTCACCACATATGACGTTCTTGTCTGGGCATATGTTATTGTAGACACACTGATAGTGCGCAAAGGGCATGAATAGTTAGCTTTAGCTTCAGTTAACATATCGATATCGGAAGCAGCTACCAGTGCCAACTCAGCTGCACCAAATGGATCATATTCTAGATTAGCATCTTCTTCAATCACTGGCATATTGACAGAGCACCAACTCGAGGAAAACTCATCATGAGGAGTAGCCAAAATTTGGGTCAGAAAGGGAATCTGCAAAAGAGATGAACAGAAAGAAGTTGAAGTACAATATTATCTCTACATCAGAAAAACACTTCTCTCGGTTTTGCTAAAAGGCTATAGACCTATCAAGGTAGTAGAAGCAGTTAAGTGTAAAGCTTACAGTATTAGTTATGAAGGACGATCTGAAGTTTGAATCGTCAGAGAATACATCAACAAGACGTAACGCACTGATAAGCACAGAACCCATGGGGAAACTCTTATCATGAGAACCAGCCGCAGGTTTTTCCTTTCTTCCAAATGCAGTTTTCAGCAAATCAAGAACCTGCAGTAATGATAGTAATAAATTTGTCAGCAATTGAATGACATTTCCAGATGCTGCAGAAAAAGAGCAATCTTATTCAGCATCTGTAGTCAGCCCTAGGAGAACTAACCTCGAGTGCCAAGGTTTGCCCTAGTTGCATGCTCTTCGGTAAAGTGGCAACTTCATCAAGGTAAGAAATACTTTCAGCTTCGCAAAGTTGTAGCACCTAGAGAATGTATATAACAAGCATTTCATTAGTAATTCAATGTTGTGTATGCAGTAAATAGTAACGGTATACTACTACCTCCGTGCGAAATTGTCTAGACTCTAGATACGTACACCTTTCATTGTGTAGATTTGATCATTTTGAGAGAAAAAAATGCGACACTTATTTTGGGACGGAGGAAGTACTTGATTTAAACAAAGTAAAATCATGCGTCGAGACTAGTGAGCAACTTACAATAGAAAGGACTTTTGCCTTCAGTCTGGAAATGGAAGAAACAATATGAGTTGATCCCTGCAGACATTCTGGAACACCTAACTTCAATATAGTCAGAGAGAGTGACAGTATACCTCCTTTTCTACAGAGCTCCTGCATTGAGTTTGTAATTTCTTAAGTTTTATCCTCGGGGCATACCATGTAAGGATAGACAGCAACTAACTGCAAATTGACCATATAAACATATTTTTTAATATAAAAACACAAAACACAAGAGATGTATGCATCACCAAAATGAAGTATCGTTCCTCCCACTAGGTTCATCTAAACCCTACTCTACCTTGTGGAAATTTTATTCAAGGGGTACTAAGATGCAAGCATTGAACTGAGACTGGAGAACAGGTAATGAGTTTGTGTGATACCATTCTATTATTACACAAATAAGGATATCTTGATAAATCATAAAGCAGGAAAACAAGGAGGTCTCATTCAGCAGTTTTTCCTTCAACAGTAGAACTAGCATACAAAGAAATAAGATATCTAAAGATATATAAGACCTTGTTTTTAAAAATACGATCTCGAAACAACTTCTGCTGGCACAGCAACAAAAGAAATTGTAATGATGCTTCGCACTGTTGGCAGATGAAGTGGGTAAGTTGTGAGTCAAAAGGACCAACAGGAAAGGCATCGGTGCCCAATGTTGATAGCCTGAGACTCAATAACTTCATATCTTCATGCAGACTCTCAAATGCCACATCCATAAATATATCAACCTGACCATGAAACATTGAATATTAACAGAGATGGATATTGAATACAAAGTGACTAACAAGTAGCACATCCATGTATTACTGACATAAGATTGATTTTAAAGGATGTGATACTGAGCAAGGGAGTACACAAAAAAGGACCTAGGAGACGCACAAGTGTCCAAGTGACATACATAAACACGAAACATGATTCAAATAATTACTATCTCAACACATAGAAACATACAGTGGACAATAGTCAACAAAACTTTATGTCTTTATCACCCACTAGGATTTACATGAAGCAGTAGAATAACTGAAGAAAGTAATATGCTAACATGATATCATAACATCATGCCACTGATACAAGCTTTAAGATAATAGCTCAACCAAAGATTTTAACACATTTTAAAGATACCGCGAATTTTCACTCAGAATAATCTGGCAGCTACACTTGTTACTGATCTGATTGAACAGCAAAACAAGTTAACAACAGAGTTAACAGAAATGAATTTTGATTGGAACCTTAAGGATAAAGCCTACTCCCTCCGATCCATAAAAAGTGTTTGCCCATTTCAAATGGGCGACACTTTTTATGGATCGGAAGGAGTATTTCTCAATATGTTACAAAACGGCAATGAAATTATTAAAGAAAAGCTGGTAGTGAGGACTGGGGATGAAAACTGATAAAAGCTGGAAGTTCAGAAACCAAAAGCAATACAAAAGAGGGGCTAGATCCACAATAAAATCTGAAAAAATCTTGAGGTTACTTCTATTCTTTTAGTTCACAGCTTCTTCGGAATCGAGTCATGGGATTAAATATTCACTAAATTACCAGATGTGTTACCTTTGAATGTGCAAGAAGAATATGAACAAGTTCATGGCACTGAGATGAAAAGTAACTTGTCAACAGATGAAGACTTGCTGCTACAAGTGATGAATGTATAAAGGGAGAAGCACCAAGATGATTTTCCTAATTTAAAATAATAGATGTTACTAGAAATTAGTACAAAATTATAATAATATAAGAATGCCACTTTCAATAAGTAATCTGGTGGTTGCCAAACCTTCTTCTGGTGGGCCAGAATAGTTAGCACAAATAATATTAGGTCCATGACTTGTTCAGATAATTTCACATCATCCAGAAGAAGCTGTAAGAAAGTAAACAAGCCTTGGGCTCAATGCTCATCATATACTCAATTAGCATATTTAACAACACAGTAAAACAGAAATCCATGAGCAAGTTGAGCTTTATTGGACAAAAGACACAAAGACAATAGTGCAAGCATCGCAAAACGAGCTGCATAAATAACTCAAATTAGTGCATGCATCAGAGAACACAAATAAGACGTAGTTATTTTACTTTATGATGTGATACATTAGCTAAATTTGACAAGAAAGAAAAAGAGAGCTCAAAGAATATCGTGATTCAAACAAACAGGATAAGATGTCATATGAGATGAAATGGACAAGTTTGTGTGAAATTACAGAAGTTACCTGCTCCAGCCTAGTGTAACGAGTTGCTAGCTCAGATAAACTATGCAAAAAGCGGATGCCACGAAGTACATATGTTAAATCTGAATCTCTTCCAAGCTCCAAACATACAGCAAGAAGATGAAGAGGAAGCGACGATACAAGTTTTTCCATGTCCACCTACATAGAACCTGTGTTAGGGAAAAAGAGAATGAAATATATGTAACGCTGTGACTAAGTACCTGCTTTGGACCTCCATCTTCTGCCTTGTACTGCAAAACAAAGCTCTCTGACTCCTTCAGCATCTCACTAAGTTCCCTAGAAGGTAGCCCACTAAGCTCTTCAATAGCAGAAACCATGTCTATCATCTGCACCCGATAAACAAAGTAGATTTTTTTTATGTTGAGACTAGATGCATAACAATTTACAGTGAATATCCACGCTATTCAGTTTTGCCGATAATTAGAGAAAAACTTCCAACACTTCATCGAGACAGTGGCCAAGTAACATCAGGGCTTACAAGTGAACTCGTTTGGCAGTTCAGGAGAATTACCTGAAGTAAACATTGATATTTGGAATTATTCTAATGAGGTGATACATAGACGAAATATATGCAGCATTATAAAAAGTGTTTGTTCTAGTGAAGCGCTGAAGGCCAGGCTGCCCAGCTCAATAACATCTTTAACTCGGTGCAACAAATCTTGAACCACTCAGTTTATATATCATATCTAGAAAATGTGGATGTTATAACTACCCAAACAAATTTGACAAGCCTGGGCACAGGCTTATATTGCGTTAATACAGATATGTCGTAGAAATTGTGGAGAAGCAAAAGCATGAACCTTATTTTTCTTTGCATCAAACATTATATCACAAACGATCACATCTTACAAAATTTCGCAAGTCAACTGAGTCAATGATTCACCAATGACAAGGAACAGTGCGCAACTGACTAGATGCCCCCACACAGGAAATTCATATAGACTACCATTCACATTCAGCTCAGCTCCTAACAAAATTCATCTACCTTCCCTGCAGACTTGTGTGTGAAATTTTCTGGTTGTTTCTGTGTGCTATTCATAAACTAAAAAGCACCAATATGGCCGCCCCAACACGGCAACACGGGTGTCCCCAAGTATCCCTTGTTTTTTTATTAAAAAATTAAAATAATTCGGGATACAGCTTGGATATGCAGGGACACGACGTGATCTGGCGGATAGGGATGGCAACAAAAAAAACCTAACTTGCAGGATCGGGAATCATTCGCCACCAGCTGTGACCCTAACCTAACCTGACCTACCTCTCAAGTGCTCCTGAGACGTTGTGTCTGCGCCGCTGTCCCCCATGCCTCAGGTCCCAACGCCGCTGGATGCTGCGTGCTGCCTCAAATCTTCTCCACCCGTTGCTGTCCACCCTCCGGCCTCCAGAGTCCAACTCTGGGATCCGGCAGCAGGTAAGCTACGAGCTCTTCCGGTCTTCCCTCTTCTCTACCCCTCCGAATCCCTCCACCTCTGTTTTTTCTTCTGTGCTACTGTGTTGCAAGCCCCTGTGCGTGTGCTGATGGCAAATGCTGCTGTTTTAGGAAGCATGGCGTCTGTGGGAAGGGGCACTGGCACTGGCATGACCAGCAGCCAATCCTCTGTTGGTGGGAGTGAATGCACTGAGAATGAACAATCATGTAGGATTATTGTTATTGAAGCATTGATGCATGTATTGGAGGCACAGGCAGTAGGCACGTAACAAATGGGGCAGTATCTTCTCTTACTAATTACCTTTTTTTGATTATTTATATATTTGCCGTATCCCCGTATGGCTGTATTTTGGAAAATGCCGTATCCCGTGTCCCCATATGTGTGTCGCCATGTCCATGCCGCTGTGTCGGTGCAATGTAGTTCATAAACCAAACACATATACTAATGCTACAACCCAGTAAGAGCAACTCCAAGAGATGCCTGAAACAGCTCAACATAGCTTTATTTGAGGAATATGCCCAAAAATCAGGCTCCAACAGGTTCGACATCACAAACCCCATTTCCAACCGTGCCCCAAATTGCCTTTGGGCTTCCCATCCTTGCTAGCAAGATCGGGATTCCCCATCGGAGCATTCCCTCCCACCAACACCTCTTCCCTTCCCCGTCTCCCTCCTCTGCAGCTTGCTTCTCGTCACCGCTAAGACCAGTTGCTTGATCTGGAGAGGTCGGCCAGCCATGCTCTCATCCCCGCGGAAATGCAGGACAGGTGGGCGTGGACTCGCAAGCGGAGGTGACAGCTGAGGTTGGTGTAGGCTCTGGATCGGGAGTGAGGTTGCAGAGAAATTGGGAGAAGATGCTCTCGGCGGCGGAAATGCGGGACAGGTGGGCGTGGACTCACAGGCGGAGGTGACAGCTGAGGTTGGTGTAGGCTCTGGATCGGGAGTGAGAGGTTGCAGAGAAATTGGGAGAAGATGCTCTTGGCGGCGGTTGCACCATGTGAAACTGTGTTTGGGAGGGCTCCACTCCAATTCACCAACTAAATGTGTTTGGCTACCAAGCTAGCTCCAGATTCAAATCAGATGAAGATTGGTGTTTAAAGTCCAAAGTCCAAAGTCCAAACTACCCTTTTTCTTCTATTGATCTGACTAGTAAGCATGCACGTGCAACACACGATATCATAATATCCTCCGTCCAATACCCTATGAAGTATAAAAAAACTGACAACTCCCCTCCCTCGCCCCCACCCTCACATCTCGTGTGAAACCTCCTTCTCCTTTGGAGTTTCACAATGCTCGGCCCTCAAGTTACCTAACTCTTGCGCCACCTCCCTCCGCTCTCCGTCCCCCCCTTCCATGGTCCCTCGGGTGACGGTGGCATGCCTATGGTATAATTTTCTTTTTAGGAACACAATACAAACGTAGAAGCATACACTCACCCCTATGAACGCACGCACGCACGCACACCCTATCCCTATGAGCACCTTCGAGAGACTGAGCTACTGAAAGAACAATGCCGGTTAAACCCTGGAATAAATCCAGGTAAATGCAACACCCATGCCAAGCTAGGACTTGAACCGGGTGGGCTGGTTCCACCACAAGGAACCAAACCTTCACGGTTATGGTATAATTTTGTAGGCTAATATTTACATATATCCACGTATCTCACCATATTTACATAGTTCTGTTGCTAAGATGGACCATAGGTGAGCTAGCGCAAGTGGACGCAACTTGCCTGCTCATACTCCGATCCATGCTCCCGTCCTCATCAACAGTTTAGATTTTATTAATAGTAAGAAACAAAAATACTATACAGTTTGTTTTGCTGTGCCCTCTTTTTCCTCCCTGGAAAGAGTACAGGCTGAATTTGCTTGGAATAAGATGGTCAAAGTAAAACAATTATCTATTTAATAACAGGACCAAAAATCTCAAGGCCAAGCATTTTTTCTCTCTCAAATCGCTACTGAAGCTCTTAATAACATTTCTCACTATGGTTACCATTGATGCCCTAGACTTCACTGTATTTGTCTCTCCCAACTTTCCGAACAACTTCGTAGTCATCCTTCTCACTGTTTAGGAAAAATAAAATAAAGGCCTAATCACTACAATCCGGTGCACTATGAAACTAAAAGCTACAAGAGAAAGCATGTCAGAAACTGAAAATCCCTGCATGCAGCAACATCAAACTTCTTTCCAATTCTTCCCACCATGAACAGTAACTTTAGACGCAAAAAGAAAGCGGCTTTGGAAAAAAGACACTTCAAAGCTATGCTATTTCAATGAAAGCTTATATGTTAACAAAAAAAAAAGAGCTGCAGGTCAGGTGTTTTCAATGCAAAAGAAGGACATCCATTTGGGAGCACCCTTTTTCTCCTCCAAACTATAAATGAAACCTGTGTTTGGATTGGATAGCTCTCCCTCAGTGGTAGGAAAAAAATAGAGCAACAAAAAAAAAATCATCATATGTATCGCAGATATCATTTTCACTCTTTGAAATAAGCGTTACTCAAAATGGCTCCATTCCTTCCAGCATCTCAATTGGAACCGGAGTTGAGGAGGTCCAATTAATGACTTTGGATATTAGAGTTTGGAGAAGCGGATAAAATACCTCAGCAACAAGAATTCATTTGCTTCATGTGTCTCTTATCTAATTGCAACCATAACACAGCATTACCGATTGATCAATTTTCATCTCCAAAAGACAAACAATCATGCAATCCAATCCACATCCACACAGAGGCAAAACATAAATCATATCAGGCCATCAATAATTTCAAGTTGCTCCTAGATGCGGCGTCATCAACAATTTCAACATACATATGAATCCAACCTGATGCAATGATCTTCTCATCAAATATTTCCTTCTATTTTCAAATATTTCCTTCTATTTGTCTCTAATCTAAGTGCAACCATAACACAGCATTACCGATTGATCAATTCTCATCTCTGAATAACAAAAAATCATGCAATTCAATCCACATCCACAGAAACAAAACAAAAATCATAGAGCAGCCGGAATGAATGTCCGACTGGGGACACACAGGTGATCGTCCATGCAATCCAATCGACAAAAAGAAAGAACAGGGAGCAGCTATTACCATGAAAGTGAGCGAGTCGGTGATGACAGATCGGCTTCGGCAGTGGATGTTTCGGCAGCGACGGAGGCTCTCGCGAGAGGGGCGGTGCGGCGATGGCGGCGGAGATGCGTGGCGCGCGAGAGCAACGGGGCGTGGCAGCGGCGGCGGCGGCGCCGGAGATGGGTGGCAGCAGCGGCGCGGTAGGGAATCACGCACGGTAGGGCGGCAGAGGGCGCGGTGGCGACGGCGAGTATTGCTGCAGGGGGTGGCGGTGACGTCGAATTCTGCTGGGGTAGAAGGGTGGCGGCCGGGGCGATCACTCCTCAAGTAGAGAGAGTGGCGGCGCGGCGACCTCTGCTGGAGTACGAGCGGCGGCCTCTTGGCTAGTGCAGGGGGGCGGCGGCTCCTTGGGGTTGCGGGAGAGGGTAAGGTTGGCTTGAGGAGGGATCCGCCGACGAGGTTCAGCCTCGACGGTGCCGGTGGCAGCGGGCCGCCAGCTAGGGTTGAGGCGAGGTGGGACGGGTGTCAGTTTTTTCCCGACTCCACTTGAACTACCCTCTACTTTTCCACTCCAACAAAAATATTGATTTTTTTTACACCAGGGTCATTTTATTGATTTTCAATCACGACTACAAGTACACATCTTTCCAAAAGGAGATACAATGCCATCACGTGGATTTTCTAGCTATGTCGTTGAAGGAAGACCATTTGAGCAAACTCTCGAGTGATATCAAGAAAATCAGCAACCATGCAATTACAGCCTTCATAAATTGCCGCTCCAATTGTGACCAATTTCCCTCCATGATTCGTGACGTGGACCACCTCTTGATTATGAGAGTTGACGATCACACGGTTGCAATCTATCGTCTAAGTGAGGAGAAGGCCAACCCACATTTTAAAACTTCATCAACATGTGCATCAAGACGTGCTTCAAGCTTCTGACATGTCGTCGCAACAAAATCGCTCTTAAAATCCCGCAACACTGTATCAATTGTACTTCTGAGCTCGTCTTCATCAAAGGCTGCATCTATATTTAGTTTTGGAAGGACTCTGCGTGGTTTCATCCAACCCTTTCACTTTGGTTTGGCTCTCGGACAGTGCAATTATTAGCAATCAGTACCTTGCTCAGCATGACCAACCTTCTTGGGGGAGGCACGGGTTCCCTCATTAACAGCCTACTAGCGTCTCTCCCACCAAAAGTATTAGGCCGTGGTAGCGAAATATTGATGCACTTGTGATCAGGCAGATCATCTAGGACGACGACATTCAGCGACGACATGAGAAACTCTAGGATAGCCGGCCCTCTGCGGTCAATATCATATGCATGTTTGATCATCTGGCCGAACTCCAATTCACACTAGACTTCCCGCGCACATGGACATGAACAGTAGATGCTTGATATCCTTCATACCTTATTGGCACAACCGCGCAAGGGGCATTGTGTATTCAATTTCACATGTCGGTTCGCCAAGATTCATCAACGAGGAACGGGATCTTTTCCGGAGCTCAAAGCTTCCAAACACATTCCCAAATCGGATGCAAAATCCCTAACCGTCCTGCCGTTTGAGCTTGCGCCCATACCGGTGCTCCCATTCAGCGTGATAGGCTGACTGGACCTAGAAGATTCCTAACTTGGTCAAGTTCCATGCAAGAAAATCAAACAATTCATGTAGCAGAAGGGGGATTCCCAAGATACGCCCAGCGTGTCAACCTCAAAAATGTTGTCGGACCAGCTCTTCATCCCATATATTTGTTGACGGGTCAATAAGACCAACAACGTTAAACATGACCCGGTGTCCCACGACAAGATATCACACGCCGAGAATAATAATTTAGCAGTCAACAATCATCATAGATGTTGATTTTTTCCCCCAATCTTCAACTCTCCAAATGTGTCCCTTCTTCACTGGTTGCAGAACTACCATGTGCTTTAACAAGTGAAGGAGGTGCCTTTCTTCACGTTGCATTAACCGCATCACAATTTTGGAAGTATTTTGCTTCCAAAATAGTCGCACGCAGCAATTCTGACTCGTCAATAATCCACCAAGCTTGCCTTGCAACAAGTGCAAGGTTAAAACAATGAATATCACTAAATCCCACCCACCCCACCTTGCTTCTTCGGCACACACATCTTACACTAGGCAAAACGGTGCTTCCTTTTATGATTGTCTTCGTCACCCCACCAATATTGAGGTATGGCATCAGTTATTCCTTTGCGAGTTTTTGTTTAGGATTGAATATAGTTTGGGTAAGAGCACCTCTTTGCCCCCTCTCCTGTTGAGAGGGTTAGTTCTTTCCATTCATTGACTCGTTGGCATACCTGGCCAACCAGGTACCGAAAGCTATCGCTACACTCAACCCCAACTATAGCTCGGAGTCCAAGATTTTTTTTGTAGCGCTTCAATCTTGATGTTTAATATGCCATGTATTTTCTCCTCTTCTTCCATGCGGGTATTGGGGTTGGGAAAGATACTATATTTGTCGCGCTAACCAAGGCTGCACAATACTCATTTAAAATCCCCTTTAAATAGGTTGCATCATGTGGATAGTCTACATTAATTAGAGAATCGTCAGCAAAGAGTAAGTTACTTACTCTCGAGGCATACTTTAATGCCCGCCAACTGCGTCTTTCCTCCCCATGCGCTAGTTGTCCCGTGAGCGCTTCAATGCATATAAGGAAGACGTAAGGCGATAACATGTTGCCCTAGTAGATTCTCCTTGTCGGCCTGAAAGCTTATGTGTCCATGGAATTAAAGCGCGCTTGATATTCAACTGATGATTACCAACTAATAACCCACAAGTGCGGAGAATAATTGTGGCATTTGGATTGTAGGAGCAAGTAAGTAAAGCTAAGCATCCTCTCGAGGTGTTAATGTCATAGGTCACAACCGTCTATGCATAGAGGTTGAATATAATTGAAGTTCAAATAGGCGAAGCAATAATAAAAAATGGAAGTAAAAATGCAAAGCTAATATGCAAGTGTTAAAAATGCAGAGTGTAGGCACGAGGTGGAATAACGAAA
Source organism: Brachypodium distachyon (assembly GCF_000005505.3). NCBI lineage: Eukaryota > Viridiplantae > Streptophyta > Magnoliopsida > Poales > Poaceae > Brachypodium > Brachypodium distachyon. Next base: position 41,466,600 of record NC_016134.3, on the reverse strand, counting down.
CCTTGCATAGATATAATCAAACATATAATGATGGTAAAATCTAGCTCTAGTTCCATAAAGTATAGTGCGGACTACCATGTGTTCCATAAATCACCGAAGTCGTCAGAAAGGAACTCAGTGATTAAACTTCGATTTGATTCCGGATGTAGTATTGGATCATGAATGATCGATTGCCAGTTTTTTATTACCGAATACCATCAAAAAGGGGTTGAAATAGACCGCCGCAATATTTCTGGCGCCTTGGCGAGACCTGGCGTTGTGTGCCTGATAATGTCAAACATACCACCGGATGAGCTGAAGGTACCCAAAGAGGCCTTGAAAAACACAGACGGAGCAGAGGGACGTGTCTTCCACCGGTAAGGTCAGCAGGCCAGTTGGAGTTTTTGCCCAAATTTAGTCTCCAACGTCGAACCTTTCAAAAACATTAAAAGACGGCGGTTCGGAACGACGATGTTGTTTTATCAGGCGAGAAGAAGACACCTCCATTTTCTATTCCACTTCGTCCTCTGCTCTGCTTATTAATTTGGTTGGATCATCGGTCGTCGTGTCTCCGGTTTCGCTAGCCACCCTGCCTACATCCTACGTCCTTCCGTACGTGCTTTCGTTCGAGATCAATGGATTCAGGTTCTGAAGCCTTTAGGTCTCGCTGCATAGCGTTCTGGTTTTTGGGTTGACGCCCATTTTTATGCTGAATGGTGTTCATATTTTGATATCGAATGATGTTCATGTTTTGTAAAGCTTGTATAATTGTACATGTTAAAAAAAAATAGTTCTCCTATTTTTTGGCGGGGAATATAGTTCTACGAATTGTAGAACAAATTATGAAAATAATATGATCGCCCAGCACAAGTCCATAACACAAGTCCATTGGGAGCAAGTAAATGAGCATCCAGAGCTTCGCCGCCCTCGCCATGGCGCCCTCCCTCCGTCTTTGTCCACGGCAAAGCCCCCGGGGCACACACGCGCTTTGCCGACTTACCCGCGCGGCCGCGCCTCCCGTTGCTCCACCGGCCCGGCCGCCGCCTCGCTCCCCGACGGCTAGCTCCACCCTCGCACCCTCTCTTCGCCTCGTTCGACTTCCGCCTCGACCCGCTCCTGCTCAGCTCGTCGCCCTCCTCCATTGACGCGGGGGTCCTCTTCCTCATTCCAAACACAGCTCGACAACACAGTAAAAGGAAATCCATGAGCAATATACCTGATGCATCGTACTAATTTCTTACGGAAAACATCGTACTAATCAGCACTGCTCTTTAGTTTAAAGTCCGATTGTTGGATAAAATTTTATGCCAGAGAGTAACCGCCGTGACATTTTTTTGAGTCGTCCTTGAAGAACTTGGCAAGAGCGCTCTTCTTGAAACTTCTCCTAGTCTCTTGTATACCGTTATCCTCTACCTTTGCACAGTACGTGCAGCCACTACTCCAGAGTTGGATATTGCAAACGCTCTATGTCGGTGCGTGTACACAGCTTGAAATCTTTGTGTCTGCTTATCAGAAAGGTAAACCGATCTTATAACTTAGCTTCGAGGCAACTTCGTTCCGACAGGTTCATGCACATAAAATTAGGCGGGAGATATACATGGCCCGGTGAAGCACTCGCAACAACATAAACTCCTCTCCAAACAAACCTAATTCCAAAGTTATGGACGAGAAAAGGAAAGGGAGAAAGAAATGGTAAATTGGTTCCTACGGTGTGCAGAGATTCTTCAGGTCTTCCTCCTTGGCGTAGGTGTTTGGGATGAGCCTCGAGGCGTAGGGATACAGATCCTTGTATGAATTCCTGATGGTGCCTTCTGCCACACCAGTGGCCAAGGAAATATCTGCAGAACACCACGCATACTGGTGTTAATATTATTTCATCGAAAGTGGCAGGCAAAGGGAAAGGACGGAATAGGTAGGCGTCTCAGACCTTTAAGTGGTTTCTTGTCCTCTGAGAGCTGGGTTATCATATAAATGACAGCAGCCGCAATTGAAATTGGACTCCTCCTGCACAGCAGATTACAGTGAAGTGTGAACGTAAATTTTCAGGTCCAGCTACTAGAAAATTGACGAGTAAAAGCAGGTTCATATCTAAAGAGTCCAAAACTAGCACCTGAGGTACTTCCATGTTACCCTGAAGTTCCATACACTGCCTCTACCAAATCGGTTACTCATGGTATATGGGGTACAAGTTAGCCAGATTTGCCGTTCAAGTTCATACCAGTTCTTAAATGATTCATTAGATCACCTACGTAAACCATCCTATGCATGAAGCTGAACGGCACTTACTGACTTCAGAGGCCAAAACTACAATGTTGAGGCTAACTAGACCAAAAAAGTTCATTTCAGGGAATCTCATCTGTTATCTATGTGGTAACATGATAGAAAGTCAGCCTTCTGTGGACAAAGTAGGAACATGCCTAACCTTATATCAAGCTCCTCTGAGCGCTGAACTGCCTCCTGAGCTGCTTTAACAGCTGTATTGTTCATCCCAAGAGTTGAACAGAAACGCCTCTGCAGATTTACATTACATGCTTGTAAATTATCAACTTCAGAGCTTGGATCTTTTATATGCTAAGTAACAACAAACCAGGAAATCTCCGGCGTGGATTGTTCCCATCTCCATAGATTGACCCATCTCAACTTCCAATTGCTTCACTATGAATTCTTTTGCTCGACCAATCTCTTTCTTTGTTGCTCCATTGGCAACCGAACATATTTCTGCAAAAATCCGAACACAGCAAACAATGGCATCAGATAATGTAATCTGCTGAGTTTTGTTTACAGAATCATAAATTTGTTAGAACATCATGCACCTTTTACAGTCCTAGGACGATCTTCTTGCCTACAAGCAATATACAGACAAGCAGCTAATATGGCATCTTGATTTCTGCCCCTGATAGACTTGAGATCTTCCACCTTCTTGTAGATTTCATTGGCTCGGTCCTTGAGAATGGTAACACAAAATAACACAATAAGTAAACAATTGCTGCAAACCAGTATTATGTTAGTGTGTATATAAGTCTCTTGAAATAACTGTGCAAGAGGCATTCAGGATAATGTTTTATGCTGATGTTCTCTTACAACAAAAGGACTCATTGCAGTACATGACATTGATCCCTAATGTGTTACCAGATATGCTAGGGCAAAGGTTTGTAAGTGCCAGAGAAACAACCTTATTGATTTTAAACATTCATGCAAATTTCACATACAGAACTGAGATTATATGAACTTCCAATATTTCAAGGACCACGGTGGGTGTGTGATCTGATCACACCAAACTGCATGCACTTAATCGACTAATTAGCACAATCTCATCCTTGCTTGGCTGCTAGTACCCTCATGCAAGCATAGCAGTAGAAAATATTTTGTTCCCAGCTTAATAATATGAGTACTTTAATAATAATGAACCATCAGGTTTCTTACCTTAATAGTAGCCACAAGACCCAACCTGCAGAAGAGATGAAAATGTATTGTCAAATTCCAGATGTTACACACAAAAATGCTCAAACTATTTCAGTAGTAAACCAGCATACTCATCAAATATATTTGCGTTGCTGATAGTAATATACTCCCTCCGATCCTAAATTGTTGTCGAAATGTTACATGTATCTAGACGCTTTTTAGAATAGATACACCCATATTTGGGCAAATTTGAGTCAAGAATTTAGGATCAGAGGGAGTATGATTTTATTCATTTCAGTCAAATATTTCTTGCACTAATTTATAAAGTTAAAAGTTTCCCATTCTAGATACACTAGCCTATCACAATTGCACATGCCTTTTCATGGAAAGGATCATCTTGCAACTGCTAGGCACCTAAGTGATCAATTGCATGCTTCAAGTCTTCAAGATACTAGGCGTTAAAATGGCATCACCAACATTTTGCCAATGCTTATAAGTGCATAACCCAATCATTCGACAGTGCGACAAGCCTATCATATAATTTGTGCCAAACCTACAAGCAAAGAAAATCTAAGATGTTACAGTACCTCACGAGATCCATTTTATTAACCAAAATTCGTGATCTACATGTACTCTCGAATGGAACCTTCCCCTCCAGATCCAAGTGAAAAGCACGCACCACCTAACCACACGATCCACACCATCTGAGATAAAGCACAAGCCCTAAGCCCCCTAACACCCTCTACGGAGCAATTACTCTAGAAACCAACTAAGACCAAACATAAATCCTTCATACGCTCCTCGATTCCTAAATCCAATCACCCCAGACCCAAATCAGGATAGCGGTGTACAGACGGGCGATTGATTAATCCTACCACTACATCTCTCAGACAAATCGAGCCACAGCGCATGCATAATTTCGATCGGATCGAAGAGACGAATTGAGGAACGTTACAGAGGAGGAGGAGGGGTGGAGGAGGACCTGTCGGCCATGTTAGCGATGGTGCGGAAGGCGAGGATGAGGGAGCGGTCGGGGTTGGATCCACGGTTCTGCCAGCGGCCGAGGGAGGAGGAGAGGAACTCGCCGTGCGCGCCGTTGGGCTTGGCGATGACGGTGGAGAGGCCCCCGTCGGTGAGGAGCGGGTTGGAGGGCCCGCCGACACGGACGGGGTCGTTGTCGTTGGACTCGTTGGCGAAGGTCCGCCACTCGGAGGTCTCGTCCACGGAGTGCGCCTCCAGGACGAGGCCGCACTCGGTGCACACCGTGTCCCCCGCCGAGTGGTCGAACGCCACCTCCGTGTGCTTCTTGCAGTCCGGGCAGAACGTGTCGCTCATCTCGACGTCCCTCCCTTTACGCCGCGGCGGCCGGCCCCCCCTCCTCCTCCGTCTCGCGGCCGCCGCCGAGGAGGTCCCCTCTCTCCGTGTGTGCCGTGGCGTGCGTGGGAGAGGGAGGCGGAGGCGATTTGGAAAGGGGAGCACGCGAGATGAGAAGAGGAGAGAAGCGAAACGGAGGGGAGGGGAATGGAGAGGAGGAGTCGGGTTCGATCGGTTTGTCGGGTCGGCGCCTCTGCGGGTTTATATTGGGCCGGGACGGGATGAAACGGGCTCATGCGGTGCTGTGGGCCCGCCGTCAGACCGACCGACTCTGACCGTGCGCGGCTTTGGCTCGGCTCATTTCTCTTCCTTCTCTTGGATCCTTGCAGCAGAACTCGATACAGAAATTTCGCCCGGAACCACGTCGAGATAAAGTTGCCACTCCAAACAAAAAAGATCAGACTCACTGTAAAGTTGTCATTTTCAAAACTGGCGACATATATGGTCATTTCAGCAAATGTGGGCCTTGTACTCAGGTATTGAGCGGCTTTTGGTCAGAACTGGAAACTTTGCAGCGAGTTCACGAGCTTTCATTTCAGATAGAGAAACTGCCTGTCGCTGTATCGAGATTTAACCAAGCGGACATTTTTTTTCCTTTTTCTTTTTGACAGGAAAAAAATGGATTCCATAAACCATCTCCTCCCGCATCATCCAGCATTCCAGCTGCACCGGAACAGGGGACTCCTGCCGCGGCAAAAATGGCAACCTTTAACAGCCGCGTCGCGCTCAGGTGAAAGGGGGAACGAAATGGGTCCGCACGCAGGACCGTCATGGCTTCATTCCGATCGACTTTTCATCAGAAGCCAAATAAGGCCATCGACTTTCCACTGCTGGCTGTTTGGCCAACAAACACCCGAAGATTTGCAGTCCACACGGAACCGGTGTGACACGCAAGGAACAAAGCATGGGGCAACTGCTCGTGCCCAGCCGGTAAAGCAAGGCGCACATTAGTTTACCGGGCCTTTCGCATCGGCTCGACAGTTCCAATGCTGTATGGCCTTTCGTCCGATGCTTCCGAGCATACATTTCATATCACAAGTTTTTCACACAGGTTGATGTCATGAGGGCACTGTCGTAAGTTCATAACTGACATGCTGTTCTAAAAATTGCGATAACCATATGGAAAGCTAAGTACTCAAATTAGGTCAGGGCATACGGAGTTATAAACAGTCAGCATCAACAACCTATGTCTGGTTTAATTTTCTGACTAACAGTTGTAACTGAAACATCGAGTAAAAACAGCTCTGGGCTCGGGCTTGGCGAGAGACGCAGAAGGTGAACCTAGCCAACAAGTTGTGTGTTCCGCTGAAGTTCTCACACCACCCCGGAGGGGAGCCGTAGCACCAGTTGCCCACCAACCAGACTGCAGCACAACAAACGCCTCATCAGGTTATGTTCGGAATTAGATTCTATTATCCGCCTCAGTGATAGGAGTTTACCTCTTCACATAGTAGTAGCAGAAATCTGCAAGGATGAATGTCTGCACGATTTCTGATAGGAGCACCATAGACGGCCACAAACCATAGCCCAGAGCAGTTAACAGACGGCCACGAGTATCCAGAACCTACACAATTCAGTTTGGTTACTTGATGCATGGCATCTCCATACACATGTACTCCGTCTCATATTAAGTGACTCAAATTTGCCCAAATATGGACGTATTTATGCCTTTTTAGTGTCTAGATACATGTAATAGAAAGTCACTTAATATGGGACGGAGGGAGTATTTTCTGATCCTAATTCTTGACTCAAATTTTCTCAAATATGGATGTGTCTATTCTTAAAAAGCGTCTAGATACATGTAATATTTCAACAACAATTTAGGATCGGAGGGAGTAAGTGTCAAGTCCATGATCTGGATGGGGGTTTTTGTTTTCAACTCATGAACACGCGACTTTCACATGCGCATGTATATAGAACTGCTCAATTACATAACCATAGAAATTGCGCTTGCCACAAGTTATATCAAACTTTGCTAGAACAAACCAAGGTAAGCAAGAATCACCACATTACAAGATTGTTAAATAATGATGCCCCCTAAAAGCACACATATTGAGTAACTAACAGAAGATCACTCATCAAAGACAACACAGATGACAGCAACAACAACTGCCTATCATTTGGTTGCAAGTTAAGTTCTGGAGTGCTGGCCATTAATACCAAATGCTAGTCATCTTACAAGATGATCATTAAACATGACCCATATAAAAAGAAACTCGAGGATTTGTATGGAAGACGAACCTGAAGAACCCAGTGCGCACAGCTAAGAAACCTCGCAACCCCCAGTGCAAACACATAGTGAGCTGTGAACGGTTCCACAATCTGCAAAAGGTGGTGGAAAATGTTGGTCAAAAGACTTTGCTTTGTAGTCAAGGGAATTGCATGCTATTGTTTACCTTAGTATTTTGCATCAAACGCAGTTGTGGCAGAACTGAAACAGCTTCCAAGTAAACACAGAACGCCCAGCTGAACCGGTTTGCAATGTTGTGAGATGTTGAAGGATGAATAAGTAGCGCCAACGCGGCACAAGGTACCACCTTCAAGTAACACAAAAAATAACCCAATACAATAAGTTGGCATGCCTTGCAAGTTTACTAAGAGAATTGTGAGCATTATAACTGACTGAACAAGCAAAACAATCCGGTAGCCCATTATAAGTTTCAACGCTTCCACTTAGTGATACATGGTTTGGATAGCATTTATACATATCCATTAATGAGAGAAATTTTAATGGCTTTACAAGGCTTCAACCATTTACCACGACAAGTCATCCAGGGTGGGAGATCAGTAATCATCTTGATATCCATAGTTGTTATCATTGCAATTTCAACTGCTCCCTCCGATCCATAATAAGTGTCGATGGACACTTATTATGGATCAGAGGGATTAGAACAAATTTGTAGATAGATTGGACAATAACATTATCATAGCACGTACCACTAGATGAAGGAGTCAGTATCATGTACCATCATTCTCTCAATTTAGTACAAAACTTAGAAATAAGAAAGGCAGCAAAGACGATAAACAGCCTATCGATATCCAGACAAGCAACAGAAAGGTGTGATCTAGAACAAGTTGCAAACTGTAGTTTTCATGCAAGCAAGCCACATAAAAAAAATAGAAACATGGTTTCCAATCAAGGATAGCACACACAAAAAACAAGTATAGCTATGAACCTGCAGAGAAGAAAATAAAAATTGATCTGAGCATTGGTAAGTTCAGTTTTAGCTCATGTAGTCAAACTGCAACAAAATGTGAACATCACAGCCACCCAGTTTATGCTTGAAAACCTAAACCTAAATTCATATTATTATTTTTTATTGTTAGGGATAGGAGTTCATGTGTTCTTACCACATAGTACAATGCAAAATTGTCCTTGTCCACCATATAAGTTGACCTCAATTTGAACCGAATCATGTAAATAACAAAAAGTGTAGCCACAAGTGTAGCAGTATCCAACACGGTATGAATGTCATACTCCATGACAAAGCTGCAGTATAGTCTAACGGCTAAAAATAATGCAGTTAAATCCTGAGACTTGAGGGATAGTCCTGCAAGATTTAAGAAAGAAGCATTCAGATTCTTAGTAAACCAGAGAGCTCGTGTCCCACATAAAAAACTAGTACGGTAAAACAGTTAAAATACTAGTCCCTCCGGCCGGAATTACTTGTCGTTGATTTAGTACAACTTTGTACTAAATCTGAGACAAGTAATTCTCAAAGACAAGTAATTCCGGCCGGACGTAGTAGCAGGTTTATACTACTATTATCTCACAAACGAAGTACCGTGCTGCATTCTCAGATTTCTGATTAAAGAAAACAACATATTCATGAACATGTTATTTAGTATTTACGGTTGCAAATCGTGTAACAAAGTAGACAAAACATATACATTGAGTGATGAATATTAGAGCAATTTTGGCAGCTTGAATTATAACTATTTGTAAGTTGAGGTCAAATGATAAATAGGACATGCACATTCTAACATTCTGATGATTCCAAACAGGCATACTACGAATCTGCTGAAAGCCAAAAAAAACTTAGACATATATGCCAGTCGAGGATTAAAAATATCATCAATAAATTGTACATCAAACAAAGTTCAGTCAATAGGTCAAGAAATAGGATCCCCATTGTGGCAAAACAACTTAACTTACAGATTTGGGCCCATACGGACACAAATGCACCCATCACATTACCTATCATCCACAGATATAAGTACAAGAAATATGTTTATGCTAATCATTTGTAGACTACTTTATTAATCTTGTCTCCTAAAATTCTAATGATAAGGTTTAAAAGGTTGGATTTTTGAGTACCAACAACAATAAATCAACTCGCCTATCAAGAAATCCACTCTACGCATATGGACTTCCAAACAACTGAAGGAGAAAACTTGCAAAAATAAATCTTTCGTCAGGACAGTTTGCTCCCTAAGTAATGGGAACATAGCAAGTTAACCACTCCACACAAACTTGCTCCAAAACAAACCTATATGATTTCATGCAAGATTAATCTGCACATAGCTTCCATGATACCCAGACACAATTTCAAAACCAGGTCAGGGTAGACACTCCCATCATCTTATTCCAAAGCCTCTGAATGACAGCGCTCTAAAAGTTGGACAAGGTTATATAGGATTGAAAGAGGCATGCTTCTTCAACTTGCTTCCATGCAGCCAAACCAAATCAAAGTTTTCATACCTCTAATCAAATATCCTCGCAATCATGATGGTATCTATCACAACTTTCTAACATGGTACGCTTACATTTAACGAAATCTGTAATTAGTGTCATCTTATACAAAAACAACAGGCTGCCTACGCATCTCTCTAGCTACATAAACAAATCAATTCGTACGAATTTGTCACTAAGTGAGACTTCAGGGAGGGACAATAGATCGAAAAAAAAATCCAATCTGCGGTGGCGGCCGCCTCCTAGATATTCCCGATAACAAACCAGCAATCCTCCAAATGTCAAAACATTCCTAAAAATCCCTAGCTTCGAGCGCCAATCGCACGGATCGAGCGATATCCAAGGATGGATTTGTGGACGGGAACGGGGGCGAAAGGGAGGGGGGAAACAAACCGGCGCAGGTCTTCTCCTTGGTGAGCTTGTAGATGAGTACGGCGATGCCGAGCGCGTGCGCGGCCTCGGCGGCGACGAAGAGGTTGTCGTGGTCGTGGACGATGAACCGGATGAAGACGAGCGCCGCCATGCCCGTGACTACGGCGAGGAAGGCCTTCACCTTGGGCGGCTGCCGCCGCACCCACGACGTCACCACGCCGAGCGGCCGCTTCGTCCCCCTCATCTCGCCTCGTCTCGGTCGCGTCGCCTCACCACCAGCTCCGATCGGAGAAAACGGGATTTTCTCCTTTTTTTCTCTCTCTTTTTTTTTCTCCCCCGCCTTTGCTGCGATAGTGTTCGTCCTCGTGAGTTATTTTGGGGGGCCGAAGGGATAGATCGGGCGCACTTATGGCTGGGTTGGTAATTTTAGCGTTTTGTATTGTAGCATGTGAAAATTAATGAGGGGGCCTGAGCTATTGCGGATTATGGCCATCGGTTTTTAATCTCTTTCCTAAAGTTTTGGTTAAAATCATCTTACCTCTCACGTCCTATTATTTGTTTTTCTCTGTAGTTCACTAGGAGTACTAGTTCCTTAGAAAACGAAGAAAATGACTGCAGTTTTTTGTTCAGGTGCAAAACCTAAGTTGCAAGTTATGCTCCATTCAAAACACATATATCTTGGTTCTGGTGGACTTTTGAGGATTTTGATGTCTTCCTCATTACACCTATTTTTCTTTTATCCGATGGTAGATAGTATAGCTACTATAAATATTCACCACACATATTGGTGTGGATGCTTTTTCATGTGTTCAAGTGGTTTTTAGTATGTGCCTTACAAGAGACGAATATTAGATTACTTCACCAAGCATTTAGTCAGACTGAAGCACAACTTTTACCTCTCCAAACTCAGTGTTATGAATCCACCACGAGTTTGAATAAGGTTGTTAGAGATGTACTATCTAGTTTTATGTTAGTTGTGTATTGGTGTTGATGCTTCGTTCGCGTGTTTATGTGCTCAGTATCGTATGAGATTTAGCTAGCAGGTTTCTCCACGAAGCTTCATACTAGAGCACAACAGAACTTCTGCCTCTCAAACCAACTGTTGTGGTGGATTCGCAATGAGCTTCAAGAGAATTGCCAACGATGCATATAGATTTTTTTTATTAGCAGTATAGTTGCGCGGGTGCGGAAAGGAGGGCGGGGGGCTACACATACGTCTATTTCAACCTTTGGCCGCCTCATACAAGTTCCATATGGATCCCTCACAACTCCCAAGGCCTAGAAACTTACTTCACATTTCAAGGAAATCCTGAACAAGTTATAAATGGACAATCAACCCTTTATTAACGCAAGGATTCATCAAACTTGTTACTTCTCTTACGTTCTTTGCACGCACTCGACCTACATGTTTGTAACATGACTTAATTATTTCATGGTGCCATGGATATGCTCTTTCATATTAGATTATTGTGGTATTCTGATGGCGCTCCATTTACGATGCCGAGGTGATGATTTTATTGGCCTCACCTCCACGGCGGAACTTAGAGACAGCACAGTCTGTCGAGAAGAGTCCCGATGAGAGATATTTCGGTGCACCTCCCATGATGGGCATCTTGGCAGTGACATTCATTTTGTTGATGTAGTCAGGTCGATAGGTCTGGCCGAGCACACCACCTACAGAGTCGGTGAGGGAAAGGAACTTGAAGTGCAGGTCAAGGTGCACGAGGCTGTCCTTGTCGGTCTTGCCGTACTTATGGATCTTAGATTCCTCATCCGTGATTGGCACTGCACTGGCCGAGATTCTGAACACCCCGGCAAGCTCCACATTGATGGAGTTGAAGTTGTCAATGCGTGTCACGGATAGAGTAGGCAGGACCTTGGAAACCCATCTGGCATTGTTGGCGGTGTCGATGTCGATGGGCTCGCCATCGAAGCTGATCTCGATGTGGTCCTCGTCCTCCTCCCACACAACGGCCCCAGTAGCGCCAATGTAGAGGCGGTGTTCACCGAAGCTGAGCCCTAGGGCTTGAATCCACGTGAAGGTGCGCTTATTAGCAGGGTTGTGGTTCCCGATGAAGTGGGCGTTGATATGAAGGTCCGTGTCGGAGACGATGCAGAAGTCCCGGTCCTTCCTGCCGTGGAAGTAAAAGGTGTTCCCGTCGCCACCGGTGAAACTAGGATCACCACACGCTGTTCCGGGCCTTGACAGACACCCTGCGTACACGGATCAGACTCAAAACCAGTCAATCATTTTTTTTCTCGAACATACGAAATATCAAGACCAGTTTATCTATGCTAGTCAATGAACAAACGAGATTACTATTGCTGATTCACTCTCATTACTTATTTCTAATTAAATGGACAAAGAAACTTTTCCGGTTGGGCGAGAAAGAGTGGACGTACTGCAGGTGGTCTCGCAGTAGCTGCAGGAGAAGAACTGGCATGTTTGGGGGCAGGCGTCGGAGCACTGCGTGACGCAGGGGTTTCCGAAGTCGTCGTTGCAGCCGCTGAAGATGCGGTTGGGCTTGCTGCGGTCGACGACGATGGGCCGGCCGTCGGCGTAGGCTTGGACGGGCATGGGAGGCGGGAGCCACAGGGTGGGGGACTGGGGAGGCTCCTGACCCATGACGCCGCCCAGCGCTAGCACCACCGCAACGAAGAAGCATACCACCAGTACCTCCTGAGCTACGCCGCCGGGCCTCGCCATTGCTAGCATATGCACTAGCCCAACGAAGTGATCGATCGAGATTTCTCTGTTTATGTATGCGCGCGTGTGTGTGTCAGCTACAGGTAGTAGCGAGGGATTCTTATACACGTGAGAGAGATGCATGGATGAGGGCTGCGACTTCGTAGATGCTTAATTGGAGACCAAGTGACTTAGTTTCTTTTTGGATCGAAGATCAAGTGACTTAGTTTGGGAAGTGACGTATGGCGAGAGAGAAAGCAACATGCAACTTGCTGGAATTGACCAAGTCAGGGTTGACATGGCTATATACGTCTTACTATATTCATGCCGCGTGCATGCATGGCTCGATGATCCATGCATTAATCAGCCTTGCATTAAGATTTAAGAACGTAACTGAACCAGCTGTAAAGCCGACGGCATACAGCTGCTTCTTCACATTACATTGTCAACTCCGGTTGCGGGCTTGCTGCGGCGGAAGGGGTTTACCCTTTGTGAAGGGCGTAGCAAGCCAGCGGCTAGCGGCTGGGCGGTCTTTGTGCAGAGTCTGTTCTTACGCGGGAGGTGTGTTTTCTTCGTATTTTCTTCGGGTCTTTTTGTTACTAGCACAGTGCCTGTGCATTGCCATGGCCTTTTAATTTCATTCGTTTTCATATACAAAGCTAATGCACGCGAAAATTCACACTTATGTTTTGTGAGATGATTATCTTAAGGTTGAGATTAACCAAAATGTTAGGTTCAATGTCGCTACGTGGATAACACAACCACTTAACAGAAGACAAAAAGCTACTTGGAGTCTTTGTGAAATCAAACCTTTTTGCCCTCTTCGGGTCAACAAGACCAAGCTCGGCCAGCTTCGCTGCGGGCAATGCCTTTTTGGCCTCCAAGCCCTCCACAGTCGTTGTGTTGACTTCTGTGTTCTCTATGTTTTTTTTAAGCTGTTGTGGTTGCCGTGGGCCTTGTGATTTCAGAATACGATGTGCGGATGGACGAAGCAAACCAAGCTACTCCTCCGTCTCCCTTGTACCTGTATTGTACTTTTCTTCCCCTTCTCCGTCAAGTGTCGTTCTTCTGTCCTCGAGATCCCCAAATTTCCGGCTCTCCTTGGGATATCATAGTTTGCAAGCGACAGAGCTTCTCACTCCCAATAGTAAGTAACCCTAACACGGTGGCAATGTCGACGGGAAGCAGCGAGGGAGGATCGGACTGGGCGACGCGACGGCCGCGGCATCGGGCTGGGCGGAGCGACCGTGGCTGAGTTTCCTTCTCGTGCAGGGGATCCCAACTAACGACGTGTGGACTGCGGGTCGATTATTCATGAACGAAAGGACTAAAACGCCAAATTGTCTGACGGACGATGACCAAGGAAGCATTGCTCCTTTTATTATTAGGTAGAGATTACTTCGGTTTTCCTGGTCTCGTAGATTTATGCGTTGATTTTCCAAATATCTTACAAAAACCAATTCAAATAGAATTTTCTTAATAAACAGTTTATCAAGACAACATTCAGTATCATCGTCTACGAAAGGTCACAGCTTTTGTTCTGTTTACATTCAGATAGAAAATACAAGGGTATGGGCCATGGAAGGAAACAATCGGCATACCACCACTGGCCACAATCATCACATATATAGCAGAAAACAACTCCACTACAATAATTGCATAAAAAAACTATTGGCACCGACCACGTGTAATCTAGTTTTGATGATACGAGGCGGAATGCAACCGTAAAACGGTCAATAACTTAGTTGTTAGGTTCAAACATTTACTTCAATTTGATTCTTCGTCTAGGAAAAAGCATAAAAGAACAAAACACAAGTACAATAACTCTTTCGCGAGAACCATCTCACTTTCCATGATGAGCAACAAGTTACCTTTGTTAGTGAGAGTGCTCGGTTTTTTTTAGTTAATTCAGCACTTTATTGGGTAGATAACTTTATTACATAGAGTTTCCTAGATACAACACGGAATTACATGACGCCATGAGCAACTAGAGCGCTCACAATACTTAGCAAGATGAAATGCCGAGATAAGAGAACCTGCTTGATATATTGAGGGTCAGTTGCGTGATCCGATGGCGTCTGCGGTGTGGGACTCTAGGGCTCCTACACGTTGCCGGTTCTTCGCTTGGTGGGCGGCTCGGAGCCGCTGCTGGACCATGGACCGGCTTCGCAAGCGTGGTCTCCCGCATCTGCCAAGGTGCCCCCTTGCGACCAGGATAAGGAGACCATCTCTCACCTGCTGGTGGGATGCGTCTTCTCGCGTCAGGTGTGGCAGCAACTGTTGACTTGCTGGGGCCACGGAGATTGGTGCCCCGGTCTGGGAACTAACTTGCGGGAGTGGTGGACCTCCCGGCCCCTTTCGCCGCGAAGGCAGAAAGACTTCATGACGGCTTTCAATCTGGTCTTTGGGATCATTTGGTGCCATCGTAATGACATTGTCTTCAACGGGGTGTCTCCTTCGGTCCGTTGGGTCTTGTATACTGTCCGGGAGGAGATGGATCGGTGGTGCTCTGCCGACCTCATTAGGAATAGGGGTGTTGGTTCGGCCCTCGCGGCGAGTAGTTTGTTTGGTAGGCTGCAGTTTCCTTTTGTCTTTTGCCATGAGTGGCGTTGTAGCCGTTTCGGCGTTGTACTAACCTTCTGGCTCTTTTCTTTTAATTGATGATGCACCCGCTGGGTTGCATTCTTGAAACAAAAAGTTATCTCATATGTCTGAATCGACGTGATGAACCAATGGCAGATAATCAGTTGCCATAATTACTTGACCAAAACATCTGTCCCGAGGAGGGACAGGCCCAGGGCCCGTACTAGAGGTGCTCAAGCCAATTTTTTAAAGGATTGTGTTTTTCTGAAACTTATATCACAATTATTGTGATTTCTTGATATTTAATCTAGATGTTGCTCCAAAGACTTGGAGAATTGATTAAGATTTGACACAACTTATCAATAGACGATAACTTAAAATAATACAAGTGGTTCGTCAATCTTATTTTCTCTTAGCTAGCACAGATGTTTGCACTAGCTAGCTAGAATGACTTATTCCATGGTACTCACACAGGAGAGTGTGACTTACGATGACAGGGCAACGCCACGACCAGTGGCACCATTGCGGTGGAACTTGGAGACCGTACAATCCGTCGAGAAGAGCCCCGATGAGAGATACTTTGGTGCGCCCCCCATGATGGGCATATTGGCAGTGACATTCATCCTATTGATATAGTCAGGCCGATAGGTCTGTCCGAGCACGCCATCCACAACATCGGTGAGGGTAAAGAACTTGAAACGGAGGTCTAGGTGCACGAGGCTATCCTTTTCGGTCTTGCCGTACTTGTGGATCCGAGAGTCCTCATCGGTTATCGGCACTGCACTGGCCGAGATTCTGAACACGCCCGCGAGCTCCACATCGACGGAGTTGACGGCGTCGGTGCGCTTCACAGATAAACGGGGCAAGTCCTTGGCCACCCATTTGGCATTGTTGGCGGTGTCAATGGTGATAGGCTCGCCGTCGAAGTTGATCTCGATGTGGTCCTCCTCCTCCTCCCACAAGACAGCCCCACGAGCACCGACGTAGAGGCGGTGGTTGCCGAAGCTGACGCCAAGTGCCTGAATCCACGTGAAGTTACGTTTATTGACGGGGTTGTGGTTACCGATGAAGTGGGCATTGACGTGGAGGTCGGCATCGGAGACTATGCAGAAGTCCCGGTCCTTCCTGCCGTGGAAGTAGAATGTGTTTCCGTCACCGCCGGTGAAACTAGGGTCGCCGCACGATGTCCCAGGGAAGTATACACACCCTGCACAAGTACACCGATCAAACTCAAAACCAACAGCTAACGGAACACGATTATTTTTCCTTGTCGATGGACGGGGGAAAAGGCGTGGACGACGTACTGCAGGTGGTCTCGCAGTAGCTGCAGGACATGAAACAGGACTTGGGGCAGAGGTCCGGGCACTGCGCGACGCAGCGCTTGCCGAAGTCGTCGTCGCAGGTGAAGATGCGGTTGGGCTTGCCGTAGCTGGCGCGGTAGGGCTGGCCGTTCGCGTAGGAGGGGACCTCGGACTGGGGAGGCGGGGTCCAGGCGGAGGGAGACGGGGGAGGCTGACCCGCGACGACGCCCACCGCCAGGAAGAAGCAGCACCAGCCGAGTTTCGCCATCGTTGCCATGCGCGATGATGAGGTGATCGATCGAGATGGTTTCAATGTGTGTGAGGCAGATATTGGGTAAGCGAGGATTCTTATAGCACAGAGATGGAGGTCAAGTGACTTAAGCTTGGCAAGCGGCGTAGCGTAGGAAAAGAAAGGGGCAGCATGCAACTTGCTGGAACTGACCAAGTCATGGTTGTAGTACATAGATACAGTCTTACTATATGCATGCGCGCGGCTCGATCCACATTATAATTCGTATTCAGAACGTAATAACCAGCTGTAAAGCTGGCGGCGGGTAGGCTCTGCTACTTCACGTTGCGATTTTCAAGCACGTAACTCCGTTCGCGTGCAGAATCGAGTGCAAAAGAAGAATCCTCTCGGCGATCAAACTCAAGACCCATCGTCCAAAAAAGAAGAGTAAAGTCAATTTTAAACCCTGTGCTCGTAGAGCTTATCCAAATCAAACCTCCACCTTTGAATCTCTGAAGTTGGCATCCTAATCTTTTTAATCCCGGTCAAAACTAACCTTTGTTCCATTTGGCTCGCCGGGAAAAGAGCGATCCTGACCGATATTGCTAACACCTCTTATTTACACCCACTGACATCATGGCCCACATGTCATGTTCATCTTCTTCCTCGAGCTCATTTCACTAGATTCGCCGCCGGAAACCACCGTTGCCTCCTCGAATCAAGGCGGCGTGCCCCGTCGGCTGCTTCTCCGTAGCCCCGCCGGCCGCTGCACTTCGTCCCGAGGCGCCTCCAGCCTCTTCCTCCACCGGATTCGCCGCTTCTGTGGCCTCCGCGCGCAGGAGAACATGGACAACTCGTCCGTGCCGTGGAAGTTCGAATCATTCAGAACGACGGTCTCTGTGGCTGCACACGGGAATTGAGGAAGAAACAATCTCCCTGCAATCTACTAGTCTACTAATTTCACTTCCATTGCTACGGGAGCTTGCACAGGATAATCGAGGAACTTCATGCGACATGATCTACTCCATGGTTGAACTACTGTAAGCTACGGAATTATTTCTACTGGCTACCCGCTAGTTGCCGTAGAAATTTAATGTTGCTAGGACATTCCGTCGCGGCTGGAAATTGGCAAACGTCTCCAGGATACCTCTCCGCCACTCGATGCCAGCTGCTCACTTCGGAAGATGATCCTGAGTCAGGACGAGGTCGACGTTCCTGCAGAGGAATAGGGTAGGCCGTAAAATTAAATTTCCTACAGACGCCTTGCTGCACCTGCATCTTCTCCTCATCTTCTTGCCGCTGAAAACATATTACAGAAGGCCATGGACTGAACTTGAGGAAGAAGATGAACATGACACGTGGGGCCATGATGTCAGTGGGTGTAAATAAGAGGTGTTAGTAATACCGGTCAGGATTGCTCTTTTCCCGGCCAGCCAAACGAATCAAAGGTTAATTTTGACCGGGATTAAAAAGGTTAGGACGCTAACTTCAGGAATTTAGAGGTGGAGGTTCGATTTGGACGAGCTCTACAAACACAAGGTTTAAAACGGACTTTACTAAAAAAAAAAGAATCCTCTGTTTTCCTTAGCAAATATCGTTCTGGGCCTTCTGGCTGGCAAGCGTCAACGAGGCGCGGCGCACGAACACGAGCCATTCTTTTCTCAGAAAACCGGCGTGGGCAACAAAATGTGGCCTTTGTTTTTCCTCGTGCCCAGGTAGTAGATCCGGCAGGTCCAGCGGGCCATATTCGCGATGGTAATGATTCCCGCTGAAAAGCCCACAACAAGCCGCGCTTCTTCGCCTGTTCGCTTTCCTCGTAATTCTCGTCACCTGCGGCCGCTTTGCGCAGCTGTCTCTGTGCTTCTTCCACGGCGACGCGATGGCACTGACACGTGGCGGCGGCAACCCGGAGGGAACACGGTGGCGTGGCGTCCTGTGGCGATGCCGCCGAAGCAGCACAACACGTGGGAGGATCGTCGGGTCTATTTGCGCGAACGACCCTGCGTCTCCTCGCAAGCACAGATCGCTCCCCGGTTCTCTTCGTCGGTGGTTTTTGTCACGTGATACTTGTGCTGTTTTAAATCGAAAGAAAAATATGCTTAGGTTTTGAAAGAGAATACAAACTACAAGGGCGTAACCGAGAAAATGCTATCGCCCGTCTTCTCCCACCGGTCACAATTTCTCTCCCCCCTTCCAAGGAATCCCTCCTCTCCATGCTCCCGCACCGCCCACCTCCTAATGCCCCTCGCCGACCACGCATCCAGCGGCCGCCTCTCCGGTTCTCCGCCCATGGATGCAGATGAACCCGCCGCCGCGTCCTCCTCCTCATCCCCCACCTCCGACGACGCCTTCTTCGAAGCCCAGGACTCCATCCCTCCTCCTCCGCCTCCTCCCCCTCCTCCTCCTTCTCATCCTCCTCCTCCTCCCCCTCCCCCTCCCGCTCCTCCTCTCCCTTCCCCTCCCCACACCTCCTCCACCCTCCGCCGCCGCCCGCGCCGCGCCAAATCCCTGAAGGAACCCGATCACGTCGTCACCCCCTCGGCTTCCGCCGCCTCCACCGTAACCGGGGTCGATGAGCCCGTCAAGGCCGAGCCCGAATCCTCCGATGTCACCAGTGCGCGCCGCCCTCCCTCGCCGGCCGAGGAGGAACCGAACGAGAAGGATGCCGAGGCGGAGGCAGAGGTTGTTGCGCGGGATTACAGGCCCGCGGCGCCGCCCAGCATTCTCGAGTCCCTCGCCGTTGTCATCATCAAAGCGGTGGTGTTCCAGGTCAACGCGCTCGTCAGCTGCCTCACGTTCCCCGTTCGCCTGCTGCAATGGTGGTTCCTCTTCGTGACCGACCCGGTCGGGTCGGTGCGGCAAGCGAGGGAGTGGGTTCTCGGGGCGGCGGGACAGGCCACCGGCGCAGTGACTACGTGGCTCGGAGGAGGGGATGGGGTTGGGCGCGTGGTGGCGAGGCTGGTATGGGGGTCGCTCTGGGCCGTGTACGTTTGTGTGGTTCTGTGCTCGCTGCTCGTTATGGCGTTCCTCGGAGGGGGACTGTTGGTGGGGAAAATGGTGGAGGAGCCCGTTCAAATGACAGAGAACCTGAATTTTGATTACACGAAGCCAAGCCCTATGGCGTTTGTGCCGGTGTGGCGATTTGTGCCGCCGAATCAACGGATGGAGCTCGAGGTGTCGCTGACGCTTCCTGAATCAGATTACAACAGGAGGCTGGGAGTTTTCCAGGTACCCTTCCGTAGTGGTCCTTGTCAAAGTCATTTTACGTGATATTATCACTTAATTTCAGAGCATACATGGTAAACAGTAAGAAACAAGAAGTTAATAACTGCTTTGATGTGCACGTTCAACTCCCATTTTGCAAAATAGCTACTGGGATTAGAAGGCATAGTTATGGATTTGAAGAAATTTGTTCTATATGTGGTATCAGTTGAGGGTTAGTCTGCGGTTGCTGCTTTGTACTGTGCTTACTTTTGAAGCTTTGTGTGTGCCAAGGAAGTTATGAAAAATTCAAATTCTATTGTACTTTGTTCTGTAAATTAAACTATGCAAAGCCTCGCCAGGTAGGGTGAATTAGTGAATCTAAAACATATTTGGTGCAACAGATGTAGTGAATGTGGTGTCATGCTGCCAATGTTAAATGGTTTGAGTCATCTATGAAGTTCATTAAATTCATGCTTTTGGTTAAGTATCATATTTTTTGTTAAAATAAAATTAAGTATCATAATAAAGCATGCCACAATATGTTTTCTGTGCATATATGGTATGCAGCCAGACCAACCATACATCTGTAAGAGAGATATAAGTCAACTTTCCGTTTTTGCCTAAAGGGTCCTTCCATTACAAAATGTATGTTTCTCCAACCGATTGTGCCAGACTTTTGAACAATGACAAGGCATGTACCAACTTCATGCTTTTGTCCTTAAAAATTATAAGTTGAGAGCTCATAGTATATGTATGGTATGCGCAATATTGCTCCAATCACAGAGCCCGTCATATTTAGCAGTATATGGACACTATTATAGATTATACACACCACATTGGTTACACTGATTTGTGTTTCCATCTGATTTGCCTTCTTCCTTTGAGTTCAGGTAAGAGCAGAGCTTCTATCTGCAGATGGGAAAGTGGTCTCTGCTTCGAGTCAACCGTGCATGCTAAAGTTCAAGAGTGTTCACATGCATTTCATAGAAACGTTTTTCCAAAGTCTTTCTCTTTTGTCTGGATATTCCTCAGAATCTCAGGTTATCACACTAAAAATGAGGGGCATTAAGGAGGCTTTTGAACCAATAACAGGAGTAAGGATAATACTGAAACAACGAGCTGAGTTTAGTCCTGGTGCAGGCATCCCAGAGATATATGCCGCATCACTAAAGCTTGAGGCTGAACTTCCTCTGCTCAAGAGAATACTCTGGAATTGGAGATGGACACTTTTTGTTTGGAGCAGTATGGGGTTCTTTGTTTTTGGATTGTTGCTTACCCTTATTTGTTGTAGACCTTGTATATTTCCCAGGAGTGGATAGGTCAACTCATGTAATGTATACTTCGAAATAAATACAAAGTGGGTGCCAATGTGTAACGATAGATTACTAACCATGCTGATGATGCTATCTATGTTTATTATTGTTTTTGTCATCTGTGGTCGCACTGACAGTGCATACATGGTACTACTTGATAACCAATTCTACTGCTTTAATTATTATCAGGCATTCCTTTAACTGCTGCAAAAGGTGTTTAATTATTCATTCATGCTGAAATCCACATTTTCTGGGTAAATTCTCATGCTACAGCTTACGCTGGCCCTGTAATAACACTTTCCACCTCTGTGAGTAAAGAAGATGATGTGCCCCTTGGTTTTTTGTTGTTGCTGCTGTCTCCGTTAGGATGAGCTGGACTTGTTATTGCATCCGGGGCTGATGTTTTTTTGCTTCTCAATGCAAGGGCCTGGATCCAGAACTGATGCTTTATTGCTGCAACGTGAATGAATACTTTTGAGACTTCAGGCCCAATTATATCTCCCCTTGCATCGTTGACTAAACCCAAATTAGCACCAAGAGGATTCCTTCAGGCCCAATTGTAGCTCCCCTTCTATTGGTAACTTCATCAAGATTCTGTCATTTCGTGCAGGATTATATTTGCTGCTGTCTGTAGCGTATGGTTGGATTCGGTAGAAACCGATTAGTCGATTCTTCTGAAGGACATCATTCATCTTTTTTTTGCTGAATCAATCCGTGAGGTTTTTACTGTGCTTCCCTAGTTCTACCCCCTTCAACTTCTGGCCATTTGTTCTTTCTGTTGACTACACAAGGAAATACTTTTCTTCTTCTAGAATACACCTTAGCGGGTGTATCATCCATTACAGAAGTAAATGCTGAAAACACACTTTTCCTCTGGACCTCGACTATGCTGTGTATGCACTCCACCCACTGCAGATCTACTGGCAATACCATTACATTATTCCTCCTCTTCAATTTCATATCAACTGGAATATTTGATGCTTCCTCTTGTTGGTACTACACTTTAACGGTTAAACCGTTTCCAAGGCAGATTTGTTTTTCTAGGTTCTGAATTTATGATGTTAATGACGGTATTTCAGTTACCTGTCGCTGCTGGTGCAGAGGTGCGGTCGTGCGAGATGCCAGGAAGGAACATAACTAGGGCAGTTGATGGAGCACCCGTGCTTAGTCATGTAATTCCCGGATCCATACAAGTTGACTCCGTTCTTTGGTGCATACGGAATGCCTATGTCGAGAATTCTTGTTTTTTTTTTGATCAGTGGTACGGGTGCAACCAGCAAGGGTCCTTGTCTTCGGTGAATATACGGCTAAAACAACTACTGTACTACGAGGTGAGACATCATCGTTCCTTCTTGCCCTTTCCTGAATCAGAGAGGATCACAGACTCTTTCTGTCAAGCTGTACTCGTACTGCAGTAAGCGCTCTGAACTGTACAAGGGGAAATGAGGCTGGCAGCGGCAGCAGATGTGGTGGTTTGCCTGCACGCATCCGGCCGGACTGGCATTCGGCCTGTCTCAGAAGGGTGGCGAGATGAACAAATCACTCTGGATTTGCGTCAGGTAATAGTACTACCAGATGGGGGAAATTGGGGCGGGATGGCTCTGACCGCGACGTGTGATCTGCTTCTTGTTGGATGCTGTGCTCGTACGCCAACAAGTAGTACCCAGATGGAGGATTTTTGCTGTCCTGTCTTTCCTGCGTGGCTGCGTGGTTCTTTTCTTGCCAGGTAACACGCCAAATGGTGACCCGTGGCTATCCCACGATATCTTCGATTGTGCATCAACTTCAGGATGCTCGGGGTGTTTTCTGTGATATGCAGATCTCCGCCAAGGATCTGGACGTCGGGATCCAGCGGTGGTTTCTCGATCGGCTTCAGTTCGCTGCTGCTTGATTGAAAGGCCAGCTTATGCGTAATTAATTGACTAAGATGCCCGATTAGATCAACACTCATACTCAAGTGGTAGAATGGTACTAGTACTACTGCGGTCTGCTTAAGTAAACAAACAATTGGATCCAACTTTCAATAATTTAAGCCATTCCAACTGGAGGGGGCACACTCGGAGCTCTCCGGTATCACTGGGGAACGTCTCTGGTCAGCACTGTCCATTATCAGATTGGATAATTTTAGACTCCTCTGGTGCCGTCTCAGCCAGACAACAGCCATCATCGCTTCTTCCCCGTCGGCCGTTGCTAAATAATGCTGGATTGGATCAGAAGCAACGGAAAAAGCGTAATTAACTAACAAACTGGCGTGCTGGCAACCTCACGCGCGCCGTGTGAGGCGCCTCAGCCCGCAATCATGCACCGCTTTTGCGGCGATTGGATGGATGATTTCTAGGTAATACAGGCGGGGGGAAGGACTAACGCCCGACGTTCGCGCCTGGGGCTTGCAGCGCGTACGATAGTAAGTGGCCTGGGCTGCTTAGTTTGCATGCATGTTGCGATGATTATCGACATGAGGTTAAAATGTTCTAACTTTTACACCGTAAACCTGATTTACGATCCATCTTTACGGTTAGTTTTGTCTCGATGAGATTTTCAAAACTAAATCTCATCTTGATATCTTTCGATGATTTTTTTTGTCTTAATAGTTACCATCTATCAGTAACAAATTATCATGTGGTAAGTTATTCTAAAGTAAGATGGTAACTTGTACATTATATTCCGGTAATAAAATGATCACAATTTTGTATGTTTGACAACATTTTTCTTTCTTAAAAACACCTCCCAATAATATATCAAGATGCCACTTGTTAGTAACAAATTACCATGTGGTAATTTCACACAAAATAAACGGGATGATTTTTATATTATAGTTGTCGTACAATAATATATGAAGTTGTCACCGTGGTAGTAGTAAGTTGCCACGTGGTAACATATTTCAAAATAAGATGGCAACTTGTGGGTAACAAAAGGATCACAATTTTTTTATGTTTCCGCAACATTTTTTCGCCTAAAAATTACCACCCAATATATCAAGTTGCCACTTGTTAGTAACAAATTACCACATGATAAATTCATACAAGAAACTGTGATGATTTGTATATTATAGTTGCCATCCAATAATATATAAATTTGCCACCGTGGTAGTAGTAAGTTGCCACCTAGCAACGGCAACAAGCACTAGAACGAGCCGGCGGGTCACCATTCTTGCCCCTCCATCACGGTTGCCGGGAGCTTGCCAAAAGAGAGCTTGTGTTAGTAGACGGTGTGATATTTGTTGTGCTAAGGTCCCAAAAGACCAGCAAACCCGAGCAGTATACATCGTCGAATTAAGATGAGAACCATCGATCGGAAAAGCCCCCACTGAAACCACATGAATGAACACGAAAGTCAACTGAAACCCAAGGGGTTTCCTAAAAACCCGGAAAACCTGCCGGATCCCAAAGGATTTGTCAGACACGCAGCTACGCACGACCTCCGTCGGCGCTAGACGCACCACCAGAGCGAGGACAGTGCAGGGAAGACATTATTCTGACTACAAGATATCACCCGTCTTGCCGTCTCGAAGAAGACTCTCAAAAAACCAAAAACTAGAACCTGAAAATCCTTCCGCCGACGAGCCGCTCGGGTCTGCCGCAACTCCGAGGCCAGGAATTAAAGGCCATCGGAGGTGGGATTGACCGAAGCCGGCGGAGGGCTTGCAAACCCTAACCGCGGTTGGTCGCCGGCAGATCGCTTTTCCGTCGCGGGCATGCGTAACCAGCCTGCAGCACGAGCTGATAGTTAGTGTAATACCAGCAACTAATAGTCGTTTGAATGTGCACATAGTGATGCATGCATCAGTACGGCAGCAAGCAACCCCCACTAATTAGACGTGCATGGGGAGGAAGCTAAGCTGCCACTTGCAATGCAAGCCATCAGCACAACGCTAGCATCAGAAATTGCGAAAGCGTTAGCACGTCAGCAGCAGCAGCGCGCCATATCATCCAACAGCAAGCGCCATTGCACGGACGTACGCGCTATATAATTTCCGTTCATACCGCGGCTCGTCGTCGGCTCCTCTTGCCGCCAAATATGGGATTATGAGTGCACGTTGTGAATGGGGATGTACAAAGAGTACTTCGAGAGTCAAGCATTGATGAGAAACTTAAAAAAGTCAAAGCGCTAATGCAATTTTGCAAATGGTAAAAAAGAGTTTAATTTACAAGAAAAAAATGACCAGAAAACTAGCCCACTTCTAGTTCAATTCCTAAATATTCCATTTAAAAGAAAAACCGGGGTAAGTGCTTTATAACAAGAAAAATAAAACTACATAGATGACAGCTGACAAAACGGACATGGGGACATGCATGCACGCAATGCAATGCTCGTTATGGGTTGATGATATTAGCCACGTCATAATCATCGCACTTTGTGTTCTAGACCCGACAAGTCTGACTTGGTCAAAACAGTCAACACACGAAGCCAAAGATCAAATCTACCAGACTCCGGCACTCTGTCAAGGTCGAAGAGAAAAGACAAAACATATTTTACAAAAAAAATGAGTCAGGCCTCCATAATAAAACTCTCACGCATAATCAATCAATGCTAGTCAAGAGGTAAAAAAACACACGAAACCTTGGTTTACTAATTACATTTTATCCTTCCTCCAATAATATCTAGAGCGAATGTTGTGCCCTAACCTAGCAGTGTACAATCGCCCCCTCTCCTCCTCCCGAGCTTCATCTTCTTTTTTCTCAACTGTCACCCTTCCTCATCCTTTATGCTCCCCTCATTGCGTCGCCTATAATAGATCTATTGTCACCACGACCAACTGCGCAAATAACAAGTCATGGGCCGTCATGTCTCAATGTAGCTTTTGTCTTAACGACTCCGAAGAATGATCATTACCCTATCCAATGACGCTTGAGCTCTCCCTTTACCTTCTTCTTCTTCCCCATCCGATCCCGCATCTCCCTCCTTCGTCCGACTTCGAAAGGTGTCACGTTATAATGGCTCGAAATCTAGATTTTTCATTTCTTACAATTTGTTTCTATTTATAGCGTGCCATGCATATAACTTGGACGACATATGGTGTCCCAAGAAAGAAAATACAGCAGGGAGGACGGAGCTCGTTATTACCATTCTCAGCAACTCAGCCTGCGCACCGGACGAACTCAACGTGACGAGCGAGAGAGGAGGCCGTCCTGTCGGTGCACGGTGCTGGACACCGTGCCACACTTGACACTCCCCACCCAACGCGTTCCGTCCCGCACCACGGCACCCACCCACACTCCCACCGCCGGTGAAGCCCCACCCAACTAACCCTATCCTCCCTGCCCCACCCGCAGCCTCCCCCACAGACCTCCCACCCACCTCGCTCCTCCGCGACCGTGCACCCAGCAACAATTCCCACCTCCTCTCTTACCCCCACATACGCCGTGCGCCGAGGTTAACTGCAGCTCAGCAGCCAGCAGCAGCAGCAACGGGCACCTTCCATCCCGACTAGAGCAGCGCGGCCGGGAGGAAGGCGGCGAATGCGATAGGAGGCACCGAGGGACAGAGGAGATTATGGGGTCGAGGACGCGGGGGTGCTGCGGGTGGCTGATCGTGGCGCTCGTGCTGGCGCTGGTGGCCACGGCGGCGGTGGTCGCCATCATGAAGAGGAAGCCCGGGGGAGGAGGGCGCGGGCGCGAACCCAAGCCGCTCCCCGTCCCGGGCCCGCCGGGGGCCATCGACTCCAAGTACGGCGACGCGCTCGGGATCGCGCTCCAGTTCTTCCAGGTCCAGAAGGGTGAGTTTAGTACCGCGACACCAGCACCGCCGCCACCCTACTCTGGTCTTGCAATGTCGTAGCTTTGGATTCAAAACATTTCCCGTTTCTCGTTCCGAGCTTGGAGGCTTCTTCAGGGTGTCAAGTCTTGCTTGTTTAGATTCATATGGCATTTCCGCAGTGGTAGGTGGACTGCGCTGGAGAATTCCGTACTTACTGTTGCCTGCGAAATTGGTGCCCTTTTTGGTAATTTGGCAACCCCAGAGCTCTAATGCTATGCTTGGGATAAACAAAATCGCCAATCTTTGCTGCTTCTTTACCTCTGATCTATTCGAGAATTCTGTCTAGGCTCTAAAATTTCTGTTCTCTTGTGCAGCGGGGAAGTTGGAGAACAACGAGATCCCGTGGCGAGGGGACTCTGCGCTGGATGATGGGAAAGAAGCCAAGCTGGATCTTTCCAAGGGACTGTACGATGCTGGGGATCATATGAAGTTCAGCTTCCCAATGGCGTTCACGGCAACGGTGCTTGCGTGGTCTGTGCTTGAATACGGGGATCAGATGAACGCCGCGAAGCAGCTAGACCCCGCGCTAGATGCGCTCCGCTGGATCACGGATTTCCTCATCGCAGCACATCCTTCTGACAATGTGTTCTACATTCAGGTTAGTGCTGTTGTGTACTTCTTTACATGTAGGTAAAATGCTTGGTGTCTATTTAGGATTACGGAGAAGATTTGGTTAAAGGGAATGTTTCATCTTGTCCTGTATCGTAATAATGTTTGGGTACTGTGTTCTGTTGGTTTGCTATAATTCTAGGTTTATTATTGGGGACTAATGACAGTTTGGTAGAGGGGAGAGTTTGGTTGGTAGGGATCCAAGAGTCCATGTTAGATGTCATGATCAGAACACCTAATATTTAGGAGCTACTTAGTTGTCCGCTTCATACGTTTAAAATGACACATTTGTTGTGATCCTTGGCTAGTGGTTGGACAAGGGGGGGAAATATCTGATGTTCCTTTTCCCTTATTGTTTTTACGCCACTCTTTCGCTATGTGGTACTCCAAGAGAAATTTCTTTGAAGCCGAGTCCGAGTCTGAATCAGACATTATAAAGTTTCATACACCTGAAACTCATGAGAAATTTTAAGACACGTCACCTTTACATGAGACTTTTCATGATCCAAGGGTATATATAACTGTTACGCCTTGGGAGGTGAGAACTGCTTAACTACTATGCGAGGGTTAATAAGGGCATTCTTCCATGTATAAATTCGGAAGCAAATAATGGTCTTGGTGCTTACCATTTAAAGCTCTACATACGCATGAAAGAAGATATTGATGCTAAATAGTGTCACCTTATTCTTCAACTGCATCTTCTTCCTTTTGTTCTTAATGTGTCAGCATAGATGCATAAAACATGGGTTTTTAATGTCTGGAACAAATTGAGTATCAATATTTTTCCTTTTATTCTCAATGTGTGATCTTGAAAGGTAAGCTGAAAAGTGCAATATTCGAGATAATGCATGCATGCTATGTGGAAATACATGTATGTTAACATGTAATTTAGAAATAAAAAAAACACGAGAGAGTCAAAAGTATATGCACCCTTTTTTTTTGTGTGGTACATAAAATATGCATATCTATACACATTCTTGCAAGTGCACGAAGTGTTTTCACATGTAAGATTCTTTTCAACTTTTTGACTTGCACAAATATGCATTTCTCCTGGGATCACATTTTGAGTTAGCAGGAGAAAAAGTGTGAAACTTGCCGACTTCATGCAACAATTGTACATGCATATATACGTAAAAATCCAAATTCAATGGCAAATAAATGAGGTCAACATATAATTTCTTATATTCAAGTGTTAATGCAAGAAGTGCCAATTTGAAGCACACAATTATGGTGGATCTTTTGTTACCTTAAATGCTCTACGAGAAAAGTCATGTGATTCTTCCAAATTGTTATCACTCAGCCAATTATATGTAAATTTGGGACTCGTTGAGAAATAGTAGTTAACTAGAAAGGGACAATAAATCCATTTAAAATCTTCCTATTTTCCATAGGTAGTGAGCTTATATGTCCAATTTTACCCTTGATAAATGGACGGCTAAGAGTAAATTGTTGTCTTTCCTGTCACGAGGCAATTGGAGTGTCTTAAAAGATCTCTACGCCCGTATTATAAATTCAAAGTTAACCCTTGATGGTAGGGGATCTCAAGCGTTTCAGATGATGGAGTTTAGTAAGGGATACTGGGCAGGGTGTAATATCCATGCCAAACTGAAGCATGGAAAACAATATAAATAATAGACAATATCTTCCACGAGAACAATGTCACTTTGATGAAATCAGATCTAAGCAGTACTGCAGTAGTGAACTGGGCAACTGAATCACCTTGTTACTTTTTGTGCATCTATCAAAGAACTGAACCATCATTTGGGTACCCAAGTTCAGTTTCAGGCGTTGAAGACATCCTATGTTTTTGCTACAACAGTGCAACACAAAGAATGCACAAATGTCTTCTTCTTTTTTATTACTGGAACCAACACTTGATTTTTTAACCTTGTAGGTTGGTGATCCTGATCTTGATCACAACTGCTGGGAAAGGCCAGAAACGATGACCGAGAAGAGGCCGCTCACACAGATTAACCCAAAGTCCCCTGGATCAGATATTGCTGCTGAGGCGGCAGCAGCCATGGCGGCAGCATCAATGGTTTTCAAAACCAGTGATACTACATATTCTGATTCACTTCTTCAGCATGCTCAGAAGTTATTTACTTTTGCTGATACTTATAGAGGCATATCCAGTGAGACCTATCCAAAGCTTCAGAAGTACTATAATTCCACTGGTTATGTTGATGAGCTTCTGTGGGCAGCGAGTTGGCTCTATCATGCCACAGGAGACCAGACATATCTCAGTTATGTTACCGTGGAGAATGGGAAAGCTTACGCTGATTGGGGAAGGCCGACATGGTTCAGCTGGGATGACAAGCTCCCTGGGACACAGGTTTGCATGAACTAAACCGTGTGAATTCCCTACGCAGGTTCTCCTTTGAATTCTCTCTTCTTACAAGGATAAGAACCTTAAGTTATCTTTATCTATTCTGTGCAGGTTCTCTTGTCAAGAGTAAATTTCTTTGGATCCAAAAAGATTTCTAATGCTGAAAATGGGGGACTCAAAATGTACAGAGACACCGCTGAAGCTGTAATTTGTGGGCTTCTACCAGATTCCCCATCAGCCACTGGTAGCAGGACTAGCGGTACGTTGATTGTTTTTTTCTGTTGGTTGATTTGGTTCTATGAGTCGATGACAGGATGCTTTATGGGTGCCTTTCATGCTCCATGTATGTGTTAGACAATATGCTGGAGAATATTATAGTAGTATGTGTTGTTGAAACCTGAATATAAAAAATATGTATTACAATTGTGCTTAGTTTCACAATATAACATTAATTTCAATGCAGGAGGCTTGGTGTGGATAAGCGGGTGGAATTCTATCCAGCACGGCACAAATTCGGGATTCCTTGCTTCTGTTTACAGCGATTACATGCTGACATCACAGACAGCGGCTGTGCAGTGCAGTGGAAAGTACTTTAGTCCTACAGATATACGCAATTTTGCTATATCACAGGTGAAGTACTCAAAACCTTGCAAATTGCTATTCCAGCGTCATATCAGAAGTTTATTCCAAGTTTTACCAACCACACAGTAAACCCTCCTTCTGGCATTATTTATGTGTTCCATCATGGGCAATGGGCACATTAGGGCATTATGGAAGCAACATTTGTTTTTCATCATGAGTACTGAAGGGCAGGTGTAGGTATCTAATTTATTTTTCGTGCCATATGTCAGGCGAACTACATATTGGGTGATAATCCAATGAAGCTTAGCTACCTCGTGGGATATGGGAGCAGCTATCCACAGCAGGTACACCACAGGGGGGCGTCAATTCCTGCAGATGCAAAAACAGGCTGCAAAGGATTCGAGTACCTCCACTCATCAAGTCCCAACCCGAATGTCGCCATGGGAGCCCTTGTGGGTGGGCCATTTCAGAATGACTCTTTTGTGGACTCTCGCGACAACGCGGTGCAGACAGAGTCCAGCACATACAACAGCGGCACCTTGGTCGGACTTCTCGCCGGTCTGGTCACCACCTCATCCGTCGCATCGTCATTCACCTAGACCTCCTTCTGAAGCCCCCACTATGGCTTTGATCAACCCGGTGACGCATGCACAGTCAGGAGGTTTTTTTTGGCGTGGATGATTATAATGCGCAACCAGTGAGACACCTTGCAGCTTTCTTCATCGGCCATGAGTTAGTTGGGTGATTAGCAGTAGTTGTCAGTGCCATGTTACAACAACTACCGTACTGCTGTCGACCTGTCAGTTTGTATAACCGGTGTCACTGCTGCTGCAGCTATGATTTTAGCTGTGTGATCCTATCTGGTTTGCTGGGGGTACCCGTAGGCTGAATGTAGTTGCATGTATTGTATTTTTAGAACATTATTCCTTTGTTGATTTCTGAGGTGGTTCTTGGTAGCTTAAGCTTGTACCGATGCTTGATCTGTAATGCCTTGGTGCCTTTTAACAGTGAAAATTGCATGACATGTACATGAGTACATCCATATGGTCCACATGCTTTCAACGGAAACAGCCTTTTTTTTCGTTCCATGGGAAACGAGTTCTAAAAATGAGCCATAGATGTGTAAAACATTTCCCACAATGATTACGCACGCACTGGCGGTGCTCCTTTTTAGCCCATCTATCCGTGGGTTCAGAATTCAGTTATAACCGCTTCGACCTCCAGAGCCACCAATGGCGCGAAACGACAAGGCGGTTGGAGGCATGCCTCAAAACACAACCGCTTCCCCCTGCACATATTCAAAGTACGCGCTCTTTCGGTTCCAGTTCATCCCCACGAAATCTAACCGATCCCCATCCCAGAAGAGATAGAGAGAGTAATTCAGGTACTGCAGGAGATAGAGATCAGTTCGTCACAGGTTTACAGGTAACGATGCCTTGATCGATCCTCATCGTCGCGTGCCGATGCAAACCCATGTCTTGTTTGCTGCACATTTGTCCATCTTTTATATTTTTCATGTCTATTCGAACTCGGACGATGCATATTCAGATTCCATCTTCTTTATCCCAACTGATTCGTTCTGATTAATGTGTAGTGTACATCATGTCATTTCTCTGTGTTTCTCTCTCCCTCGAAGCATCATAGGTCTCTCATCTCTGAACATCATCTTGCAGATATCTAAGCACTTCCGATCACTCCGAAGATCGATGGCAGTCTCGTTCATCACTAGGTTTCTGATGTAAGCACAACTTGGTTGCAAAGTTCTTGCAGTCAAACAAAAAAAAAGAGAGTTGCGAAGTTCTTGTAAGATACGAGAAAAATCCAGTCTAAGCACTCCCTGCTCTTGCATTGCGTTGCAGCCTGGCTCTGGGGTACGCGTACCCGGCGTACGGCTGCTACAAGACGCTGGAGCTGCGGCCGCCGCAGATCGAGCAGCTGCTGTTCTGGTGCCAGTACTGGTAATTTAAATAACGGAAACAGCCACGCATCGACGTATTATCGATCGATCATGTAGTGTTAATTTCCTTTTTGATCGACGGTTCTTCTGAAGAATCTGAACTCTCTTGAACCTCTGTACGTACATGCACGCAGGATTCTCGTGGCGTTCCTGACGGTTGCCGAGAGGCTCGCCGGCTGGGCGTTGTCGTGCCTGCCGGCGTACGGCGAGGCCAAGCTGGCGCTGCTCGTCTACCTCTGGCACCCCAACACACGGGTAAGAGGCACCCCCAACATTCAGAAAACGGAAAAAAAAACTTGGTTTAGCCGCTTTATGAGTTTTCTCTCTGAAGCCTGAACTTTGAACTGAACGGTGGTACGTGCGTTATCCATTCCAGGGCACGGTGCGCGTGTACGGCGGCTACCTGCGGCCGCTGCTTGTGAGGCACGAGGCGGACATCGACCGGGGACTGCTGGTGCTGAGGGCCAGGGCCGCTGACGTCACGACGTCGGCTGCCACCGCCGCCCGGGCGTGGCTCGTCGAGGCCGCCCGCCGCGCTTCGTCGCAGATGCAACAGGCGGCTGCGGCGAGGTCGGGCCGGGAAGGCCAGGCGCAGTGATCCATTCCTGTCATGTGTGCGGATGCGGTTGTGCAAGGAAGGAAGGAAGGCCCCATTTGGCCATTTGGATTGCGGTCTTGGGTTTGGCTAGCATTAAAATGTGACTTTTAGTTTTTGGCTTAAGACACTAGTGAGTGTGCGTGCACGCCCCTGAAATTTAAATGTGTCTTTCAGATCTCATTTCTATGTTTTTATTACCGTTTTCCTCACTAAGCCATTTAAATAGGTGGGGGGTCCAGTGATGGTGGAACATTGGTTCTCCGTGACTGTTGATACTACCTCCGATTCATAAAAAGTGTCGTCCATGTCGCTCATTTTGTACTAATTGGGCGACACTTTTTATGAATCGGAGGGAGTACTTAATAATACAAAATACGGTTTTGCTAAGTAGCAGTCGCCTGAGATTTTCGATTTCTCAGTCGACGCGCCCCGCATCGTTGGATGCCCTTTTGAGATCCGCGTTAGGTCCCGTGGTGTGCCCCGCTTTGTTTCGTGTCTGGGTCGTGGCTGGGCTTTTTCTTTTTCTGTCAGGCCGCGCGCAGAAGGGAGGCGGAGGGTCTGCCTGTTTTATTAACTGTCGCCGCCTCCTCCGATTCTCTGTGTTTTGTCGACTGTTTGTCTTTGCCCCGTCCCCCATCTTCCATCGTCCTACTGAGCAGAAGCTTTGCGACTAACCCGTTTCGGAGTTCTCGGACACCGAGGAACCGGCGGATCCAGGTGCGTCTGAGATTGTTTATTTTCTGTCCGAGCGTTATGTTCTAGTCCGGAGGGGGGATCGGGTTTGCGCGATAGCGTTTTTTCTAGGGTTTGTGTTTTAGGTTCTGTTTTGTGTTTCAAAGAGGGTATATAGATCGGTGAGTGGTTCGTTTTTCCATGTTGGAGTTTATAACTGTTTGTAGATTTCAGTTTATTTTGTTTGTTCATTCCTAGTATTATGTTGTTTGTTTTTGGGGGGGGGGGGGGGTGGAGTCAAAGATTTTGGTTTATGTATCAAAGAGATGGGGGCGAGACAGAGTGGGACTGGCGCGCGCTGCCAAAGAAAAGCAAGGCTACTGCTCACAATGGGCCTTTTTTGTTATTCTTTTTCTTTCTCCCGTTTGAAAAATATGCGCGTTCTTTGTGGGGAGGAAGACGTCGTAGAGCTGCAGGGTCCCACCATCTTCGAGAAGGTTTTCGACAGCTGTATGGGTACGCCGCGGGACAAGACGTTTTTCCGGGGGCCAATTTTGAATATCTGAAGTGAAAGCGGGGGCTGGGGGGCCGGGACGTGGCGAAGCGGTGGCCGCCCGTGAAGCTCTCGAGGAAGACGAAAATTTCGAAGCAACCAAGTAAGCTTACACAGACACCCCCCCCCCCCCCCCCGGCGCGGCTCAGCGATTTCATGCCTGCGCTAGCGAGTTGCGCGCGTCCACCGGTGTTGTTTCCAAATCTCTCTTGCGCTGCTATTTCTGTGCCCGTGTGTCGCAAACCCTAAGCTCTCCCACCGGCGGGGCTCCATGTGATTTGAGCTTCCGGGGGCGCTGGATCCTGTTTTCGGTTCTATTTTTTTGATTTTAATCGAGATTTAAAGTGGGGATGGGGGGAGGGCGGCCTCGCGCCCTTGGGCTGATTGCGACATGGTTTGCAATGTCTGTTTCAGGGGACATTTTTGAGGGGGGCGTCCTTTTGGGCGGGCGCGGTCATGGAGTTAAGCTCGCCATCAAGCTCCTCAACGCCGGTAAGCAATCCAACCACACACACACATTAGGTGGGGCTGCCATGTGCATATACATGCGTGTGGGGGGTTGAGTAGATACAAACAGCGCCCAGTAGTGACATGCATGCCATTTTTTGCTGTTGGACGATCCACCCTGCAGCTAGGGTTCTGTTTTTTTGTGTGTGGTTGGAGGTTTTTTGATGCTGTTACAATACAGGGAGGTGGGTGGAGGGTTTTTGATGTCATTTTTTTGCAGGGAAGTCTGATAGCAAAAGGAAAACTAGACGATGCATTCTTTTTTTTGTTTTTGCACATACTGATGTATAAGAGGAGATTCATGTCAAAACAAAAACATGAGGGAATGGTACAAACTGGTCCTTGTTGTGATTGAAGTCCTGGTTTTATTTTTCTGTTTTTTGATCCAAGTAACGTGTTTATGACTGACACATTCTGCGACCCCTGTAGTTTCTTTTTTTTTGTTACCAGCACGGAAGTTTTTCCCCCAATAGATGTTGTTTGTGCTCTCATTGTAGGGTAATGTAAGAAAATCATTTTTAGAATCAATTCATGGGGTACCCAAACAATAATAGCATGTTCATGAACGAAGCAGTACGTTGAAATTTTTTTCACCTTATGATTTTCAATAGGCCTGTGGTGGGGGTCCATACCAGGATGAGTTGGGTTCTGAAGAGAGTGCTTGAGACATTTTTGGAAAATGCAGAGCACAGTTAATTTCAGATTCATCAGATGAAGAAGATTTGTTGATAAATGAAGTAAGGAGACACACTGTTTCCTCTCTCCCCTTCGCTTGACTGTTTTTTTTTTGCTGTGTACCTTGATTTCTTCCAGGTTTGTTTTCTTGGGCAGATTACAGCTTATTTTTTTCTTGTTTGCCCTCACTGCCACACTATACAGCAGGAAAAGCCCGATGATTCTGATGATCAGCATGAGAAGTTCTTCAATGATGTTACTACAATGGTTTGTGTGTTTGATTATTTTAATTTTGTAATAACCAACCTCTCCTCTCTTTTTTTGGCGTTTAAAGCGCGTGTTTTGCAATACTGTCTATAACAATTAACTGTGTATTAGGTATTGAAGGGGTTTAAACGGAAGCGTCGGAGGAAGACTTTGCGCAAGGAAAGCAGGAAGGTTTTTTTCCAATTACTCTTTTTGCTCTTCTTTCTTTTTTTTTTATTCTTCTGTACGCTTCCAACTAAAAAAGATATCGGTGCATTGTTTTTTTTTTCATACATCTTGCTGTGGAGCATTGTTTAATTTTTGTTGTTGTTTTGGTATTGTAGAGATCTATCTAAGCTTGGAATTCATCTGGCTGGAGGCAAAGGAGATGAGATTGTCCCAAAAGCTTATAGTAGATGCAATGTTCATTACTTGCACCAAGTAATCAAAAGTTTTTCTAATTGTGAAAGGAAATGCAACCTGATTAGAGCTGCAGGCTTTGGGAACATCCTAGAGTTCGACGGTTGCAATGTACCAAGGTCTTTTGCTCAATGGATAGCTGACTGCACAAATGTGAAGAATGAAGAGGTTTGTCATGGACAGGAGAGAATCAAGCTGGGCGCACAGTATGTAGCTTCAATTGTCGGCACGCCATCTGGCGGGTTGAGGATTCAGACTAGTGGTGAAGAAGGCAACATTTTTTTCCTGGCTTCAATTGGAATGGCAGAACTCCCTCCTATCAAGTTTTTTGGCAACAAAGTGATGACAGAAGATCTGGCAGATGATGTGTTTGTGAAATATGTGCTGGTTGTTGTGCTGTCGACTTTCCTGTGTCCTACCTTCAGTACATTCCCTAGCACGAAATATCTTGGTGCCCTAGTAGAAGTTGACAAGATCAGACACATGGACTGGTCACTACTCACACACGACTGGATGATCAACTGCATTCGGAAGTATCAGAACCAGAGAGGGAAGTTGAAAAGAGTGTCATGTACCCTAGGCGGCTGCATATACAGCTTGTCAGTGAGTACCTTTTTTTTGTCGTGTTTTTTTTTTCATGTTTTATATGTTTTTCTAGGAGTTTTTTCTCTTCCCTTTTTATATATCGGGGGGGGGGGGGTGTGATTTTTTTTTGCGGGTTGCATGTGTTTTTTTTTGCAGGTACGGTGTCTAGATCAATTCGATTTTGGTGAAATGGAAGTACCACAAACACTACCCAGAATAGTTGTGTGGAAAGGCGATATGATAGTTGAGTTCAGCAAACTAGTTATGCGTAATAATGGGATATATGGTCTCCTCCCGGTAAGAATTTTTTTGAAGTGCAGTTTTTTTTCTTTTGTTATCAGGGTTTATGTTTACGCGCTGTCTGAGTCTTTTTTTTTTCTGGAGTATGCGCTTTATCCGCCATGCATCTGACAGGTCAAAGATGAAAAGAAAATTTGGTATACCAATGTCCAGAAGAGAGGTACAAGAGCGCAGATAATGACGGAGTTGAAGGCTTATCTAGATTGTTCTGTGGGAGAATCCTTCCCTACGGAGGGTAATTGCAATTGCAATATTTTTGCATTTTCTTGGGGGGGGGGGGGGGGGTTGGTGTATTTGTTTCTTTTTTGTTGCCAGCTGCTATTTGTGTCTACAACCGAAAAACTGGGGTGCGTGTGGAACCGACTAATCACTTTGCTTTTTTCATTTTTTGCAGATTAAGGAAAGCATAGCTTCTATTTTTGATACATATATGGGAACCGACATGAACAGTGCTGTGAAAAAGCAAAGGTTTTGTCGATGGACATTCTGACTAGCATGACAACTCGTTGCAATGTTAAGATCAAGGGAAATGAGGAACAACAAAAATCTAAACACTTCATAATTTCGGGGGAAACTGAAGTACTTGGGAGTTCAGAGGAGGCATCCCACAATGGCAATACCATATCTGAAAATAACAAAACTGTCGAGCCAGATGGGCAAAACAGTCACGAAGCTAGCACTGAAGGTAATTTTTAACTTTATATGCTTTTTTTTTAATCTTTTTTTAAAATGTGACCTCTGTAATTTCTCTAAATTAGGATGTAAATACAAAGTTACCAAAGAAGCATCACCGCTGATTCATGGATCTGCAGCTATACAAGATGGGAAGGTGGTGGAACAGGCCCTTTTTTTTTCCATTTGTGTGCATTATTTTCCTCTCCTTTTTTCTCCACAAACAATGTGCTTTTTCTGTAGGGATGGGAGGGCATCCACGGAGCACATTTTGATGCTGACAATGCAAGAGGCATGCATGAAAATACAAATCACACACAAGCTAACTCATTGGGTAGTCCGCACAAACAAATAGACGAACTGAATTTGCTTCAGAAATCAAATGCACCGGATAAACAAGGTGACTCGGAACGGGCATGTGCCGATGTTGTACAAATAACAAAGGTATGGAACAAGCTTTTCTGTTTTTCAACTTACGGAAATTTGCAACCGCAAATTACTGGAATTTTTGCAGCTGCAATGTCTGCTAATCGCAAGTGCAAGTCTATAATCGCACCCGCAATTTTCTTTTTTGTGTTGCAAGTATGTGTTAATTAAATACCAAAAGGCAGTGCAGTACATACAGATAACATGTGCGGTTTTTTGTTTTTTTTGAAATTTCTTTTTTGAGTTTTTTTTGTGTAGGCTAAGAATCAGTGTAAAAAAACATCCCACCCAGCCGACAACGACCATGGCACAACTTTGAGTGATCAAATTATTGAACAAGTTCAGAAAACCAAGGAATCAGTGCCAATTTCATTGAATGCAGCCGAGAAACCAGAGATACGACCTGACTTAGTGAGTTTATTTTTTATTTTTTCACAAAGCATACCAATGTTTGTATGATTTTTTGTTTTGTTTTCGACGCAGTGTTAGAGGAATGTTGTTTTGTTCTTTTTTGTTTTGTGCAGGGCAAAAGAAAATTAAACCCAACATCAAGCATAGAAAGCGCAAGCCTGAACTACATGCTCGTTGATGCTGCGCTATTAACTGAAGTCAATGCAGGAGATGCGACTACAGAACCTTTTGAAGTAACAAGCAGCAGGAGAGTTAGCGAAATATTGCAGAAAATTAAGAAACCAAATGAAACTGCGAGCATTCTCGAGCGTATGTCAAAACAACTACCCAACCAGGCACGCGATTCAACCCTACCTCCTGTAAGTTTTATTAGTTTCTTTTTTTTAATCAGTCGTTAGAGGAATGGTTTTATGCATGCATGTGTTTTTGTGTTTACTGTACAACCTTTTAAATTTTTTTTTGTCTGCATGCGCCTAACAACGTCATAGGACACAACAGCTGAAGCTAAGGAAACAAACAATATATGCACTGCTGCAGGTTATGTTTTTTTTTATTTTGCTCCTTCCTTTTTAACATTGAAACTTGTATACTTTTTTCAATATTTTTGTTGTTTTTACTGCCATAGTAATTCTCACACAAGTACTCTTTTTTTTTTCAGGATATGCATCGACAAGATTTCATGTGGACCAAGCACTAAACAACACCAGTATGGCAGCCATAGGTTCGTGTACATCTTTGTGAGTTAAACCTTTTTTTCCCAGCAGTCTTTTTTCATTTGTGATTTTTTTTTGTTAAAATTCAAACATTGCCATCAGCGGAAGCATACCTAGACAGTGATACAAAATCAGACACAAAGAAACATTCAAAATATGACGAAGCATTCAGAGCTGTAATCGACTGGACAGAGGCAGATTTTTGTGATGAAATTTTAGATGAGAGGAGCGGTAACAATAAAAAGGTACATGAATACCTATTTGAAT
This sequence comes from Brachypodium distachyon, assembly GCF_000005505.3. Taxonomy (NCBI): domain Eukaryota; kingdom Viridiplantae; phylum Streptophyta; class Magnoliopsida; order Poales; family Poaceae; genus Brachypodium; species Brachypodium distachyon. The sequence continues at coordinate 41,427,188 of NC_016134.3, read as the reverse complement.
AGGATCCTAACAGCGGGGAAAAAAAATCCTCCTTTGTGCCATGTTTTTATGTTCTTGCCCTTTTTCCAACAGGAGAATATTGATCCTTTGGCAAGTTATTACGCAAGCCCAGCATACCAGGGTTTTATTTTTGTGTTACTAAACATTTTTCTCTTCATCACATATTTTGTTTTTCATATGTTTTAAGTGAAGTCGGCAATATACAATGCTTGTGTTCACATGCTTGTTTTTTGTATTCCCTTTTTATAAATATCTCGATTTGAAATCTTATGTCATTTTTTTTTGCTTTTTTACTTTTCCACTTTCTGAGTTTTAAAAAAAGTAACACAAACACCATTTTTTTCTTTTTGCATTTTTTCATTTGCCCCCCTGCACTGTGTGTTTTTCAGATTTTCTTTTTTTATAATTTTTGTAGGCTAGGATGGCTACGTACGGTCCCCAACCACAGCTGCAAGAATCTGATATTCAATGTGCTCAAAAACAAGCCAGCAATGATAATTGTAGTTGCACATACACGATCTCTCCAATTAGGCCCAGGAACTTGATAGATCGTATGGTATGTGATATTATTATTTTTCAGCAGTTTTGTGCATACGTTTCATTTTTTTTGTGTTTTTTTGTTTTAATACGTGATACCCTCACAGATCCTTTGTTTTATTACGTAATACTTTCACACATCCTGGTACAGGAATCTGCTGTTACAATAAGAGGGAGCGACAACAAAGAATTTCATGAAGACATAAAAGAGAATCCCATTTACATTGAGGTTCTGTTTTTTTTTCATACTGTAAGTAGTTTTAATTATTTTTTTGTCCACTCCCTTTTTCTAACCGAAAATCTGCCACCAACAGGACTCGCCAGAGCTAGAAGTACTTGATGAGGAAAGCTATTCAAAACAACTTCAGCAAATACAAACGCAAGGGAAACTGAAAAGAACAAATACAAAGGTTAAACAGCCAACACCTTTTCAAATATTTTTTAGTTTGCATTTTGTTTCCAATGTTCAAATGATTAAAATAGCTGCCGGTCGCAAGTATGTCATACACTCCTCCCCCCCCCTATAATGTGTCGTCTTAGTAATTGTCGTGTTTTTCTATGTTTTTTTTGTTGACAGCCTGTATCAAGCATTCATCCTCTAGGAGAGAACTAATTCAGAGACAATTGCAATATGCTAACCAACAAAACAGATCATATGTACAACCAAGCAAATATCAAAAAAAGAGTTCTGCAACCAAGCAAGTGGGTATGTTCACCTTATGACACAGGGAAAGTTAATGTGAGGAACGAGGAAGTAAGACTCTATCAATGCATTATGTCACTTGGGGCCAGCAGAGATTATATGTAGTAAGAATACACAGCACATGTTCTTTTTTTACTACTCTCCATCTGTTTTCAATTACTACCGCATTTCCTTATTTTTTTTGGCAGCAACTACATTTTTTTCTAAATCAATCGCAACTGTAAGTACCCGTTTTACAACGGCAAGCGCAAGTGCAAATTTTGCAAGCACAACTGCAAGTTTAAGGGAATAACAACCGCAATTTTTTGTTTTCCCAAGATTTTGCAACTGCAAATTACAAGGAACTTGCAGCTGCAATGTCTGCTAATTGCAACTGCAAGTCTGTAATCACACCCGCAATTCTTTTAGTTGTGTATTTTTGTTGCAACTGCAAGTTTTAGGGAATAACAACCGCAGTTTTTTGTTTTTCCAAGATTTTTTTGCAACTGCAAATTACAAGGAGCTTGCAGATGCAATGTCTGCTAATCGCAACTGCAAGTCTGTAATCACACCTGCAATTTTTCTTTTCTGTGTATTTTTTTGTTGCAACTGCAAGTTTTGGGGAATAACAGTTGCAGTTGCAAGTTTCAAAAAATTTGCGGGATTTTTGGGAAAGGCAAGAACTGTAAGTACCCGTTTTCCCCCTACCACCACAAAACTGAAGTGCAAGCGCAAATTGCAAGTGCAACTACAAGTTTTAAGGGAATAACTTCTGCATCTTTTGTGATCCAAAATTGTTACAAGGAACTTGCAGTTGCAATGTCTGCTAATCGCAACTGCAAGTCTCTAATCTATAATCGCACCCACAATTTTTTTGTGTATTTGTTGCAACTGCAATTTTTAGGGGAATAATAGTTGCAATATACGTTACTTTTTTTTTATGATTCAATTGCAACTGCAAGTTAGGGGAATAACAGTCACAATATCTGTTTTTTTACAACTGGAAATGTGTAATCACTTTTTTGTTTTTTTTACTGTACATCAGTGCACACCCCCCCCCCCCCCCCCCGCGCCTCTACGTGCATAGCAGAGTTGCAACTGCAATTTCTAGCAGTTCTTGCCTCAAAACCGCAATTTTTTCTCGGTTATTTTGCACCTGCAAGTATTTTTTTTTCTTGCAACTACAAGTTCGGATATAACAATCGCAATATTTGTTACTTTTTGCAAGTGCTCTTTTTGTTGCAATTGCATTTTTCAGGGGGGGAATGAAAACTGCAACCCATACTTTTTTTTTCATGTAGCTTTTTTGTCAATAAGACACATGCAGATTACTGAACTACTATCTTTTTTTTTGGCAGCTGAATAGCAATTTTCTTTGACAAGGTTAGGGTGACCTTCAAGACTTACGCTGAATCTTTTAGGAATGAGGGGTGGGTTGAAGGATATGTGCTTAATTCCTTTTGTCGCAAGTTGTTTATAGAGAATCACCCAAGGGATTCACTCAAACATTTCTTCTTCCACACTATGAGTGTAAGTTGAAATTGCAGTTTTTCCTATTTTTACTTCAGCAGGCCTCTATTTTTTGTGTTTATGTAGGTGCAACATTGTTCATTACAAGTTAAATGCAGGAATATTTTTTTGGAGAAATACACAACTCAATCTAAGAAGGAGAAAATGAAAGAATGTGTAATGAATGCTTTTGAAGGAGCAGGGTCAGCGATGACACTGCATCTCAGCAATATGGTGATGTCTTTTTTTGTTTCTTGTGTTTTTTGCAATCTTTTGTGTCCGTGGTATCAACAATACTTTTTTGTCTTACACGCACACTCTCCCTTCTTTTCTGTTTTCTTTTTGCAGCTATACTTCCCCAGCTTACACATGCAGCACTGGTTTTTATTCATTGTTGACTTGAGGGATGAGAAGTTTATCTTCTTGGATTCTTTGTTTGGGCCTGACAGTATCTTACATAAGGAAACTTCACATCTACTGGTAACTTACTTTTGCTTTTCTTAACAATTTTTTTTAAAATTCCATATTGTTTCCCGTGCTTTTTTTTTCGAGTGTGCTGATGAAAAAAAACGCTACCATTGTCTTTTGTTGTGCAGATTAAAAAATTTACACAAGCTTGGCACGATCGTGGGCTCCCAAGCCAAAGGTTTGATGAGTATGGGATATTATATCCTAGAGTTCCAAAACAAAATAACGGGTTAGTGATTGTTTTTATTTCTTTTTTTCTATATAAGTAATCAATTGTGTGTTTATTTTTCCGAAAAGCACACTTAACGTATGATTTCTGCGGGAGACTCATTTGAAGTGACCTATTTTTTCCATCATCAGGCATGATTGCGGGATTTTCGTGATGAAATTCATGGAGCAGTGGGATTCGAGGAACCAACCATCATGCGCTTTCTCTAAAGATGATATCCCAAGTATTAGAGTCAAAATTTGCAATGAAATTATGTTCAGCAAACACAATGTACAAGAAGATGCAAAGCATTTTATCTGGAACTTCAATCCGGCAGTAAGCACTTATGTTTTCATATGTGTTTTTTTTTCTTTTTTTTCAACCCACTGAGTTTCTTTTTTGGCTTTGTTTAATTCTTGTTGTTTTACCTCTTTTTCTTTGGGTGCAGATGTACATTCCAGGGAGCCAATGCTTTATTTTTGGGGGGAGCAAACTATATGCACCATTTGAGCATTGGAGATACAAGGAATTAGGATCTACGGTTTCCACTCTTCACAGCAGATCGGAGGAACGTTGACCCACACAAGATGTAGTTGAACAGATATTAGTTTTTTTTTTGACTCCTTCAGGGTGCACCAATTGTACATACAATGTGCCCGCATGTGGGACAAGCTACAACGTACTGATAGTGTTTTTTTTTTCATTTTTTGAACAATGTGTGCAAACATGACAGCGAGGGGGGTGGCTTATAATGTGGTCTCAAGATATAGTACAAAAACATATGATAATGTGTGTGGTGTTCTTTTTTGCTCTCTTTTTTTGTGATTTCTATGTGATGTCATTTTTTTTATATTCACGTTTTCATTGTGCAATAGAATATATGCCAGTTTTATTAAATTCCGGATTTTCTCAGTGTCTGTTAATTTCTACAATCGAAAGGGGGGTGGGGTGGGGTGGTTGTGTGGGGGGGGGGGGGGGTGAGTGTGTTCTACCATGCTTATGTCTATATTTTTTTCATATAGGGATAGTGAAGCATAAAGCAGTGAGTTCTAAGCAAGCAAGGACGATATTTCATCAATATTGTAGACAAGTGAGTTCTAAGCAAGCAAGGACGATATTTCATCAATATTGTAGACAGGAAAGATACAGTAACAACATAAAGAAGGAATGGATGGTACGTTTTTTCTTTCTTTCTGCATTCCTTTTCCTGCTGTAGAAAAACAAAGGTACTAACAAAAGAGAAACAACATAAATTTGTCTGCTCACTATAATGACAATAATTAAAAAGCAATTGTACGCACACACACACAAGTTGTCTGTGTAATTGTATCTATAAATTGTCATTAAAAATCTTTTTTTGATACGTTCATCTAGCCAACTTGTTTCTTTTGCTTCCGAGTTGGAGTAAGTAGCATGCTCTCAAGAGCTTTCTGCGTGGGCTTCCTAATCCTGGGGGATTGGACGTCACATGGGGGTAACGGAGATGACACATCTTTGTCGGCACCCTTATGTGTAGCTGGCTTATCGCTATTGGTCTTGGACTTCTCCCCTGTGCTTTTCGTTTCTGTCTTGCTGCTAGTGCGTTTGTTTGTGCTTGACAGAGCAATCTTCTGCTTCTTCGCGGCTATCTGACTGGACTTAGCAGACCCACCTGCATTTTTTGTTTTTTTGTTTTTGTAATTGCAAAATGGTGAGGATCCCAAAATCTACAGTATTTCAAATATAAAAAGAGCAAATGACTAGAGGAAAGAACACCCAGACAAAATCAAGTCTATAATTACGGTACCTAGCTTAGTTTTCCTGCCTCCTTTCAGTTTTTGCAACGATTCCTTATCAATTGCTAATTTCTTGTATGTCTTTATGTTGTGATCATGTTCACCGCAGTGGCTGCAAGTAATTCGTTGCTTTGTGAAAATTTCCTCAACAATAGTTTTCTGTCGCCCTGCCACTTTAGGATGGCCTTTAGATTTAGCTATGTCAGGCTCTTTGTACATGTCTTCAGGACCATGACCTGCAGTTGTGCTATTCTCAGGGAATGTTTCTCCAGGGGGTTGCTCATCCACATCATGCTGTGATGTATGCGTCTGCTTGTGTTTGTCTTGTGCTTCCTTTCTGATTTCATTAATTTTCCTGTATAGCTTTGTGCCCTTGTTTAGCAAGTATGTATATGTTTATGTCAACTGGCATGCATTTGCAGCAAGATCTGTCATCTTCTTCGATAAAATGCTGTACCTGAAATGACTGTTTTCTGTCATTAGTTCAAGTGGCACATTGTACTGCTTGTCACGTGCTTCTACATTTTCTGCCTGCCTCCACCTTTGAATATAATATTTCTCAGGCAAAACTAAAATATTGAGATGTAATAGAACTCTCAAAGCATGACAGCACAACATGCCATCTTTTTGAAATCTAACACAAATGCAAGATATGTCCTCATTCGCCCAGTCAACCATGACCATGAACTTCCTTTCTCTGAAATCCAACTCTGCAAGCATACTAGATTTATAAACTTGATAACTGACATTTTTTTCAATCTCTTCAACATGGACTTGTTGTGTCATCTTCAGCTGTTTCTGGAACTTGTAAAAAATGTTCCTGTTGTACAGTTTTGCAGCTTGTAACTCAAGTTCAGGGCCTGCCCACAAATTTGGTTTTGTAGTTCTTGTTTTTGAATCCTGCTCTCTTTCTTTCTCAACTATGCTCTTAGAAATTCTCTGATATTCACCAAGGAAGCTGATAATGCTATATGTTGAGCCCACATTATCTTTGAAAATAGCATTTGTGCCGTCACTCCTGGCTGTTGAGTGTATAAAGGGGAAAAAATCCTTCTTGAAATAGACAGGAACAAAGTTTTTTCTGATCTCCCACATGTGCTGAAAGTATTTGATGTTCTCAACTTTGTATTTTCTCATCATTGCTGGCCAGAGCGCCTCAAACTCCTCCTCTGTTTGAGACTTGTTAATGATGTCGTTAAACTCAATGTGCAGTGTTCGTCTTGTTGCAAAACACCTGGCACATTTTTCTTCTGCTTTCTTCTTTATGTGGAATAGGCAGTTTCTATGCTTTGTTTGTGTGAACACATTAGGAATCGCCTGCTTCCTTGCAACATCTTGATCAGTGATGATCGTTAATGGCATCTTCCCACCCATGCATTGCAAGAACTCTTCAAAAAGCCATGTAAAGGTCTCCACAGTCTCATTCTGAAGGATTGCACAGGCAAATAGGCAGTTGTTTGCATGTCCAGTGATCCCAACAAAAGGCGCAAATGAAAGATTATACTTGTTAGTTTTGTATGTGGTATCAAAACTGATACAATCACCATACAAGTCGTAAAATTTCCTACAATTTCCATCTGCCCAAAAAATATTCTGTACTTTATGTTCATCATCTACCCGGAAGGCATAGTAGAAGCGGGGGTCTTCCATCTGCCTTTTCCTAAAGAATTCTATGACCATCATCATATCATTTTGGTTGCTTTCATTGCGTATGGTTGTTCTGTAGTTGCTAACATCTTTTTTGGTGTACGGGAGAGCTGACATTCTGCCTTTGAAACCAGCAAGGATAGCCATTATTTTCCTGCTAGGGAGCTTCACTGAGTTCATAGTTCTGATCAATAATTTTTCTTCTTCTGTCATGTGTTTGTGAGACCTCGGGAATTTAGCTTCACCCGGAGGGCTTAAAGCATGATTGTGCTGCAACTCGATATTGGTGACAACCCATTTATCCTCTTTTAGTGTCACCACCATTGTCGCATGGCAGTCTGTGATCTTTATTGTGTTTTTATTCCTTGGCTTCTTGATCTGTGCATCACAAGACACCCCAGACTTGTTGTTTTTCTTCCTATTCTGTTTTCTTCTTTTTCTTCTTTCCTCAAGAATTTCTTTACCAACAATCTTGACTGCCCTATTGCATCTGTATGTGCATCTTGTTGTTTTACTGTCAACTGCACCTCTGCAATGATAGTTACCTGCTTTCTTTGCAGAAAATCCAACAATGCTTGCGTACGTGTTGTAGAATACAAAAGCCTCAGCATCACTGCAGAACGACATATTGATGTGCGGTACATGTTGGCCTCGGACTTCCTGGCTGTATGATTGAGATGCAAGGACAGTTTCATTCTTCAGGTAATTCTCAATATCTTCCCTACTAAGATGCTCAACTGCAGGAGGATCACCCACTGCCTGCTGTTTTTCATATCTGTGTGTCTGTCCAGTAGCTTGTTGCTGCACTCCATCTGTGATAACAGACAAATTTTCTGAGTCAATGGATTTGTCTGCCTTATTTGCCATGACTGACAAATTCTCACAAGCAATGGACACAGGCTCTGTGTTGTCATTGTAGTCTTCACTATCGAAAGCAGCATCATCATATACTCTCTGTTCTAGCTCATCATCGTCACCATCATCTGGTTCTTCAGAATAATCATCACGCCCATCTCTTCCGGTTATCATAAACATATTGTTCTGAAAAAAGTTGGAGCATGTTAGTTGCATGTGTTTTAAGCCTTTTTTGTGCTTATATTTTAGTTTTTTTTTTCAAATATGATCATTTCAAATTTTTTTACAGTACGTTGAACTTAAATAAGTTACCTCAAAGCCCATAGGGTCATTAATCATTTGCTTATATTGTGGGTTGAAAGGTTGCTGCAGCATCTGAGTAAATGATCCATATGCAGGTTGCTCAACACCAGCAGTGCCAGCCAATACAGCAGAAGCATCATCATCAAACATCTGCTGGTTAGGAAATTCAAACGAGGATAAATTGGTATGTCCGTTTATTTTTCTCTTTTTTAAATGACTACCAGTAAACTTTCTTTTTTGTGTGCCAAAGGCAAACTTTGAGTGTTTGATGGATCCGCACCTCTGTTTGTATTTGCGTCAGCATGTATGGATCCACAACCTGCTCATCGCCTGCCATTGCACTGCATTTTCCTGTTCTTGCATGTTGTATGCAAATTCTGTCAAAATACAGTAATTACTTGTCAGGACACTTGTTTTCTTTGGTTGTTTTTTTCCCCAAGATATCTTTGTTATGTATTAAATAGATTAAGTCATAGGTTTCAAGGGAGTGGTATGGCACAGATAAAGAGCCAATTCAAAAAAAAAACTGCCCATATGAATTTATACATTCAAAAAGCCATAAACAATCAACCTGAGACCTTTTTTTGCGGAGAAGGGAACCTATCTTGTCCCAACAAGAAACCACCATACGTGTCCATGATTCCTGCATGTTCATAACCACATTAAGGATTCACTTCAATTATTCTCACTTTTTCCTTTTTCTTTTTTCTGGTTGCATGTTCCAGATATAGGTTTCAAAGAACATACACATCGAAGGGGGGGAGGGGGAGAGGTGGATGAATAAACAGTTCGTTCAACCTATTCGCCCGGGAGATCAGGGTGGAGCGAAGAAGAGTTTTCTGCTTACCCTGGTATGTATCTCCTGGCTGCATTGCCCCAACCTGGACACACCCTCCTTTTCTGGATCTGGAGTTATGCCTTGTGGCAAAAGGCTTCTTTTTGTTTCTCAGATCGGGAAAGGGAGATCGCCACCCCGCATGATTCTGTGTGTTCGTTTTGCTTTTCTGGGTTCCTGCCTTGGGCAGAAAGATGGTCGAGTTCTTGTATATCAGGAGCAGACGACCAAAAGGGAGTTTTTGCGGCGTGGGACTGGACCGTAAGAGGGTTTTGTCCTTGTGAAGTTTTGGGCTTTAAGGCCAGGGGGAAAATATGGTTCCCAGGAACACAACAAAACAGAAATAACACAACAAAAGCCCATAAACACAAGAAAAGCCCACGAACACAACAAAACCTAACAGGCCGAGGCCGAGGGGGGATCGACTGTGATTTTGATCTGTCTCAGCCGACAGGGCGGGAGGGGGGGGGGGTAGGAGGAACGATCGTTTCTGTGCTTTCTACGGACGGACATGATCATCGACTGAGACAAAACGAGCCTCAGTCGACTGAGCCGAAGGCAGACCCTACAAAATAATATCTATTTCAGCAGCTTGTAAAACATAAATTATTGTCATGAATTTTTCTTAGTTGATCAAAGGCGAAAGCATCCCAAATGATACCTTCCTCTCCAAAGCTACCTGCTGCATCAGCTTAACAACACTCCTACTTTATCGTTCAAGAATTCATAACCACTATCAATTCCAATCAGTGGCTAGAACTATGTCATCAGCAAATTAACAAGTACATGCATTTGATGCTGAAGAGTAATTGATCAAAGAAGACAACGAACAAACCAATATAAATATACCGATATACTCTCTCCATTCCAAAATATAAAACACATAAGTTTATAGAAAAACCAACAATATGAAGTCTCAAATCAAGATAACTAAATTTATCATGAAATATATTTTCACAATGTATTCATTTGAAATAGTAGTTGCTAATATTTTTGCAGTAAGCTTGGTGTTATACGGTCTATATTTTGGAACAGAGGGAGTATATTTCATTAGAATAATATATTAACAAAGTATTTTTTGTTCTAAATTTTGTGAGCCTAATAATTGTCTCTCCCAAACGGGAAGTATTTCTCGCTTCCTCGTTGATCCACGCGACGGCGTGTAGCGCTTCCCCCATGGCCTCGCAATCGATCTCACGCCCCGTGCTGTCCCGCTTGTCAACCCCTGGCACATCGCTATCGGTGGCTTTAGTAAGACTTGAAAATAATAGTGTATAAAAATTTGTACTCAAAGCTGATGAACTTATCTCTATGCGACTAGATGTACAACAACAAATCTAGATCTACGTACGTAAACAGAAAAAAGGCTCCCTGCTCCCGTGCCCTAGCCGCCGCCAAGGACCTAGCTGATCGCATCGTTCTCCGGTCAGCCGGCTAGTCGGCTGGAGGGCAAGCAACATGTCTCCACCTCCTCTCCTTGCCGCTCACGCAGTTGGTGCTATAGTAGATCCCCAGAAGTTAGGGTTTGGTCAAACGGCAGCGGCGCTATGGTAGTGATGGCGGCACCGTGCGGATCAAGAATAAAGTTTTCCCAACTCCTCGTCCGGTGGCGTTCAGGAGTATGGTTTGGTTGGTTGCTGCTCTTCTGGAGTGGTGGATCTAGATTTGTGTTTGTGTTTCGTAGGTAATCTGCGTGTCTTGGTTTCTTGGTTCTTTTTCCGATCGGCGAGGCTCGGCCAGCTTCGACTTCATCGTGGATTTAGTGAGGCTAAAAGTTTTCTTGGATCCGTCTGGCCGGATCTGAGATGATCATCCAACCCTCTTTGTCGCCTTCTTCTCCGGGATGGTGGTTTGTTTCTCAGATCATTGTTGCAGGCATCTTCTGGCTACTATGTCAATAACGTATCTCTCGCTTCTCTCCCTTCCTAGCTTCATCACGACATGCACAACGCCGCAGCTTTATGACTGTTCTCTTCCTTTGTCCATTGCGACACACTCATTCTCTTTCTCTGCCTTTAGGGCCAGCCACCGCGACCGTCTTGTAGCCACATATCAGGATCCGCAAGTCGCTTTTTTTTTTGCTTTGGGACGAATTGGAACAAGAGAATTTTTTCCATAACTGGGACCCACGTGCAGTGTTGACTCGGCAAATCCCATGCACGTCATTAATCCTGCGTGGCCAAACGGTTTTTCGTGGGACCAAGGTTTTAAAAAACCGGCATTTATTAGGTCAGGGTCCGAAAACCCGAGATTAAAAGGTTAGGGTTGACGAGGTTTACAAGGTCAAAGGTATAAAATGGACTTTTCTGTTCTTTCATCCATGTATTGTTGAATGTGTGATGGTTCTATTTAGAAACAACTCATTTGACTTTACGACCAGCATGAGACGTGATTACAAAGAGCCGAACCTAGTTGCGTAGTCCGAGAATGTGCATCTCTAGGAGTCGCTGTGCGTCGCTACTAAACAAAAGCCAATTCTTTTAACATATGACTTTACTGATTCAGAAAACAAAGTACAAACAATCGACAAAACTGAAACAAAAAATTGGCAACAAAGATCCATATAAGCCTAAAAGTTACACAAAGATCTTCGAAGTAAAATCACTAGATCGGTCAGCTGTATCTTGATATTTCAGTCTCTGGTGATGAAACCGCAGAAGACCAGACCTGAACAAGATGGACTAACCTCGTGGGTTTAGAATAGTCGCATGAGTTGCTCACAACAAACAATGGCACACCCATTGCAACACAGGTTTGTCAAACCGCTGATTCATCGCCGAATCGACGAGGAAGTATACCAAAATAGCGAAAGTACATAATATTTTTTAGATAAGGTGAATTCTGAGACCACGATGGCAACCGTTTTTTTTTTCAGTTTTGCTGTTGAAAAGTCACTTGTTTTTTGAATTTTAGAGATCAGTCAACATGTTTGCCAATCAGATGTTAATCAAACGATTGCACGCAGTAGAGAGGATAATGGTGATGACCCGCAAATCTTAATCTAATGGCTACGATACATTGGTTGAGATCTAAAACCTTTCGATTAAAAATCAGGCGACTCAGAGAGAACTATCCACTATACCTGGTAATCGGGCTAGGCTTTTTGATGCCCGACGAGCTTGGCCCGTTTGTGCCAGGCCCGGCACACATTTAATCGGGCCGGGCCGGTCCGAAGCCCCGCCTAGGCCTCAACCCAGGCCCGTCGGGCCAGCCCGGCCTGGCCCGTTTAGCAAGTTTTTCTTTAAAAAATATAATCACTCAAGTAGAAACGAAAATATGTGGTGCTGACCTCCCTCTCAACCTTCACGCTCGCTAGCCACTGATGTAACCGATTGCTTATGTCAAATTACGGAAAGGAACATTTTGATCCATTTACCATGGGCTGGCACCCATAAACAGGCCACTGGGCTGTGATTTTTTACGGACTTCTTTTAAGGCACACCGGGCTTTCGGTGCCGGCCCGGCCTGTTTGTGCTTCGTGCCATGACTGGACCTCGAGGTGGTCATTTGATGCCGGCCCGGCCCGGCCCCTTTATTGTCGGGCTTTGGGGGCCGTGCCCGGGCTAGGCTCGTTTAGATGGAGCCGGGCATGTGCCGGGCCGGCCCGGCCCGATAGCCACCTATAGTAGCCACACGGCCCACACCCATCTTCTTTTTCACGTGGGCCGGACCTCATCTCTTTCTCTCTCTCTATTCTTTCGTGAGGCGCACCCCTCCCTTCTTCTTCTGGCCCATCTCGATACCGAGCGCCCCAGCCCCCTCGCTGATCTCCCCTTCGATTCTCTCACTCCCGACCAAACCATACTCCTCGCGCGAGCGCCGCCACCGCCGGTTGATCTCCCCTTCGATTCTCTCACTCCCGACCGTTTCTCCTCCCATCCCCCCCCGGTGCCCTACTGGGTCCTCCGCCCGTGTAGGGTTTAGCGGCCGTCTGCTCCACCCACCGCCGTCTCTCGGCACCACCCGAGCTTCTGATGGACGTCGACTCTGAACCCTCCGCCGAGAGCAAGCCCACCCAGATGGACCTCGAGGATCAGGCAAGCCACCGCCGCCTAACTGGTCCCCTCGCTTTTTATCCTTTAGGGTTTCACATGTGACTTTTTGTGGGATTTGTGTATGGCTTGCGCAGACGGATGTTAAGGGGAAGGGGAAGGCCGATGCTACGGAAGAGGAAGGGAATGGGAAGGGCGAGGAGCTCGCGGACTCCATTGGGAGCCTATCCATCGGCCCGGGACGCACCAACTTCAAGAAGAAGCCGGTGATCATCCTTGTCATCGGCATGGCTGGTGCGTCGATTTCGTTTGCTGCTATTCAATTATCCCACTGAACCTGTGATGTGTAGAGCTTTTATCGAGAGCTTTTAATGTTTGGTCTGCATTGTAGGGACTGGGAAGACCACCTTCATGCACCGTCTGGTGTGCCATACACAGGCATCATCAAACATGAGGGGTTATGTGATCAATCTTGACCCTGCAGTGATGACGCTGCCATTCGGGGCCAACATTGATATCCGTGACACTGTGCGTTACAAGGAGGTTATGAAGGAGTACGGACTTGGTCCCAATGGCGGCATCCTTACCTCACTCAACCTGTTCTCAACCAAGTTTGATGAGGTACAAACTTACAACCACACAGTCAAATTGAATTGAGTCATGTGTTTGTAAATTGTAATGGTGGTCCTATGGTTGTAATATTAGGCTATAAAATGGAAAGTTATGCCACACAGCCAAATTGAATTGAATCATGTAAATTTCCATCATTCAATGTAAATGGTTGCAGAAATTTTTAGCTTAGTAGTTAGTACTGAGTTCCTAGGAATTTATTTGATTGCGTGCTGCGTAATGGAACTTCCTTTTGCAAAACTCATATGCTACATTTTGTTGTTTCTGGGAGATGCCTTTTTCATCTGTTCTCTTCTGTTGAGCTAATATATGTCCTACAGGTTATATCTGTTATTGAAAAGCGAGCAGACCAGCTGGACTATGTGCTGGTGGACACCCCAGGGCAGATTGAAATCTTTACTTGGTCGGCTTCAGGAGCTATCATAACTGAAGCTTTTGCATCAACATTTCCAACGGTTATTGCATATGTTGTTGACACCCCCAGGTCGACGAGCCCTGTAACATTTATGAGCAACATGATGTATGCATGCAGTATCCTCTACAAGACCCGTTTGCCTCTGGTCCTGACATTCAACAAGGTTGATGTAGCCAAGCATGAGTTTGCTCTTGAGGTAGGTACACCCCTGTGCTGACTTCAATTTCACTTTTCTTGATTATGTACACTGGTATTGCATTTAGTTACTCGTGTATTCACAGTGCGTGCGCCGGTTCTCATTTGGGTAAACTTTTTTGTCAATTTATCAGACTGGCGTTTGATAGGTTTATTGAACATTTGTATTATGAAAATTGAAATATACTTACTCAAACAGGGTTTTCGTCAATGACATGTGTCCATAATGCTTACTCAATTTTGCTGTTGGTTTGCCTTTCCCCCAAATTTTTGTAACTTTGCCTTCGTTTATTTTCTGGACCAGTGGATGCAAGACTTTGAAGCATTTCAGACAGCTTTGGATTCCGACTCATCGTACTCCTCTTCATTCACCCGGAGTCTCTCTCTTGTGTTGGATGAATTCTACAATAACCTGCGTTCTGTCGGAGTATCAGCAGTATCCGGCACTGGAGTTGATGCATTTTTTGAAGCTATAGAAGCAAGTGCCAATGAATACATGGAAAATTACAGGTCTGTCCCTTAAGATATAGTTCTGGATAAACTGTCTCTACTAAAAAGATTATTACTTACTGTTTTCTGACAATCTTATCAGGGCTGATCTTGACAAGAGGATTGCTGAAAAGGAGAGACTAGAGGCCGAGCGGAGAAATGAGAACATGGAAAGATTAAGAAGAGATATGGAGAAGTCCAAAGGACAAACTGTGGTGCTCAGCACTGGTTTGAAAGACAAAATCCCTGCTTCTGAACTGATGGGTGATGCTGATGAGGAGGAACAAGAGGAGGCGTTGGAGGATTTCAGAATTTCTGATGATGAAGACGAAGACGAAGATGTTGATGATGATGCTTTTTAGGCCGGCATGCTCTGCTTAGTGTCTCGCTCTTTATCTTTTGGTCTGCTGTAAATTGGGTCTTTTGTTGGTCGTCTGGCACAACTAAGCAAAACAGCGGTAGCGATTAGTTATGAAGATGCATTTGTTGTCAGAGCGTGTCTATGTTTCTGCCACTAGGGACTCAAGATATACATTTCTATGTGTTGAAACTGGTTGCGCCTGTGCCTGTCTGGCCATTTGATGGATGTTGCCAGTTCTTGGTCGTTCTCTCTAAATTACGCCTTGGTTTGCAGCATGACGACTGCTTTTGCTCCTTGTGTGTGGCAGTACTGCTGTGCTACTGTTCCATTTAATTTTGAAGGAATCCCTAGAATTGTTTGACAGGAAAATGTCACACCGTTGGTTGGACTGCATTTGCCGATTACCTGGGCCTGTTTCTAACTCTTGTTTGATTTCCCATCGTTCTTCTGAAGAATCTCAAGAGTCAACACTCAAGGTCGTTCTGGAAGCTCTGCTGGCGTTGCTGCACGTGCAGGAGCACGACTCTGGTGGCAATCCTTGAGAAGTTGAGAGGTTCGCCGACTGCACGGTGTCCAAATATCACTGGTACCCCAAAGCGTAAAAGCAAGCATTCTGAAGCATTCATTCTCAACGCAGTGGCTAAACTCTGAACTCTGAAGCGTGGGCACGTCGTATGGTCATGGACGATAAAAACTGACTGAAGCTGGGCTCGCTTCATCCGAAAATTCTCTGCCTCATTCATCAGCCATATTTGATGCGTCTGCTCAGCGGAGCACCGTTGCCACAGAAAAAGCAGCACGCGGCGGGCCACCACCACAGTCCACAGATCTCTCTCCCCGACTCCGAGCAGCCACGGCCGTCCTCCGCCACAACTTTCGCCATGGGCGCGCGCTAGCCCCCAAGCCTTTCTTATCCCCGTCCCGCCACACCTATGGCTGCTGCTGTTGCCGCTGCCGCTCTCGTCCCATGGCTCTCCTCGCGCTCCGCCTCGGCCACCTTCTGCACGCTCCGCCCGCGCAACGCCGCATCCGCTCCCGCCGCCGCCAAAGCGTCGTCGTCTCCTGCAGCGCTGCCACAGTGAGCGCTGGGGCCGCGGCCGTGGTGTGGTTCAAGCATGACCTCCGAATCGACGACCACCCGGGCCTCGTCGCCGCCTGCGCCGAGCGCCGTCGCCCCGTCGTGCCGCTCTACGTCTTCGACCGCCGCATCCTCGCGGGTGAGTTACTTGCTGCTCGGTTCGAGCGTCTAGGGCCTTACAACCTGCGATCGCGACGGGGTTGAGGAATGGGGATAGTGCACGGGGTGTGTTCGGCACAATGCGGTTGGACATGTGTGTGCGTGTTGGTGCTAATGCTTTGCCATCTCGCATGGCGTTGTGCTGTGGTTGGATCGTCGTCATTTTGACATATTGATGCAAAAGCTAGTGTTGGAAATTCAGAGCAAACTAAAGAAGAATTACACCGGGTGTCCGTTGTCAAAGCAAACTGATAGGTGTATCTGGTTGTCGTTAGCATGCCCACTAATTTGGAACTTTAGAGACACGAAACATTCAGTTTTCCATGCGATAGTTAAATGGATAAACAAGCTCTTTGTATGGCATCACATTTGTTGCTTCTCAGGATAATGTAGCTCCATCCAAATCCCCACATGTTAGTTACTGTCGCCAAGTTGTGTATCACACCTGCCAGCAAGACCAGTAAGGTCCAAAGGAGACTGGGGCGTTGTACATCAGTACTGCTTTTGCTTCGCCAATGCTTAGAATGATATAGTACCTCTCAACGAACACTTTTAAATAAACTCCAACCTGTCTGAAACATGGTTTATCAGACATCAGTTAATGGCATTTGACAGTTGGTTGGCATCTGATGGATTTTAGCAGGCAGTTTTCGTGCCAGCTTACTTTCAAAAACATTTAGACTCTTCACATTAGTATGAACCTTTTTATCTTTTCCAGGTTATTCTGATACAATGCTGGAACTGCTACTTTTTGCTTTGAAAGACCTTAAGCTGGTATTAAAGTCGCAAGAGTCTGATCTGCTCATAGGCTTGGGAAATGCTGAAGATGTTGTTCTGAAACTTGTGAATGAGGTCGCTATGCAAGGTTCATGTTGAGAATAGAGGTTTAAGAGTTTATGCATACATTCCTAACAAATCCGGATCTCCTGATTGCATGCATTGGTGGAGATAACAGGTCCAAGCAGGCGTCATCTATACAGAAGAGGAAGTTGAGCACAGTGTGCGTATTGTTCTAGCCAATGTTGAATCTTCTTTGTCTAAGGGATCGTTTGCATGGGGAGAGCCTCCTGATATGGAAGTTTGGAGTGCTCCACTGTATGACTATAAGGTAGTTAAAATTTGATATCTCAGTTTTGACCCTTATTGTTTAACTAGCCACTTGATTAAGTATGGCATGCTGAAGTGATGATTCCGCCAGAGTTTGAGGGGATTGTCAACATCACGCAACCAATTTTTGAAGGACAAATTATCTATGGCTGCACCTGTTGCTTCCCCAACTTTTCCTGCTCTAAGTGTGGAGTCATACACAGGTGTACTGCAATTCTATTCGTTTTGGCTTATAATTATCTGTTTCCTTGAACATCTTGGGGTGTCCATTTAGATATTACAACAGTTTTCTGTTCAGGTTCTTTACCTACACTCGAAGAACTAAAAGTATTCCTGGAAGAAAGTAGAACCACACAAGATAATTGGGTCAATATCAAGAGCATGTCAGCAAGATCTATTCTCAAAGCTAACCTCAACCGGAATAATGTTAAAAGTAATGTTACATTAACTGTCGACAATGGAGGAAACGTCGAAGATATCACCCCGAATGCTGGTTCGACAGGGAGGAAAATTATGGATTCAATGTTTGCATCTGAAAGTTCACTTCAAGTTAGAGGTGGAACAGATCTTACTTTGGATGCTTTAGCTGCTTACCTGAAATACCTGGAAGGCACAGGAAAAGCTAATTGGCAAGAGTATGTGTCACTACCTGTTGTTTTCCTTCAATAAGATTCTCATCAGATGGTTGGTGAATTACAGAATACGTGCTGCTTATCCACATCATTGTTGTGGTTGTATTTGCAAATACTGCTTAGCTCCCAGTGGAATGGATTGTTAATTCACCCTGTTATTTATGCAGTGTAGTCTCAGTGTTATATAAAATCATTAGTTAGTTCTGATAAGAGATCTAATTTAAAGTCTGTGTGCAGGTTGCATGATAAAGTTCGCTTCGCTGAAACAAGGGACGGTGCTTCATTTTACACCTTGTTTGGTGCTGCAATTCAGCTTGGAGTCATATCTCGGAGGAGAGTTTACCATGAAACTATTCAATATGAGAGAGATCGCAATGCTGGTTTTCTATCACCGTTTGGATACTCAACACCTACAGTGACATCAGCGGTAGATGCTATCTGTTCATTGGAGGTACATAAACTTGATACCTCTCCAGTCCTGTTTTCAATAGCCTACATTTTCCCCTTCTCTGGACTCTCCTCACAATCTATTTATTCACATGAAAGTGGTACCGGCTCTTGGCCTTGAAATCCCAAGTATGCATTGAGGCAACTTACCCTTTAAATTTTTGGAGATGGAAGGGTTATCTTATACAGGTATGTTTATCTTCAAGTTCCATGCTCTCTTGTACATGGGATGATGTACTCTGCTTCCAATGCGTCAGTATCATGACTAAATATCAAATTTTGGGTTGTATTGCTTTATCCATGTAGGTGTGAAACATAGTCTTAATTAAAGTCAGCAACCCCTATCCTTAGACTGAATATAGATGACTCGATCAACAAATGGAGGCCACTGACATTATTCAAAGGACCCCCTGAATTGTTTGACTTCGCACTTGTATTTTTCCACCTGCTAGTAACATGGGAAACTAACCTTGATCTACACTATTGAAGTTTGGTTTAGCAGTTAAATTTGCATTTCCTGTTGCACCATGCCACTTTATAAGGGTAGCTTTTACTAGACGTGGGCCAGGTAATAACTATCACTAGATCCCAAATTAGTGTCACTGAGAGTAATCAGGCTTTGAAATAAAGCATGTGAAGTCAAAGCTTCCATTTATCTGTGCAGCAGCTCTTTTTCCGAATCAACATTTTTTGTTTAGAAAGCTAAAAAAACATATTTTCTGGTACCATCTTTTGACTCTTTTAGAATTGTGTGTCGTCTGTATTTGACATGTAGTAATTCGGTTTCATTAAGTTTGTTGCATGGCGTTATCAATGACTGCACATATAGTTTGATGGGAATAATCCTGTTTCTTATGACTTATATTTTTACTTTTCAAAATTATTAGATTTTTAGTTTATGCTTCGATAGCTTGCGTGCACTCTACGTCCTTGTTTCCTGACTCCTATTGTGCTTATGCAACTAAATTTATCAATGTACACAATTTTGTTTAGATTTTCCACGATTTTTTTTTTCTCATTTAAAGCTCTATTGGCAGTATACTTCTGTTGGCCGTGAAGGTCCTGCAGTTCTTCTTGTGCATGGCTTTGGGGCTTCCCTGCAGCACTTTCGTGATAATATTGGCAGCATTGCTGATGAAGGACACAGAGTCTGGGCGATTACCCTTCTTGGCTTTGGGAGATCAGAGAAACCAAATGTCGACTATTCAGAACTTCTGTGGTCAGAATTACTGAGGGATTTTATTGTTGATGTTGTGAGGGAGCCTGTTCATCTTGTTGGCAATTCTATTGGAGGTATGCTTTGGCATAGTAATCTCCCAACATTGCTCAGTTACAGGCATTAAAGCAATAACTCCTTTGACATACTCATTATGTTTGCTGTAATATTCTCAGGTTATATCTGTGCTATTGCTGCTGGCTTATGGCCTTCTCTTGCAAATTCTCTGATTCTTTTAAACTCAGCTGGTTCAGTTGTTCCAAGTTACTCCTTCATCCCATTGAGTAAAGTAAGGCCAAGCATTCAGTGGAGTTACTTCACTTTGCATCATTGTTACAGATCATGTGCTGTATCATATATCCATATTTATAGGTCAAAGATGTGAAGTGATATTTGCATCAGTTAAAAACCTAAAGTAGCATAAAACACTGTATGCCTTTCATGAAAATCAGGAGTAAGTATTCCATTTATCGTATTAATTTAGTTGAATACTGAATATCTATGTGTTGGGCGTCTTATACATTTTCATGTGTCTCCAGACTCACAATAAGATTGAAAAGATGTGCGTTGAAATTAGAACTCAGTAATATTTTTTTATCCGTATCGATGCATTTGAATATAGTACTACCTCTGTTCCTAAATATTTCTGCCTACCAAAACGTCTTATATTTAGGAACAGAGGTAGTAGCTCACAACCTATTGTTAGCTCTTATAAGCTCTATTGTGAAAACCAATTAGTTTTGAATAATGAAGGCTTTCATAACTCTGAAGGAAATTATAGTTAAGGTTAAAAGTTTTATGGTCAAGATTATACCATTGATACTTGTATTCTACCAGTGTCCCTACCCCCACCCAGGGAATTATGATATGAAAGAAGTAAAAAAATGATGTTGGACTTTATAGCATCTGAGCTACATTACTTTTGTAAATGGAATTTAATACTGCCAAATGCAAATACATACAGGAAGGTCGAACCTTGTGGCTTTCAGGGTTACAGGCACGCCTCCTTTTGCTCTTTTTGAGGTCAAGGGCTGGAGGCATTCTTAAGGAATACTATCCTACAGTACGTTTATCTTGAAGTGTGTTGCGTTTTCAAATACTTCTGTACCTATGTGTTACTCAGCAATACCAACCTTTTCATTTGTAGAGAACTGAACGGGTTGACAAGCCACTCGTGGATGAGATTATAAGGGCTGTATCCTCAGATCACAGTATATATTTGGCATGTACTTAATTCTCAATTTGTGCAGCATAGTCTGCAATGTTCTTCCTTGACAGGCAAATGCAGTCATATGACCCTGGTGCAAAAACAGTTATCGAGAGCATATTCAACTTCAATCTTTCAATTCCTCTTAATTTTCTATTTGATTCTTTTGGGGGAGAAATCTTAGTTATACAGGTGTGTGCCCAATATCATCCGCAGTCATCATATCTATTACAGCAATGGCAAATGCTAGAATGATCCTGACTATATATAAACCTAACTTCCAAAAGCTTAGCAAGACTCGTATTTTAAATTTCAAAAAATTCAGGAAAAAATCATGCGAGTAATACATGGGGTAGAAACTTAGCGTTGTATTATTTCTTTTGCAAAACAAAATATGATCATCTGTACAGTCACAACTTGTTATGATTTTCTTTTACTTTCTGTCCATGTATTAGTTGCATGATTTTTTTTGAACTTAACAATACAATTTCTGCCTAGTTACAAATGGTGGGTTCATACGTACCCAGGTTCTAAAATTCCGTACTGTTACACCAGTACCTATCTGCTGTCTGTTGACATATGTGAGGCTAACTTTAGTTTTATTTGCTTCTGAAACAAGGGAATGAAAGATCCCCTTACAAAATCCGAGTCATTTGTTTCCATGCTCAGAGAGCATTGCAGCAACGTCCATATTAGAGAATTAGATGCAGGTGACTGATTGTCTCTCTCAGTGTGTGTGTGTGTGTGTTGCTCTCTCAGTGTGTGTGTGTGTGTGTGTGTGTGTGTGTGTGAACTTTGCCCGTCATTTTCCTAGGGTTCTATTTTTTGTGTTTGAGCTTGTTTCTCATAGTGAAACATAACAGGTCATGCTCCGCACGATGAAGTTCCAGATGAAGTGAATTCTGTGTTGTGTGAATGGATGAAAATGAAAGAGACTGAACTTAAGTCAGCTTTGGAGAAGTCCAGTGCAATTTAGGTAAATTTGAATTCGGGGCACAACATCCATTGGCTGTTTGTATAACATCATCGTAAGAGCCATCTGACAACAACAACTTGATCCCGACAACAATTTAGTTCAAAAAATTTACTTCAAAATGTTGGTACCCATGAAGGGACGAAATGGGACTTGAGTTGGTAACGCTGTACAAAACTGTTTAGAGACTCAATTGTTTTTGTATATCATTTTTAAGTTCTGTACCATCTTTCTCTACTGGCATTGATAGTAAAATTAACATCTGAGCAGATTTAGTTGCCAACAAGTTGGCAGAACTTGAGATGCAATTCACGCTTGCAACAAATTTACTGGTGGGTTCCTAAATATGCTTTTGGTTGCAGTATGGATCTGGGCCAGAGAATTAACCATGAACCCCACCTGCCCACCACAGTACAAGTAGTGTCCAATCTAATCATATATGCTTTTGATCCCATTGTGCAAGTAATGTCTATTCATACTTGCACTCCACTTGTTTTATTTAGCATATCAATAGCATGGATGTAGACACTTGATGAATATTCAGACCTATTGGATGTACTATTTCATTTTTTTTTCCTCTCTCTTCCAAATTCCCAGGAAAGCCAATTGTAACCACTATGCTCCCTCCATTTCACAAAGGTTGACGTATTTTGCTTTGTTAAGACAAGGCTTTGACCAATGATAACTCTATTAATATGTGATTTTACATATATGAAATTTATATCAATAAATTCGTCTTTAAAAGTTCTTTCCAATAATCATGATTTTGTATCATATAGATTACATATTAGTAATGTAATTCTTGGTCAAAGCCTTGTCTTAACGAAACAAAATACGCCAACCTTTGTGAAATGGAGAGCGTATTAAACAGCCCTCCAATAAATGAATTATTGGAACTTTTATGAGGTACTGGCTAGTGTGTTTTTTATGGTGGGGACCGTGATGTTCTCTCCCAAGTGCTTGGACTGGGTTCAAATCTTTTGTCGAGAAGCTGGGGTGCATGCATTTGGGCATGTTGCTAAATTGTAGGGTCATTGTTAAATCTTGTAGACTTCATAGTTAATGAATTCTAGCATTATTATTATTGCTATCGTTGTTGCTGTTTTCATATTATTACCATTATCATCTATCTTATCTATTTTTGTATCCATCCATCAATCTCATTTTCTTTTGTTTCTGTAGAAATTCTTTTATGACTGAAGCATATGAGTGCATGCTCACGGTCTGCCATACTCTTGTTTGCTACAGAAAAGCATCTTCCTCGACACTGAACCAGGTTTCATCATCCTGAGTATGCATTACATCAGTACTACTGCATTCATCAAGTTCCGTCCAACGGAATCCACCAATCACCGGGGCCTCCTTTGGGAGATCATGCGACGGACTTCCCTGTCAGTTTGGCCACCTTCCCCCCTCCAAAAAGAACCGAGCATTAGCACTCCATGACAGCAGCTCGTCCCTGTTGTCAAGAGTAATATCATGTCATGACAGTTACTCATGATACACGCTGTGATTATTGTGCCCCCTTCTTTAGCTTTGATGTGTAAGCTTCAGTGCTTTGCGTAGCAGAGCATCTTATTCTTGTACGTATGACCAGCATCAGCACATCGTATCTTGCTCTGCAGGGGTGAACCGAGAGCAAGAATGATCTGATGTCCTTGTCTTAATCACACATAATTTTCGCTTGAAATTGGAGGTATCACACACTATATTTATATGAAACATATCAAAGAAAATGATTCTGGACGGGTGTCTGGTGCACCCCTGTAGCTACATGTGGGTATGCCCGCCTGACTACTTGTTAACTCCAGTTCAAAATCTCAGCTCTATGCGACTCGGTAAAAACTTGAGTTGCCTTGTTAAGTAGCATAAAATTTCATTTGGTTGCACAAATCATAGATATAAGCAAATAAAGTACAACCATAAGCTACATATTATGCCTTTGATTTAATTCAATAAGCAATTTTGGATGAACATATGACCAATTTAATTCATGAAGACAAGACTTTGGCCAACAATTACACTACAGTATTAATTCTTTCTATATGACATAAACTTGAAGTCATTATTGTATTTAAAAGTTCTAACTTGTGATTATGATTTTGTATATGAACTGCATATTAATGGAAGGTTATTGTTTTTCAAAGTCTTGTCTTAACGAATCCAAATACACCCTAATGTTTTGAAATGGATGGAGTACGATTTCGCATAATATTGTAAGCTTACTCGGAAACTGGACTGGTTAAACTCATTAACTTGAAGAGTTGAAAAGGCCAACTCAACTCAAGTTGTTAGTGTTGGAACTTCTCCTTTTTGGACGATACATTCTCCCGGCCCATAGGCACTTGAATTTGAGCATTACAGTATGCAATTGAAATGGATAAAAGTGTGACGAGGCAAAAGTTTTCCGGCGACAAAATTTAGGGACAGCGTTTGCAAATTCAACTGAACACATTTTTCTGCTATGTTAAAGATCGAAGATCTTGAAGGTTTGACATCTGTTCTGAAATGACACCCCTCAAAAAACAACGGAGGCCGGGAGCATCTAATTACGCTTGCTTTAGTTGGTGGCCGTCCGCAAAACCTTTGGACAGGGCTCCCATCAGTGACTGTATAATACAAACAAAGCTCTGATTAGGATCACCCAACCAACCCACCTTATCTATGCACACAAGCTTTCATCTTGTCTAGAGCTCACCAAATCTGAGAGCAACTCGACCATACTACATAGGCCTCCTAC
The DNA here is from genome assembly GCF_000005505.3 of Brachypodium distachyon. Lineage (NCBI taxonomy): Eukaryota > Viridiplantae > Streptophyta > Magnoliopsida > Poales > Poaceae > Brachypodium > Brachypodium distachyon. The sequence continues at coordinate 41,402,728 of NC_016134.3, read as the reverse complement.
ATACAGATGACCAGTTCCTTCTGACAAGCTGCTCATGTCCCTCCCAAACAAAATTGCTGTTCTTGCTGCCTGCTGTCAGTTGCTCGTTGTATGCACAAGCCTCCTAGGATTTGTTTGTTAATGGTTCAATCGCTTTCGCTGGCGTCCCGGCCGTCCATCCAATCACGTGTGAGTGTGACGCCTACAGCCCTACAAGCTGGTGTTTCTTCTCTTCACCCATGGGCCACCACTAGCTGTCTTGCCGTCTGCTTTCAGGCCGAGTGCGCCCTCGTGCTCACTCGTGCGCGCTCCAGATCCCTCGCCGCCGGATTTCTCACGCTACTTCTCGAGGTTTTGATTGTTCTGAGAGGGCCTTTTGGTCGAATCTGATGAAGAGCCAGGTAAATAATTAATTACGCCAATGGTCAGCCTCCAGGGACAAGTGACGGAAGCTCGAGGAATCTGGAGATGTGCCTGAAATCCTGACGTAGTTTTCACTCTCGCGGTTGTAACTGTCGTAGCGATTTGGCAGAGGTGACAAGACATGCATGATTCCCGGTGAAATCCTGACATATCAGTACAATTCCTAGCTGATTAATTAAGGAACACGTACTTCAGTAAATCGTTTCTTCAAGGAAAAGGTGCAAGTGACTAGGAAGTTCCTTTCGTGAGATTAACATTCCTAGTCACTGTGATCGCCTACGTACGGTTCTCTTTCGCATGAGGATCATCCGGTCAATGCTCTTCTGAAGTAGTGGATTTGGAATCTTGTCTTCCTTTTTAGCATACGGTCTTCATATCTTGGTGCTTTTTCTCCGATCGGCAAGGTTCGCCCTTCTTCAGGTTCGTTATGAAGCTATTGAGCTTATGTCTAAGCAGATCTACAGTCTGGACGGATCCGAGGTGGTCATCCAGCTATCTTCATCACTTTATCTCCGAATAGTGGTCTGTTTCTCAAATTCTGGTTCTTACTGGTTGCTTCTCGGCTGACGCGTCAATAATTTTCTTCTGGCTTCGGCGTAGTTCAAAGGTACATAGGTAGTATCGAGTTTCACTAACAGTGTGCCACCAACGAGTGCAGAAGGAAGACGGCGTCGATTTCCTCCAAAGACTTGTGTGTAATTTTCGTTTTCTTTAAATATAGCCGTGTAAGGATGGGCTGATTTAAAATATGGCCTTGGTCTTTTCGCAGAAAAATAATAACTTGCGGATTTCTTGCTGCGAGGAGTTAGCATGGAAGCTCATTTTGATATGGATTAATGTATCTATAAGAAAAACAAAGAAGATGTGTACATCGATCATCCACACAAACATTTTGTATTGGAAATATGTGTACAAGTACACCAATTAAACACATATGCAGGAGTTCTACAAGCTCTCTCTTTATTTGAGACTTGAGAGGGACCATTGCTTTCTTGATAAACTCCTTTAACCTCAAAGGAAAAATACGCAACACACAACATTACTACACCTCACCTTTACAAAAAAAAAGAAACATTACTACACATCTACACCTCACGGATGAAATTCATCAATCCAAGAATTAATTGGATTTCAATTTGGAAGACCAAGGCTTTTATTAAGAGCTCTTTTACGGTACCCCGGATTCAATATGAGCCGTTCATTTGTTCCGATCTAGTGGTCAGTATTATCTGGTACTCCATACTTAATCCCACGGAGTCCTAGGACAAAAACACCGGAGTACCTCCGGTAGAAGGGCAAAATCATAATTCCCATGCTGAACCGAATCTTGGTTTGTAATTAAAAAAGAAAATCTTAATCACGGGACGGCTTTAGGCTGACAAGCGGCTGGCGGGCATCGTGAGATTGGTCCTGTCTAGGAGCGGTGAACGGCAGTGATGAGGGCAAGCAGCATATGTGGCTTGGCGATCAGCTAGATCTCGGTCTTGAACTCCATCAACCCCTGCACCGAGCAAGACGACAGCCTCTTGATCGCCGATCTCGAGCCCCCCACTCAATTCAATTGGACGTCCACGGCTGCTCAATTGGGCGTCCGCGGCGGGGGCGGCGAACAGCCGCGCGTTGCTGTGGCTTGATTAGACGTGGCCGCTGGGGGCGGCGCTGTGCCGATTGCACGGCGGCAGTGGGAGGCGTGCTGCCTCGATTGGACCGCGGCTGGAGGCGGCGCTGCGCCTCGATTGCACTGTGACGGCCGGAGGCGGTGCTGTCTTGATTGGAACGACGGCGGGGCGATTTCGAGTGCACAGGAAAGTGTTGGTCGGCCGGCGCACGAGCAGACGAGATGACAATGGTTGATCGGCGCTACGGTTCGATGGAGATCGCACTGGGACGGAAAAGACCAAATTACTTTCACAAATGACTAAGTTGTCCTTCGCCGATGAACGGTTAGATATGTTTGGTACCCTAAAAAAGCTCTTTATTAATTGCTCCAATTATCTACACTGACATACGGCATATGCACAACGCAAGCTGGCATCTTCTTCATGCAGCTGCTTAATTGCTATAGCTAGAAGTTTGATCCGTTTGAGCTGTCGACCATGGACATGGACAGCAAGCTCGAGTCCCCCACTCCAAAATCTTGGTAGTCGAGCAGCCAATCCGTCGCTCCGACGTCCCACGGCATGGTAGCGGCGATGCTACCGAGATCGTCAACGTCATCCCCGGCCGTGAAATCGAGCCATTTCTCGCCGATGCCGCCACCGGTGGGCAGATCGTCGTCCTCTTCCAGCAGCCACTTCACCAGCGGGTCCTGGTCATGGCTGCCGCCACCATTAGTAGTAGTACTGCTGGTGTTCGTGCTCGACGACTCCGGTAGGCTGGCCTCGCCGCCAGCCGACGTCACATCCATAACCTTGTCGGAGCTGGACACGGTGGATGACTGCGCCGACGTGGTTGTCGCCTGCTCCTCCTCCTCCTGCTGCTTCCGGCGGCCATGGAGTGGCTGGTGCGTGACCGGGTCGATGCCCATCTTGATGAGCTTCTTCTTGATGTGCGTGTTCCAGTGGTTCTTGATCTCGTTGTCCGTCCTGCCCGGTAACTTGGCGGCAATCTTGGACCATCTGGAACGGAAGACATGCAGGGACACAATTAACACGAATCGATGAACGTATTACTTTATATATTTCGAGAATAGATGTCGTTGACCGGTTTATAAAGCGTGCAGTCAAGCTTCTATAGCTTTGACAATTGCTCATATTGATCGACTGAAAATGGTACCGTCAGATCACAAATTAATTTTACTACAGAACTGAGTTATATGCCTAAATTCAGAATCATCGTTATTACATCATGCAAACGTGCATGCTTAGGTAAGAAACGAAACCGATTTGAGTACGTCCTTCTCATAGCTGCTCAAGTGCTACTAAAATTGATTAAAGTTTCACTGTGCATGTTTATACGTAGTTGTATGCATTTGTGAAAACAAGTCAGCAACAACTTTTTGCTGATACGAAGTGCAATAAGAATCAATGCCCCGACCACGATCCATTCCATCAACATCATCTGTGACAAAACAACAAAGTGTTTTCCTTTTTGCGAGGAAAACAACAAATTGGTTGGTAGAGAGCGATCGATCAGTGGCCTATAATATATTCCAGTTATGCTTTCCATTTTGATCTGAATCTAACATGCACGCCCATGGTTAATTTCCTCAGCCACTCGTGCTAAACTAGCTAGTGGCTGCTGCATGACCTGCATCTAGCTGCTTTACCTAGGCCACACTTCAAGACAGTGATCGACAAAAGAAAATTTGCAATCACCATATTTCTGGAAATTTCTACTGTTATGATACCGTGGGCCACCATATATAGGCTGTCAGGATAAATTGACATAATATGCTTTTTCTTTTGTCAATAAGATTAATTCCTAGAGTTAGAATACGCCATGTATTAATTTGAAAATACATGTCATTTTAGAAATGGGCAAAATCTACGACATGTAGCCGGCCAAGTATATATATATTGTAGTGTTTAACTTTTATAATTTTGCATTAATATGAAGATATTGTTCGTACCAAATTTAATGATATTATTTTACCTATCTAGTCTTAATATTTGTACACGATTGTGAGTCAAGTTGGTGAAGTTTGAATTGAAGATGAAGATGTTAGTTCTGACAAGTGGGTCCCACTTCCACATCGGTGCCGACATATGGGCATGTCTAGTCTCATTTTTTTGTTACTGCACCTAAGCTCGCTAACTATTTGGTTTCTGTGTAACACCCTGCTCGAAAAGTGATGGTTTGTTGCAAAAAAGTTAGTAAAGTGGCGGTTCTGAATAACAACATCCCCAATTTAGTTGTTTTAAGCAATTTACTCATTATCTACCTTGTACGACGCTCGCTTAATGGGAGAAACTGGAAACCAATACTCACGGGTGGGCAAGGCATGCTAGTTTTGCAGTTGGAGACGTCAAACCAATCGTCTAGGCTATGTGCAACAGCCTACCCGAAAGGTGTTGATTTTTTTTTAAAACAATTTAAGAAAAGTGGATCCGGCTAACTCGTAAGCGGCAAATGTTGTGGTTTTTGAGCATTTTACTCTAAGAAAAATAGAACTGCATACACAAGTTCAAAGTTGTAATTTTCATTGGCAATCATTGCTTAAATTAAATTTACTTAAACCTTTGTTACATTTCCAAGACTTTGGATCAACATCACTCGATCATCTCCAAGTCATCTTCAATTTTAACACTCCCTCCGTCCCAAAATAAGTGACATGAATTTGTATAAATTCTGAATGACATTTTCAAAATCTTTGGTCAACTTATAATATTAATATAACCATGATTTTATTTTCCTGAAAGGAATAAAGATTCCTTCTGCATATTTTACCTACATATATTTGTGGCTGTCCAAGGTTCATATATACTAACCGAAGTTTAAAATTGCTCAAATTAAGCAATTGTCACCCCTTGACAAGGATATATCAATCAACCAAGCGCAAAAACTGCATTTGGCATTAGATTGGATTATGACATTCTCTTTAATTTGTCCAACCTGTAAAAAAGTCCACCTGCATGGCTATTTTCTATGATGGATTACAAAATAATTTCAGGGCAACATAGTTTAGTGACCATAAACTGAGCTTAATTTGCTTGCTAATTTTGATGTAGATTGAATTGGAAATTTTCTGACATGGCTGCAGGTTGGATCCAATCTTAAGTAAGCTACTCTATCCGTTCCAAAATGTAAGATGTTTCTACCTTTGTCCTAAGTCAAATTTTAGTTTGACAAAATAGTAATCTACAAAAATTTACAACTCTAAAATAGTTTTATTAAACTTGTCATGATATATTTCTTCATACTCCGGTATACTTATTGGTATACCAAGAATTCTTGGGGTTCCCTGGGGATTCTTGATTGGAGCTGAGCTAACCATAGCCCAAAGTCGTATATCTTTAAACCCGAATTTCCCTTTGGAATGAGCCCTTGCTTTTTCGAAAAGTTATTTTTACATAGATGGAAAAAAGATAGGATTGAGGCGCATCTCTCCAATTGATCGGCTAAGACAAAGCAGTTCAAAGCAAAGGTTTTGTTATTGAAAGCACTACTTTTAGGTGTTAATATATTTGTCTATATCCAGTCAAAACTGTAAAAACTTTTTCTTGGAACGTCTAATATTTTGGAACAGAGAAAGTAGATAGCGTTATTTCGTGCGCACGAGACAGCATGGAATCAGTGGTCCGTGAAGATTATATGTAGCTGCGTAGTGGAATACCATGTCAGCTGGTACACGAGTAATCAGTAAGTACGTCAATGTCAAGAAATCTTTGCTGTGGTTGGCGCGAGATCGAGACCTTACATTAAACTGTACCAAAAGACTAATTATTCAGCTAAGCTTGCTTGCTTTTGAGTCACTTCCGTACGTGCACATGCACATCACACCTGCATGCATGAACATCAACTCCTTCCATCATCTTCTAGCGTACGTAGAAGAAGATGATGTGTAATCTACTCTGCAATCTAATCCTGCCGTTACCATTGGTCAAGTGACCATTAAATCCCTTCCTACGTGACAGCGTCGGGTCAGCTGACACCGCGATAGCTAGCTAGCTCGATTCAAATTAAATCCATTGGTGAGTGGCTTAATTAGTACCTGTTGCCGAGGCTTGCATGGAGGTCGACGACGAGCTGCTCCTCGTCGTGGGTGAGGAGGCCGCGCTTGAGGTCGGGGCGGAGGTAGTTGGTCCACCGGAGGCGGCAGCTCTTGCCGCACCGCAGCAGGCCGGCCATCTTCGGCACGGCCCGCCAGCAGCAACGGCCCCCGGCGCCGCTGCGGAGGATGAAGCCCATCAGCTTCTTGTCCTCCTCCGCCGTCCACGGGCCACGCTTCACCCCGAGCTTGTCACAGCACGGCTGCCGCCCCATCCGATCGACCGTATATCTCTTCCGGAGGCTTGGGCACAAATGGCCGGCGTCTCAGAGAAAGTTAACTAGCTTGAGGCTAGCTTAAGCCGTCTCAGAGAAAGCCCGGCCGCGTGACAAGTGCGTCGCAACTGCAATGGGAGCTAGCTAGCGTGCATATGCATGTATATATAGTTCTTTTTCCCCTCGATCTGTGGTGATGGCGATGGCGACGGCCGGCAAGGAGAGGGAGGGGACAAGATGTGCCCCACAATGACTCTACTTTGAATTTGGTCTTGGTAATACCATCACAATCTTACTTTTGCACACATTAATTAAGAGGCTATGACATAAGTCTCACTTTTTTTTTAAAAGGAGCGTGTTCACTCGGTCTCTTGATCGATCACACGGCCATAATATTATTGACGTCGTAAATAGCGAATATATCTCAGTTATTACAGCTCAAAGTGATGACGGGTTAGGAATAAACATACTCCCCTTAACCTATCTCCCCCGCGTCACCTTAGAACTCGTCAAAGAGACACCCTAAAGCAGCTCGATGGAGAGAGCTCGGTTTCCCAAGCCAAAAGGAAACGAACCCCCGAGAAAGACCCCGAAGAACTCCGGTAGCCATAAATACAAGATCATTGGCCTTCCTAGGTCTCTTGCCCGATCTATCTTCGTTGTAATTGTTCGCAGCATCAAGCATTGGTAGTAGCAACAGATGCCACCGCATTACAATAAGCATCGCCAACAATGGCTCTGGCTCCATTATTGAGAACGCTTGGGCTTCAAACTTCTTGCTGGACAATGGCCTAGCCAGCATCACCAGCTCCTCCGGCGAATTTGGTACCACCCCATAGCCTTCCTCCACCTCTTCCGGCGAAGGATTAGCTTAAGAATTCATTTTTAGCAAACTTTGCATTTGTGGCAAAAAAAATTGATCACAAAAAATGTGGACATCAGTTAAAAAAAAAGTGGACATACCACACTTATGGCACAAAAGTGTTTTAAGTTGTGGACGGTAACCAAACATGCCATTGCAGTTAAGTTTCTCACTGCCCAGTTTACTGTTCAGATAAACATTTGTCACATCTTAGTTCTGCACCGCAGTTCTCTTTGCATGTATGGTGGTTCGTCTTCCACGGTCTTTTAACGAGTAGCATTCCCACGTGGAAATACTTTTGATCCGTCATCTAGTAAGCACTGAGTACATCATAATTAAGCACTAATTAATCCCACCACACACAACACAAAGGCTACAGCTACAGTTTGTTGTCCCTCGAGCCTTTGCCGTGCGCCACCGTTTTCCCTGGACCCATTGTTAGAGTCAATTCTGCCATGCCGTGGTTGCGCCCTTACGCAAGGATTCCATCAACCAGCCCGTCATCCATCCACCCGCGCGCACCGGCAACCCAAAGCAATCGCCTTTGCGTGCGCGCAATTAAGTCGCTCGATCTGTTCCTTGCCCAAGGCGGTTTGCAATTTTGCATGCTGAACCTTCAGGCTTCAGCCCGACGCCGGCGTGCGGGAGCTCCGCCGCATGGCTGCTCTTACCGACGGTTGATACGATGGAGACGTACTCCGGCAGGGCAGAATTGTAGTTGCATCTTGGCTGAATGGGGATGGAACTATTACTAAGACAATGATGAATAAATGATCCACCTTCATTCTCAAGGGCGACACAGTAGTAGAACTCATTCCTGATTCAGTTTTCAAGAGTATAACATTCCCAACTCGGGTGAAATACTGCTAGGTCGGCAGGAGTAGTACTACTGCCTTGCTCGCCTTCTGCTAGCTTCTGTTCACATACTTACATGATGGAAACCCCGGAAGGTGCTAGGAACCATGAAGAAACAGGGCCACAGATCAGCCATGCCCTTCCTCGGACCTGCAGCTACTAATTGACATCCTATAACAGGCAAACCAATCAAATGCCAGTCTCCCGGTGTTTATCTGTCAATATCAAAAGATCATGATGTTAGCTCCAGGGAGAAACACTGCCTGGAAGATTGTACCGAACAGTAAGTAGTCCTTTCAGCTCTCCATGCTATTCCGTGAAAGGAACCACAGAGGTGACCCATTGTAGCATAATTTGGTCGATCCACGACACGGTGCCCAACTGCCCATGTAAGCAGAACAAGTGCAGTCTTTGTTCTTGCACCGTCTCGATCTACCCACTGAGATGAACTACAAATTCAAAACTGGGGCTCACTTTCTGCTGAGAAGTGATATCACAGCAGACAAAGTAACCATCTGCCGTACATAACTGATTGTGCCGACAAGAGGACTAAATGACCGCGTTCTGTAACGGAGAAATAATGTCAATTTTGTGATGTGATTTGGAAAATTGAGCTGAGAAATCTTTTGCGCCAAACGTGTCGAGAGTCAATTGATGTGGTTCAAGTACTAGGCCGGGTGTGCCTACAACAAAACAGACGTGTAGACACGTTTAATTATTGACGTTTTTGTTTAGCGTCTTTACTTTGAAGACCATACGATACATAGAGACATTTTATGAGACGCATACAAAGTCGTCTTATGTTCCTCGTCCCAGGCCCACCGTGTCATCCGTAATTTTAGATCCCGATCCAACCTCCATAAATTCCCTTGTATTATTTTCTCAAAAATAAAAAAAAGAGTACTCTGGAAAATATGGGTCTGTCTATTGAGTAGACTCCTGGTTTTGATTCAGAAACCAGTCACCTGGTTTTTTTTTTCAAAATCAGGCGCCTACTTTGTATGTTAGTTCCAGTCGCCTGGTTTTTGCATTTGTTCCAGTCGCCTGGTTTTTTGGTCAAAACCAGTCAAATATCAAAAGGTGAGCCGGTTGGGCAAACAAGCAAAATCTGCTAGCTTAGGTGCCAAAAGAAAACACAGATGCAAACTGCTAGCTTTCGTTTTGGCCAAAAGCTGTTCTCTTCTGGCCAGAGACATTCAGATTATAATCCTTCTGCCCGAAGAGGCAAGAGCTAAAGCATCAAATACAATGCTAAAAAAATCAGAGTAAATGCATAGATGCTCACTGCAATTACAGTACTAAAAAATCCGAAGACATAAGAGCTAAAGAAGCATCCATAAGCACACATGATCAGCAAAACAGACCATTCGATGTTAAGCTACAGGGCCAAAAGCTAAGATGCTCAGTGCATCTAGAATCCTAGGTTAGAGGACCAAAAGCTTAGATGCTCAGTGCATTTAGAATCCTAGGTAACAGGACCAAAAGCTTAGATGATAGGTGCATTTAGACTAGTAAGTTTTACTATAGCAAATAGCCATGACCACGACAACTGGATATCCACATGAAAAATTGTCAATTGCAACTTGGTTAGCTTGGAATTGCGGAATATAATATGCTGCAATTGAGGCAAAAGATGATGCAATCTCGAAAATGAAACGCATAAATTGATATTGACAATTCTTGGGATGGAGGGTCCAAAGAAACCAAAAAGTCAGAACAACAAAAGAAGGGCAAACCCCTTGAACCCTGCCCACGGCTCTAAATTGAAACCAATCGGACCCCATTACACGTACAACACAGCCAAATCCAAAGCATCTCTAATTGCAACCTAATTTCACACCACATGGGGGATTCCCCTTCCTCTCAATTACAAAGATGGATCAACACCAACAGGTATCGAGACTTCCCTGCGTCTCTACACATACCCCAATAAAAAATCAGCCTGCAAGAGACCCCCTAAATCCTGTAGATACGAACCAAACCTATGGCGCTTAGAAAAAATCATCCAGGCAGCTTGCATGCTCAACCCAACGACAAGCAAAATCCCACCCAACACATCGACGAGCAATCTCACAGAGCCTCTACGCCCCCCTTACTGCCTTCGACTGCAGTGAACGAAGCAACCGTGGAGAAATGGCCCCTGGCCCACTGCGCACATACCAAAAACCTTGCCGCCGACGAGCAACCACACACAAGGACCGATGTGCTCACCAAAAAAGCTCACCCGGACGCACAGACCAAAACCTCGCCGCCAACTAGAAGATCCAACACCACACAACCACTAAGCACAAAAACGAGATCGAAGAAAACAGGGGCAACAACTCAGTGAGAGAGAGGGGAGAGGAAGGTGGAGCTCACCTGACGGCGGCGGCGCGGCCGAACGCAGGCCGGCGATGATGAGGCCAAAATCGCCGCCCCTCTCGCCGCTCTCTCGATACTTCCGCACGAAGTAGATTGCGGGTGTTTCAAAAAAGAGTGGTGAGCGGTCAGCGGTCGGGAGGAAAGTAACCAAAAAGCAAAAAGAAAGCAAGCCCAGAAACGCACATCTCAAAGCAGATCGAGCAGCCAGTGCGTCACCTGGTTTTCAACAAAAAACCAGGCGCCTAGTGTAAACCAAGCAGATCCACACATAACCAGTTCTTTGCTCTTTAGATAATTCACACCATGGCTGCTCAGTGACAGAATTCAGACAAAGAAAACCCTAGAAAAAGCTTCCATCCTTTGTACAACAGCCAAGAATCGACAAAAAATGGAACGCCAAATTGCAGGTTTGAAATTCAAGTCAAAGACAAATGCAATTGCGTAGCATATGACAGCCGATTGCACGTGGTGAAATATGTGCAATGGAGAACAATAAGATCATCATGGGAAAAAAATGTGTTGATTAAAACCTGCAGAAGTGCACTTTGTACCACAGGAACAACACCAGGCAAGTTGAGTGTCAAACTCCAAGTAATGAACTCAACTGCTTTTGATATACAGCATTTAAAATTAGACCCTATGACAAAATGGGGCAAATTCAGCCAAAAAGATCACACAAAATCAGAACAAGGAATGTGGGAGCAGATTAATTACCCCTGCCACAACCACAATCAACAAGTAAAGGTGCAAAAATCTGGGTATGCAATTCAAGGAGGGGACAACTACAATTGCATCTGATTATATGCCAGATTGCACAAAATATAACTACATCCAATGGACCATGTTGTGACAAAAAAAAAGTTTAGAAAAACCTTACAAAAAGCATATATATACATAGCAAGGCAAAACCTGTTCATTGCCAATTCAAGTGGGCGTCTAGCTTCCCTTGCCAAAAAATTTAGACAGCATGACAAGATCCATCTATCCATCCATGCAGATGCTAGCCCCTCCACATGCCAGATAAAAACAACGCTAGGCTAACTGAGTGACAAATTCCACGCAATGAACTCAAAATGCCTTGATTTTCAAAATTTGCAATTTGAACCTAGGACAAATTCAGACAAAAAACCCAGAAAGGCTTCCTTCCTCTATAAAATGAAGAATCTACAAAAAAAATGGGACGCCAAAGTACAGGTTTGCAATTCCAATCAAAAAGTGAATGCAATTGCATTTCGTATGACGATTGCGCATAGTGGACTAAGTGCAATTGAGAAAAAATATCAGCAAGGGGCAAGCATTGTGATAATTAAAAAGTTGTGATGCAATTCAAGAAGGAGGCAGCTGCAATTGCATCATGCTACATACCAGATTGCGCAAATTAAACTACATGCAATTGACCTTGTTGTGACAAAAAAACAGAGTCGAAAAATTAAGGGACAGAATGTTGTGATGCAATTCAAGAAGAGGTAGATGCAATTGACCTTGTTGTGGCCAAAAAAACAGAGTCAAAAAAATTAAGTGACAAAAATTTTAGACAGCATTTAGAAAAAGCATACGCAGGGCAAAAAGAAGTGTACCTATTCATTACTGATTCAGGTGGGCCTCTAGCTTCCCTTGCCAAAAAATTTAGATAGCATAACAAGGTGCATCAGAAAACAAAATGTAAACACATGGGGACATTTCGAATACATGGTAAAATAAAATATAGTGCAAATGGAATATAAACACATGGTAGTTGCACCAACAGTAAACTTGAATTGCAAAAGGTAATATAGTGCAATAGGCAGGTGCATGAACATGATTGTGATTACACCAATACATAGAGTGAAAAAATATATGAGAAAGTGAGTTAAGTAGTGAAAATGACAGATTAAAAACATGATAATTGCACTAACAGTAGCCTATGATTGCATAAGGACTCCCAATGCAATTCACAGGTGCAGTCATGGATGGTAGTTACAACAAAAGAGGTAGAGCCAAAGTTAAATAGGAACTATATATTTGCAATTCCAGTATCAAAAACAACTGCAAAAACTGCACCGTAACTTTCCCATAGCTACTTAAACAAGTTGCAGGAAAATGCTGAACAAGCCACTGATGGTTTAGTAAAAATATTTTGTAAAATGCTACACTACACAAAGCCAATGAAAAAGAGAAACAAGCTGCTGATGTTGAGTTCTTTGCTGTCTAGACAAGCCAATGAGTTCTTTGCTGGTTCAAAGGACTCTTTTTGTTGTCTAGACAACATAACTAGATCCATCTAATCACTAGATAGGTGTCACCTGCAAAAATGTCAAAAAATGATACAAAACATAGCAGGGGCCATTAAAAAAAATCAACATTCAAAAAATAAATAAAAGCCCCCACCATAAATCCACTCACCTACCAGCAGCCATCGAATCCATAAAAAAGCGACAATGGTGATAGTTAAACATTAACCACTACAAGATCATAAAAGTATTGTTTCATTCATATAAGCATATATTCTAAGAACGGGCATTCTAACAAACACCATTGCAATGTTCTAGTTTTGCAGGCAAAACACGTACATAACAACCTAGACAACACATGATTTTGTCCGTGTGAAGCTACTGCATAACAAGATGCTCAGATCAGATTCTTAAGACAAACAAGTAGGCAGGACATTTTCTTGAAGATAAGCAAAGAAATGTGATTCTTCTCCTTCAGACCAGCTTTGGCCACAAAAAATTTCCACATTGTTGAGCCTATTGTTGCTAGGCGTCCGTCAGAATCAATACAAAACTTCAGTTTGGTTTCGACATCCAGCTCTTCAATGTAAATAAGAATGTCGCCTTTGTTAAATGTCCTGGTTCTGGGAATTTTTGAAAGAATGAAGAAACCAATTATTAATATTAAATAGCTAAAGACACCCAGTATGAAAAAGCTTGAAAAAAAATCCAACAACAACACTGACAGGCGGGAGGCGTTGTCAGCACCAGATGGAAACACAAAAAGGGTACACATAACCACTAAACAGAAACAAAAAAGGTCGTATTTAAAGAGTAGGGAAATAATTACCATGCCTTCATTCATGTTAGTCTTGCTTAAGCAATATGGTCCTTCAGATTAGCTGTTTCTCATCAGAAAGCCATATACCCTTTGTGTAGGCATCATCTGCTAACTTGTAGTCCAAATTTGAGTTGAAAACATCATAGGGAACTGCAGGGGCAGCATTGACAAAATATTACAGAAAAATTACTCGTGAAGCAAATTTGTTTCAGTAGTTGATAGTTGTAAATTAGGGACAGATCCACATCACAACACATAAGCTAAAGATTTGCAGTTGTATACTGAAACACAAAATAACCTAGTACAACTAGCTAGTTATAGGGAATGAGCCCAGAAACCTTACCAAACTAGAAACTACAGCAAGCACTATATCACAAAACAAGGACACAACAGTAGAGATAAATTTGCATGACAGTACCGCTAACAAAAAAATGGCATCGAAGGGCGGACGAAATCATGAAGCATCATATAAAAAGCAGACTGATAAGCACCATCACCAAACAGCACAAAAAATCAGACCGAAGGAACCCCTAGAATAAGGTACAACCACCTACAAATCACCTCTAATTGCAAGCTAAAATCAGACTCGACACACCATGGGGCACACAGTATATACCATACTAAAATCACCACAACAAGGGGCGCATGGCTGGATTTGAACACACAAAAATCCGGCAAGGATATAGCGGGATATATAACTCACCTCAACAAGCTCAAAAACACAACCACGAGCAAGGATGGGCACTTCCGTTCCTATCTTCTCCTGACAAAATCAAATCAGCCCCAAATCAGCAGATAAACCCCTTGCAGACACGAACTACATCTATGGGTGAGAGCAGTATCAGCCATGAAGCAAAGCAAAATATCAGGCGCCGACGAGCAAGCCGACGAGCCACCTCAGAGCACCTCCCCACCTTACTACCTTCGCATCCGGTGCACGACAACCACACACAAAATTGGCTCCCCACAAAAACCAAGCAGCAAAAGTACATGGCGCAACAGAGTAACCAAAAGCTCACCGACGGGGCAGACCAAGGCTGGCCGACGACGAGACCAGACCAACACTCCTTCAACTGTTTCGCACGTGAAAAAAAGCACGGTGAGGGAAAATGAAAAGACGCACACGAGCTCAGTTATAGAGGGATGGTTAGAGAGGGAGGGACCGAGGGAGACGATGGCTGAGCTCACCGGACAGGACGGTGCGAGCGAAAATTCCCGCCGGCGACCAAGGAGGTCAGAATCGCCGCTTCTCCCCATCCCCACTCCCCAATCTTTCTCCCTCGAGAGTTCCACGAGCAAGCAAAACGCGGTCGGTCAGAGGGGAAAAACCGAAAAATTAAAAAGAAACACAGAGCTGCAATGCTAATCTTACAGAAGGATCGAGCGGCCACGGCATCGCCTGGTTTGAAAGAAAAAACCAGGCGCCTGGTGTATAGCAAAAGCGGGAAAATATACCCATCTCCCTCACGATCTCACCCTAGATTAAACTACCGCCACCACGGCTTGCTGCTCTGGCAGGCCGGCACCACTCTCTCCGGCTACCTCTTCCACTCCTCCTCTTCGCCCCCCAGGCCATAGCACCTCCCCTTCTCCCATGGCGGCACTAGGTCTCGTCCCCTCCACCGAGAATGGAGAATCGCGATGGCATGCGACTGTGATGCCAGCGGCCTTCTGTCCCCTGCGAGGGCAGTGTTCGTCAGCTCGACCAAGCCCTCTTCGAGCGTGAGCACGTGTGACTCGTCGGAGGCCAAAGGAGGTGTGGCCTCAGCACTCTGAGGAAGTCCCTCGTGAGATCTATCAGCGGTCGTTGAGCCAATTTGATACCTCAAAGGTAGCGCCTTATTTGTTGTTGCTGCTTTAATTAGCCGATAAATCAACAAATTTGGCCTGTTCGCTTGATGTGTAAACAAAAGAAATAGTATTTCTCTTTGTGTGCAGCAGTGAGAATTTTGCATAACAAATTTTGTCGATTATGTATATATTAAGATACACTTGTACATCGTTTCCTGAACTCTCCTTTCTCCATTGACTAGTTCCAATTCAGTTTCAAGTGAATCTTACGGATTACTCTCTTAACTGTTTCTGATTGTGAGCACTCACATTTGCAAGGTGCTTGATAAAATGCTTCTAAGATTATCCTTACATGGGGGCGTGGGGGTGGGGCACATAGGAGGCTGGGACACACTATCTTTGAATCAGTTGAACCTAACATTTTTGGGTCATCTTCATTTATGTGGATCTTGCATTAGAGTGAACATTACTAGTGTGACCAACCATATGCGGCCATTCCTTGTATGGTTAATTGTCATTCTCTTTTAACAGTTATACTTCATATCTTGCTGCCTTTGTCAAATCATAATTTATTGAGCAGACACATATATAATGATGGAAAGTTTTAGTCCCATTCTCCCAATTTTCTATTGTAATGTCTTTCCTTGTTGTATTCAGATTTTCTCACAGGTTTCAGAGGTCAAAACCAATCGTTCTTAGACTTCTGGACAGATTTTGGAAGGGAACTTTTCCAACAGAAGAACACATTTGTCCTTATTCTTATTATCTTCAACGTCTCTCACATTGATCTCCATCAAAGGTGGTTCTTTGTGTTATCATAATTATCCTTAATTTAGATTTTAGGATGCATAGCTTGATATAACCAATTCTTATGTATTTGGTTAGCAACAATTATTTGTTTGGAGCCAAGCTTATATATATTCATTGCCCTAATTATCTCTATATTTTTAATTGCAGTAATGTATGTCGAAATGAACATATCTGATCAGCATCTGCATATTACTTGCATCCTAAATTGTTTGTCCTTAATGTTGTACCTTTGTCAAGGATTTTTTTACTAGTACCGTTTATACCCAAAGAATTTATATATCTTATATTTTGTTTCCTTTGCAGAAAAACTTTATGCGAGAATTTCGAAGAAACAAAATAAAAGGTTAGAAGCAAAATATACAGCTGGGAGATAGGGAAGCTAATGTACCAGTTTCTCGATGCAGAAACTACAAAGATTCTAGATAGGTTCCAGCTATTTACAATTAGCTAGAAAAATGTTCCCACTGACGTATGTAATTTTTTTTTACCTTGATGTTCATCTCAGTTGTAAACGACATGAGTATAATATTAATTTCCTCTATGATGCCATGTGCAATGCCTTTTTTAATACAATTTTATCATTTGTGAGAGTACAATTCTTTCATATTAGCAAATACTAATTAATTACAATATTTTTTAAAGAAATCATTTTTACATGATAAAAACATATATATGTTAGCACGCAAATAAAGCGACTTTACATTGGTAGAGACGATGTGCAAGTGCATCTAACATGAATCCACAAAACTGTCTCTATGTATGCAGACACGCTCTTATAACATCCCATTTTCAAGTAGACATGCTTTTTATGCGTCTCTATGATCTTTGACACGGTGCGGGAGGAGAACGCTCCTAGGACGCTTTTATAAGCGGCTCTACAATGCTCTAGAGATGATTTAAAACATCTTTACAATCTATATTGGGCGTCTCTATAGGGCTATTTTGTTGTAGTGATATGTTCGCAAGATGAGAACCACATGTCTCAGGTAATCTTGTGTAGACATGTACTGCTAATATAATGACAGTAATCTGCATATGTATCCTTGGTAATCAAAGATTATAATGTTATAGGCTTATTGCTGCCATGTTAATACATGCTTTCAGTTGACAAAACCTGATCGTCATAGCAGCCAACACAGGAGTAACCGCCCTTCTTGTGCTAGTACACACTATTTGATTTCACCACTGCTAGTTGGTTCATGAGGGTGTCGGTACTGAGTAATAGACCAGTTTGGTTAAGGATTTAACTTGAGGTTACTGAAGACAGATAGTACTACCAAAAATGCATGAAGATGAAAATTATTGATTTTAAAATAATTCAGAACTATAACCATTTGAATTTAAGCTTGTGATCTGCATAGACAAGTAGACAACCCAACTTTTGTGTCCTCCATTCCCAAGTGTATCACAGAATAATACGTACTTAAGCTTGAACAAGAAACTAACAACACCAGGTTAATGACAATGAAAAATATAAACATAAATACTCTATGCCAAACTTCATGACATGAAATAGGTCGTGCGGTTGAATTCATGGAACACCTGATATTCGTGCTGAAAAAAGGATAATGGAGATGACTCTAGTAAATAAGATAATGGGCAGGAAACTTTAATGTAAGAATGAGATTCCTCTAGGTGGCAGGTCACTTCTATCCTGTCCTTCAAGACTTATATACGGGGATTAATTAGCAACGGAGTATGTGTTTCAAATACGTTTTGGTCCCTGCAACCCCATCTATACTGATTGCATAAAGGCAAGACATTAACTAACAGCCAATGATGGCATCTTATTTCAGGAATCACTTGACATGAAGGACTGTACTTAGAGCACAGGTGTCTCCATGTAACCAGTTGCTTCATCATATTATCTAACGGTCTCTTCACTCCAATCTTCTCTCTGTGTTTCATCTCAGGTTATTACCTACCTACTCCGGTGATTTGGTCCCTAAATGGTTTAGCCAATCAGTGATATGGAGAATATCACATGACAGCAATTATTAACTAGTGTTTGTGCACTTACCAACAAGATTACAATGCAATGTCTTATAGCTAGCTAATTAAGCTACTGCAATTTTCTAAAGCATCAAGTTAACATCAGATCTGGAGGTTCTAGCCCATGCTATGGAGGTGGCCACCTTTCAGATGTCTGATTAGAAATCCTGAACTAAAGTATATAGTCGAAATAGGTAGGATATTTCTGTCACAGGATACCATCAGCCAAAACTTCACCGAATAACAACCTGGAATACTAACCTTCCAGCTAGAAAGCATGTAATCCTACCTGGATGACTGGGCGGTGATTATAAAGCAAATTTAAATAGGTAGGAAAAGTTCAAGAGTGCTCAAAGGTCAAATATCATTTTGAATCCGTCTAGCTCGTATCACAACCACTTGAAGAACAAGTTTGACTTGAGTGGAAATTCAGGAAAAGCAGCTTCTTAGCATCAGAAGATCGGCTCGGGAAGAATGGGAGGAGAGACCAGATCGTCGGCGCGGGTAGGCCGTAGGCGTCGTCCTCGCGATCCACGCCTCAGGATTGTACTCCGGATTTTTATTTTTCCTCTTTTAATCGAAGGTTTGGAGCCCAGAAGTGGAGAAGGGTTGGATCAGAGTTGTGGTGGGCTGGGCTGTGAGTCTGTGTCTTGACACCGGAATCAAGCCAATTAACCGAGCCTCCGAGAAGTGATGCTTGTTCATTGGTGGTGGGCCGTTGCCCTCCTCTTGCAATTTGACGTGCACGCGAACTTGTAAAAGGTCTCTGCTTCGCGAAAAAAGAAAAGAATAAAAGGTCTCTGACTTGGGCTCAGCTATTTCGTCATTGAATACCTGGGCCCAAAGATTGCTTGTCGTGATTTAAATTTTTCTATAAATTTGGTCAGACTCGAAGAAGTTTGACTTAATACAAAGCTTGAAATTCTCGTATTTAGGAACGAAGATAGTATCATGTAAATGTATTTTTACCACATAAATGGTGTTGCATGTTTTTGAGAACCAACCATTGAGGATGGTTAGGATGCTCGTATCTTTAATCCAAGTTTGATGCTTCTCATTTTTAATGGATGATTCTTTCAGTGGCAGGCAACGTGACAATGAGTTTGTTAATCTTATTGGCTAACATTCTGGTCTTCTATAAACACTACTCCCTCCGATCCATATTAATCATCGAAATATTACATATATGTAGACGTTTTTTAGGCATAGATACATCCATATTTGGATAAATTTGAGACAATTAATATGGATCGAAATAAGTATTGTAGTATGCGGGTGCAGTGTGTGTATGTTACTTCTTCCGTTTCTAAATATTTGTCGCTGTTTTCGTGCAACGATAAATATTTAGGAACGGAGGGAGTACTATGTAAACGTTGTTTATTTTGGAGTAGAAAAGAAAAGCTGCATTACACGTTTGCTTAATTTTCATTTTATGACTTGTAAATGTGTTTTGTGTCTAACCTGCTCACAGGGCAAATTAACCGGCAAAGGGCACGGCCACGCCGCCGACGCAGGAGTCCACAATCTAGCATAGCACCACAAGTCTACCCGTACGTCCACGCAAGTAGTGAGGCGAGCGATCCAAACCCGTCCCCAACCTGTTGCTCGCCACAATTCCCCTCGCGGTCCACTACGATTCCGTTTTTGTCTTCCGTTCTTGGCAATTTTCGATCTCCCCAAAGCAGTAGCGGCAGCCGGCAGGTGGGCGGTTGGTGGCGGCTCCGCTGATCCCCCCCCCCCCCTCCATCCCACTGGTCTAAAATGGCGGCCAATAACAGCAGCGAGCCCCCTATCCTGGAGGAAGAGGAAGGGGGAGGAGGCGTCGTGAAGCACGAGGAGGCGGAGGGGAAGGGGAAGGCGCCGGCCAGCGCGTCCACGACGATGCTGCACCGGTCGGGCTCGCGGCCACAGCTCGACCTCAGCGGCGCCGCGATCCATGGCACCTTGGAGGACCGGAACCCCACCATCCTGCTGCCCAACCAGTCCGACGACATCTCCCACCTCGCCCTCGACATCGGCGGTACG
This sequence comes from Brachypodium distachyon, assembly GCF_000005505.3. NCBI lineage: Eukaryota > Viridiplantae > Streptophyta > Magnoliopsida > Poales > Poaceae > Brachypodium > Brachypodium distachyon. The sequence goes on along the minus strand of NC_016134.3, from coordinate 41,382,675 downwards.
TACTCTTTCCTTGACCTTAGGCTCGGCAACTTCCTGTTCGAACCGGCCGCTTGACGTCGTCCGCCTGCAGCGTCAGCGTGGCATTCGCCGTACCTTATAGTTACACTGGAGTGGAGTGGAGTGTGGAGTGCACGAAACACGAGAAATACTTTTCCATTTTTCATAAATAAATAAGATGAGAGATAACAGTGCATGAAAGATGAAATGCAAATGGTGGATGTGGGTTTTCTGTCTCGGGAGCACTCTCTTGCCCAGTACGTACTGATCACTGCAAACCGCCTCATGCTATTGCTAATCGATGTTATTAACAACCTGCATCTAAGTTTTGATTTGTGTTCAGAGTCTTGTTTCTGTTCATCAGTCTGATGAGAGCTATAATCTGTTCTGGTCATTGAACTGTATGTTCTCCTCTAGGTTCTCTTATAAAGTTGGTATATTTCTCACGTCATGCGGATCAACCCACCGAGGATAAACGCAAGATATCCACGAAGAGAAGACTTGAGATATTTACGGGTGCCAGGAGGAGTTACCCAGTTCTTGGAGGGAGGCTCCACTTTGTCAAGTTTGAGACTGGGAAGCTGAATGAATGTTTGGACTTCATTTCTTCCAAGCAACTACACCGGGGTGGTATGATGCTAACATCATTTCGTTTTTAATACAAGTTACTGCTTTGGAATTTGGATTGTAAACAAATCGAATCTTGTATGGTGTGCAGTGTACGATATTCTGTGTACTCACTTTATTTTAAGATGATGGATAGTTCTATTGGGAAAACACAGTAAATCACGGAAATGTAAACAAAATGAGAGTATTCGTGCATATTTGTTTAAGTCACTGTATCATGACCATACATGCTACTCCCTCCGCTCCATAATAAGTGTCGCCGTGTCGGGGATTTAGTAGAAAGCTGAGTACCAGTTTTCAGAGTGACTCGTGCACATTTCTTATTAACCAGTTCTCTGCTTTTTCCTTTTTGGATTGCTGATGTGCCTTTTTCATATTTGCATCTTCCATATCTCTATTCTATTGGCATGCTTAAGTTTGTGTGTTTCATGTTTTTGCTTGGCATTCCTCGTTGTCTCCTATCTATTATTTTATTTTATTTTTTGCCATGAGTCTCCTATCTGAAAGTGCATCATGTCGTATTTGATGTATATATAAATGAGGTTTACCCCAGATTGTATAATGGCCTAATGGGTTCCATCACTATGTTGCCCTGTGATTTCACTATTTTCACTTGCATCTTTTTAGCATTGAGTGGTAGTTTTATGCTGCAGGAGTTGATTCACCTTCATGGCGCTCAGGAGCTCAGCCTGATAACATTGTAATCAAGGTAACAACTGAGAAACATAATGAAGGAATTTGGTTTATCATACCTCGAAAGTTGGCTAGTGTTCATTACCAGGACGCTCGAACATTTTTGTTAGCAATCTGTTCTTCCTAGTGCTTTAGTGAATGAGTTTCAAATTTGTTCTGGCATACAATACTTTTTAGAAAGCAGGTATCTAGCACATAACACTGTAGATGGTATGGTAGTAAATCATGTCAAAATTCCTCTCGCAATACTAGATTTTGAATGATAGTATGTATAAATGGTGGTACTAGTAAATCATGAAAAGGAAGATTAACTTTATGTGCAAATATCGTAAAGTTAATCTTCCTGTTCATGATTTGTGGCATTAGGATTACATTTTTGACTGATTATGAGATTTTTGTGGAAAGGCGACAGGTGGTGGAGCATACAAGTATGCTGACCTCTTTAAGGAGAGATTGGGAGTCAGTCTTGAGAAGGAAGATGAAATGGACTGTCTCGTATCTGGAGCCAATTTTTTGCTTAAGGTTTTTATTTCTAAATTACAATACCACTGTTTAGGCTGTATCCTACTATGCAGTTCCATATTATACATGGTGTTTATAATGGAATGTTGGAAAGGTATTAAGGCACTAAAGTGTTGGTAAACATCATCTTATAGGGTGGTGGCTAATAAATTTTACTTTTGCCAGGCTATACGCCATGAAGCTTTTACACACATGGATGGCCAAAAGGAATACGTGCAAATTGATCAGAACGATCTGTTTCCATACCTTCTAGTTAATGTTGGATCTGGTGTCAGCATAATCAAGGTAACTTTTGTGTTGATTTTTCTCTCACTGGAACTTTGCTAATTGATCTTTTTCAAAGGTTGATGGGCATGGGAAGTTTCAACGAGTAAGTGGAACAAATGTTGGCGGCGGTACATACTGGGGGTTGGGGAGGTTAATGACGGAGTGCAAGAGGTGCTATTTTTGTCTGTTGATGGATATTATATGTTCGTTCAGAGAAGTTTGAAATCCTGAATTTGTTTCAGTTTTGACGAGTTACTAGAGTTGAGCCAACGTGGAGACAACAGCACCATTGACATGCTTGTAGGAGATATATATGGTGGTCTAGACTATTCCAAGGTAACTATTGGCACTGATTATGGAAATCATTTTACTATCATTTTGATGCCCTCTTCAAGTTATTGTAGACATCAACTTTGGTATTGGTATGCATTGTGAAAACTTCCAGTTACGAGTGGTACTAGTGGATAATGTTCACCGTGTCAGAATTCTGATATGATGGTTCTTAAAGTGCCTATTGTTGTTTGCAATGCACTTATTCTTGCATGCTTATGTCGTATGGCAGATTGGCCTTTCAGCATCAACAATTGCCTCTAGTTTTGGGAAGACAATTTCAGATAACAAGGAGCTATCAGATTATAGACCTGAGGATATTTCACTCTCTCTGTTACGGATGATTTCATATAATATTGGTCAGGTATATTGTTGATATTTGCTATGACTTAAAGAAATGCCAAGTATTGGTACAGTGTTTTGATAAGAACACCTCAGCTATTTTCTGCTTCAAAAAGTTTTCATAGAGATGCATCAAATCTGAAAATCTTTATGTTGACTTCAAAAGTTTGATCAACTAATTCGTACAGTGAAGCTTGTGAGCTTATATAAACATGAATTTTGCTCTACTTATTTATTCAGAAACTCAAGTGTCCAATACTGAACAGTAGCATTCTTATCTGAAATTTCAGTGAATTTTAGCTTGTTTTTGTTATCTAGTGGCATTAAAAAAGATAATACTATTATTTGTAACTATTGGTGGATTTGAAAACAAATGAGTCCAGGAGCTAACACTGCCAAAGATGTTAGATGACGGTGCTAAACAATATATTCAAATAGTCAAATGTCATTTACCATGGTGTTCAGTGAATTCAAATATTTGGTGTTACGTGCTGTAAGCTAGCACATAAAAAGTGGTGCTATCTCATTTTTCATGATCTGCAAGTTTGTGATTGAAGAAATTTTGATAAAAAAGTACATATAATCGAAAGCTTCAACATTCAGTTCAGTTTAATACTCGACACTAGGTCTAAGGACAAACTGGGTTCTTCTACCAAGTCATGATAGTATCAAGTCATGATAGTATATACAACATTGCAAGTTATAGAAGTTGCTGGACTCATTTTTCTTCCCTTTTGTAGATTTCCTATCTTAATGCACTTAGATATGGACTCAAGAGGATATTTTTTGGTGGATTCTTCATTCGTGGTCATGCTTACACCATGGACACCATTTCTTTTGCAGTACATTTCTGGTAAATATTCCGAAAGCATTTTAGTTTTGGATGTGTTCTAATGTAATTAATTTTGAAAGCAATACTTCCCCTGTTATATTCGAATAATATGTTCCTGAAACCAACACACTCTATTGTTTTGGAAAGGTCCAAAGGAGAAGCAAAAGCTATGTTTCTGCGTCATGAGGGCTTTCTAGGAGCACTTGGCGCGTTTATGAGTTATGAGAAGCATGGTCTTGATGACTTGAGCGCACATCACTTGGTTGAGCGTTTCCCAATGGGTGCTCCATATGTTGGTGGGAAGATTCATGGACCTCCTCTAGGCGATCTCAATGAGAAGGCAAGGACATCTTACCTTCATGGTTATGTTTGTTTGGTTATTCTGTAGAGTATAGCATCCTGTATCGATATTGAATTTTTTACAAGGAAGAACTCTGAATTGCATGATCAATAAATTTTGATATGGAACTCTAAATACACTGTTCAAATGGGGATCACTTCTAACCAACCAAAAGCCACACAAGTGTCCGCACCTAAAAAATACTCACAACCTTATCTCCTATTAGAGTCGAATGAGTCACATGTTTTGTCATCACAATTTTCTACTCGTTGGCTCATGGTTAACATTTTCTTTTTAATCTATTCGGCATTTCAGTTATTAAATATTCTTCTGTATGGATTGCAAGATCAATAAATTTAAATTTGGAACTCGTCAGATATCTTGGATGGAGAAGTTTGTGCAGAAGGGTACTCAGATTACAGCACCTGTACCTATGGGAGCTCCTGCTACGACAGGCATGGGAGGTTTTGAAAGGCCTACTTCCAAGGGGGACATTTTGCGGTCTGATGCAAGTGCAGCTCTAAATGTTGGTGTTCTCCATCTTGTACCCTCATTGGATGTCTTTCCGTTGTTGGAAGACCCAAAGACGTAAGCTGCAACTATTTAGCCCTCATCTCTACCATGTCTAATAAAATTTTAGAATATCAATGGGACTGTAGCTAGATAGTTGGATACAATTTCTCAACCCAAAGAAGACCAAGTACAGTAAAATTACTATAGAAAAGTAAGTATGGAAGTGGAACTCTACTTTCATTGCCCTGAAAACTCCAAAAGGAGTTGCCTCCAGAGCTTACAGTTACATAAAACTAACCACTCCGTGAAGCATTTTCTTTTAACTGGGCAGAAATTAACTGAGACACTTAAGCATATATCGAAATCTTCTAGATTGTGATCTCCATGGACTGGGCCTCAACCAAACAGGGTAGTTGTCTGAGCAGATTTAACTTGAGTGTTCCCCCCATGTACTCACGCCTGCTTAAGCAGGCAGTATGTGCTCTTTAACCACATTACTGGAGAATCTTCCGATGTCAATCTAAATATTTTTTCTTGAAGTGATGAACAACTTATTTAAAATATTTCATACTACTTGGTAGTGATAGAAAAAAGTGTTACCATGTGCAACATAATATATCGTGTGTGATTTGTAATATACAATTTGTACTGCAGGTATGAACCAAACACAATTGATCTCGACCATAATGAGTTCAAGTATTCTTCCTTCCCCTTATCTCTAAATATTATTATTGGAATTGAATCCTTTGATGATATCTGAGATGTACCATGCTAGGTACTGGTTCACTGTTTTGTCGGACCATCTACCAGATCTTGTGGAGAAGGTATGTCTGAACACTTATTATTTGTCCAATCTTGTACTGGGGGTCTGGGTCCTTCAATTAGTATGTCAGCCTACAGCCAACGTGTCATGTGCGGTCAGCATTGTAACCACCGCGACCAGTCTGAGGACGGGCCAGATGAACCTGCTAAGGCTTAGATTAGTTTCATATTTAAAATATTATTGTCTAGCTTTACAACCAAGTCATGTTAGCTATTTGCCTCTTTGGATAAGAACAATTCCTAAGCAGGAAGTTCACCCACACAGATTCCATTATGAACTGTACCATTCTTGTGAAGCACCGTTAAACATTTTTCGCTGAAACTGGGGCAAGAGCTTAAGAAGAAAACAGGATATCCCAGTTAATTAAGGGAAAGCCCCGTTAAAACCAATACAGTAGGCCCAACAACTAAACAGCCCCGTTAACGAATTAGCAGTCCAGACAATAATTGGCATTAAAATTGTTATAATAACAATGTGTTGACTTATAGTAGTTGTATGTGGAAACTTGGAAAGTATATCTATGTGACTAATTTCTGCATACTGTTGTTTGTAGGCGGTTGCTAGTGAAGGCGGGACTGATGATGCGAAACGGCGGGGAGATGCATTTGCACATGCCTTTTCTGCTCATTTGGCAAGGTACATAATTGCAATTCATGGCATTAGTGCTTGGTTCTCTGCCACAACTATGGCTTGCCACACTTCCTTGTCCACATGGCCCATGTATCAGAGACTCATTTCTTAGCTAAACTTGCCACACTTGAGGCTCCATTTTTTTTGGCCACAACTTTGCCTAAAAGGTTTGACATACTTGTGTATTCTTAGGCTTCAACCAAACAACCCTAATTGTAAACTGTATTGCACGCTATCACTTTGTTTCCTTACTTTTGTGTCTAAGTTTAGGTTGATGGAGGAGCCTGCCGCTTATGGGAAGTTCGGTTTAGCCAACCTATTGGAGTTGAGAGAAGAATGTTTGAGAGAATTTCAATTTTTTGATGCATATGTTAGTATCAAGCAAAGGTTAGTTTATACTCTCGTGCATGCTCACCCTTGATGGTTGTCAAGTATTCTCTACTCTGGCTTTTTAAATCGTTTGATGTTTTCTGCATGAAGGGAAAACGAAGCTTCACTGGCTGTTTTACCTGATCTACTCATGGAACTTGATAGTATGAATGAGGTACGAGAGAGAAGGTCTATCTTCCTGATTAAGTTGGCACTCAACATAAGTCGTCTGAGTACTTGGTTTTATGTGATGGTGTAGATTACTCTGCTTTATCCCTTCTTTGTTCATAGGCAGAGCATATAGATAAAAACCTAAGAATATCTGGTGTAGCCCCACCTGCCATTATTACAGTAAACAGTTTTTTTGTTTATTTATTTTTGGGCCGCATGCTTTCTTGATCGCCTGCCGCTGACCAGTAGTCCAGTAATCTAACTCAGCTTGAACTCTAGACATATTCATCTGAGTTTTACATTTTTGCTTGATGTTTTCAGGAAGCTAGATTGCTTGCACTAATTGAGGGTGTCCTTGCTGCAAACATCTTTGATTGGGGGTCTAAAGCTTGTGTTGATCTATATCACCAAGGAACTATAATAGAAATTTATCGCATGAGCCGCAAGAAGATGCAACGTCCATGGCGGGCAAGTATTTCAAGTCTGAAATTTGAATGTTGTTGTGATCCAAGAGTGTTATCCAAATTATATCTTATGAATCATGTTAGTACAAGACCAGATATTTTGTAATTGTATTTATACTGTCATCTTTTGTTTCAGATTGACGACTTCGATATGTTCAAAAAGAGAATGCTTAAGAAGGACAAGCCATACAAAAGAGCACTTATTTCTGTCGATAACTCGGGTGCTGACGTGGTCCTTGGAATGCTTCCTTTAGCACGTGAATTTCTACGCCATGGAATTGAGGTATAAATTAAAAATATGCAAAATGTGTTCTGTTATATTTGCTGCAGATTATAGTTTGAATTAAAAAGAACAGACATGATTCTGTTTCTAGAGATTGAATCATGGGCTGGAACCAGGCAATATTGTGATAAAAAGATGACTTTTGCAGTTTGAGCAACGTGGTTAACAAAATATTTATTCTGCAGGTAGTTCTGGTTGCAAATTCATTGCCGGCTTTGAATGATATTACGGCTAATGAACTTCCCGGAATTGTAGCTGAAGCTGCAAAGGTACAAGTGAATGGAATTTTGTTCTCCTTGGTCATCCTGGCTGTATTGTGTACTGCTGTGTCTAAACTTCTGCTTTATTGCTTGTAATGTGTCACAGCATTGTGGTATCCTTCGGAAAGCCGCGGAAGCTGGTGGATTGATAGTTGATGCTATGGCTGGTATCCAAGATGATGCCAAGGATGAACCGGTGTCAGTGCCCCTAATGGTTGTAGAGAATGGATGTGGCAGTCCATGTATTGATTTCCGACAGGTTAGCTCAGAGCTTGCAGCTGCTGCCAAGGATGCAGATCTGGTAAGAAGGCTGTAGCTCTTTGAATCGAGTGTATTCCCTTGTGTGTAATCAATTGCATAGTTCATTGATTTCTTGGTTTTGGTTGTGAATGTTATGCAGTTAATCCTGGAGGGCATGGGGCGAGCACTGCATACCAACCTCAATGCCCGTTTCAAGTGTGATGCTCTAAAGGTACGTATTTTTTGTAAAATCTAGCCGATTCAAGTTTTATTGCGTACATGCAATATCTTTGCACTTGCGTACTCAAACCTGCATGTTTATAAGAAGCTTACCAAACTGAACTGTATCCGCAGCTTGCGATGGTGAAGAATCAGAGGTTGGCAGAAAAGCTTTTCAATGGGAATATTTACGATTGCATCTGTAAATTTGAACCTGTTGACAATTCTTTAGAGGATTTGGTATACTCTGGCGCAGCAGCACCACAGTAAACAGTGTAATGTTGTGTACTGAAGAACAATCGTAGGGCCGGCACACACATGATGTGAGCAAAAACGAAAATTAGAGTTTTTTTTCCTTGTAAACAATACTCCTTACAGTGTACAAATACTACTTACTGTCTTACTGTGAGGTGGTGCCGTCTGTAACAACATTTTCACAGACTGCCAGGGGTTTCGCAAATATATCAAAAGAAACAAGTGCTCTTTTTGGGAGAACATTTTCAGAATGCACAGAGAGGATTCAGTTGCAACATTTCCAGAATTCACCATCGTGAGAAATCACGATTCGTACTATAATTGCATTACACAAATCAACTCGATCAGAAGATGAATACATACATCCGCACAGGCCAGCAGATTAGCCTAGAAAAGAAAAGAGAAAAAAAACGCAGGAAACAGCAGCCAGTTGATTCACATATCAACAGCTAAACGCGCGGATCAGTTCGATACAGATTTCTACGCGAAGCTGATGTCATAGGCCTTGCTGCCGTCTGCCCTGAAGACGCCGAAGTGCCTCTCGAACTCGGCGCCGGGCTTGCCGTCATCGTCGTACAGGTCGAACAGGAACACCTCCACGGGCACGCCGGGCCGGCGCGGCGTGCCGACGCCGCGCGCCTTCCTGTCGACCATCCTACCGTTGTACGCCGCCGCGTTCTGCGGGGTCGCCGCCGGGTGGCCCGCGGTGGGCCACCCGGTCTCGGTCACGGCCACCGGCACTCCCCCGAACCCTTCCCGCTCCAGCGCCGCCACCACCGCGTCCACCGTCGCGTCGAACAGGCTCGCGTACACCAGCCCGCCGTCGCGCACCGGCGCCGCCGAGGACTCGCCGGACGAGAGCGCGTAGGCGAGCGGCACGTTGGCCGGGTCGTTGGCGTGGCTGATGAACGGGTAGGTGTTGACCATGAATGGCGCGCCGGTGTCGGCGAGGAAGCGCAGCATGGGGCGGAGCACCTCGAGCGACGCGGCGTCGAAGGCCCCCGCGGAGGGCGGGTACGAACTGGCGAGCACCGAGGAGGCGTGCGCCGAGGAGACCTTGACCTGGCCGTCGAGGCCGAGCGCGGCCAGCGCGGCGTGGAGGTTGCGCATGGCCGGCACGAGGTGCGGCGCGTAGAACTGGTTGTTGTAGAGCACCTCGTTGCCCACGGCCAGGTAGCGGAGGCGGCCCGCCACGGGGCCGCTGCCGGGGGCGAGGCCGGCTGAGCGGAGCCACCGTAGCGCGCCCTCGGGCCCCGCGGCGGAGAGGAAGGTGAGGTTCTCGTTGGGGACGCCCACGGTGAGGTCGATGCCGGCGGCCGCGAAGGCCTGGAGCACGGCAGGGTCCGGGAGGAAGAGCCGCGCCTTGGTGATCCCGTTCTGCTTCAGCAGCGCCGCCGCGGCCTCCGGCGAAGGGAGGTTGCTCCCGACGCGGCCGTGGCAGATGCCGATCTTCCCCGGGTCGCCGACGGCCGCCGTCGCGGCGACGACAACCAGGACGTAACCCAAACACAATGCGGCTGCCTTTCTCGTGGCCATTGAGAGGGAGAGCGAGGAAATCAGAAATTCAGAATGCTCTGTGTTGTGGTTAACTGGTTATATACTACTCCGTAGATTTTTGTTGCTAAGATTTGAAAGGCGTTGGGATGTTGGTGGGAATCTGAGAGGGGGAATGAATGATGCTGTTGCTTTATGGTTGCCGAGGGCGTTAGTGTACGACTGATCGCATGGGTAGCCGTTAAACATATACTAGCCGTTGGCTTTCGAGTAGCTGCAGATCAAGGACAGTACTGGCGCGGAGATTGTTCAGTCCTATGCATTCAGCATTTCAGCGAGAGCAAGCTGTGGCGATTTATTTATTTATTTATTTTGCGGGTGATTCATGTCGCAATGGGCATAGAGTGAAAAAAGGTCATGCTCTAAATTCAATTCTCATGTGCATCGGTGGTTGGAAACCAACACAACGATCTTCGAAGACGAAAAAACGACTTCAGAGAATCACAGGGCAATTGTGCATCTCCACTGTCAACGATAGAGTTAAGTCCATCTAAACCCATGAACTTTGATGATCAGACTACTTTACCTTCTGAACTTTAAAATCTGGTACTTACCATCCTGAACTTTGCAAAATCAGACAAATCAGCCCCGAGACCAACTTAAGCGAGTTTTTTTTTAGCGGTTTTGCTGACGTGGCGACTAACAAATACTTTGCTATCAGTTTTAGTGCGGGGAACAATTGGTTTAGGCGGGAAACCCCTTCAATTTTACCTCCTCTTTAAAATTGGGTGTTTAAGTTCCTGAATTTTGCAAAACCAGATAAATCATCCCTGACAAAATGGCACAATTTTGGAGCGGTCATCAGTCGGAGCATTTTGTTTATGTAGCAAAATATGATCATTTCAGTTGCGTCTTAAAACAAAAAAGATCATGCTTACTACAAAATAACAAATATCATACACTTACCCAAAAACTAAAATTGCATGAACTGAGCATGCTTAACGTATCCAGACATCTAAGTAACCAGACAATATTGACATCCGCGAGGAGCTCAAGTTTCTGTCTAATTTCAATATTAAGGATGAACTCTTGTTTCTGGAACTGGGACGGGAGAAAAGAAAAGGGGAGTGAATAATGAGGAAGAGGAGGGGAAGTTGACGTTTTTTTTTGTCTAAAACAATTATTCCTTTCCTAAAACTGACAGCATAGAATTTTTCAGTTGCTACGTCAGCAAAACCACTTACAAAAACCGTTTAGGTTGGTCTCAAGGGGTGATTTATCCGGTTTTGCAAAGTTGAGGGGGTTAGGTATCCGGTTTTGAAGTTTAGGGGGTAAAGTAGTCCAATCCTCAAAGTTTAGGGGGTTATATGGACTTAACTCGTTAATGATATCCGATAAAAAACAAATCTAAGGTTGAAGAAGGCAACCGTACACAAGAACAAGCACACACAAACCCGTGAGGTCGGGTAAACCGGATCTACGAGAACACACCTTCACAGCCCCACAACGACACCGAAGAAAACATCACTATAGTGAGAAAAGAGCAGGAGGAACTCATTTCCACAAAGTAACATCTCCACCGTCATGGTACACTATTGCTTGTACATCTAAACCGAAAAAGACAGAAATCTTATGACACGCCATGTGGATAGGCAGGTCTTTCGCTACCTGATGCCAGAGTGTGGCAAACAGAGGCGAGGGGACACACTTTGGAGAATGATGGAAATTGCATTTGAGATCAATATGGACTTTGAAACTGTCCAAGGAGTTGCTTCGTCGTGTCTTGTTGTCTTCAAAGCCTTTTAGATTGAGCTTATAGATTTCCTTTAAGCGGATGGCTTAGCTCATATGTACACGGTAGGCCTTTCTAATCCTAAATTACTCCCTCCGTCTAACAAAAGATGTCTCAACTTTGATCAAATTTGAATGCATATATAATTAAGTCATGTCTAGATACATTCAAATTTTGACAAACTTGAGACATCTTTTGTTGGACGGGGAAGTACTAAAATTAGTAAAATCAGATTAAATCTTTGGTAAAATTTGGGCATTTCCATTTTATTTCAGTTCCGCTATGATTTTCAAAAAATTATTAATGTCTTATTTTGGTTGTAAAACTCGAGTGAAATCAGAACGAAACATTAATGGGATTTTTTTAGAAAAAAAAGATCGCTAGGGGCAAAATCCCCACCTAAATACCATTACTCAAAAGGACCGAGTTACATGGATCGCGATACGAGATGACAGATAGTCACGCCAAGATCCGACGCCTACCTTTGAATCGGCTTTCCGCAGGCAATTAACCATAGTGTAAATTCCTCTACGATTTTCTTAATTATTACATTTGGTGGTAGCGATATTATGCGGAATACAACGCTGTTTTTGGACTCTCATATTCTTCAAAGCATTGTCAGGTCCAACGCCGGCCATAGCGTCGGTGCGTGGGTGCCAGCCGGAAGAGGAGCCGGTGTGACACACTGGACTACAGATTAATAGGATTGATAGAATACTCATATCAACAAGATATACCTTTTTTTTCGAGAGCCCATCCTAAAAGAACCTCAAAGTTAAGCGTGTTTTGCTGAGAGCAATTTGAGGATGGGTGACCGACCGGGAAGTTTCTCCCGGGAGCGCATGAGTGAGGACAAAGTGCGCTGGAAAGACATGTGTTGATCTGTGGGGCCAGTCTTGAAGCCTAGAGAGCTCCCAGGAGTGACGTTGGGACGTTACAGATTGGTATCAGAGCTGACCCTTACGGTTACCGACATGTGCGGGTCAGGTGTGCGGACATGAGGACATGTGCCGGCACTGGACGCATATGGGTGTGTGCCAAGAGGGGACGATCTGGTTTGGGCATGTGACCGACGAGGACGTCAGGTCCTTTGAGGAGGGATGCGTGTGACACACTAGCTACGGCTTAATAGGATTGATAGAATACTCATATCGACAAGGTATACCTTCTTTTTCGAGAGCCCATCCGAAATGAACCTCAAAGTTAAGCGTGCTTTGCTGAGAGCAATTTGAGGATGCGTGACCGACCGGGAAGTTTCTCCCGGGAACGCATGAGTGAGCACAAAGTGCATTGGAAAGACATGTGTTGGTCTGTGGGGCCAGTCTTGAAGCCTAAAGAGCTCCCAGGAGTGACGTTGAGGCGTTACAGCCGGCCACGGAGGAGAGCCGACACCTAGAGACGCCAAACCACCTGACTTGATGGACAATGGTAGAACATATGCTCTTTGGTTTCAAGTGCTAGGTTGCGATGGGGGCATTCATCTTCGGTGATGATCTGTTTCTTGCACATATTTCTTCTGATGTTTAGCCTATCATTTTTTTTAAGGAAACGGTAGATCAATGATATACTGTGATTTTATATCGATGGTACAAAATAAAGGATATTTACAAGGTAGATAACAGCAAGTTATCACACCATAGTTAGAGCTAGTGAAAACTGTTCAGCCAGCTCTGAAACTGACAGTAATTCTTTTTTTCTTTTAGCTCTATGAAAAACAAGGTTTAGCTCTCCTTTGAAGATCTGCCTGCATCTATAGCGAGAAGGAGTAATGCCCTCGAAATGTTTAGCCTATCATGACAGAAAAGTCATCCGAATATTTTTTTTCCTTGATCAAAAACATGGCATCACTTCTTCTGCGATTGGATCCTGGTTGGATCTTTCTCTCCCGTAATAAGCATTTGGTAAGCATGTTGTGTTGAGAAAATTTACCGAATGAGTAGCATTCTCGAGTCATCGGCTTCCGATAGGTTGAAAACCTGCAAGAGCGAACAAAAGGAGGCAAGCTCATCCTCCACACCTATCGTTCAGTTCCGCGGGTTTAGATCTTAGATCCGGCTCATTATATATTATAGCATGCACTCGAGAAAAAGACATTGTACATTAGAAAAATTGGGACGTGAATGTGGTGCGGAGTGGTTCCGATAGCATCCACAAGAAACATGATTTTCCACAACCCGGCCATCGGCATCTGGCACACGCGGTCTTGCGGAGGCTTTGCGTCGCGTTCGTGCACGGCCTCTCCCTGGCCAACAACGAACGTCGGAACGTGCGGTTCACGGACCTGGTCTGACCGTCTGATCGACCAGTGAGTACCGCCGAATATGCCACGGGAACTTCGAATAAACTGCTCTACTTTTTTTGTACCACCTCTCCCTCCCCACTGAGCGCTACCGACTGATTCGCACAAAACCGGATTCGTTTTTATAAAAAAAAACTAACTAGGTCCGTGTCGGCGGCGGCACGGGGAGCTCAAATCAGGTATCTGCGTCCTTTTTTAGACGAGGTATCTGTGTCCTCGATCTCACCGTGGATTCGCCCCGTTTAGGCCTGGGTAGTCAGAGCAAGTGGCTCAGTGGCTGTATTATTTATCACGTTGTCAAAAATGGAAGACTGTTACCCCATGCTCCATGCGTATGGATTCTTATTCAAGTGGAGTACATTCTTTCTTCATTTAATCAAATCGTGACAGCTTCTTTTGACAACCATTTATTTATCATAGATTAAATTCTCTGTAGCGCCATGCGAGAATCGTTGGTGCTGTCGGTATTCCTACTAGGAAAAAAAAATGGATCCCGCCGCCGACCGCTTCGCTAATCCGCCGTTCGAGACCACCAAAGACGAACTGGCACGCGGTCGCATAAACAAATCGGAACCGTCCATCCGATCCCCGCCTATAAAGAACAACCGAAAGTAGAACTGAAAGGAAAAACCACCGCAACCATCCCCGAGTAATAATCCCCGGATTTCTCACTCCACGCCTCCGCGCTGCACCCCGTCGGCATGGCCGCTCTCCGGGGCCTCCTGCCGCCGCTGCTGTTCCTCGTATTCGTCGCGGCGCCGGCGGCGGCGGGGAAGAAAGGCGAGGGTAGCAGCGGGCTGCGGTTCCGGCGGGAGGCCGGCACGTTCAAGGTGTTGCAGGTGGCCGACATGCACTACGCGGACGGGCGGCGGACGGCGTGCGAGGACGTGCTGCCGGCGCAGGAGCCCGGCTGCTCCGACCTCAACACCACCGCCTTCCTCTACCGCGTCCTCCGCGCCGAGGACCCCGACCTCGTCGTCTTCACCGGTTCGCCAACACCCACTCCCTGTCCCTCTCCCCCTCCTCCTTTTTTGTTGATCGCTTGGTGTCCGTTCCTCCAAATTCCAGCCGTTTAAACCGGACATCGATGAAGTTAGTTCCTTGGGCTCGCGTACGGTGCTCCTATCCTATCTTGTTGGTATGTGCAGCAAGCATGTCACGGGTTAGAATGGACCTCGTGCATTGGACAGTGTTGGGGAATTTTGATCCAAGGGGCACTCAGTCATCGAGGTTGCACAGTCGATTGACTGTGTTGGTCGGACGACGATGAATTGGTCTGGCGATGACTCCGTCATGGATCTAGCTAAAAAACCAAATATAGTAGTAATCCAAATGTGGCCGCATTTGTGATTATCGATCTCGAGGTTACTGTCTCGTTTTTGTCGTGTGGTTTCACGGGAAATCTTGGTGATGGTCCCAAGGCTTCAATTTTGGGCCTTTGGCAGCCAATTTTTGCACCCAGGAGAAAAAAAATTAGGCACCTTTATTTTTAGGCCTTTCCCGAAACACATTGCTTGAACAATTCTTTGTTCCGGAACCATTATAATTCCGTGGTACATTTGCCAGAACAGATTGTATCATCCAAAACAGAAAGTCTGCTTTTCTCGCATGAAATTACCTTCGTGGTTGTCGGAGGGTAATTTTTCTCAGAGAAACACCTCTCGGTGTGGTGGTAGAGTTGTGGATGCATGACTCCATACACCAGGTTTCAAATCTTGGTGCTCAATTCTATAAAAAAGAGCCCCCCTTATCCTCTTTCTATAAAAAAGAGGGTAATTTTCTCCCTCAATTCCCTGCCCAATTAGATGTGAATTGATCCTAGCTTAGTCTCTAATTCATGTCCCTATTAATTCGCATAGGGTGGAAAGTAGTTCAGGTACTAGAATCGATACATACCTTGGGGCCAAATTTGAATTAATGAAATTTTTTTGTTCAAAACCAATGGTCATCCCAAGCAAAAATTTCGAACTTCCCATTTTAGTCAATGTGGTGTGTTCTGGCAATGGTGTCACATTCTGGGCAAAGACACGTTGCGGCGCGTGTTTTGGCAAAGGCCGGAAAATAACGGTGTCTTCTGGCCAATTTTCCCAAAATATTACCATGTGAGATCGTGCTATTATTGGAAAAAAAAGTTGCCTAGATATAGTGCCTAGTACTTGCCATTTGCTAGTTGCTACTCATATCTGTAGACATGCAACTAGACGGTAATTAGATAGCTTCGTCTCACATTGTTTTTTGGGCAGGTGATAACATCTATGGTGCTGATTCAACTGATGCAGCTAAGTCTATGGATGCAGCAATTGCTCCCGCAATTGCCATGAAACTTCCTTGGGCTGCTGGGATTGGTAACCATGACCAAGAAGGTACGCTGTCGCGGGAGGGTGTGATGCGCCACCTTGTAGGCATGAAGAACACCCTTTCACGCTTCAATCCAGAAGGAGTAGAAATTGATGGCTATGGAAATTATAATTTGGAAGTTGATGGAGTTGAAGGAACTCTGCTGGCTAACAAATCAGTGCTCAATCTTTATTTCCTTGACAGTGGCGATTACTCTACTGTACCTTCAATCCCTGGTTATGGTTGGATCAAGGCTTCACAGCAAGCTTGGTTCCAGCAAACCTCTTCTAGTCTCCAGGTGAATAAGTTTGCGATTTGTTAAAAAAATTGGCATTACTTACACACTTTCTTCTGCAATATGAAATATGATCAAACAAATCAGGATTATCTAGTGAAGTTATTATTATTATTATTATTCTCTTTGGGACATCTTATCAATGTTGGAGCAATATGATGGCAAAGCACACGACCGAGTAAATAGACTAACTGAAACTTGAAAGTAAGCGTTCCTGATATTGGTGGGTGGATGCTATCACAAAAATATATTAATTATCTTTTGAACCCTACAAAATTCTTTCGCTAATTATTATGAAGGTACAAGCCAAGAAATTCATGCTATCTTCTTGAAAGAAAAATTAATTCATACTAATTCAAAATAGATGATATATCTTTTCAGTGGTACTGTGGTTGTGAACCATCGGTTTCTAAATGTTCAGCAGACTCTGATAAAATATAGAAAGATAAATCTAGCACGATGTTCGGTGATGACACTAATTCTGACATAACCTCATCTGTTGATGCTATGGACATATGTTAGAATAACAAAAACTTCTTGTAAAATGCAGACAAAGTATATGAGTGAACAACCGAAGCAGAAGGAGCCAGCACCCGGTCTTGTGTACTTCCACATTCCATTGCCAGAGTTCAGCAGCTTTACAGCATCCAATTTCACAGGAGTAAAGCAGGAGGGTATCAGTTCACCATCAATCAATTCTGGGTTCTTTGCCACAATGGTGGAGGCTGGGGATGTGAAGGCTGCCTTTATAGGGCATGATCACATAAATGACTTCTGTGGGAAGCTTAGTGGTATTCAGCTCTGCTATGCTGGTGGAGTCGGTTACCATGCATATGGGAAGGCTGGGTGGTCAAGGAGAGCAAGGGTAGTGTCTGTGCAACTTGAGAAGACAGCGAGTGGCGAGTGGCAAGGAGTGAAGTCTATCAAGACATGGAAGAGGCTTGATGATCAACGTCTCACTACAATTGACTCTGAGGTCCTATGGAACAGAGGCTCTAATGGTAAGGCATAGGTCTCATAAAACAGAGTGAACCGGATAAGTAACGTGGACCACTCCCTCGTGTACTATATATATGAACCATTATCCTGATTGAAAACCCATGTTTCCAGTATCAGAACCGCAACTTATCTAAGAGATGCCAATTGACAGGGAGACGCAGGAAGAATCATGATGGAAGCTGAGTTCAAGATGGGGACAGTGAATGGTGATCTACATCTACACATCATGTCGGTTGTTGGTGCACAACTTGTCTTACGGAGTTTGTAGTTGTGTATAATGAACACACAGATAGTACATGACATGTATACACAAGTTTCTGCCATTGTAATTTTTTGCATCAAGAAAAAGTGAATCATGGATTTAATGTAATTCAGTACAAATGTCACTCTTTCCAAATGGGCTCAAATGTCAAAAGTAAAAGAGAATACTGATTCCAATAATCCAAGAAGTTTATTATTTGCGCTGTTTCAACTGTTCAATAGAAACAAGAGAATCCACAAATTATTTGTGTGGTGTTGCGTGAGTGTCCTTACAGATGTTATCAACGTGTTGCACATATACAGACATTTACTGTATGTATCCAGCCATCCAGGCTTCAATATATCAAGCCATCCAACTACAGACTAGTTGGTTAATGTTTTCCATGCTTACAAATGAATGGAACTATTATCCATACTGGACACTGAAAGAATCTTGTATGTAAAATTTACAGAAAGTGGCGAGGTGTGAAGAGTTTCTGAGCAAAAAAGTTAAAGCTTCTCTTCCTGCCCAGAATGAACATGAAAGATCAAATTGTCAAGGTACACACTGGGAGTAATCTGAATGCTTTGGAGTGTCTTTCTTGCAGAATGCTCTCCCACCACTTCAGGCTACCCTGTCATCTAATTTGCAGCCTCTTGAGTGACAGAACACTGTCATCATCATCATCAGTAACCTTCTTCGAAGGTGACCGTGGTTCAGAAATTTTCCATAAGCAGACTGTTTCGTCTGCTGAAGCCGACGCGACTTTCAAACCATCAGGACTCTGCAGAGAATTTCAGCGGTGAAGGCAGGGTATTTCAGGCGAAGTAGTTTTTTTTTTTTTTTGCTTACCTGACTGAGCTCAAGAACTCTTGATGTGTGCCATTTTAAATCTGCAACTTTCTCCATGGAAGGGTAGGACCACAGGCTTAGCTGGTTATTGCTATAACCATGAGCGCTAATGATCTCATTCTCATGCCGATCCCACACCAATGCGCACACCTTCCAGAGGGCATCAAACATTACCACGTTCAAATTGCTGCCAGATGCAGCAAGCAGAGATGTAAACTGAACTGAAATGCATTACCTGAGAACCTGTTTCTGTAGTTTTTGCGCATGTTCCGGTCTCAGTATTCCAGAGTTTGATGCATCGATCAGCAGTTCCACCCCCAGAAGCAAGCCTATTTTTTTTTAAAGGACACCAGGCAAGGGCTCTTACTGCTGCGGTGTGCTCAGTAA
Source organism: Brachypodium distachyon (assembly GCF_000005505.3). Lineage (NCBI taxonomy): Eukaryota > Viridiplantae > Streptophyta > Magnoliopsida > Poales > Poaceae > Brachypodium > Brachypodium distachyon. The sequence goes on along the minus strand of NC_016134.3, from coordinate 41,363,802 downwards.
ATCTATAAAGGAACTTAGTCGGTTCAATGTTTAGGGAATGCCACACATAAATAGCATTGTCGTTGCCACCACTGGCGAGCCGCAATCCATCCGGAGACCATCTCAGACCACAGACCTCAGATCGGTGTCCTTTCAGATGGTACACACCCTTGCCAGATCTAACTGAAGTTACAGAAAAATAAATAATCATGAGACAAAAAATGGGAGTACTGTTGTCTTTACCTTGAAGACATTCATGCAGTGAACAAGAAATGTGTAGTCAGTATTTGCACTGAACTTTGAAGGTAATTTAGCATACTCTGACAGAAAGACTTGCGAAAATCAAACTAAAGAGTTAATTCTAGTACCCAACCAAAGAGAAGAATTCGTACCATCATAGTTGATTATATATTTGTCACGGCTTCCTGATGTCAGAATATTATCATTCCAACAGAGGCTTCCCACTCTGTCAGTGTGGCCTCCAAAGGTTCTTATCTGTAAGCACATGGTAGGAAAACCATCATGCCCGTTTGGTACCAATTTCAGTCACGCTGACTAAAATTTGACAGTAATGCTAAGAGTAGAAATCTCAAGCAAACGAGTACAAATTTCTACAATTTTGGCTCACACTACACAGAAAAAAACTCTAAAGCTAAATTCTGGAAATAAAAAAGGTTATGAGAAAAGTCTTATACCCGATGCATCGCATGGATATCCCAGACTTCAATCTGGGAGTCTGCAAATCCGACAGCCAACCTTTTGCCATCACAAGACCAAGCAACACTCGTAGGGCACGCAGTCCCTCCAGTGCGTTGTAGCAGCTGCTGCGCTGATGTGCCCTCCTCCTTCCTTAGATATACACTAGAACCAAGGGCCATTGCCAGGATATTTTCCTTTCCCCAGTCCAGAAGGTTCAGATAAAAGTCCGTAGTCATCCCGGGCACATCAAACACTAGGCTTGGACGCTGCAGGAAAATTTTAACAAAGAAACATTTAGTACATTTGGTCTGATCCTCAAACTGAGTCAGGGAGACAAAACGTGCAGAAAACGTTAACAGAATTTCGACCGTTTTGCAATTGTACTCTTGGCCTCCAGGTGCTGTGACATGGTACATCAAGTCATTCTACTACTAGGTGCAAATTTTTACACCCAGCTTCAGAGTTTCTCATGGATAAACTATATCGAAGTATCGAACTGGTTAAGGAACACCAAAATTGCACACTTATAAGACCAAATACTTAATTGTCCTGCATCATATCATGCTGAAAACAAGAAAACACATGAAGAAAGATTCTGATAAAAGAACGCATAGTAACTGCCATACGCAATAGAACATCATTATTCCACCACAACCAAACCAGCGAGCGTGTCCTAATGCTTGCATTGCACTTTCCAAAGTTCAAAAATCAAAATCAGATCAGTTGATAACAGTAGAAGAAAACAGCGGTGAAATGAACAAGAAGCCAAGATTACAGCAAAAAATAAAAAAAACGGAATTGACAGGAGGATCCATCACACAAGAACAGAAACACTCCATCTTACTAACTCTTGGCTGTGACATCAAGCAAGCGAAGGCAGGAACAAGATCGATTGGTTGTACCATGGGAATGCAGCGCCAGCGGGGCGCTGGTGCCGGGCTGCTGGACTCCTTGGCCTCCTCCACCATGTCGTCGACGAGGCGCAGGCTCCGTCTGCAGCGGTCGCCACCGCGGGGGCTCCTGAAGGGCAGCATCCGAAACGACTTCCCGTCGGGCCCCGCCCGCAGGTTCTCCTCCACCCACCTCCTGTACTGCTCCTGCATGCAGCACAAGCCCCGGCATACAAGAGAACAGCCGCCACGGTCAGTCGCGCGCATATCGACAAACACCACGCCGGCGCAAGAAAGAAAGGCGACCGTGTACCCTGGAAGCGTCGGGCGAGGTGGTGGTGGCGCCCGTGTCTTGGCGGCGCGAGGCGTAGAGGGAGTTCCGGGCGAGGTCGAGGTCCATGAGGGCCCGGGTGGGGATAAAGCGGTCGGCGGGGGGCTCGGACGGCGGCGAGTAGAACTCGCGGTCGCGGAGGCGCGTCAGCGGCGACGGCATCCTCGAGGGAGACTGGTTCTTTGGGGGAGAGAGAGAGAGAGTTCTTTGGTTTCTTGGTGGGGGAGGAGGGGGGTGGGAGGCGAAGGGGGAGGCCGAGGAGGAAGGGCGCGAACCACAAGGCTTGCGTTCATAGTGATTTTGCCGACGGGCCTCGGAGTCGTGCCGGTGGAAGTGACATTTTGCGGTAACAGAGAGCTTTCTGGTTTGGGGCAATGTCCCACCGGTGTTTACATACTCAGTAGCAAGAATTCTATCCGGAAATGATTTTGACCTGACATTTAAAGCAGCTAACTCATGAGCTGCTTTGTTGCTCTCTCTTCCAATTTTTACGACCTTGAAGTGGAGACATCTTCTTCTGAATGGCAATGACAGACCGTGGTTCCTTTTCTGGGTTGCCTCGACGTCGTAGACATTGTCAGATTCCAAGATGACAGAGGAAGCATTAATGTCATGAACACAAAGCAGATCAAGCAGGCATGCTCAGCTTCAGTGACATCCTGACATTTAATACCTGCCATGTTGCGAGTCAAGAGCACAATCCAGCTTGGTCTTGTAAGTGGAAGTGACATTAGAAAAATGTTGCATTCCTAGGGTCTCTTTGATTCAAAAGAATTTCATAGAAATTTTGGATAATTCTATTTCTAAAGATTTTTTTTCACATACAACTCATTTGATTTGTAGGATTTGAATTATAGAAATTTTCCTATGAACGACTTTCCATTGCAATTTGAAAGAAAAATTTCCCGTAGGTCCAACCTCGTGGTTTTTTTGTTTCTGTGACAATCATGACTAGCATCTAATCCTTCAAAAAGGTTTGGTATTTTTTTTTTCTTTCATGCAATAAAATAGATATATTACAAGAGAGAATTTCATATTTGCCACTCAAATTTTGCACACATGTCCAAATGCCACTCAGAATTTTCTTGTTCAAAATTTTTCATTCAAATTTTGCATGGCTACAAATATGCCACTATCGTTATTTGACCGCGAGTTGACCGTTAATAAGCAATGAAAAAACAATTTTGCTCCTAGGTAGTATGTTGATTTCCTTTATAGCAAAGTACTCAGTTTAGAGAACTTATATTTCTAGATACCTAGGGGCAAAATTTTCTTTTCATCGCTTACTTAAAGGTTAACTAGCGGTCAAATAATATATTCGTAGCCATGCAAAATTTCAGTGGAAAATTTGGAACAAGGAAATTCTGAGTGTCGTTTGCGGATATGGGCAAGATTTGAGTGGCAAATATGGAATTCTCTCATATTACAAATTCGTGTGTTATTGAAAAGACCTCGATGTCGCTTAGAGGGGGGGGTGAATAGGCGTTTTAAAACTTTACGGATTTGGCTCTATAAATCCTAAATGCGGAATTAAACTAGTCGGATATTTTCAAGCACAAATCCTAAATATGCTAGGCTCAATTATAGTGCACCAACAACTTAAGCAATAACAAGATGAACACTTCTATTATCCATAAGCCAGCACAAGATATATAAAATAGCACAAATCACATATAAGATAATATATGACTTCAAGCACGATGGCTATCACAAATTAAAGCACAAGTGAATGAACTCGGTTTAGAAATATCCGAGGCATGCGGAGACGGTGATTTATCCCGATGTTCACTTCCTAATAAGCTAATCACCGTTGGAGAGGTGCGGGCACCACAATAGGTAACCCGAATAGCCGTGAAAGAGCACACCCAACTCCTTGAGCCTCCCACACCAAAGTAGTAGATCAATCACTAAGATGGCTAGCTTCTTCCTCCACTCCGGAGATGGCAAGCTCCACAACCAATTCACAAAGCACCACAAAGGAGAACCTCGGGCCTCTTCACAATCTCCACCAAGAGGTCACCGGGGCAACAACCGCTAAGCTGTCTAGGAGGAGAACCTCCAAGAGTAACAAGCTCACAGACTCTCACTCGAACTAATCAAGGTGGAGAGCTCAAACCAATGCACCAAATGCAAAGCAAGAACACAAGAATGCTCAAATCCCTCTCTCCCAAATCTCACCCAAAGCAACAAATGGATTGGAGAAATTAGAGAGGAGGAACAAAGGAGAAAGTCAACAAATGATTTCTCCAAATAGATCTACAAACTCCCTTCAAATTGATGGAGGATTTGGGGCTTGGGGGAGATGGAGAAAGCTCAAAGGAATGGGGATTTTTCAGGTCTAGGAGCTTACCTTCCTGTTGGGGCCAGATTCCACAGCCCGGAGGTTCCGGACGAAATCCGGACCAAAAAATCGAACAGAAAAAACGCTACTGGACTCACCCGGAGGTTTGCCCGGAATTTTCCTGGAAGTTCCGGCCTACAAAAAGCTGCAGAACCACTCACACGAAAACGGCAATAACTTTTGCATACGAACTCCGATTTCGATGAACTTGGACTTGTTTCGAAGATAACAATGAGCTCTATGAACTCACACAGAAATCCAACAAAGATCAACCAAAATAGATGATGCAAAATATGCAAAGGTTTGAGCACTCTACGCACGACAAGTTGAAGCAACGTGCTCGAAAGCCCCTCTTCGTAGAATGGCTATCGAACATATAAACCGGTCTCTCACCAAACTCCTTGAGACCGGTAAAACTAGGAAAACCTAGCTAGAATATACCTTTGCCTTGAGCAATCCACTTTAGGTTGATGTAGGCGTCAATGCTCGTCTCAAGTTGGAATCCTTTGCTTGATCATGGTCACTTGGTGAAGATACTCAATTTGCCCCCTCATACTCTAATGTGGGAGACCTTCACTTTAAGCTCATCTTCACATGTCCATTATCACCAAATGGATGGCAAGCTTCAAGCATGTATCTTCTCTGAATGATTATATTGAGCTTGCCCTTTGTCAATCTTGATGACCGTCTCCATATGGGCTATATAAGATTGTTTCTTCAAAGCTCGCCCATATGTATCACCTAACCCTCAACTAAATAACATAGACCTAATATTGGTTAGTCCATAAGTGCAATATACAATTGCTTACCATATGATTCATGTATATAATCCTCGGAGTGCTTTTCTTGATCTTGCTCTTCTCAACCTTGATGAATCATCACAACTTGATCTCATCTCTCGTGGGCTATATGAAATCTTCCTTTTTGATCCAAACCCATGAGTTTCACCTAACCCACATATAGATATACCAAATACATAGTTTATGAGTTAATTCACAAAGCGCAATTGACAAATGCTTACCATACCACTAGATCTCATGTGGTACATAATTACGCTTGTGAGTTGACCAACTTCAATCCAATATTTGAACTTATTCTTGGTCAACTTTGATCTTTGCTTTACTCCATCTTTATGATATCATGAATGTCACTTTAGTCCTCTTCATCTTCTAACACAAAATCTTGAGACACCAAATGGATTCTTCACTCGATTACTGCTCCATGACTTGGTTAACCATGACTCAACTCATGAGCTCAACAAAACATTATCACGAAACCATATGTTGAATTCTTATCTTGTAATCATTCTTTCAAGATATTAATCCTTCACGGGAACTTCACTTTCTTCTTCTTGACAATATTTGATTCACTCATTGAAATCCAATAACTTCATGCCTTCAATTCAATATACTTTTCTTACTAGCATTCCTTGAATTAAAGCTCAATGCAAACAACTTATGCAAAAGGATTGTCATCGGATACCAAAACCAAACATCCAATTATCAACAACTCAATGTATATCTTTATCTTCATGACATTTATCATTGAATTAACCAAGTGGTCTTCATTCATTGCCTATCTCAACTAAAACATTAGTCCATAGGGATTGTCATTAATTACCAAAACCACACATGGGACGACATGCACTTTCAGTTATGAAATCTTCTAGGATTCAATATGGTCAATATGGTAATGACATCATGTTTTCCTATTTCTATGTTTTTGAAACCCCGCGAACCAAAGAGACCTTTATTGTTTGGCCAAGAAAGATGACACAATCATATTCTTTTTCTCAACGATTTTGCAGTAAACAAACGCCACTCGATTCCTTTGGGGGGCGTAAAAAAAAAGTTGTGTGCTTGTTATGGTTGTAAATGCTAATATATCGAAGAATAGTTGCGGTGAAAGTCAGTCATTTTGCACCGTAGCTATGGAATGGTGTTTGGCTGCGGGTTGAAGAATTAGATAGCTACATGGCTAGATGGGATCCAAGGGTGTCCCCATGGTGTCTTATTATTTCTCCTTTCCATGGGTCTCTTACACGTGGGTCAAACAGACAAGTGGACACTCCCTACTTTTTTCCAAATTTAGAGAAGAAATAAAAAAGATGGACAAGTTGTGACAAATGAAGGTCCTTATGTTTTTGTCATTGAATCTTTAAATGGACATTGGAAAAGTCCTTAGGACAACTTTAGCGGGGAGACTCATTCGGGCCGAATCAGTCCGTTTGGACCGAAACAGACAAAACACGCCCCCAACAAGACAACCCATTTCCGCTGGCGTCCGAACTACGGTCCGCCGTGACCCATTTCCATCCCAAATTTGGGTTGGAAATGGGTCGGGGCAGACACCATGTTTGCACTACACTTGTCAATCGTTTGTTCCTTTTTCCTCCTGTGGTCTGCATGTCTATGGCCAATAAAACGGACCAAATGGATGGTCTCGTTGGGACAAAGTCATTTGGTCTGTCCGGACCGCGACTCAAACATACGAAAACGACCACAAAACGGACAGAAAATGGGAGTTGCCCTTCGAGCTAAAGCGCAGCAAAATGGTTTCTGATTGGGGATTAGGATCGAGTACAAACGCCACGCGTTGTCGTCTTCAAATGCTGAAGTCAACTATCTTTCTTTGTAAGTACGTCAGGTGCTGCAGCTAAAGCGCAGCAAAATGGTTTCTCGAGACGAACAAGCAGTACCACTTCATACTAGCACAAATCTGCAACATAGAGGGCCCACCCGACTTGGGGAACGATTTTCTACTGTATTTCTAAGTTGCATGAATAAACTCAAACGTATTCACATTTGGAAGTCTATCTCGACGTAAATATCGAAGTGTTATCTTACGGCACAAAAGTGGCCAATTCTTGGAAGGGAGGATAACTCATATTGACAGATAGCCTTGAAGGTGCTATTGACGTTTGATTTAGTGATACTGCAAATTTCCCCCCGAAAAGATTTACATATACACCCAAACCAACAAGAGAGAGAACAGCCGGTGGACCTCCTCGCTTCTATACCAAACTGGGCACAGATCAGCATCTCTATAAATATAAGCACAAAGATCAGAGGGGACCTCCCTTCCGCTTTTGTGGGCTTCCCACGTCTGTGTACATAGGCAGAATATTAGCCTAACCGAGTTGGACGCGCAGGCACTAGCCGGAGACAAGCTCCAACGGGACATTGCTGGTTCATGGATATCTGAGCTTCAATGGCAGGTACATAACCAATAAGAGAATATCACATCAAACGCCTTCCGAATTTTCCGGTGCTATAAACTGGAGCGTGGTCGCAAAGGGAATCCACTTTCGAAAGCATGGTCAAGTACTTCCTCAATGCGCTTCACCAGCAGAATCTACCGGCAGCAAAGTAAATGTAAGTCAGCAACAAACATTTTAACAGGCAAATTATATCCAGAAGATAAATAGTTGCAACATCATATCAGTAGGCTTGCTATTCTGGATACTTTGGATCAATTTGATGCCAAAAACATCAATGCTGATTGCTGAATAATCCGTGCATGACACATTAATAGCAAGTACAAATGCAGACTAGAGAGTGTCAGTAGCTCTATGCATATGCTCAGCAATCAAGTTAATACATAAAAGTAGCAGGTCCAATCGAATCTTGAGAAACAACTAAGAATAAAGCAATCACGTACCTCAATTCCCGCGAGGATGGGTGCTGGAATCTCAGACAAGTCCTTTAAGTTTCTTTCTGGTAATATTACTCTCTTGATGCCATATCGATGTGCTGCAAGTACCTGAATTTTAGAAAAACTTTCAAGTTAGGTATAGTACAAGAACAGACATGGGAAATGGTTCAGACTTCCATCTTCTCCATGTTAGCAAGAGACACAGAAAATATCAGGATCATATATAGCAGTACCTTATCCTTAACACCACCAACTGGCAACACTAGGCCCCTAAGAGTCATTTCTCCAGTCATCGCAGTGTCTGCTCTAACTTTTCGGTCACTAAACAATGACACCAACGAAGTTACCAGTGTCACCCCCGCAGAAGGACCATCCTTAGGCACAGCACCAGCAGGAAAATGAATATGAATATCACGGCTCTCCAGTAAGTTAATATCAGAAGTCGGTGACAGTTTCAAATCAGCAGCCCTTGCTCTCACCTGTTAAAATCAATGAAATGTAAGTTACAAGTACCAGAACATTTTTATCCTGATATGTACCAATATGCAAAACTAAGCATGGCGGAGCTGGTAATAATGCTTGAGTTAAACAGTATTTCAACTGAGCAACACTGAAACTCTACTAATAGTTTGAAACAACTTCAAATGGCAACGGCAGATCCTGACAGCTGAATGTAAATGTAAACAAACAAAATATGACACCATGCAATGATGCAAGGGAGATAGGTGAGACGAAAAGAAGATGCTTACCCATGTCAGAGCTAACTGTGCTGACTCCTTAATTACATCGCCGAGCTGTCCGGTAAGATGCAAATCACCCTTGCCCACCATGGCTGTAGCCTCTACAAACTGAACTTCCCCACCAAATGAAGTCCAGACAAGCCCAACTGAAACTCCTGGAGATGCCACACGATCCGCGGCTTCTCTATCGTCAAACCTAGGAGGCTGTACCACAATGTAATGTACCGTCATAAGATACGACAAACTTTAACATATGAATCTAGCTTATCAGGAAGTTGAAACTTTGATGCTTAGAGGCAATGGCATACCCCAAGCACTTTTTCCAGCATAGCCTCATCAACAATCATGGGTGATGGATTTACATATGCATTGGATATGTCCTGGCCCATAGGAATAACTTCCATTTCAACTTCACCACCATCAGCGAGCCTCGAGTCCAGTAGAGTTGTAGTTATTGGCTGTATTTCCTTGCCAAGTCTAAGCGTGCTACCTAGCTCTGCAACCTTGACAGCAGCTGCACGGGCCAATGCAGCTAGGTTCCGTTCAAGATTACGCACACCAGCTTCTCGAGTGTATCTCTCAATGATAAGTTTGACTACAGCCTGGACAGATAATTGGAATAAAGTAAACAGGGGTTATCACTCAAATAAAATAAAGATGACAAATAAATTGAGAGGTGTAAAAGCAGTCCATTGTAAGAACTGTTGTAAGCCAGATAAATGAATTCGATATTGCCCCAGTGGTGATCACATAAACAATTTGCACTGCAGTAAGATAGCACATCTAGAGGCAGGATTAAGTCTTACAATTTTTAAAATAATGTAAATGTACAGACAACCCAGAACCAACTACATGCACTGAAGTTTTGTTGGCATATATATTACACAAAATAGATTGAGTGCCTCTCAAGCATAAGTTTACAGCAATTACCACTATAAGGCTGAATTTAAAAGCCTTTATTTTTCACCATTAAAAAACTTCAGTTTGTTGCCAAGGAGGAAAAAGTACCATTGACCTTGCCAAAATATCTTTTGAGTAAACTGAAAAATAATATAGTAAATGCATGCAACAGGAGCATTCATTAAGTTCCAACAGATATTATGAGCAAATCAGAACCCTTTTTATCACTGAATACCAAAATAAAACAATATATGTGGAAAGGTGCAGCAGAGACATCCCTTGTGGCATACCTCAGGAATCTGAAGATATGCGGTGCTCAGGCCATGTTGTTCCAATACCCTCGGTATGAGATGTTTCATGGCTATTTTTAGCTTCTCTTCAGGCGTGTAGCCTGGTAGCTCAATGACTTCCATCCTATCTAACAGAGCGGGAGGGATAGGTTGCATCCTGTTGGCAGTTGCGACAAATACAACTTTTGACAGGTCAAATGGAACATTCAAATAGCTGGAAAAAATGTGTTAAGGAATTCTAAATATATAACATATAAACAGTAGATCAAATAGCGTAATCTCTTTCCCAAAGCAGCTTATGTCTGCATCAGAGTTCTAAGCAATCCCAAGATCATAACCTCTTAGAAAGAGTGGGGGACTAAAAAAATTGCAATCCTCACAATGGGTAAGCAGGTAGCCAAAAGTGATAACCATGAAAAACCAATATGTGCCTGATCTAAATAAGCATCTTGTAGAGAAGGTCTGAGATCCAATTCACTAAGAAACTAACCAGCTAATCATAGGATGCACTTGTTACACATAAAATTAAAGGATACTGATCATTGAATGTTCTATTCTGCTCAGGGTCAAGAACTTCTAGAAGTGCTGATGCCGGATCACCACGTACATCAGAACCAGTCTTGTCAATTTCGTCAAGAAGCATCACTGGGTTGCTGACAGATACTCTCTGCAGTTATTTAACAGTATATAATGAGCACGAGTTATTCTACAGAAGCATTAGATCAGATCTTTTCATGGGGCATTAAAAAAATCAAGAAAAAGTCGTCAGACCCAGCTTTATAGAAAGCTAAAATAAGCAGTGTGGCGGGGTTGGCAGTTTATTGGGGCATTTAAAATCATATCTAGAAGAGCTAGTTAGAGCAGGAGTAGATGGTACTCAAATTCATCCAATGGAAAGCAACTGGGAGTTAACAGCAGGGAATTTCTTGTAATGGTCACACAAATAGTATATTGTAATGATTGTCAAACTATTAATCCAAGGCACATAAAGATTATAAGAGCCACGCCTTATATTTTCTCTTGCATATATGTATTATACTTCTTTGCACATTAAGTATACTCTATTACTAATTACAAGATATTCCAAAACAATTGTGCGAAAAAAATTCTCCACCATATGCCCTTTTGTACATGTAAAAATGTAATAAAAGGGTTTATAATAAAAAAAAGTATATTACTCCCTCCATTTCTAAATAGTTGTACATCTAGGTTTGCCCCAAGTCAAACTTCCAAACCTAAATGTACAACTAGTTAGAAACAGAGGGAGTAGTATATTACAATGGAAATTTTTTGTGCAAATCACTTTGGAGTATCTCATAATAGTTAACTAATTGAGTATCTCCAAAGTGTAGAGAACTATAACAAGGTCACTTAAGTAGTATAATACATGTGGTGAGAGTACATACTCAGTCCCAGGAGTATATAACGTGTCCGAAAGAACAACTAGTTTACAGTAAAGAAGAAACGCATTGATAAATGCAGCAAAATTGGTCCTCCGATTGATATTGCCAGGAAAAAACTAGTTAATGCTGAAACGAGAAACAGAACTGGACTAACCTTTAGTCCATCAATGAGGCGCCCTGGCATGCTTCCAATGTATGTTCTTCGATGGCCTCTAATATCAGCCTCGTCCTTTACACCACCAAGAGAGATCCTTATAAACTTCCTATTTAGGGCCTTCGCTATGGATGAAGCCAATGACGTCTTTCCAACACCAGGTGGTCCCACAAAACACAACACTGGACCTCTGGCATCAGGTTTGAGCTGCGAGCAAATTAATGCATCTCCATGAGACAGAATAACCAGGATAAAGTCATAAGAAAAATTATGCACAAGTCAAACCAACCTTACGAACAGCCAAATACTCAATAATCCTCTGCTTAACTTTGGTCAGCCCGTAATGATCATGATCAAGACTCTCCTTTGCTGCTCTGAGGTCAAGTTCCATTTCTTCACTGACTTTTTGCCAAGGAAGGTCAGCAAGTAGTTCCAAATAAGCTCGAGAGCTACTATATCCAGGTTGCTGAGGTTGCATCTTCCGCAAGCGCCTGCAAACAAAGACTAGATGGATAAACAAACTTCCAGTGTAAGCGCATCGACGATATGGATAGGAGAAGTTACCTCAACTCCCTTTGGGCATGCTTCCAAATATTAGCCGGCATCCCTGCATTCTGCATCTTCCTTTCCAATGCAGCTACGTCATCTTCATCGTCGTCATTATCACCAAGTTCCTCTTTGATAGCCCTCATCTGCAAAACTGGCAGGGTCATTATCATAGAACTATTATGCTGCACAAAAGGGCCACGGATATCAAAGTTGCTGAACTCCACCAGGAAACATCATCTATAAGAAAAGGAGCACTCACAGACTATCTAGAAATACAAGTATGTCAAAATATAGTAGTTTACAGTTGGACAAGCATGCAAATATAATTTAAGTAACAAACCTGCTGGCGCAACAGAAATTCCTTTTGGGACTTTGACAGCTGCCCCTCAACCTTTTGTGTTATTTTCTCAGCTACAAGAATTGACTGTCCATCACAAGGGAAAACCTTAGAAAATCATGAAATTAATAGATCATAGAAAGTGAGTTGTTAAAGCACAAGGAACCTTGACACAGCTAATGATTTATTCACAAACCATAGGGTTTCTTGACATTCACCTGGAGGTGTCTGTCTACAAGTTCGGTTGCCTTGGAAAGCCTGACTTTCAAATCAACTGAATCCAGCATAGAGAGCTGCTCTTCAAAGCTTATTTCAAAGCTAGCAACAAAAATATCAGCTAGTCTGTATATAGGAACTGTCTCAAGCAGAACCTTAGTCCTACCAACCGTCTTCTGCTTCTGCAGAAACAGCAGAACACTAGTAAGTCAAAACTTTGATGGGAGGGTTCTAGGGCACTCTAAACCCTACTGGTAATATCAATAACACACGAAATAACCATCATGGATCATGAATAGATGCAGAAATCTTTGTTTGAGATATAAATATAAAATAGTCCGTGGATCCAAATATCTTCAACATTAATCAATCTTCCGGCCTCAACAAAATCTTACTATTACTCAGTATGATCATAAGCAACCAAAACTTGAAATTTAGCTTGAACGGAGGACATTAAGTTCTGCTTGAGTTCTGCACCTGCTCTAGGACGGAAATTAGTTCCATGGCAGTTGCTTTAAATTGCCGGGAAAGAGCGATCAGATCTGGGTCTTGCTCTGCCTGCTCCAACTCTAGAAAACCAAAGAAATAATAGTAATGTAAGATTAAAAAAAATTAATATATCAAGTGACTTCTAAAAGACAGAGGAGCTACATAACCACATAGTTTATGTGAAACAACATCTTTTTAGATTCTTCATGGCCTAATAACGACGCCGCGAGAAGAAAATATACTAACAAACCATCAACCTCATCAGGCCAGAGACGATGATTGAGAACAAATTGTTGAGAAAAATATAATTATGTTACATGTTTTGTAGGCCTTACCAGTCTTTGTCATGTCAAGGCGTGAAACACGAGCGACATGGTATGACCCTCTTGCATTGAGTTCTTGAACACTGAACCTACATAAACCTTCAAGAACAACAGTGTACGTAACCCTTCCACTTGGTTTCTCCACCCCTCTAGAAAGGTGCAGAGCTCTAGCAGCAACTCCCCTATAGATGGAAGGAAAATGGAAGTGCAGACAAAGTTAGATTAAAAAAATGCATAAGGTAGGGAAACACAAATGCTAAAAATCTGAGATATAATTTCAGAAGGGAACAACTTTGCATTGATGCACGAACCACACATAACCTAAGCAGACATATACTCCGTATATAAGAAACCATTTGCTTCCATCTATTTTCAAATGTTCATACAACACAATATTGCATGACATGGTTATACTCCCTCCTTTTCATAATATAAGGAATATTAGGTTTCATTAAGCGAAGGCTTTGACCAAGAATAACTTTGTTAGTATGTGGTCATATGACAAATTAGTATCACTAGATTCGTCTTCAAAAGTCTTACTGATAATTGTGGTTTCGTATCATATACATCGCATATTAACAGAGTAACTTTTGGTCTGTCTTAACAAAACCAAATATGCCCTATATTATGAGAATGAGGGAGTATATTTGAAGGTCTCTTATCCTTGGAACCGAGTTCGTGGATATAATACAGACTTAACAAAAGGAACTAGATTAGTAAATGCCGATACGCACCGGTTGTGCCAGTGAATTGGCTCCTTCCCATTCTTTGCATCCTGTTTGGTTGACTCTCCCCCAGAACCACCAGGCGACTTGCTGCCTCCTTCACCTGAATCACCGCCCACGCCTATAAGAGCATCATCAATTCTAGTAAGAAAATGTAGGTCCACAATGCCCACCGATGGCTCACTAACTGACTTAGAAGCTGCGGGCTTTATCTCACCAGGAGACAGAATCGAACCAACAGACGCTGCCTCTGAATCTCGCACTGGAAGTACCCCGATCAAACCCTTATCCTCTCGCTGCCAGAGCTCCTGTTCCACCAGCTTGACACTGCAGGCCAGTATAATAGCATTGATGAAGTCACAGCCCAAGTAAAAGTCCAAAGCAAAAGGCATATATTCCCCCCCCCCCCCCCCCCCCCGAGTCAGCACAAGCCAGCGAGCTACATAAGTACATATACGCAAAAACTCCAAATAACCCAAAGCTAAGCTGAACCAAAAGTGACAAAACCACACCTAGAAAATTCGAACACCAAACAAGTGGTGGGTATTGGCTAATCGCGAGCCGAATTAGTTGGCCAGACATAAAAGCTGCCTACAAGCTGAAAATCCCACCTTTCTTGCAACGAAAGCATCAATTTCCGCTGAGAATTTTAAATTTTCACATCAAAAGCTATGGCCACTACATAAAGTAAAAGGCAGATAAACAGAAATACTAGTTGAACCATAGAAGAAAATAGGCCTCTAAAATTAGGAGTTAGCTCACTGAGGTAACCCCATGTCCAGAGCTACCTGCCAAGCGATAGAACGCTCCGGCGGAGAAAAACCTAACGGCGGTCAATCCACTCGCACAAACCCGCCTAGAGTCTACAGCACACCAAATTAGACCCTTAATCCCAAAAACACGAGCCCTGCACGGTCAACTAGACTAATCGGCGGCCGTCCACTGACCTGCTGGGGTTGGTGCAGCGGATCCGCACGATGGCGCCGGGGAGGAGCACCTTGTTGCGGAACGGCAGTATGGCGAGCCTGCCCGGCAGCTCAACCGGCGCGTCCGCCATGGCCGCGCCGCGCAGTCGCGTCGAGGAAGGAAGAGGAAGGGGGGCAGTAGTCTGTTCCTGTACGGCGGGATAGAATCGGGAGGAAATCGGGACAAAAACAAATTGGAAGGGGGGCGAAGGCGAGGTGGGAGACGACGAGGATATTTATGTGGAGAGACAATGTGCGGCGAGTCAATGATAGATTGCGGGTGAGGCTCGTGGGCCCACCTGGCGGGAAGTACTAGAAGTAGACAAGGAGTATCGTGGTACGAACTGGGGTGTCTTGTGGGGCCCGCACGTCGGTGAGACGCAGGCGTGGCGTGTTGACGTGGCGCTTTGGTGGCGATAAGGGTTGGTGTACGAGGCGATCCGGTGCGGATAGGTACGGAGCCAAAAGGACACGTGGGCGCGTTAACTGGTTCTGTGTTCGGTGTTTGTGCGACTTTGACGGCAAACTGGAATTCCCGTCAAACTGCTGCGGCAAATATGGCTCTTATCAATTGTTGCACTCTAGTAAAGTTGTACTTCCTTCTATTCATTGTACAACTTTTACGAAA
This sequence comes from Brachypodium distachyon, assembly GCF_000005505.3. Classification (NCBI taxonomy): domain Eukaryota; kingdom Viridiplantae; phylum Streptophyta; class Magnoliopsida; order Poales; family Poaceae; genus Brachypodium; species Brachypodium distachyon. Next base: position 41,348,189 of record NC_016134.3, on the reverse strand, counting down.
TTCAAAACACTTGTTGTGGATGGGAGGGGTAACAAAAATGTCTATGTTGAAGAAGCACTTATCTACTCAGGTCGCAGCTTGTTTGGTTCGAGATGTGGAGACCAAGCATTCTTTTCTTTGATGATATCTTTTGTCAGGACAAATGTCTAGATCAGATTAACCTGCGTCCAGGCCAGCCAGACCAGTCGTTCTCCAGCTCCTCCTTGAACTGCACGCGCGCCGATGGTGGTGGCGGCGGCAGTGCTACGACACCTTCTTCGAGGGCGAGTTGGGAGACGTACAACGCCGCCCCCAGGTCCGGCCAACGGCCAAGCGGCTGCGGTGGCGCACCCCCGACGAGGAGCCGGCCTCGTGGTCCTTCTTCCACGCAGGCCACATTTTCTTCGGACGGTGGTTGGAGGCTGGTGCTAGGGTTTTGGGGTTTAGCCGGCGAAGTGGGTGGGTGGGCGGTGGTGGGAAAATGGGGATGAACTGGTCCCCATTTAATATGACCGGGACGGGGGCTCATGGGTCACTGCCAAGTGGCGCCGGAAGGCGAAAGGGTTGACCCTCGGGCGGACGAACGGACCGAACGGCGCTCCGTTTCACGGTTCATGGGGACGCAGATTTGAGACCGGAATGCGTCTCCACGGACCGAAAAGCGGACGCGAGCTCAAATGGGTCGTCTGGCTGGGTACGCGTTTTCTCCATTTCCGCCCGAGCGGACATATCCGGCCCATTTGCGTCGACCCGCTAGAATTGGCCTTATCTTCTACTCTAAGAAAATTGTACTCCTCCTGACCATTGTCTCAAATTACTTCCTTCGTCCTACAAAAGATGTCTCGAGTTTGTCAAATTTTGGATGTACTTAGGCATGACTTAGTGTATATATGCATTTAAATTTAGTCAAAATTGTGACATCTTTTGTTAGACGAAAACTCTGGTCGTAGCTTTTTTGGTTTGAGATGTGGAGACGGAGCATTCTTTCTTTTGGTGATACGTTTTGTTTGGACAGATTTTTTGTTTTTTCTTATAAGCCAAAAAACATCTATTTAGTCTTTTAATTTTTTCTTTTAACCTGGACCCCGAGTCCCCGGTTGCGTAGGCTTAAACGTGATTTTGTTTTTATTTTTTATTAGATGATGGACTTATGGTATAAGAAAAAGGCAGACCTAACTTTTTTAGCTTACAAGCCGAAAATCAAAAGGAACATTTAAGCCTAACCAAACAGGGCCTTAAAAAATACTACCGAGTAGAAATCGAAGTTTCCATCTCACGATTTTAGGACCGACAGAAGAGATCGAAAAGGCCTTTCAATTCGGCGCATCTACTGTAGCTACAGCCATACGAGGATGCAGACATGATCAGAGTTTTAGCCATTTCGGCCGCAGAATTACAAACCCGCAAGGGGCAAAAGGAGAGCCGATGGAAGCATAGCCGCAGGAAGACGGACACGTCTACACACGACGCTAGCCTATCCCAGTCATGTAAACGCACTTTTGGCCCACTTCCTCTAGAAAGCAGCCAGCCGCCGGAAAATATATACAGCATGCGCAAACCATGCGCTCTTTCCGTTTTTTTGTAAAGTTTTTCAGTTACCTCTCCCGTGCCGCCGTGCGCGCGCTTTTATTTTGTCCACCAGGAGAGGAAAACTAGCAAACGGCGGTAGTAGAAAGTTAGCTTCCACCAGAACAGATGCGCCACCGACAGATTACGATTTACAAGGGCGCCACACCGCTTTCAGCGCAAGGATCGTCCACACTCTTTCCGTGCACACCTTTCGTCAGATAGCCTTCTAGCAGTATTTCTTCCCTCGGCTCCTACCGTAGCAGCGTTGGCCATTTCTTCCCTTCGCGCAGAGCTTGGGAGAGAGGAATAGTGGTAGGTTCTCCGTAATGCCATAGATTCAGACGGCTTTAAAATACACGGGATCATCCGAGATGGGCGATGGAGGACCTAACGAATCTATTAGCAGCAGGACCCAGCCTATAGCTTGTCGGCCTGCCGTGGCTGCTCTAAAATACTACTCCTGCTCCGTACACGGCACGAGACGACATCGAAGACCTGGGCAAAGTCCACGGCTTATGGGAACGTGTTACCGCCGGCGGTACTGAACGGATCGCCGGCCCAATCATTCCTGCTGCTAGGTTATCCACAACCACAGGCAAAGACCATTTCGCGGCAATGACCACAACGCAACAACAATTCGATTCGATCGGATGAGATCCAGATGCAACATACAGCTAGACAAAATGCAGCTTCACGGAACTCCATCCAATTTCGTCTGGAAAAAAAGTGTTAGATTTCGATCGAACCTGGAGCTCTGAATATTCCCGTTTCTGAACCAGGGACCCGGTCCATAATGCTGGCGAATGCGAATCATTGTTCTCGAGGCCCAGAAGAAGAAGAAGAAAAACTAGCGTTCGAAGATGACGGTTTGAGCCACTTGAGGAGGCGGAAAGCGAGGCTCATCAGGCCGCCGTACCGGCAAAGCGACTGCAAGAGCGACGCGATTAATTGGGTACGTGCTCTGGAGTCTGGACGAAGACGCCCAGAGCGCGTCATGTTTAAAGCAGGCGCGGACGTGCGATTATTGGAAGAAGGCGGCACCGAAAGATATATCCAGTCCAGCTCAAGGCATCGTTGATGTCTTGATGAAGTCATGAAAATGAGATGCTCGTTTAGTTTTGCCTCGTGGTCCTTTCCTTTCACGGTCCATTGGCGTTGGCCACGTGGCCTTGTCCTGCTGCCGCAGCCTATCACCTTCGTGGAGCATGTAGTCCTCCAACTTCTCCTGCAAACTTTGAAGAGTCGGCCACGACCGGTATGAAAGAATGGAGAACAGGAAGGAAATTTACAAGCAAAATTGGTCAAAAGTACAACAGCTAGAACATAATAGCAGTTTATTATGTGCCCAGTCTACAGTTTCTTGATTGGCCTCTCTGCAAGACCCACCAAAACTTTTGTCTTCTTTCATTTGGTTCAACACGTGAGGAAAATATGATTAACAATCAGAATAGAAAGCTAACTAACATACTGTACTAGCAGATGTGGTCCATTAACTAAAAAGATACCATAGGTCAAATCCAGCTGTCCTTATAAATTGATTAGGGGATACATTTATCATGTAACATAAAAAGATTGCAGGCCCACCACGTACACCACTTCCCCACAAAGCTAAATCTCAAGCAACATCAAGGTCAAGGTAGTTACCAACAAACTTACTGTTCATGCCACGTAGCAGAACATACCTCATCATAAAATACTAACCCTGCCTGTCACAATCCAAACCTTTCATCGCAGCAAGCAAATCATGGTTCAATTCATCTGTAAGGTTGCCCCCAATCCCGCAACTACAACATACCGAAGAAATTCCTCGGTGCATAATCTTGGCTATTTACCTAAATAAACCTCTCAATCACGCTCATCTCCCCCCTACCGTACTACCAGCTCAATAATTCACACTGAATGAACCTTGTTTTTGAGAATCATAACAAATTGAACCTTTCAGCTAATCCTCAGAAAAAGTGATAACAGATTAACAGAAGAAGAATACATAATTGGTCCCTCCACTTCCATCCAGGTTTTACCTACGGTTTTACGCGTTCTACTTTAGATAGGTGAGTAGATGCTTAAGGGCCAAAAAAAGAGATGATATACAGCTCATTCCCATTTTGTGGTTGTGAGTGTGCAATTTGGCATGTGTCAATTATAAGACGAGGCAATGCAAGAAGCTGAGTTCGCATTATGTGAGGATGGCCCCTCCTTTGTTCCCTCTCATATGCTTTTCCCTGTCTCTAATCTATAGAAACTGCCTCCATGTGGATCCTAGTCAACTCGACATACCCTAAATCAGCTCCACAAATAAAATGGGAGAGTAACTAAAACAATGAGTAAAGTACATATTTGCTTTACAAGACATCTACTTTCTGCTTGTAGATCGGGACGTCATACCGAATCAAACGATCAAATCATCAACTTTCTGTCAACCCTCTAATCTGTGACCACAACGTAGATATGAGATGGACCAAGTGATTTCCACATATATCGTTGATTCATGCCTACTTGTTAATTAGTTGTTACCCCAAAATATCAAGTTCCCACTACCGAGTACTCAACAGTTGGCCTTACACTTTGAAGATTATCAGTAGTTATGTCACCTTGGTGAAGGGATTATTTACCCGATGCACATATAATACCAAAACAGCTAAGAGCAAAAAATAAGTGCATAAAAGGGTCACTGGAGCCTAGAGGGAAAGCAAAGGAAAATATGATGTTGGAGGTTCCTGTACTCCCAGGTCTCGGGCTCTCAGCCTCCCATTGATTGCGACCAATCGACTCAAGCATTACTGAACTCATCATGTGCGTGATTTCTATGCTTACAAGAAAACGTCTACCATTGCTTCAGTTTCATCAATTCGACATTTCGACCATCGACTTTTGAAAACGCTTCTCATTGCAGCTATACATTTCTGTATACTAACTACGAAGTAGGAGCCTATGAGGCCAGCCACGAAGCTTCAGTTTCCCTTTAAACTTTAGAGGGGAGTAATTTCGTATGAACTATGGATGAAACGCTCTACCTTGCCCCCCGACCACCTAAATGCGATCGAGAACGGCTGATTCGCAGCAACCCGTAAGTAAATCGACACTACGACGCTGCCTAGATTAGGTATCGGACGAAGCAAACAATTTACAGCCTAAAATCAGAACAAGGCGAGGACGCGAGAGGGTACCTTGCCGCCAAATAGATAGCTGGCGGCGATCCCTGCGGCGGCGGCTCCGCCCCAGATCGCCACCGTCGACGAGAGCAGCGACCATCTCCGGTAGATCATCTCGCCTCCTCCGCTTCCACGCTCTCCCCTCCCTGGCCGTCGCAACAGCCCTGGCCTATGAGGCTATGATGGGCCTTGTGCCTTGTGACCTCCGCTTCCGCACTTCAGTGTGCAGGCCCAGTGAAGACGAAGTCCTATGGGCCTATGGGCTCAGTACTTTGTGCTCTCTCGGCACTCCATCTCTGTTTTCCGTAGACTTCTTTTTTAGAACATCTGTTTTCCGTAGACTCGCATCTCGATTTCAATCGCACAGAGATTTCAATCACAAGGAGTTTCCGCTGGTTCCTCTCTCTAAAAAAAGGTATTTTCCGCCGATTTCAGTGGAAGATAAGGCAAGGGAGGAGCAGATACGCCATTGGCTCGTTAAAAGGTAGCACCGGTGGACAATAGTTTGAATTTAGGATCGGAGGGGGTAGTACCGGTGGAACAGCCTGAATCTGTCCCGGTCATCCCACCCTGAGCTTGCTTGCACGAACATCGATCATGACCAAGGCAGACAATATGACTGTTTGGCTGTGAGGGGAGAGGTTTCCTTCTCGAAGAAGAAGAAAACAATGGGACCGCAAGGGGTGGATCCTCACCGTCGACGTGAGCTACAAGGCCCTGCGACTGCGAGGAGTGGCCGTGTTCGACGCGAAAAGGACAGACAGGTAACAGGTTTCAGTTCTACCTGCCTTCTAATCTAAGTTCAAAGTCGGATCTATGGTTAATTTGGATTCTTTATACGTATATTAACTCATTCTTCATCCAAAACAAGCCTCACAAGAGAAGGGGGAGGGGAACACCAGCAAGAATCCGCCAAATCAAATCATCTAAACTAGCGTACGCATAACTACACGTAAACCTCGCCTAAAAAACAGAGAAGAAAACTCTCCGTGACAACATACATTCAGTCATCTCCTCGACGGCGGTGCCACGTCGACCCTCTTCCCCTTGCCGGCGCTGTTGGGCTTGTCCCCTGGGCCGGGGCTGGGGGCGGCTAGCTCGACCTGCACGGCCCGCCTGAGCACCTCGATGACCTCGCTCATGGCGGGCCGCTCCTTGGCGTTCTTGACGAGGCAGCTCTGTGCGAGCTTGGCGATCTCCCTGGCGGCCTTGGAGGAGTACTCGCCGCGGAGCTTGGGGTCCATGATCATCCGGAAGTTGCGGCTGTCCGGCCCGAACTGGCCCACCCACTCCAGCAGCTTCTGCTCCCCCTGCGGCCGGTTCCTGTCCAGCGACCGCCGCCCTGTCAGGATCTCGTACAGCACCACCCCGAAGCTCCACACGTCGCTCTTCGCCGTCAGGTGCCCCGTCTCAATGTAGTCCGGCGCCGCATACCCGTGCGTCCCAACAACCTGACAACCACATCAAACTGTTTTCAGGAGAGGAAAAAGAAGATGCATTCCATGCTAGTTGTAAGCTTGATGTAGTAGCATATGTGTTATGTGTGTCATGCTGACACAAACACAAAGTTTATGCAACCATGTTTCAGAAACTCAGTCAAATGAGGCGCCATTGACAAATGAGCGCACAACCTTTGTCATCAGGTACACGCATCAAACAAACAAGGTGCATAGGACTGAGTGCCAACTTGGTCAGAAACAATTAAGATGGAGGTCGTCTGCCAACTAAATCCTATAGTAGAATGCCAGATGGATCAGGCAATATGGTTGCAGAAAACTCCCATTTTCGGATCAGAAGGATTCCGGACATACCGCAGTTGAGACATGAGTGTTCCCTTCTGTTGGCCCTTCCCTTGCTAGCCCGAAGTCCGATAGCTTTGCTTGGAAGTCCTTGTCCAACAAGACGTTCGACGCTTTGAAGTCCCGGTAGATCACCTAGCAAAATCAACAGTTCAGATTAGATAGATGGAAGAAAAGAACTGATGCTAAAGTAGAACACACTGTTCGGAAAAGCAGATTTTTCATATGCCAACAGAAAATAACATGGATTGAGTGCTGAAATAAAAACCAAAGGGCCTGAGAAAATTTCTGTGAGCCGTATTAACCTCCTTGCCTAAGTACTTAAAACTCAAATGTTTGATGCAACCAGTATGTGATAGCACTACTAGAAGAAACAAAGGAGAAATTGGATACGTTTGCTGAGGTGTAGGAGCCACAAATGTTGAATGGTGCTTTCAGAAAGTTCCAACAAAGTTGGCTGCCTGGAATCTTACAGGCATGCATAGTGGGGAACCGAGGATGACTTTTACTAGCATGCTTCTGACTCTATCCTATCCAACCTCATGAATTTCTGGTCCTCGTTTCCTGGTTGACTTTGTTTTTTAGAAAAATGGATGTCCAGTGCACACACGACACCTCTTGTTACTATGGATCAAATATGGATACACAGCTGAATAAACACTAAAAAGCACATCAAACTGCACATTCTTAAAATGAAGCAGTGTTTCCTGCAGAATTTGTTTGGCACCACTGGTGCAGTTACTCTCTCCCGAAAATCGCCTGTGATTTCTTTGCAAAAAATAAATACTTCTTGGAAGGAATTGAAGAAACAGGTGAGCAATGACAGTTGATATATACCTGAAGTTCTAACCCTTCATGCAGGTAAGCCAATCCTTCTGCAGCACCCAAGATTATCTGAAGCCTTCTATTCCACGAGAGAGGAGAATAAATTCGGCTGAACAGGTGATCTTCCAAGCTCTTATTAGGCATATACTCGTAAACCAATAATCTTTGGGCCCCCCTTTCACCATCAGTAGCGCAATATCCAAGAAGCTTTACAAGATTAGGGTGCTCAAGAACCCCAAGGAACTGTACTTCTGCCAACCATTGCTTATGCCCCTGTTAGAAACAAAATTAAAAAATTGGAAACTATTAATAGCAAAAAGATTAATGTGCAAAAACACAGAAAACTGATTACTCATTTGAGGAGAGATGCAGAAAATGTCAAGCCGCTAACATTTCTAGTAGTCTTAGCACACGAAGTAAATTTATGACCATAATTAATTAATATATGATACCTAGTCCCTACTGACAAGCTTCTTTCAGTCAGTCCAGTTGACCTCAAAGAAAGAAAAAAAGACAAGTGGTCTACAATGAGTGGTAGCTCGGTCAATATAATTACTGGATAAAACAAACTTAAGGCTAAACCAAAGTCTTATATTATCAGCAGATTATTCATAAGCTAGCAAATGGATAGAGGCACGAAGCATTGAAAAATCTAGATTTCTAGCTGACTTTTCTTTTGCAGGTACATGAACCAAGATTGGTCTCGTAGCAAATAGTGGTCAACTAAGAACAGCAACATGAATGTAATGTAATGGCTTGCCCACAAAAATATGCTGTTCTAGCCTTTTGTCTCCTTTGATTGGACAAATCTGATACTGCAATGTTGAAAGTAAATGTACGGTTGGTATATATCATTTTCAGGACTCCATATTTCTCCTGCGGACCGCTGAAAGTGGAACATGTGCATGGTAGTACTAGTATCTTAAACATAGCTAGCAATGGATAGAGATTTATTCAACTTTGAATTAGTATACGTTTTCCTTAGTTTTCTATATACTTGAAAATCTAATATTATTTGAAATAAAATAGTAGGAAAGGATCGCTGTCATTGTGCCATTGTTCAAAATTTCAGTATACATTTCCCATCTAGTTTTTTTTCCTATGGTTAAGATACTACCATGCACATGTTCCCAATGATTCTAATCAATCGCAATAATGTGCTTCCCAGAAGCTCAACTAGTGCTCCTGGAAGTGATAAAAGTAATCTGATAATTTAGTAAATTTCACTAATGGACAGATATCCATAAAAGTTCATCTGACTATCAGAGCTAGTAGGCACAGTCCAACTGCAAAACCAACCTAGACTGCAGTCAACACCGGATCCTTGAAAGTCCTGCATTTCTTGTTGCTAACAAACTAGTCTACACATAGATGAGTTCCAACTTCCGAGAATACTAATTATAGAGGAAAGAGGCCAATTTCCACAATTCGCACCTCAGAAGTGTCCTCACCTTTCTCTGACAAATCAAAAAGGACTAATGTGCCTCAACTTTCTATAGATCAACCTCATTTTTCAGCAACTTTTCCAGTCCAATTCAAGCGCCACAAACACATCACCGAACTCAACTAGTCTTACCCTTTGTGGTGAATAATTCCTGCACTTCCTTTCGGTGATTCACTGGTTATTGTGGAAAAGTTGATCAAATTTGGAAGAACCACACACTACCCTTAACGGGGGAAAAACGACAAGTTCACTCTTTCTGCCCGCATTCTTCTGATATTCCGACATCGACCAGCAGCATCAAGAGGAAACAAACTCTGAGATGCTTTGGGAGTTTGGGGTATTTCTTCAGGAAAACATTTTTTTCCTCAGATTCTATCACATTCTGATCCCCACAAATCTCTGACAAAACCGTGCATAAAAAAGAACAATCGTCTACTATTTCACAAATCTTCTCTCACACTCACAGCAGAAGTTAGTAACGCGGGACTACAGGAGGAACAGAGCTACCGTAGCAGAATGGAAAATTCAGTCGTAGCTGTGATGGGCATGAATAGAGATGGAGAGATGCCAGCAGGGGATCAAGCATGGGGCGTGCATACCTGGAGACCGCGCAGGTTAAGCCGCTTGACGGCGACGGCGATGCGGTCCCCTTTGGCATCGAGCGGGCGGACGTAGCCCTTGTAGACGCTGCCGAACCCGCCCTCGCCGAGCTTCTGCGCGCGGCTGAAGTCGTTGGTGGCGGCCCGGAGCTCCTCGAACTCGAACGCCCGCAGCTGGCCGTGGCCCCGCTCCTCGTACAACTCCGTGATGCTCCGCTGCGACACGGTCGACGACCCCGTCGTCGTCGTCGTCGACTTGCTCACCGGCCGCACCGCCCCCGAGTCGTCCGACCGGCTCGTGCTCACCGCCGAAGTCGTCGTCGTGGCCGGGCCCGACGAGCCCCGCCTCCTGCTCCTGGGCTTCCGCCTCTTGAACCACCCCAAGCAGCCCATTTTTCGGCGTACTCCGCACCGCAAGCTCCCACACCCCCTGCACGTCCTGCGATAAGCCGATAAGCTGCCCCCGCCGCCGATGAAAAGAAGAGCTGCTCCGGTGCCGGTGTGGCGTGCCGCGAAGGCCAAGAAACTGGCCGTGTGCCCCTGCCGTGTAAGGCTGGGTTTTGTAGCTTAATTAGGTGCGCGCGTGCGGACGGCGGAGGGGTGTGAACTATGGAAGAGAAAGGAGATGGAATGAGAAATCTCGGCGCGGCTTCGGCTGGGGAGTGGCGGGCCGGGGCGCGTACGTGGTGGCGCGAGGTGGTGCCGGCTCTGCTCCTTTTTGTGCATGTGCAGCGGGGTCGGAGCGGGAGGACGCGGTGGGGGGAGGGGATGGAGACGGCTCTGCAAGCGAGTTGGACGGGTCCAAAGCCGAGCGTGTACGTTTGTTTGTTGTGTCGCGTGGGGCTCGCCTGTCCCCGTCGAACCACCGGTTTCACTTATGTTTTCTTTTTTTCTCTCGTATGGGGACCGGGGACACCTGTTGATACCGATTTCGCTTATTACTATGTTTTTTCTGGCAAATTCCTGTGTAGTAGGTAGCTTGATTCACACCAATGAAATCTTTATGATAATTTTCTAAGGATTCCTTGCATTCTATGTTTTTTTTTGCGAGGATCCTTGCATTCTATGTTGAAGACAATTTCAATCTACTCATACTATGTTATAGTTTTTTCCTATGGTGTCAAACACACCCATTGAAACAAATTCACCTGGTCTACCGGTGAGTAAAATACACTTGCGGACACCAAATCAAGCGGGAAAACTCACTTGGGTTACCATAATTTGGAAATTACAATTGACAGCCATTCTACCGGTGAAATGTTCCACGTACAGTCACTGAGCGCATACATTGTAATATCATGGTGGTGTGCTACTTGTTGACTACGGTCAACCGGCCATGTAGGCTGCCAAAGTGGGCATGTGATTCACTTTACCCCCATTGTGACCTTTCAGTTACCATGCGTGGTACCACAAAGAGAAATTTAGAAACTAGAAACTTCAAACATGTTTTTGGAATGCGACCAACTTATGTGCCAGTCGGCAGCATACGTGGCCGGTCAAACGTAGTCAATGGATGTCACATCATTGAAATACGGTATCATATGCATAAAATGATTGTATGTTAAATACTTCACCAAGTTCACTAACCGACATTTGCGATTTCCAAAATATAGTGACATTTAGTATTCGCGGGCGTATTTTACTGTTCACCGATTACATATACGATCAAAACTAATTTAGAGTGGTTGATCTTTCTATGTCAAATTTTAAAAATAAATTGATTTAGAATGGAGGTAAGGTAGACATCTTATATTTAGAAACACAGAGACTAATATTACACAGATGACAAATCAATTTGAACAATAATGGTGAATGCTAAAGAAACTATTCCAGGAGTTTTATGCTCCAAGATCACAAGCGGGATATCCGAAACTTGGAAGCAAGGAAAAGAGAAGTAGGCGGACTCCATATATTTATTTGACAGCGAAGTTGGTCAATGGAAAAATAATATAAATACAGGAGTATTAAACAGTGAGGAAAACGGTTTTCGCTAGTGGGGAGAGTTGACGTGAGTACGCGACCAAGTGGAGAAAGACAGGAGATCACGGGCACCTCTTTGTTGGCTCATTTGACTGGCAATCAAGAAGATAGGACATTTCCGGATGGCGGCGGGTGAAAATCTTCGTTCGGTGTAAACCGTGCAAACTTCATAAAAATCATGTTTAAAAATTTCAAAATAATTCTAAAAAATACCATATGTTCGGAGTGTGATGTTCTACAAACCTGCAAAATTTCAAGTTCAAAGTCAAAATCATTTGGAAGGAATTAAAAAGAGAAATTTGCGATGAATAGTGTCAGACATTAAAAAATCACTATTCATGCAGAATTTGTTTTTTCGCTGCTACCAAATGCCATTGAGTCTGGACTTAAAATTTTGCGCATCTGTAGAACATCACTTTTCTAACGTATGTAAAAATTTTGAGAATTTTTGAACCATTTTCGATGGAGTTTTCACTATTTCACCGTAGAGGTGGTTTTCACCGGATATTTTGCTTTTCCGGATACTTGTTGGACTTCTGAGCAACTTTATGTGACAGGGGGTCCATGATTAAGTAAATGGCCAAAACCAATTTCGAAATTCAGTTTTACATACTGTGTGATAGAGGTGAGAGAAGTAGAGTGCTGTTCCGTTACAACATTTAGCAGCCTGCTTGAGAAAATTCTATGCCTGAGATTAACCTGCCTGAGATTAAAAGCAGGTACGGTGAAATGGAGGATATATAATCGATCGGAGAACAGATTGGCCTTGGTAAACCCATCTCTTTCTCTTTCTTCTTACCAATTGTACTGTACTTTTCGAAACGGATACTTCTTTTTAGATGTGTACTACAGTACTAAGTGAACTTGAAATGCAGAGAGCAGGAAGAAAGGTCAAAGATGGTCATCGGTCCAACGGAAAGGCAGACAGCATTGCTTCGCTGTGCCCCATTCCCATTGCCCTTACGTGTAAGCCTCCTGGATGGATGGTAGAGCACGCCGACGTCAGGACGAGTCGACGACAACGCTAGCTGACGCTGATGCCTTGCGAAAGAACACAACACTTGGGTCAAACCACACGGGCCCGGGTGCATCGAGAGTATTCCAGTCGAATGGTTCAATCCCAGGCCGTGCGCATGGCTTGGCAGTTGGCTACACGGGGGCCAGAAGTCACGCGGTTTACGTGCGGAGCGGACCAAGTCTCGAGTGTGCCATTGGCAATTCTGCTTCTGCGGTTTTGAGGATTCCATTCCAATCCATGGCGAACTGGGAACAGAACCATGGACTCGCCTCCCACGCAGCGTACTGGAATGATCCCGGGCAGAGCTCGTCGGTTCCATCGTTTTGCTTCTGTTGAACAGCGTTTAGACGTGGGGGACTCGATCGATTCCTCAACTTCATCTCAGTTCCTCGGCGCTTTCGTCACGTTTGCTCTGGTTGCAGTCAGTCAGCGAGTCAACCGGTCGGTCAGTCAGCCAGTCACGCAAATCAAGGTCTCTTCGGTGTAAAGCTGGAATGTCAGTAGCACGTAAACAGTGATCCTAATATGGAAGCATCTGAATGCAATGAATGTGTCTTGTTTCGAGAGGCGTACCGATCGACCTGGAAATCAAACATCGATACGAGAGGGACGTGTGACATCGGAGAAGAAGCTGTTGCCGTAACAGATCAGGCGAGAGGTGATGAGTAGTGATGCGGAAGGACGTAGACGGCGTAATAAATTTGATTCTTTCTTTTTTCCTTTCCGACGCCCCTTTTAGGAATTGGTCGACTCGATCTCGTCAAGTCGAGTTTGCTGCGGTTTAACTGGCGCTTGAAGCTTCTGCTCCCCGTTTTTCGTCTGTCAGTCCGGACGACGTATCATCTTGACCAGAGAATTGTACGTTTTACTATTCCTTTTTTTTTAGAACTTAGCAGGATTACTTTTCTTCCTTTTTTTTGAAGGAAAGAAAATCCATTAACTCAGCGGTAGCACAGGTATACAATAGGATCGATGTTCTCCTGTACTGGGACAGGGACTGCATGCTCCAGGACCTCATTAGAACTAGAACCACTGCTTCTAGCAAACTGCGCTAGGGCGTGTGCAAGGCCATTGTAGAGATCGAACGAACCTAAAGAGCTGCAAACTTCACGGATAACAAAACAAAACCCGCAGGCTCGCGGTAACTGCCTTGCAGTCAGACTCCAGGTGGTGGTTGGCAGAAGCGGCATGACGAAGAGCAACAATACCATTGCGGGCTACTTTTGCCTCAGCTTCAGTAGCGGACCCGCAAGGACCAATCGCTCCCCAGGCAGATGCAACCACTGCACCATCGCTGGATCTCAGGAGTCAGGACAGCTCCCCACCAAGCTTCCCTTGTTTGCTCAATAAAGCTTGCATCGACATTGAGTTGGCTTCAGGAGGTGACCAGGAATTCGGAGTACTTTTCTTTTTATTGAAAACTATTCCCCATCTTGTACTGTACTAGTACGTACAGGGTTGACGAAACAAGTGAACCAACTGCCTCAGTGTTTCTGAACCGTACATACAACTTAGCTGTCCAACTCCACCCATGGAACTATCGATGGGTGGTGAGGTAAAAGTCAGGGTGGCGCGCGCCTCCCTGACCACACTGGTTGAGTCAATGGACTTTCCAATTCGTCCAAGCACTCAGAAACTCCGTAGCTCCCATTCAGACCTTGGAACAATGAGCAGCAACGAGCATTTTAGTCCGTGCAAGTATCAAGTGCGGACACGTCTTCAACTTAGTAACGACATTTCAAGTGGGTGCTTTACTTCCATTTGCCATTCTCTGTGACACCGAAAGCCTGCAAATTAGTTGTTGTAGATATTGCATTCTTTGTGAGTAAGCTGCAGCTACGGTGACTTTTTGAAAGACGACAAAAATACATGATTCCCTTTCACGAAATTTAACATGTATTTGAAAGTAGAGGAAAACTTGGACACACACCCAGCTCCCAGCTCTTCCCTGAATCCTAGAATCAACCCCCATGAACCCAACTAACAGTGTATGGATGCAAAGGAGCAAAACTATGGTTTTCGAGGAAACCAAACCAAAGAAGCAACCTCCCTGAAGACCTGATCGAGCGGGTATTTTTTAGGCTTCCAGCGAGCACTCTGTTGAGGTGCATTGGTGTTTTTTTTCCCCACAGCCACATGACCTGATTCCATCATCGAAATAACGAAACAACAGTATTCAAACCCACATAGTTCAACGCATACTTGCCGCCTAGAGGCTAACAAGAACGCACATCAGGTTCCACAACACAGAAACGATTACAAAACTATCGACATATCAGAGAACTAGCAACCAGAGTTTTTCATCCTACGCCAGCATCTGGAACTGAACCCTCTTGAGCATCCGATAACCAAGCTTCATCTTCAGGTTGTTGTGTTATCATCTGAATTTGACTTGTCCAGGATTCTTGCCACATCTGTCTTGGCTTGCGCTGGATGCAATCCCAGAGCTTCTTCCTGTAACATTGCAGCACCCTGCCTGAGTAGGTCGCCCCCCCCCCCCCCCCCCCCCGGTCGAAGTCCTGCCCAATATTTCAGAAATGAACAAGCATAGCACACAATCTCAGCAGGCGATCTAATCAACTTGTGTTCAAAACATGCACGATTGCGGAGTTTCCAGATTGCCCAGCACACCGCTACCAGGGCAACCACCTGAAGATTTCTACTCAAAGTAGTGAAATGTGCCATCCACCAGAAGTATTGGGAGAAATTCATAGGTCTAGTATTCATTCCTAAAGCCATGCCCACTATACTCCAGGAATATTTGGTCGCCGCACAAGTAAAGAAAAGATGGTGAATAGTCTCAGGTTCCTGACAAAAACGACATGTATAATCCCCTTCCCATTTCCTACGTTTCATATTATTTTTGGTAACTATCGCATTATGTCATATCAACCAGAGCCAGATCTTAATTTTCAAAGGAATCCTAGTTTTCCAAAGATGGTGAAAGGATCTATTGGTGCCATTATTAGCTAACATGTCATACATTGATCTGGCAGTGAATTTCCCTGATTTGGACCACTTCCAAATGGATTTATCAGGTTGATCATTTAGCCCCACCCCCATCAACTTATCTCTCAGTCTCCTCCATTCATCTTGGGCATGTTCATCTAACCATCTTCGAAATGTAAGTTGCCAGCATCTGTTTGCAAGAGCAGCAAAAGTTGCTCCCACATCATTGGAGATTTCAAATAATCTGGAGAATTGTTGTGAGAAAGGTCTATGTCCACACCATGCATCTCCCCAAAAGCCAGTAGTACAACCATTACCTATCCCAATTATCCTCCCCCGCAAGTACAAGTCTCTAATCTGAAGCAAATCTTTCCAACAGAAAGAGTCAGATGCCCCGCCAGAGATCCTGAAAATACCCCCCCCCTCTCATGTACTTCTGATGAACAATATCTTGCCATAAACCAGATTCAGTTTCCAGTTTCCACCATCATTTGCACATCAGACTGATATTGAATAATGCTAGGTTCTTAACTCCCAGGCCTCCTTTCCTCCTAGGTTTGCATATCAAAGACCACTTAATAAGATGGTATTTTCTCTGATTATTGCCCCCTTGCCACATGAATCTTCTCCTAATCTTATCTAGCTGAATCAGAGTTGTCTTAGGAAACAAATGCATGGACATATGATAGACAGGTGTGGCAGAAAGACAAGCATTTAACAAAGTAACTCTCCCCCCAATGGACAAGACACCTCCTTTCCAACCTGCCAACTTTTTTCCATCTTTTCCTCTACAATGGCCCAGTCACTCACTTTAATCTTATCTACACTCACAGCAACACCTAAGTATTTTATGGGCCAATTTCCCAGCTGACAATTGAACATTTCTGCATATTGCTGAGCTTTGGTGTTATCAGGCACAATCAACATCAACTCACTTTTCTAAAAATTAATTTTCAGCCCTGACATGGATTCAAAAAGATACATGATCATTTTCATTGTTCTAGCTTCCTCAGAGACAATGGTATCATCTGCATATTGCAGAACTGCCACACCCTTATCAATCAAATGTGGTACTAAACCTGTCAACTGACCATTTCTCTGAGCAGAGTGAATCATTTTGGTTACGCATTCAGCAGCTAAGTTGAACAAGAAAGGTGATAAAGGGTCCCCCTGTCTAACACCCTTATGGCTGCCAAATTATGGTCCCACAGCATCATTTACTTTCACACTTAAGGTACCATTAGTGACAATGGATCTAAACCACCCCTGCCACCTCTCATTAAATCCTTTCATGTGGACACAATGAAAAAGGAAATCCCAATTCACCTTATCATAAGCCTTCTCAAAGTCAAGTTTCAGAACAATGCCCTGCTGTTTTTTATATCTGGCCTCTCTCAGAACTTCATTTAGAGCTAGCACTCCAGTCATTATGTTTCTTCCCTTAATAAAAGCAGTCTAGCATGGATGTATAAGTTTTGGCATAAGAGGGCTCAATCTTATAGTCATTCCTTTAGAGAAAATCTTAAACAACACTTGTAATAAGCAAATGGGTCTATATTTTTGGATCCCGCATCCCCCCCTTTTGGTATAAGTGTGATTATCCCATAATTTATCCTACTCAAATCCACCTTTCCATGGTAAAAGTCAGAGAAAAGTGCCATCATGTCTTCTTTTATAATGTTCCAACAGAACTGATAAAATTCTATGGGAAACCATTAGGGCCAGCTGCCTTATTCTTCTCCATGGAATTAATTATTGTTCTTATTTCTTCCTCCTCAAAAGGCAGGTCTAACAAAGCAGTTTCTTCCTCAGTTAGCTGTTCATCTGGGCCCCACATCTCTTCTCTCAACCGACATTGAAAGCCTTGAACCATCACAAATAACTCTTTAAAAAACCTTGTAGCATGATGGAGCAAGTCAGGTGTGCCTTGGATCACTTTCTCACCATTGACCAAGGAGAAAATGATATTCTTCCTCCTCCTGCCATTTGCAATTCTATGGAAGTATTTGGTATTGCAGTCCCCCTTCAACAACCAATTTTCCCCTGCCAATCTGTTCCAATGTTCTTCTTCCCCCTCATTTATTTCCATCAATAGAGTATTGATTTCCCTCCTTCTCCCAAGTTGTGACACAGTCAAAGGCTGTATCTCTTCCAGTGCCTCTAGGTCCAGTAGCTCTTTTTCCAGATCTTTTTTTTGTTTAATTATCTGTCCCCTTATATTATGTCCCCATCCTTTGAAGGATTTTTTAACTTTTTTCAACTTTTCCTGAATTATGCCCAGACTATCAGATGCAACAACAGGTTCATGCCAAAGTTTCTCCATTCTTGTCAGAAATTCAGGGTGTTTATGCCAAGCAGTATCATATCTGAAGTCTTTCCTTCTTTGTTCTTTAGTCTCCATAATATCAATAAGCAGTGGATTATGATCAGACATCTCTCTTACCAATTTCCCAACAATCATTAAAGGAAAAATACTTTCCCAGCTATCATTTACTAGAACCCTATCCAGCTTTTCCAAAACAGGTATCTCATGGTTATTGGACCAAGTATATTGTCCCCCTGACATCCTGATCTCCCTCAGCTCATGTGTATCAATGATGGCATTAAACATGTCAGTCCTCTTAGATTTCCTTCTCCTAGTATTTTTATCAGCATCAAACCTAATGATATTAAAGTCCCCCCCAATCAGCAAAGGTAGTTGTTGGTCAGCACACGCAGCACCCAGTTCAATCAGAAACTCATCTTTGTGTTCTTCCTGAGCAGCCCCATAAACAATGACAATGGCATATGGTTTTTTCAGCTTTTTATCCATCACTTGCACTCTGATATGGTATCTCCCAAAAGAATAATGTTCCACATCAAACCTGTCACTCTTAAAAAACCCCAGAATGCCCCCAGACTTTCCCACAGATGGTATCCATTTCCAAACAAACTGATTCATGGGATCAATGCCTCTAAAAAAAGCATCTTATACTCTCTCTTCATAGTCTCTTGTATGCCCACAAAGTCCACTCCAAAACCCCTATAATCCCTTGTAAATAAGTTTTAATACCTTTCTTCCCTAAACCCCTTGCATTCCATATGAGCCCAATCATTGGTATTTTGGATTTTTTTTCCTCACTCTGGTAGCAGGCAGGTTCTCACACAAAGGGTGAGATAAAGAGCTAGAGGCCATAGAGGGGCCCTCACCTCTTCTCCTGCCACCAGCAATCTTAACCGTAAATCATTTTTCTGTTTCATGATCATTTTTCCAATCTAGAATAACAATCTGACCCTCTGCTACCAGCATAGGTTCATCAACTGGAACAGTTTTTTTCAGAGCTAAATTGTGCCTAGCTATCTCTAGATCTTTTAAAGCATGAATAGTATCTAAAGACAAAGAGTCAACATGTATACCTAACTCTAAAGCTCTAGATTTAATATCATCATCATCAAGAACAACAAAAGAATTGGAGATATTAAGATTTGTACCTTCCAGAGCACCAGTAGCATGTTGGGTATCAACCCTCTCCATCACCCTAGCTTGATCAACTCTTTGTTGCACCAGCCTTTCATTGAATCTAATCACAGGTTCTTCCAAAGCATCAATGTAAGCATCTTCAGGCACCTCCTGTGAAATTGGAACATCTGGTTGTGACTCTTCTTGTGATGGATCAACTTGGTCTTGCCCATCCATCACTTCTGATATTGAGATATGTCCACTGTCAACCTTCATCTCATCACCCATTTCAACAGACATATTGCTTTGATCTCCAGAACTAACAGAATTGGATGGAGCAGAATCACTATCAACAGGGTGTTTAATCACAGGTTCTTGAAAGTAAGCTGGATATTTCTAGGCCCACATGTATCTTTTGTCACTCCCTGATTTTCCCAATTGCTCCAAGAATTCTTCAAAAGGGATATGTTCCTTGCCTTCTGGAATGCCAACAGAACCCATCACTTTTGTCATGAAAGGATGGTCTAACAGAAAGGATTCAGCAACCTTGTTATGAATATCATGAAGAGATGTAGGAATATGCACCATCTGCAGGTGCACTTGCTTAGAGCTAGTACCAGAAGAGGATTGCCCAGCATCCCCACCAAAGCTGTCACCATATCCCAATAGCCTGACTTTTTCACTCAAAGATAGTTCTTCCTCATCATCATCCTCTGCCACAGTCTCCATGGGTTGAAATTGTTCTGTCACACGTTCCTTATCTTTCCTTCTAGAGTCAAAAGGTATCACAGT
This sequence comes from Brachypodium distachyon, assembly GCF_000005505.3. Lineage (NCBI taxonomy): Eukaryota > Viridiplantae > Streptophyta > Magnoliopsida > Poales > Poaceae > Brachypodium > Brachypodium distachyon. The sequence continues at coordinate 41,328,644 of NC_016134.3, read as the reverse complement.
GAGGCAACTCCCCTGCTGGGCAGCTTCTTGACCTCTTGGCTGAGTATTCTGTTTAATACCCTGGGATGGAACTGGGGATTACCAATTCTCTGCCTCTTAGGTGTCAGTGTCTGGTCCTGAGTAGCATTACTAGAAACAGGTATAGATACACTGGATCCTAGGCCATCAAAATCTCCTGGAAGTTCTCTAGTATACTGAAATTCATACAGATCATCATCAATCTCTCCCTCTCTGGTAGCAGGGATCAGAGACACATCCTTGCAAGCAATCTGGACTCTGACATATGTCTCATTATGCAGACTACTCCTATCCAGAGATTTGGCTTTACCAACTAAGTTTCCCACAAAAAAAGCTATCTCCCTGGTTCTGAAGTTTATGGGGATCCCTCTGATTCTGAACCATGCCACCTGCAAACTTGCTTTGGGTTTGATATCATCAGTCCATGGTTCAACCCTCATCAGTGCCTCAGGTACAGAACGCATGAACATGCTGGGGAAGTATGAAGCTTCAGCAAGTAACATCAGAAATAGTGCGAGCAAAGAAACGCCAAGTGCAATCGGCCCCTGCCCATGCTTTCAACTCATATTCAATTTCCCTCCCTGAGGCGTGACCACGCACCACTATAACCATGCCATAAAACACCTTCTCCCGGGCAGCTACACAAGCACGATGAACAGGAATTGAATAGAAACCTTGCGCAAATTCAGCAGAACCGACAAATGGCACCACATATTCCCACGATTTTCTCTCGGCACATTGAGCAATCTCATGTCCAATCACATCACAGCTAGCACAGCGAACCGGCACAGATGGAACAATCTCGACCTCAGGCTGCGGAACAATCTGCCCTCCATTCTCCTCAGCAGCTCGTTTCTGACCCGAATTCCCCCCAGATCCCAGTCTACAGTTTCCAATCCCATCCCCAACCGCAGACATCACATTGGCAGAAGAAGTACTCACCGCAGCCATGAGGTCCAGAGACGGAAGATGTTGCTGAGAAGAGGACGGTAGCGATGATGGCAACGAAGAGCTTGTGGAAGTCGTATGGCGAAGTTCCCGACGATGACCCAACCGATCATGAGCTTGACGATCCTCCTCCTCATGACGACGAAGCGCCAGCACCTCCTCGCGCAAGCATGACTCCGCCTCCCGCTCACGCTGCAGCGCCTCCAGACGCCGGATCTCCTCCCCACGCCTGAGATCTTCCTGTCGGAAACGTTCCGCCGTAGCAGCACGTTCCTCCTCACGGCGCAGAGCTTCCAGCCGCCGCTCTTCATTCCGGCGTTCAACGCGGATCTGATCTGCCTCCCGACGGCGTTCCTCACGGAGACGAAGCGCCAGATCGTCCCTCCAATGACGTCGAGGTTGGGCCGAAGGTCCGCCCCTTCCTCGGCCACCGAAAGCACCACCTCGCCTAGGCGGTGACCTCGTCAACGGACGCTCACCGCCTGTCGCCTGGAAACCCGTACGCAGCCGCTCTCGACCACGATCCATCCGTGGCGGCGAGACAACCTCAGCAAAGGAATGCGAATCTGTACCAATCCCGCAGCGGATTTGTGGAATTTGTGGAGTAGGAGCTGGGGGACGGCTAACCTTTGGAGCTCTCACGAAAACCACCCCACATCGCCCAGGAATCTGACTCAGAGTGGAGCAAAGGTTGGTGGAAACCCTAGAAATCACCATCGGGAAGTCCGCCTTCTCACTTGGGCCGTCTGATGCCGGCAAATGCCTCTCCGCCGGAGTGGGATGTGGATTCCCACCCACCCCCCGCACATGGACCACCGAGCAAGGCCGGAACGAGGAGAGATTCGGAGTGGGCCGCGCACCACCCTCCGGTCCAGTCGCAACAGTGAGAGTCTCCAATCCAGAAGTAGTTGCTGCCACCCGATTTCCGTGCAGATCGATCGAGACATGCGGTCCACGGCCCGCCTGCGGAGCACCGTGAATGGTGTACGCAGCACGTCCGCGACCCCGCGATCCACACAAGTAAAAGTAAGGTTCTCCAGCGGTGCATGGTTTGAGACCAACGTGCCGTGCATCCAACGATTGTGTTCAACACAGTCATCGTTCACCGGCTTGCCTCCAGCGGTGGCCGACGGCGAGTCAACCACTGGCGAGACGGCGAGATCCTCCCGCTTGTTCCGCCGTAAATCCTCCTCGCAAAGGGCTAAACTCTCGTGGGGGAACTTGGATGTGTGTCCATCTAGAAGTGTCATGTCTGAGAGGTCGTGTTTGCAAGCAATGGCGCAAAATCATCCGAGATCCCCAATATGTCAGCTCACACCTCCAGAATGCACCCTGTTGTGCCTTACTATTCTTTCCGCAAGAGTCGGTTTCAGGAAGGCCCTACCCTGCAAATACTATCTTGATTGATGAAGCTGGGTCACAATCGACATACGCAGCGCCGGTGAGTAGCCCTGAAGATTTCCTGTGTGGTTCATGCAATGGGCTTCTTTGCTTATACAAAAAGACATCAATAATCAAGATAGCTAACTTTGCAACCGGTGAATGCCTGCATGTTGAGAAACCCGTGAAGAATTTGAGGGGTGATCACTTCTTGTTCTACAGCTTTGGATTTCACCCTTTGACAAAAGAATACAAGATTACACACTTCCTTGGTGATTGTGACGAGGGTCGCCGTCGCCCACATAATAACAAAAGATTCATCGCCATTCAAGTTTACACGCTTGGTGACGAAAAATGGGGAGATATCAGAACTCCAGGAGCTCTAAGAACTGTGTGAAAAACTCTGGAACAATCAATGTTGATGGAACTATCCTGAACCCAACTAACGGTGTCTGGATGCAAAGGAGCAAAACATATTGAGTGTTTGGTCAGTTTTATCCTGATCTGATGAGTGTTACACAGTTATCCTGCACTAAGCTACACAGGTGATAAGGGTGTTAGCTCGTATGCTGCATTGTTACAACCACCTGGACAGTACGCTTGCCTTGACATTATTGAACTCTGAAGAACGAAACTGTAATGTTCTGAGACTACTGGTCAATACACTGCTGATGGATTATCGACAGCATGTCGGCATCCCTCTCCACTGTTATCATATTTCTCACCTGCAGTTCCACTTCCAAGTTGCCGTATTGTCTTGTAGTCGATTCAAAATTACTCAGAATTTACTGTAATTACTGCTATTTTATCGACTGTGAGAGCTAAAAGTGAAGGATTCTCCCTGCAGCCATGGAAATACCAACAGCCATTTTGTGCTATATAAGCTTTGCAGCAACTCTTCTTCAGCTTCATCCGTCATTGCTGAAGCAGCCTGAGACAGCTTCCCCTGGCCCCCCAAGACTCCAACTGGTTGACAGCATCATTCATCTCAACTCTCACCTCCAAGCCTTGCAACCAAGTATGGAACTATCTTTTCTTACACACATTTGCCTTAAGTTAAGCATTGTGATCACCACCCCAGTATCTACCCTTGGAGTGCTCTGTGACCAGAGCCTCACCTTTGCCAACAAGGTGTTTTCTTGGGCAGCCGCGTTTCAGAATAAAAAATGTCTTTGTGCTTCACTTTTTGTACTCTGTACTGGTATTTTTTTCAGCAAAGATGATTGCTTATATCACCCCCGAAAAATGAAGAACTCCAACTGCTCGTTTCTTGCATCTCCAATGTAGCTAAACGTCATCACCAGGTACTCTTGGAGATCATGTTCGAGCAGCGCTGCTTTTCTTGCATCATGTGCAACAAAATCACCTCAATATAGGCCTCGTCATTACAAACACTGCTGACCACTGAACTCCATGTCTCAGCATGTGGAGGGATCCCAAGATCAAGCATCCGATTCATCATCCGTGCAGCCTCCTCTGCTTTGCCAACTGTACAACACCCCTTAATCACCGAGTGAAACACCGAAAAATGTGGTATAATCCCTTGACCCACCATATCTTCCAGGTATGCCTCTGCCTTGTCAAACAACCCACTGATACACAACCCATTCACCACCGCTGCATAAGTCGCCACATTGGGTATGCAGCCACTATCCTTCATATCTCCAACCACCTTGCACGCATCTAGCGGCCGCCCCTCACGACACATTCCCACAATGACGGTGTTGTAATGCACAATGTCAGGAGAGACCCCACGGCCTCGCATTAGGCATAGCAACCGGTAGGCCTCACGGAGCTGCTTCTTGCGGCAGAGAGCATTGAGCACGGTGGTGTATGCAAGAGGATCGGCAGGAATGCCCCTGTGCAGCATTTCGTCGAGCAGGGTAGTGGCAGTGTGGACCTGGCCGCGGCGGCACAGCGACTGGGTTAGCACGCGGTAGGTGTCGGCGTCAGGCGACACGTGGAGGGAGCGCAAGCGGTGGAAGAGCGAGAGCGACACGGCGAGGTGGCCGGAGCGGGCGGCGGCCTCGATGAGCAGGTTGTGGGAAGCGAGGACGAGCGGCGCGGGGAGGGGCAGGCGGGAGGAGACGAGTCGGAGGAGGTGGAGCGCGGACGGGAAGTAGCAGACTGTGGAGGAGAGGGTGGAGAGCAGCCGGAGAAGAAGCTGGGGGTGCAGCGACAAGGGGCTCGGGCCGGAGATGAAGAGGGAGTTAAAGGTGGACAGGAAGAGGTGGGGTGGGCGGCGGAGGCGGAGTACGGATAGGAGAAGCGGGAGGAGGAGGCGCGGGGAGGGAGGGGATGGGAGGCGGCGGAGGAGGGCGAGCGCGTGGGGGAGGTGGTCGCGGCGGCGGGAGAGGCGGAGGAGGAGCGAGTGGAGGGTGGCCGGGTGGGGCGTGGTGGTCGGGGAGGTGACAGTGACGAGCTCGAGCGCAAGGAGCGGGTCCGCCTGCGAGGTCACCAACTTGTGCAACCGCGCCGGCGAGATCGCCGGCGGCGACGGGAGCATTGGTGTGCCTGCGATGTCGGGGGGCCGAACGGGCTGCGTGGGGGGACGGGGCGGGGAACGGTCTACTGCGTCTGCGACAGTCAGAGCTTGATGGCAAGAGAGCTACGTGGGCTTACTTTTGAGTTGGGCCAGTCACGAACTCACGATGTTAAACCTTGGTGGTGTTTCGTTTATCTCGAAAAGAAAATTGGTGGGGTTTCGTCTTCGGCTTTAGTAGCGTCAATCCCGCGACAGCCCATCTGTTTCAGGTCCCGACTCCCGCGATGCCCCGTATTTTTTAGGTCCAGAAGACTCCTAAGACGACCTGAGAAAACGAGTAATCCTCTCAAAAAAAGAAAGAAGAGAAAACGAGTAATCTTCAGACAATTTTTGTATTCCACCTAATATTCTTGCGTAATAAAGTGGCGGCTCCTTACCCTAAAAAAAGAAAGTATTTTCATTACGATGACAACTTTTAAGTGACGCATAGTCAATGAGGTTACTTGCTTGAGAATTGGTGGCTCACCCGCAAACAACTGTCGCGGCTATTCAATGTTGTCATATGAACAATAATACTTCCTCAGTCCGGAAATAAGTGATCTGAATTTGTATAAAATTTATACAAATTCAAGTCACTTATTTGAGACGGGATAAGAAATATAACCTTATGTTAAACATTTAAATTAAAAAAGTTTGAAATTAATTTTTTTGTTGTGGGAGGGGTGGTATATGCGGTTACCAATCGGTAACCAAAATTAATGTCCGGTAATCAAAACCCTGCTTGAGATATTGCTTTATTATCCATAATAGGCCGTTAAGAATGGACATACTATGTTCCATGAGAAATCTCGATTTACTGGAAAAATAGACCCGGGTAGTATATCAACTTCTTTGTAACCTCATCTGCTCAAGATCCGAAATTCAAAACGACTGCGCTCGTCAAGTCGGTGAAGATAGCTATAGCTTCCCAAGTTGCCAATCCCGCACACCCAAGAGGTCGACACCGTAACAAACGAGCGCCACAGATTTTTGAGACCGGCCAGTCACTTACCCACATGGCCCACGGCTACGGGTTTGAGCCAGCAAGCGTGCGGTTGGCCTTACATGCACGCGCTCCGTCTAATTTTTCTTCGAGGAACCCACTCCACACGTACGGTGCATATCTGGAGAGGGGAGATATTTTGCTCGACCCACAGCTTGCCAGCAACACAACCCGTGGAGGTTCAATCCTGGCAAAGATATTATCCATGCAACTTGCGCCCCCCGGAAGGAAACGATACTGCTACCACCATGGACTTGTGGAGCTGTGGAGCACTAGTTGCAACTAGAATAATTGTAATCTTCAATGTCCACATTTCTGTCGGTAGCACGAGCTAGCGGTGGCCGGGATCGCTAGCTAGTGGCCGCGCCATTCCGCGCCACTTGTTTGAATTTCTCTGTTATCATTAGCTACAACTACACGGCAAGAGAAAAAGAAGGGCCCGGCCGCCGGCCGGCCTCGTTTCGATCTACAGCGCGCCGCACCCGCAGAGAGGAGGCGAGACGGTGACGCCTCGTGCGAGCCCGGCCATGGAAGCAATCAAGTGTTGATGTAGCCACAGTTCTTTTTCACATGATTTATAAGATAAAGTTGCTGGTTCTCTTACCTGCAGATATACTGTATGACTCCTGGTCGCCCGCAATGACTGTAAGTTCAGTCTGTATCAGCATCTTGTCCATGCTGTCTAGCTCGCCAGCAAAGGTTATATCCAACACTCACCCATCTTCACATATCAAACACATTCTTCATTACTTGTTTTCTTACTAGCTACACCGTACTGGTTGCAGCAACGTCCGCAAGACAATGACCGCTATGTTAGGAACTGCCGCAACGGAAGGTCTCCTTCAGTCTCCGAAGGAGACCAGATGGTGGTTCCATGATGACAAAGTATAAGGAGGCGTCGGATGGCTCTTCTGGCCACCCCATATTCGCCAGTCAGCCCTCCTTACAGTGAAATCTCTTCCAAGGGGAGATGAGATGATTTAGGAGTAAAATTTTAAGCACCCCTCTTATCGGTACCGCAAAGCTTAACATGTTGTGGTGGTTTGTACATGAGCTGAACATATGTATCGAAAACGTGAAGATATCATCGCGGTCAATGAGTTATATAGAATAAGCAAGAGTGTAACTGTTGGGTTTGCTGATACAGGCACAAAAGGAGTGCAGGTTTATCTATGACTTGCTAAATCATCCGTGCTATCTATCTGCATATGAATTTATTGAAATTGTAGTTATCATATTGATGCCATACTTGCTACTACATTTCTTTTCCTGTCGGATTCCTCACGAATTTACTTCAATCAAATGAAATTCAAACCTGTTATGAAGACTGATCGACTGATGAGTAGACGGAATTTTCTTTTGGGCTGTACGGTTACCTACATATATATGAAGTTAGATCTTAAAGCATATTGTAAGGACAATACGGTAATCCATCAAGATCTTCTGTGTAAAGTCTCTGCTTGGAAGCATTCCAATTGCTCATTAAAAAACAATGACCACCTAATCTTGCTTATCCGACAAAATTATTATTTCTTTCTCCAAATAAATGCATCCGAAGATATAGTTGACTCGAAATTTAGGCCTCAGTTGTTTTGTCAAAATCTGTGCTGCAGATTTTATTTTTAAAAATACAAAAAAAAATAGTTCAATTCAGGCAATATCCAGAAAATTTCCCAGGTTCCTAACCGAGCTCAAGTTTGTCAAAAGATTATCAAGATTTCCCGGGTCGAAAATTTATTTGCTCTTACCTTTTTCCCCCCTATATAAGTCTTAAAAGAGAAAAGTCTATGCTAAGCTTATATAAAGTCGACTGTGAGAAATGTATCACTGCATGCATTGCCGTCCGTCTCTTGTTTGACTGACAAACCAAGAACAGAGGAGCACGGCCGGAACAGTCAACCATGGCGACCGGCGGCGCCGGCGAGGTGCGGCACTGGACGGCGTCCGTGAACGGCATCACGCTCCACGTGGCGGAGCAAGGCCCCGCCACGGGCCCCGCCGTGCTCCTCCTCCACGGCTTCCCGGAGCTCTGGCTGTCGTGGCGGCACCAGATGTCCGCCCTGGCGGCGCGGGGCTTCCGCGCGCTGGCCCCGGACCTCCGCGGCTACGACGACTCCGAAGTCCCCGCCGGCGGCGCCGCCGAATACACGATGCTTCACGTGGTCGGCGACGTGGTGGCGCTGCTCGACCACCTCGGTCTCCTCGACGCGCTGGTGGCGGGCCACGACTGGGGCGCGCAGGTGCTCTGGCACCTCTGCCTCTTCCGCCCCGACCGGGTCCGCGCCGCCGTCGCCCTCGGCGTGCCTTACTTCCCCCGCTCCCCCGCCCCCATGGCCGACTTCCTCGCCGCCCGCGGCGACGGCTTCTACATCTCGCAGTTCCAGGTAGCCGCTGATGAAATCTGCTCTGATTCGTATGCTAATATGCACACAAAATTTGTGCTCCATAGAGGCTTCAATTTGAAGTGATGATATTCAAAACCTGAACTATGATCAAATTTGTGTCCTGAACAACACGTTGGCTGTTAATATGGGATCAAAGATCATGTCTTGGATGAGTCTATCTTCAGCTTTGCAGTTGTGGTCATATGTCATTTCAACAACATGTGTGCAGGAGCCCGGAAGAGCCGAGAAGGCATTCGCGAAGCACGACATCGCGACTGTCCTAAAGAAGTTCTACTCCCTTGAGCTAGACGACCTCTCTGCCCCTCCTGGAGTGGAGGTCATAGACTTCTTCCAGGCATCGTCGTCGCCACTTCCTTGGATGACCGAGGAAGAACTGGCCGGTACGCCGACAAGTTCCGAAAGACCGGCTTCACGGGGCCCCTCAACTACTACCGCGCCATGGACTTGTAAATTTGAAGCCTCATTCATAACTTCTCTTCACTGCCATCTGTGGAGTTCTTCTATTCTGTTTGATTCAGGATCTGTGCTAATGTTATGTCGCTAAAATGTTGCAGGACTTGGCAGCTTACTGCGCCCTGGCATGGTGCCAAGATCACGGTGCCCACAAAGTTCATCGCGGGCAACAAGGACGTCGGTGTCGAGTCCTTTGGCACCGGGCGCTACATCGAGAGTGGGGCTTTCCAGTCCAATGTTCCGAACCTTGAGGTCGCCATCATCGAAGGACACCATTACATCCAGCAAGAGCAGGCCGAGAGGGTGACCTCTGAGATACTGTCCTTCCTGGACAAGTTTATATAATCTGGACTGAGGATGTTGTCTGTGAGGTTTTACATTTCCTGTACTGAAATCTATTTACTCCAATGAAAGAGCATGTAAAATACTACAGATGAGTATGCCCAACAAATAAAGGTGATAAGGCATATTGCTCTCGTCTTAGCCAAACAAGAGAAACATGGAAGCCCAAGGTGCCCCGACAGGGAGTAAAATTCTTTGAAATATGGCACAAACAGAACAAAGATGTATGTTCTGAATGCAGCTGGGGATACTAGTTGCTCAGATAGACTATGTTCAGAAATCAACATCAAAAGACTTCGTTACAATATTTCAGAAAAGGCAAATCCCCTTGCTCCCAGAAATTAATAAACCCCAGCAATACCGTAATACCTTGAAATCAATTTTCCCGACAAATCTTGACACAATCTAATAAGCTAAAGGAATTATCAGCACAGATGGAGGGAAGTGACAAGTTCTAGAGAACCTGGAATATATATGGCCATAGGGGCGCAGTTAACATTCATTACAATGGTTCAAAGCAGAAGAGAAAAGCAAGAAATAAAAAATAAAATTAAAAGGTGCATCCTGACATGCAAAGTTGATAGCTTCAGGCTCCAGCAAACTGACATCCGTTCCCCGACCCCTAGTTCAAGAGAAACGAGGACCTGCAGAAAAACAAACAGAAACCAAAATGAAAACCTTGAAACAAGAACCAAGAGATTACATGAAAAAAATATCTGCGACGGAACAGGGTAGATCCATAATCACTAATTATATTTGTTATATGGAGGGTCTGTCCTCAACTCCCTAAAATCTCCCTTAGCATACTATTGATATTGGTGTCTCCCGAAACCAGTATTTGCAAGACACAGTAAAAGGATAGCATTGGACTAAATTACATTGATATTGATATTGGTTTCTCACTAATTATATTGATATTGGTTTCTCTTGTGTTATTTTACAGGTGTTCTCTTTTCCATCGTATAAGCAACACTTACAAAGCATCAGATTAATACCACACATAGTTCATGACAAAATTGAAACAACAGAGGTCAAATGCCTTAAACCAACTTGGTAATGGGGGCGAATGCACAAGTACAAGTGCAAGCACCATTTAAAAACACATTCATTTTCCATACTGCGAGGTAAGCTCATGGGTTTGAACTAAAACATATTGAATGAACCAACAACATTAGGAAGATTAAGAAGATTAGGTTGAAAGTAATGGTACCTCGCACAATTTCTCCATGCTCAGATACATTTGCAGTCAACACTACGTTCCTCCGGCGGATATGAAATACCCCAACCTAAGTCAACATGACACATTTCTTAGTGCATACAGTTTGCTAATAATACTTCTGTATATAGGAATTGAACAGCACATACAAGTGAACTTACCGAAATATCAACTTTGGCATTAGGGTCGCCAAAAGGGCCCTTGCATATCCTCAATAACATGTTCTCCAACTGATAATACCAGAAATAAATTACAGAGATCGAGAATATTATTAAGTTTCCATGTGCCACACAAATGTAATGTATTTTAAATTTATATGAGACTTAATAAATTCACACCTACCTCCACTGTAGTAGAAATGCATTCCCCATTAAAACTTTCAATTATATCACCTTCTCGGATCCCAAGTTTCTGTGCATGAGATCCTTTTGACACCTACAGTTCAGTTCAACCATTTTAAAAATGAGAAAATAAGAACCCTCAAGAAAACCAATAGCTGCAAATGAGAAAACGTAAACCTCTTCGACGATAAGGCCGTCCTCAATGTTATACATACGCTATATCTTATCAACGTGGCCAGGCTCTAGCAGCTTGATAGCCTTAAAAGTCAATCCAAGGTGAGGTCGAAAGATTGCCCTGTATCCAACCAAATAATCATTTGATTCCTTTTCCAATAATATTTCTTTTTATTGGTGTGTATATTGTAACTGTCCTGTTTTTAGTGACATCTTTGTTTCACATTTGATGTGATATGATTGGTTGAATTCTTGCGTCAAAGATATAATTTGTTGTCTTGAGAATTGGAATGAGTTGATGGACTGCCATTTGAGACACAACCTTGACAAGGGAGTAAACCATGAATGTTTTTTGTTGAATTTATTATGAGACGTGCATTTGTGCGTGCAAGATTACTATAAGGAAGAGTGCATCAGCTAACACCATATAATTGAGAGGGGGAAAACGCACCCATAGTTCTTCCATGAATCCCAGCACTTGAGCAAAATAGAAGAAGGTATAAAGGACCCTCTCGTACTAATGTTGAACAGTCCCACAACTTTTCCATCAAGATCAATGACTGGCCCTCCATCGTCAAACTACAATATTCAAATTGAGAAAATATTAGAATATACGTAGTTAGTACAACAGATTGTGGGATCGCAACATCAAAATTATATTCAACACGCACTCGAACTAGGGAAATATATTATATACCTTGTGAGCAATATGTCGATAATCTTCAGGATGCAAGTACATGTAGTGGTATCGCTCCATTAACACCGGATTTGAGTATGCTGCCCTGCCATGGGTTATCCTTAGACCCAATGATTTGTCTCTTCCAAGGTGAAGGACATCTTGAGCAAACTCCACTTGTTGGTTGAAACACGGTAATGGAACAGGTTGATCCAGTGTAACCCTGAAGAAGGCAAGATCATAATGGGGCTGGTGATAGAGCAGCTGTCCCTCTGCAGTCTTGCCGTCCAGCAAGTGAACAATGACCTGAAACAAGGATTGCAGAGAGAATGATGTAGATATTGGGTTTCTGAACATGAAACAAAATCTTTTCAGGACAAGAGGAGGAATATGTTGCTTAATACTGACTGATGATGAATATACTTCCTGATGCAATCAACCCAGTTAAGCAGAGATGGATGGATGGATGAACAGAGAAGATTGGTTTTGATCATTACTAACAACTCACATTAGCATGAGGAGCATACTCTCGTCCTCCTAACCAGACGGAGTCCGCCCGCTTGGGCTCCTTTGTGCGAATCAGATGCGCCGTCGTCAAGAGAGTGCCAATCCCTTTGTCCTCGTCATAGTCGACCCAGAAACCAGAACACCGCTTAAGTGGCTTGCCATCTGCAGATCAGTTGATGCTAATATTCAAGAAGTTGCAATGTGGTAGTAGACAGAGAGGGGGAAAGATGGAGTATGTACCAAGAGATGATGAAAGCCCAACAAGGAATTTGGAGGCAGAGCGCACTCCTTGGTTCCAGGTTCACGAAGGGGTAAAAGCTCTGGCCTATGGAACCTGGTGGGAGGAGTGAAGAAGATGGTAGGATGGTCTGGAACATCTAGTAGAAGAATATTCCTTATGAGGAAGAATTCTTAATTAATTATTTCAATTTGGAGCATGATCCAAGAGCAAATAAATTACCTCGGCGGCCATGTGATTCCTCTTTGTCAAGCATTTCAAGATAGTCCATGTATTCCCTAAGAGTGTCAAATGATTCCATCTCTCTCAAGGGCTCCTCCTCCTTGGGTGGGGATTCTTCGAAGTCCGCCGCCGCCTTCGTCTCCTCCTCCTCGTCGGGATTCGCCTTCTGCAGCAGATGCCGCTTCTTCCGCTGGTCGTGATGCTCTCGGGGGCTCGTGACGTCTGCCGCCGCCGCCATGGTCCTCTTCCGTGTCTCACGAGGTCTATCTTCCTCCACGGCCGAACTCATCTTGTTTCTCCTTTCCTTTGGGGTCTGGTGAGGAGGCCGCCGGAACCAGACCTTTTAATTGGGGAACGCCGGAGGGTTTAAGCAGTAGTATGATTCGGGAACGGATGCAGATCGAGTCGGGAATCTAGATCGCAATTGGATTGAAACTACTGCCAGCGTCCGGTGTTCAACCATGGCGATAAGGAAGCGGCGATGTCCGCGCTCTATTCGGATCTCCTCGGCTCCACGTCCGCCGTCTCGTTCGCCTTCGTGCTTAGCGATCTCCATGCACATGCACACACCCCGGCCGGGCCTGGGCTCCCTCGACGCTCCGTTCACTCTTGTCTTTGGGCCGGATGAGGCGCAATGCCGCCCCCGGGCCGGATGGCTTTGAGCCGGCCTTCTTCAAGCAATTTTGGCCGCTCGTCTGCTCCGACTTCAATTCTTGGACGCCTTCTTCCCGGCTCAATCAGGCCTTCATCGCCTTCCTGCCAAACAAGGACGAGGTGGTGGTCTCTGCGGACGGCTTTCGGCCCATATATCTCCCCGCAAGGGTGCGCTCTCAAATTTCTCTGCCGCATGCTCACTTCGCGCCTCCAATTTGGTGTCCTTCCGTGGGCGTGACATCTCCGACAATTTCGCCTACGCTGCCCAACTGGTTCAGACGTGCATGTCCGCATGATCCTGGCGGTGATCCTTGTTGGAAATGTGAGCAATTTACCACAAGATTTGATAAATAAAAATAGTACTCCCTAGATAAAATACATGAACTATTACAACCATGAATAAGTCGTCACAAGATTTAATCAACACAAACAGTGGGCAAAACATGACTAGAGGGATTGAACTAGGCATACAAATTACTCCTCAGTCTCATAATTCTTGTCGAAATATTATATGTATCTAGACGCTTTTTAGGAATAGATACATTCATTTTTGGACAAATTTGAGACAAGAATTATGGGACGGAGGGAGTAGTAGTGAAGAGAAACAACACAAATCTAAGGCAAAGACTAAGCCTAGAAATTGTAGCATGATCTGAAGCAAGGGAAACAGAAACACGTACGGTGCAGAGGAGGATCCGCTCGTGTTGTTGAGGTTATCAGCCATGTCGCCAAAGATGTCTTTGACCTCCAGGAAGAAGTCGTCGTTGGGGAAGAATTCGTCGGTGTCCAGAACGTCCGTGTGTTGGAAATATGCCCTAGAGGCAATAATAAATTTGTTATTATCATATTTCCTTGTTATTGATAAATGTTTATTATCCACGCTATAATTGTATTGACAGGAAACTAAATACACGTATGGATAAATAAACAAATACCATGTCCCTAATACTCCTCTACTAGATTAGCTCATTGATTAAAAGATGGTTAAGGTTTCCTAACCATAGACATGTGTTGTCATTTATTAACGAGGTCATATCATTAGGAGAATGATGTGATGGACAGACCCAAACCTAAGCATAGCTTTTGATCGTGTCACTTAAGTTTAAATTGCTAATGCTTTTATTGTGTCAAGTATCATTTTCTTAGACCATGAGATCATGCCACTCCATAGTACCGGAAGAATACTTTGTAGACATCAACCGTCATCTCGTAACTGGGTGATCATAAAGGTGTTCTTCGGGTATCTCGGAAGGTGCTTGTTGGGTTGTATGGATCAAGACTGGGATTTGTCACTCCATGTGACGGAGAGATATCTCTGGGCCCTCTCGGTAATATAACATCCTAATGAGCTTGCAAGCATGTGACTAATGTGTTTAGTCATGGGGATATTATATTGCGGTACGAGTAAAGAGAACTTGCCAGTAACGAGATTGAACTAGGTATGGTGATACCGACGATCAAATCTCGGGCAAGTAATATATCGCGAGACAAAGGGAATTGGATATCGCGAGACAAAGGGAATTGGACATCGTGGTTCAACCGATGAGATCTTCGTGGAATATGTGGGAACCATTATGGACATCCAGGTCCCGCTATTGGTTAATGATCGGAGAGGTGTCTCGATCATGTCCACATGTTCTCGAACCCGTAGGGTCACACACTTAACGCTTAATGTCGCTAGGGTTTGATGAGATAAAAGATGGTGATATCGAATTATGATTCGGAGTCTCGGATGGGATCCAGGACATCACGAGGAGCTTCGGAATGGTCCGAAGATAAACAATTATATATGGGAAAGCTGTTTCAGGGTTTCGGAAAAGTTCGGGATATTTTCCGGTATGGACCGGGAATGTTCTAGAAGGTTCCGGAAGTTCTCAAAAGGTTCTGGAATTTTCGAGAATATTCCTGAGAATTTAATTGGGCCTCTATAGTAATTAATTAGAGCAATCTAATTGGTCTAGGCCCATTAGGGGAAAGAGAGGAAACGTGGGGACTCTCCACCGTACGGTGGAAGTCACGTACGTGGGGGGAGGCCGGGCAGAAGGAGGAATCCTTCTGGGACTCTCCTAGCCGGCCCTAGCCTCTTCTTGGAGGAGGGGCAAACCCTGACCACCACCCCTATATAAATAGAGGGGAGGGGCAGGGGGAGAGGACACCCCAAGCCCTCAGCTGGATCTCTCTCCCCTGAGCCCCTCTCCTTCTCTCCCGTGCGCAGCGAAGCTCTGCCCGCGGAGTTCTCCACCATATCCTACACCACGCCGTCGTACTGCCGGGATCTCGTCAACCTCTCCCATCATCTTGCTGGATCAAGAAGGAGGAGACGACATCAAGCCGTACGTGTGGATACCAAGGAGGTGACGTACGTTCGGCATTGAGATCGATCTCATCGAAAGTACCACTACGCCAACAACGATCCCGTGATCGTAACGCTTTGTGGTCTAAGAGGGTATGATGCTCATTATCCCTCTCGTTACTTACATCTACTAGATATGATCTTGGGTTTCTTCCGCACATCTGTAACATCCCAAAATTTCAAACTTTTACATGTGCATTGCATCCATGAGCATCATGCCACAATTGCATATTTGAATTCAAATTTTGAATCTCAAGAGGGCTCTAAAAGACTTTGTTTACACCCATTTAAGCTTTCGATTTTCAAATCAATTGGGTTTATGTATAAAAGGGGTTTAATGCATATATAAGCTATCCCATAATTTATGGTTAATTATTTGGAGTTGAAAAAGTATTTTATTCAAATAGATATATAGCCCTAAAGGCATTTATAGGGCAAATTTATTTTTATATATTTTATTTTGAGGGGAAACTACTCCCAAAAGTTGTATCTTGGTAGAACATGATTTTACAAATTTTCTGGGATTTATTTGGACCAATTTGGAGTTCAAATTCAAAAGATATCAAAGAAATGAGAGAAAGAGAAAAAGAAAAGGCAAAAAGAAAAAAAAGGGGGTAAACCGGACCGGCCCAGCCACTTTGGGCCGAACCGGCCCAGTCCGACTCGCGCCCGACCGCGACGCGCGCCGGCCCCGCCAGCCCGGCCGCCCCGCGCGCGCGCCCCGCACCCGCTGACAGGTGGGGCCCACCTGTCAGGGGCTTCTTCCCCGTTTGGAAGGCGCCCGCGACGCGCGCCGCCTTTCTTCTTCGCCGCCGCGCGCCGTCACCGCCGTGATCTCCGCATCCCGTGCCTCCCGCGCCTCTGTGCCCGCGTCCCTATAAAACCTGCGCGCCCCTCTCTCTCTTCCCCCTCTTTCCCCTCTCTATTGCGCCCCAAGGCTCGTGAAATTTCTCGCCAGAGCTTTGCCCGCGCCGCCGCCGTTCTCCTCCGTCTCCGGTGAACCCTAAGGGTAAGCGCCGCCATCTTCTTTTCCCTCTTCCTCTACTCCTCCGTGCGCTTCGGTTGACGCGCTCCGTCTTCGCCCCCGTGCACTGCAGCCTCCGGACGCCGCCTGCTCGTCCTCACCGGAGTCCGGTGACCGCGCCGCCGTCTTCGCGCGTCCTAGGCGAGCCCTCCGCCCTCCCGAAGTCGCGCCGACCTCGTCACCGAGCGCGCGGTGCCGCGCCGCGCCTCCCCGTGACTTCCCCGAGCCGCCCGCGACGCCGGAGCACCCCGCGCCGCCACACCCGTGCCCGCGCCGCCCGGTAAAACCCTAGAACTCCCCTCGTCCGTCCGATCCGGATCCGAGGGCTAAGATTAGATCTCGTTTTAATTTTTAACCGAACCGGTACGCACCAATTAGATGCTGACACGTGGCACCCGGATTTATAAAATAAAAATGTAATTTTAATCCCCCGGAATTAATAAAAGGCACTTTTGCAGATAGGCCCCTGTAACTTCAAATGATCATAACTTTAAATCTGTTTGGCCAAATTTAATGATCCACACCTTTTTGGAATCCTTAGGAAATTTAAAATCTTTTGGCACTGTCCAATTTCAAATTTAAATATTTAAATCACATTCAAATTACAGATTAGGGTTTTATGCCATTTAAATCATAACTAATTATTTAGAAGTTCTTTTTGAATGAAACCAGTGCTCAAAAATTTGTTTTATTGTCCTCTGTCCAATGGGGCAGAGAAATAAATTTTTGAATTAAATTGTTTGGCTGATGCCAATAAAATCTCATTTTAGGGTTTTAACCCTAGCCATTGCAATTTATTTAAAAACCCTAATTGCATGTGCTTAATTATCAATGCCTTGGATCAGTAGATCATCCAAATAAAATAAACCAAACTCATGTCACATGTTTTGCATTGCATCATGACATACATATTCTTTTGCTTGTATGGTGTGTATGTATATGTATGTTTGTTGATTGTATAGTAGTCTCGGAGAGTGAACCTTGCGATTGTGATGAGTGTTTGAACCCCAACTATTATCAAGGCAAGTTCACTTTGACCATCATCCCATTATTTTATTATGCACTAGTTTTTATTAGTTGCATTGTTAGGACTATTATTGTTTCTATGCTATGCTATGATTCTCCTAGTAGTATAGGATACCTTTGCCATGTCCTTAACACCAATTGCCATCGTGCTAGTAAAATGCTATGCTATGATAATATACGAGGGTGGTATTATTACAATGTGATACTATTGAATTACAATATGATTTTCCTAGTGTATGGCAAAACAAGTAATTCAATGAACCGTCCTAGGTGGGCTGCTTTGAGTATTCGGATGTCGTGACGTTAGGTCCATCTCTATGGGTCCCTCTGAGTCGAGGTCCTATGGATTAGGAATGGATCGTCCATGGACGTCTCTTCCGTGGATTCGGAGAGCGCCTTCGTCACAATGCGGGATGCCACCCGGGATAACCAGAGACTGGACTAGTTTCCTGTTTAGTAGCTTCCAGTACAACCACATGGTAATATGGGCTCTGCCTGGATGGAGTAAGAAATGTTTACCCAGATCCGAGGGATTGTACTGAGGTAGTTGTGTAGGTGGGAGCGCGGGTCCCTCAGGTGGTTTGGGTGAACATGTTCTGAAAATTCTTGAAGTCGATGCCGTTGCTACTCCCCCGAGAGGACAGCAAGGGATGAACACGTCGAATTCTTGTGGGGAATGTGTACAACCTCTCGAGAGTGTCAAACTAAGTACTTAGCCGTGTCCCCGGTTACGGACAATTATGAGCAACTAGATATTGGAGCTGTAAGAAAAGTCTCACTCATTCCAATTTCCTAATAAAACGAATGGATTGAACTGGGTAGGAGCATTGATGTTTCTACTCAATGTGCCTAGGTTAATAGGAGCATGGGTGTTTCTACCCCGTGTCCAATAGAATTCAAAACTATTTGTCTAAAAATGATAGGATTTGAATAATGATTCTTTTATGCAAAATAGCCAAACCCCACTTAGTCAAACTATGCATGTACTTGGTAGGTCCTTTATAACTCTAGTGAGCTTGCCAATACATTCAAATGTATTGACCACGTAGTGGCTGCAATTAATAATGCAGGTGAAACTGACGAAAAGTGAGGTTCGTCGACATTTCTTTGGGTCATGTGCTTACATTCCAACATGCTCTCTCCTCTGGGAGTAGATGAGGCCCTTTTACTCTACCTTTCCGCTGCAGCTTCATGATACATTGTTATCATGGTTTTGAACATTATTTGTTTATGCTGGCCTAGGAGGTCATGCAAGTTTGTAAGTACAATTTAAGTTCTGGATGATACGATGTAATAAAATACTTTTGACCTTTGTATCTTGGTATTACATCTTGAACTGTGTGTGCTAGTGAGTCGATCCAGGGACTAGCACAAGTAAGCACAGAGATCGAACCCTGGTAAGGGGGAGGATCGCTTCAACATCTCGTAGGAAAATTTTTGTTTTCCATGCAACGAACCCATCACCGTGGTGAAATGGAAGTCCGTAGTCGCGCTCCAAAAACCTTATAGCCCTTCTCCCGACTCGAAGAGGCCTACTGTCCTGACGAGCGGTGCACGCCACGAGACAGGATGAGGAAGCTTGAGCAGTAGCGCAAAGCTCTAGAACCAGGTGGCAGACACATAGAGTGTGCGTATCTCGTATGTATATTTTTTGAACGAGGAGCGACCTCTTTATATAGGCACAATTGAGGGAAGGTTAAACGAATAGCCATCAATTGCACGTATTTGTGAATCAATAGTGCAGCCATTAACCTACACGTATTCATGGACTACTATTTGTAAACATTAACCTGCACGAATTCATGGTCCATTCATGTACCATTTACATGCACGTATTCATGGTCCATTGGTGCACCATTTACTTGCATGTATTCATGGTACACCGATGAATAATTGAGACTTTGGGATTTACATGACTTATTGAATAGTTAAAATTCCAACAATCCCCCACCAAATCCCAGAGTCACATAGAATTTGCCAATGGTTCCAAAACATTGTTTATATACCGATGCTATACTGGAGACCGTGAAGTTGAACTTCCACCTAGAAATTTATGCTACACTGGACCGCGACTTGAACAGTGGACTGGGCCTTGAACTGCAAGTTTTCTGCTAATCCAGCTTCACACAAAACCTTCACCGATACTAGGCTCCCACGGAACTTCCCTGCGGGTGGAGCTTATATGTCATACTCCAAGACCTTTCATGAGTTTGCTAAAGAGCACCCAACTCTCATGGACTGCGACGTTGAACAGTTAGACTCATATAGGTGTGTTCTTCAAAAGATGTTCTGCAGGACAACATCTCTACTTAAATAAGCCACTTAGAAGACATTAAGATAAATATCAACCTGCCGTGCACAATAGGAGAGTATTGCATCTTCACGGAGTGATGTATATTAAAGTAAGGATACTCTCCTCCCAGTTGACCAACAGTTTGTCTCCCAATTCTAATTCACAGGATCTCTGATCACATAGATTGGGTTGCCACTGTGAACAACTCATGATGTGGGTCTCATATCCATCTCCTTTGATGCACAGTCTATCAGATTGCGTGATAAAACCTTTGTGAAAGGATCTGCCAGATTTTTAGATGTATGGATATAATCCAATGCAATAACTCCGGAGTTTCTCATTTTTCTGACAGCTTTTAGTCTCCTCTTCACATGACTTGACGACTTCATATTATCCTTAGAACTGTTCACCTTGACGATCACGGTTTGATTATCACAGTTCATTAGGATAGCGGGTATTGGTTTTTCAACCACAGGCAAGTCCATCAAGAGCTGACGAAGAAGCCACTCTGCTTCCACAGTGGCTGTGTCTAATGCTGCGAGTTCTGCTTCCATTGTTGACCTCGTTAAGATGGTCTGCTTGCAAGACTTCCAGGAAATAGCTTCACCACCAAGTGTAAAGACATACCCACTTGTGGCTTAATATCATCAGCATCAGATATCCAGTTTGAATCACTATAACCCTCTAGTACCCTCAGTATCCGGTATAGTGAATGCCATAGCTCGCAGTGCCTTTTAGATAGCGCATGACTCTCTCTAGAGCATGCCAATGATCATCTCCAGGATTTGAAACAAATCGACTGAGTTTGCTCACGGCAAAGGCGATGTCAGGCCTCGTAGCGCTAGCTAGATACATAAGCGAGCCAATTATTTGAGAGTATCTCAGTTGATCTCTAGCAATCCTTATTCTTTCGAAGCAGCACACTAGGATCATATGGTGTTGGTGAAGACTTGCAGCCGCTATACCCGAAACGACTCAAGATCTTTTCCACATAGTGAGATTAAAGTAGAGTAATCCCACCATTGTCATCTCTCAACAACTTGATGTTCAAGATAACATCAGCTTCTCCTAGATCCTTCATCTCAAAGCAATGAGACAAGAAATCCTTGACCTCCTTAATGACATTAAGGTTGGTTCCGAAGATCAATATGTCATCGACATACAAACAGAGAATAACCCCCTCGCCCCCACCATGGCGATAGTACACACACTTGTCAGCTTCGTTTACCACAAAGCCTGCTCCAGTTAAAGTTCTTTCAAACTTCTCGGGCCATTGCTTAGGGGCTTGCTTAAGACCATATAACGACTTCAACAACTTGCACACCTTTCCTTCTTGACCACTTACTTCCATCTAGCTGTTCCATATAAATTTCCTCATCCAACTCTCTGTTTAGGAAAGCCGTCGTAACGTCCATTTGATGGACGAGAAGACCGTGTGAGGCAGCCAATGATAGTAGTACTTGAATGGTGGTCATTTTGGCTATAGGTGAGTAAGTATCAAAGAAATCTTCTCCTTCTTTTGGGGTATAACCCTTGGCCACAAGCCGTGCCTTGTACTTTTCAATAGTGTTGTAAGGCCTAAGCTTTTTCTTGAACACCCACTTACATCCTATAGGTTTGCACCCATAAGGACGATCAGTGATCTCCCTAGTTCCATTAGCCAAGATGGAATCCATCTCACTACGGACAACATCCTTCCAGTAGTCAGCATCCGGAGATGCATAGGCTTCTAAAATAGAACTAGGAGTGTCGTCCACGAGGTAGACAATAAAATCATCACCAAAAGACTTTGCAGTCCTCTGTCTCTTGCTCCTTTTAGGAGCTTCCTTGTCATCCTCCAAAGGATTTTCAAAGTGTTCCATCGTAATGGTAGGTTCAGAAATTGTATGAAATTCTTGATTAGATGAACTAGGCATCTCCTGATTTGATGAGCTAGGCATATCTTTCATGGGAAAGACATCCTCAAAGAAAGTCGCATCATTCGACTCCATGATTGTACCAACATGCATGTCAGGTGCCTCAGATTTTACTATCAAGAATCTATAACCAAAGTTGTGGAGAGCATAGCCCAGAAAAACACAAACCACGGTTTTTGGTCCAAGCTTTTGCTTCTTGGGAATTGGCACATTAACTTTTGCCAAACAACCCCAAATTTGCAGGTAAGAGAGTTTTAACCTTTTCTTCTCCCATTCCTCAAATGGAGTTATCTCTTTGTTCTTTGTGGGAACTCGGTTTAGGATATGACACGCAGTCAATATCGCCTCCCCCCACCATGCCTTGGAGAGACCCGATGTGTCTAACATGGCGTTAACCAAATCTGTTAGAGTATGGTTCTTTCTTTCGGCCACCCCATTTGATTGAGGTGAGTAGGGAGGCGTCCTCTCATGGATTATACCATGTTCCGCACAAAAGGGATCAAACTCATTGGAAAAAAAATACTCTCCACCACTATCAGACCTAAGCCTCTTGATCTTGCAATCAAGTTGGTTTTCAGCTTCGGCTTTATAGTTCTTGAAGTAATTCAAAGCCTCATCTTTTGATTTCAAAAGATACACATAACAGTATCTAGTGGAATCATCAATCAACGTCATAAAATATTTCTTTTCACCTTTTGTCAGCACACCATTCATCTTACAAAGATCTGAATGTATAAGTTCCAGTGGTGCCAAATCTCTTACTTCTCCAGTCGTATGAGACTTGCGAGGTTGCTTTGCTTGCACAAAAATTTGGCACTTGGTTCCCTTAGCTGTGGTGAAATTAGGGATTAAACTCATTTTGGCTAGCCGCGTCATGCAACCAAAGTTAATATGAAAAAGATGTGAATGCCAAATATTTGATTCACTATTATTGCAAACAGGGCCGCCTCCCAAAAAAGTAGGGCCTCCAAATCGATTGGTTAGTTAGTTTGTTAGGGATTAGCAAAGGAAAAAAATTTGACGATAATCATGACAAAGTCACGCACGGGTGAACACGGAGGAAAAAAAGGAATTCGCCTAGCCGCCTGGCGGCGTATGTTTAACTTCGATCATGGCAACCAGCTGGGTCTCCATCTCTGATCTCCAGTCTCCGCCCGACCGTGCGGCCTGATTGTGTGCAGCTACGTTCCTCGGCCTCTGCATTTTTTGGACTTGCGGTCTCCACGATTTGTTTAATCAATTATTCCGTAAGCGATCAAATTCCTGAGTAGAATTAGATCAATCTACTAATGATTCATTGAATCAATTAAATTGGTTCCATTTTTCAAGCCTAATCAATTGATTGGTAGGTTTTGTAAATGAAACTATGCTTTGGTTCTATAATGGAGTATACCAGAACACACTTTTTCAATTTTGCTCCAGGGCCTCCAATTCCTGGAGACGGCCCCGATTGCAAACATGGTTAACAACTTTATTACAAACATCCGACGAAGATAGGCGGAACATGCCTCCTTATAGCCTTTACCAACAAAAGTTCCAAACTTGGACACTACAAATTTATGGACTCAAAGACAACCTTGTAGCCATCTCGACACAGAAGAGAACCGCTAACAAGATTTTTATTGATGGAGGGCACATGATGCACGTTCTTCAGACGCACGATTTTCCCTGAAGTGAACTTCAGATCGACCGTACCAACACCACGCACAGAAGCATGTGAACCGTTGCCCATCAGCGCGGGGGGAGTCCCTGTGACCTGATAAGAAGAAAACATAAAAATATCAGCACAAACATGTACATTGGCACCCGTGTAAATCCACCAATCAGGAGAATGACATACTGAAAGTACAGTAGGGAATATACCGTACCCAGAATCCTTCATCTTAGTATCACCAATGACAACATTAGCGGTCTTGCCACTCTTTTGCTGACGCTTGTCAAAGCAATTGGGGCAACTGGGAGCCCAGTGATCAGGATCACCACAAAACATGGCAAACTCCTTTCTTCTTATCAATCTTCTTCTTGAAGTTGGTAGACTGTGAGGCCTTGTATTTGCCATCAAACTTTCCCTTGCCCTCAGACTTGTTCTTGTTCTTGAACTTGCGGGGTTGGAAGTTTTTCTTCTATACCAAATTGGCACTAGAACCTCCATCGGTACCTCGAGCACGTGTGTCTTTTGCTCTCGCCTTCTCTTCCACATCAAGAGACCCAATGAGATCCGTGACGGAAAACTCTTGTCTCTTATGCTTCAGAGAAGTAGCAAAATTCCTCCACGAAGGAGGAAGCTTAGCAATAATGCCTCCGGCAACAAACTTGTCCGGTAACACACAAGTAAAGTGCTCGAGTTCCTTGGCAAGAGAGTGTATCTCATGAGCCTGCTCAACCACAGAACGCTCATCGGCCATCTTGTAGTCATAGAATCGTTCCATGACATACAGCTCACTGCCAGCGTCCGAGACCCCAAACTTTGCCTCGAGCACACCCCACATGTCCTTGACATTTTCAAATGACATGTACGAGTCAACAATGTTCTCGCCAAGAACACTGAGAAGAGCAGCCCTAAAGAGGGTGTCGGCTTTCTGAAAAGCCTCTTCCTGAGCAGTAGTAAGCTCTCCCTCAGGTTTGCCAAGAGTGACGTTATAGCAGCTCATGGTTTGAAACCAGAGAACTGCTCTCATATGCCATCTCTTGTAATGCGCACCCTCAAAAGGCGGCGGCTTCATCGACGCGGCAAAACCACTCGGTGTAAATTGCCTACGATAAGGTTTTTGGATTGTTGGAAATATGAGCAATTTACCACAAGATTTGATAAATAAAAATAGTAGATAAAATTCATGGATTATTACAACAATGAATAAATCGCCACAAGATTTAATCAACACAAACAGTGGGCAAAGCATGACTAGAGTGACTGAACTAGGCATACAAATTAGTAGTGAAGAGGAACAACACAAATCTAAGGCAAAGACTAAGCCTAGAAATTGTAGCATGATCTGAAGCAAGGGAAACAGAAACACCTACGATGCAGAGGAGGATCCGCTCGAGTTGTTGAGGTTATCAGCCACGTTGCCGAAGATGTCTTCAACCTCTGAGAAGAAGTCATCGTTGGGGAAGAATTCGTCGGTGTGACAACTGGAACTGAAATTCAATAAGACACAGAACTAACCCCAGGTACCAAAGAAGCCTCATAATTGGTTACCAATTTCATCTACAAAAAATCTGAAGCATTCAAAATCATGAGAACATAACGTACGCAGGTACACTTTTCCACAGGAGCCACGCAAACAAATGACCAACTAAATAGCAAGAAAAGCTAGGCCGACAAAAGATAGGCAAAAGTGCAAAGCTACGGCCAGTAAACAATCTTCAGAACTAAGCCTTCAAGATCTGCGGCAACACGTTGTGAAGCTACAGGCAGTAATGATATGAGGTGGCCCGATCTTCTCGTTGAGCACGTTGTTGATGGATGATAACTCGCGAGACGCTGACGAATCTTTGGTTGTTTCCTCGTTGCCAATGCGACAATTCTCAACCCTATTTGATATTCGCAACACCACACGCTTGCGCACGTAGCCGCCGACCACGAAGCGGTTCTGCAATCTAGCAATTCCCAATGGAACAATAAATAACACTTGAATCTTCAGTATCAAACACCAGATCGAAACAAAGTGGTGGAGATAAATTCCTGATCGAATCAAAGAGGAATATAATTTCAGGCGAATGCTTGCAGCAGTTCAACGAAAAGTTCTGAATAATCTAAACGTAGTCTAACCCTAACCCCAGGCGTACCCCTTGTATATATAGGCGAGGGAAAGCCCAAACACATTACAGACTCAAACTCAAAATCAAACTCAGACTTGACTCAAACACATACTTGACTCAAACTCAGATTCGACTCAGAATGACTAGATTCAACTCAAACTAGATTCGACTCAAACTAAAATTGACTCTGACTCAAACTAGGTTCGACTCAAATGAGATTCGACTCAAACATGGACTTGCAGATCCAGACGCTCCCTAGACGTGTCGGACTCGTCATGGGCTGTCCTAGTGCGTCTTATACTCCTCGACTTGTGGTGCAACTCGGCATGTCATTCTTGTCGTTGTGTGTCCTTGCACACAAGTTGTTCTTCTAGCGACTTGTATCATCCATCTTCATTTGTAGTGCGCATGTCTCCCTCTCCTCCCTCGCGCATATCCTGATGTTGGATATCAGCACTTGAGGATCCTTGCCCTCACCAAGTAAACATTCTTTTGAACTCATTCTTCAGAACTGAGAAAGAGGGCAAGAAAGCCAGCCTGCGTCCAGCCACAAAAGAATGGTACTCCGTAGCAGAAGACTGAGAGGGGAGATGGGGAAGGCATACTGTGGGATCATATTAATTCCCCGGCGGTGCGGCTGGCGGCCAGGTTGCTGCCACTGCAGGGAACCAGACGTCCCGGGCGGAGACGGCTGGGAGGCGGGAGACGGGCGACGGCGGCATGGAGACGGGCGAGACGCGAGAAATGCGAGTAGACCTACTCGATCGCGTCTCGTTTCACCCGAAGCCACGCATTTTCCCCATGTTTTCTAAGGTTTTTACAGACCGGCCTGCCAAGCCGCCCAATTGCCCAATGGCTATTTCGGATGTTTTTGGACTGGGCCGGGATAAAACACAAGACACCCCTAAAAAAAACCTCTGACAAACAGGCCCTTAAGTGGCTCGCCGCCCTGAGTAATATTTAAGAAGTTGTACGGTGATAATTAACCATAAATAGAGAGGGGAAATGATGTAGTAGTATATACCAAGAGATGATGAATTTTGACCTATGTATGAATAGACCTCCGGCATTGCTGTGAGAGAAGCTGCAAGAAATCTGGGGAGGTAGTTATTGCTACAGTACAGACTACTGACAAGACAATCTGTTTTAGGGCCTTAGGGGTATTATCATGCACCTTGAGACAACACAGTGTAAAACTAGTTGTACTGCTGTGCTTGCACTCTCCCCAATCTTGTTCCAACGGGCTTACTCACGAAACAAGCCTGAGACCATGTCATGGTGAGAGTTCTTTCTATTTCCTGCTATCTCTCTCTCACACACACACACCCCAAACCCCACTATCTTCCTCTTCTCACTCTGTTCAGGCTGTTTGATCTTCGAAGAGCACATCATGCTCTAGTTACATTTTTGTTGGGTATAGCTGTTTCCCTGATTGCTGAGTTTCTTGGATTCTTCTCTCTAACGTTGGTACGAATGTTTTGTATGGATAAGTCTATATTTCTCAAGAAGAGGCCGAAGTTAGTTGTTCATCTTTCTTCCTGCTTGGTTGCAAGTAAAGATTTACATGTTTTACTTCAGATTTACACATGTCCCCATAGGATTGCATAATATGTGGTACTGGCGTCTAGAAGTTGACATGTTCACAAGTTTCTTGTAGGCTGTGGAAACAAAGAATATACATTTGTACTATTTGCTGTTGGGAACTCTTATTGTTCTAGCATTTGGAACTTTTTCATGGCCAATATAAAGCTTTTCAAGGTTTCTGTTTTGGCGCATGGCTGTCAATTAAAATGTTGTCTCTCAGTCAAGGAGACATTTTCAATGAGTACTAACATATCTAAACAACTGTCATGTTAGCTCCTGGCCTCTGACTACTTTTGTCCACAGAATTCATGAATGTGACGACCCGTATTTTCACTAGTGTTAAATAAATATTAAGTGTGAGTTCCTGTAGCGGGTTAGAGCTAATTAAGTGATTAACCAAGAAATTTGTTTAAACTAAAAGATACGTATCACTCAGGTACACGAATATATTTTTTCTCATACAAGATTAAACATGTCTCCGCAATGTATACAAGTATATTACAACAATTGTAGTACAATAATTCTACAACCTTGTACATCCTATAATCAGGCCACACCAAAACTTAACTACACAAGTTTGCTTGTAGATAAAAATCGGCCACAAGAAGTATAAGACTAGCAGTCTAGTCAACTAATGAACAGTTGGTCTAGGTACGGGCTCCAACTCCCATCCAATTAGGAGGCTACAAGTATTACAACAGTGAAGGCATAGTGACTCATCCAATGAGTGAGCTGGATCACCTGGACAAGGTATGGGATGCAGTAGCTTATAGAGGAAGGAAGATAATAGTATAGAAGAGAGAAGGGAGAGCACTGCACTCACCAAGCCGTAGTGCCATAGAGAAAAGCAGAGCAAGCTGCCAAACTCTCTTCCTCATCCTGCCCCATCTCTTTTTCCCTTCCAAATAAATCCAAGACCTAGTAATGGGGATTGTGCTTCAAGCCACCATTGTGTGCTGCCGTGGAGGAGAGTAGGAGCAGGAGTAGAGCAAGATTAAATCTAGTGCACATGATCAGAGCAAGCAAGCACCAAGAAAGGTGATTCTTCTTCTCACCCATTTATTTCTCACTAGCAAGCACAGATAACAAGTCACAACCATAGCAGTACCTACAGTACCAAAATCAGAGGGATTAGAGTGTCAATCGATGGGGAAAATCAGGAGAATGAAATCAGAATAGATGAGGGATCAAGGATCTGGTAGCAGCACCAAATTTCTCCATCAGCAGCAGCTCCTTTTGAGCAGGGCGACCTGGGCATGAAAGTAGCAGAGAGTTGAGAGACTGGCAAAGAACGGCTCTGTGTCACGCTGTGTGTTTGTGTTCTAGAGTGCGGTGCCTGTGTCCTGTACTCCTGTAGTACTAGTACACCTTGTATACATAGAGAGAGTACTAATACAGTCTGTATACATGGGTAAGAGAGGTATTATTTCTAGATTAGTATAATAATTAGACAAGTGTGCAACTAATATTGCTAGTCTCACTAACAGATATTCATGCCAGGTTTAATACATCTTAAACTAGGAAAATGACCACAGCACCACCACCACCCTGATACACTGTATTTCTATATTTAAGAAATTCGACTCAGCTTAGCTCGGTATATATTTGCCGAAATGCAGGGAACACAAGGATCGGAGAAGGAACTATTAACTGCTGAATCTAAGTCCATGTTTGACTTGAAATATCAGGCAAGATCCTCCGTGGTCATTTTGATTAGAAGTAATTTTCTACAAAATTATTTTCTACTATATATTATCATCCAACTGTATAAAATGATGTTTGGGAAATAAATTGTGTGAAGAATGAAGATGATTGATATTGGATAGATGGGTTCAGTTGATGGAGCAGCTGACCCCATGGATGAATTATTTGGTGTGTAGAGAGTGCCTAGATGGACTATTTGGAAGGTGGCTTCTCTACTTTGGATATCATACAAGGATAAAACCCACTCTCACTTGTATTTGTGTGCCGTATAAAATTGTATCGACCACGGACTTGTCAAATCAAATGACAAGCAAAGCTTAGTACCCTATCAAGTCATTTTATGATCCACCAAGGTATCTAGGATTAGGATTGGTTGAGGAAGTCTCATGCTAATGCCGGATGGGTGCATTAGTGATGCGTGCCTCAACGATACACTAGGTGGATGTATTATGTATGGCCATGGGCGGAAAGCTTTGAACTCTGATTTATCTGGACTCGTATTCTAGACATCGCGAGGACAATAAACCAAAGTTAATGTGGGTAAAGTGATACAGCCTGCGCAGTGCTTAACAAATCATGATCATGCCTGTCTCCTGGACTGGAGGCTACAGGAACCTAATGGTGGTTCTATCTCGCAATACGAGTGAATGTAGCTTTCTAAATTAAATTGGACTTTTTCTACAACAAATATACATTTTAAAAGGGTGAGTTGATGTAGGACTTGTTCATTGAGGCTACATACTCAGGTGATTGGAGACATATAGTCATGGTGTTGCATTCTGCTAATATTTTCTTGCTGGGTACTTTGTACTCACTCTTGCTATTAATTCCCCCCTTTCTTAGAGCAAAGCATACATGAGGCTGCTACTGAATCCACTGAAGGACACCTTGGGGATGGCGAATACTATGACTGGAATGTTTATCCAGAAAGTTCCATGTATGAACTGGGAACCACGTAGATGAATATTCATTACTGCGACCCAGAGTTACTCAAATTAGGGATGCTACTATCATAGTAAGGCTAGGTGGTACTCCTTCTGAAGAGATGTAATGTTTGTTGGGATTATGAAGCCTACTTAAGAATTTTAGCCCTGCGTGGTATGGCATTGTTATAATGATGACCTTCTCTAGCTATTCTCTGCTGCAAATCTCTGAAGTGGCTTATTATTTGACAAAACCAGATTTTGTCAAGCAATAATCCACAGACCAATGTCATTAACTAAACACTAATGGCACGGGTCGTCACAATGAAGTACTTCTTCACATGCTGAACCAGCAGTTATAATTACTGATTTACTGGTGAGATACCAAAGTATACTCTACTTTTTCCTAAAAGTTCCTTCTTATGCAGTGCCAGTTAGATTTTGCTATTGGTGGCATCTTCCATCATTGCAATCATTTATAAAAGCTCATACTATAAAAAACTATGTTTGGTTCTGAAGCTTACTTGATATCTAATCACAAAAATGTCTAAAACATTTCAATCATGTTCGGTATGTAAGATTAATATGCAGTCTTTCTGTACCTGTACTAGACACTGTTGCTGTCTGCAAATTAAGATCTATAAGACGGGACTAAGTTGTTAGCATAAATAGCAGAGCTGTCCGTTTTGACAAATTTGAACCAGAAATCGAAGGCAGCATGTAGGTATTGGTTCCAAGAAAGTTCTTTAGTCCAGACAATTCATTGGCATGCAAGAATCGATTATCCTTCTGACCACAATTCTGAATTTACTTGCATTTACAGATAAGTATATCCATAGTCTGGTAGGAACTGCATTTGTCTAGTGGGAAGCCAATTCATCTGAACTATGTTAAAGCTCTCTGTTTTCCAACAATGTTCGTGTAACTTTGTTATTGTGTGATCATTTTATTTCAATAATAGATTGCAAGCTGTATTTATAGTTTTGCGGATGACGGATGATATTATAATGATGACAACAGCTCCGCGCTGTACCAAATATACATCAGATTAGAAAACATTTTTGCGGCTGATAATTAATATTATTCATAAGCATTCTACTACAGAAAACAGTTAACTAAAGCTTTAGTTAAGTGCTCCAAATTTTTCTTCACGGGCTGGTCTCTGAAGGATGAAAATATGTAGGTTCGGAGCGCGTTCACAATTCTGACCAACTATTGCCGCAAGTAAGATAACATAATGGATGGTCATGCTTTTAAAAATGTTATTTTTGTTCACTGCTTATACTCAAGAAATGCATCTTGCTGGCAGCAAGAACTCCGGAGTGTATGCCGTGCACTATGCCAGGTGGTGTCATGGATTGTCACTCCATAAAAACATTAAAGTTGCGACATTCAAATGAAAACAAAACAAAAATTTGAGCTAATTACTCGTGTCCTCAAACTATGTAGTATGTTCATTTCAAAAATGACTGTAATATTTAGTACCTTATGAAGCTTCAACTGTGCACTTAAAAATCTGTGTTAATGGACGTTCAAATTGAGATGATCGAGCTAGATTGTGCTTTTTCAATCAGTTAACTAGATTTCAGGTACTTGTTTAAGGTCATTGTCTAGATTGTGCTTTTTCAATCAGTTAACTAGATTTCAGGTACTTGTTTCAGGTCATTGTTCACTTGCTGGAACAAGTAATTTCAGGTACTTGTAGTCCTAACTACAGAACTACAGTTCCTCCTAGAAAATTGTTATACTGATCTTCAAATGGAAGTAAATAGAGATATGTTGTCAGAAGGAAAAACTCTTATTGC
The DNA here is from genome assembly GCF_000005505.3 of Brachypodium distachyon. NCBI lineage: Eukaryota > Viridiplantae > Streptophyta > Magnoliopsida > Poales > Poaceae > Brachypodium > Brachypodium distachyon. Next base: position 41,297,153 of record NC_016134.3, on the reverse strand, counting down.
CACCAATCTTTTGGGTCACAGCTCTGCCATTTTTGCTAGCACATATGTGAAAAAAAATGATTAGTAGACCTGTCTTTTGAAGTACTAAAGATCATGCCATGAAAAATGCTGGCTCTGGAAGAAAATCATGTAATAAAATCTGACTGCAGGTTAATTAGTAAAAAAACATACACCAGATTAAGGACAATTCCCCTGCACCAGATTTGAAAGGGAAATCGTCTCTAGTTGCTCCTGTGCCTGCCATTGATCTTACTACAGCTCGTCAAAACCAGACACAGGGTGGACAAAACTGAATGTTGACGCAAGTTTTTTGCTGATATCTAGCGAGGCTGCGTGGGGTGCGGTTGTTCGCGATGAGCGCGGGTCGGTCATCGCCTCAAGTTGGAATGTCATCGACGACTGTCAGTCGGCGGAGATGGCAGAGGGTGTTGCCTGTTTAGAGGGCATCAAATGGGTTCGTGGTTTCAGTGCCCTACCGCTCATCGTCGAAAGTGACTGTCAGGGGCTTATCACGACGCTGCTTGATCCTACAGAAACAAGATCTTCTCTAAGGCCTGTCATTCAGGAAATTAGACACCTTGCCCCCTTCGATCCTGGCATTCAGTTCAAGTTCACAAGTCGCGTTAACAATGGAGTTGCTCATGAGATTGCTAAGTTCTGTGTTAGTTCAGGCCGTGGTGGTGTGGTGTTGGAGGGCGTTCCGCCTTGTGCTGAACGATCGCTTGCGTATGATTGTAAGAACATTCCTGTTTGATTAATATAGCACCACCTTTTCAAAAAATTAGTAAAAAAACATAGATGCCAGATTGCTTTCTGAATCCTGGGTTGTGAAACCTGCTGATATATCTAGTATCTGAGCCTATACCATGATAAATCTTGGAGAAACAAATAACAATTCCAAGACATAACCAAGCACATGATGAATAAATAATACACACCAACACTAAAATAACTATACGTTACCAGTACTGTAAAAATAACAATGTATCTGTATGTCAAAACATGTATCATTGGAGCTTTTTTATTTCCTTAAATAATAGCAAAACATCCCAGTCACTCTGTATTAGCGGACAGCATCTGTATTGTTTAAAAATGATATAGTCAAAAAGACTTGGATCTTTCACCTAAGAGCCTGCCCCAATTACACCACCCAATGAATCTTCTACTAAGCAGACGATTTTTAATTTAGACATCGTCTTCATAAACACCACCCAATTACATATTGATGCAGGAAGCACATTGACAAACCCAAACATTATGATGATACTGTGAAATCACTTCTCAGGATAATCTACAGGCATAATCTAAGAAAATATATATAACAACAGTCCAAAACGACAACTTCCAGAGAGTCTAGCCATAGAAGTATATTTAAGTTAATATCAGAGCATCCAGCAAACTGACATCTCTGTTTCCTGACCCCTGGTTCAAGAGACAAGAGGACCTGTAGAAAAACAAACAAAAAACAATATGAAAATCTTGAAACAACACCAAGAAATTAAATGAAAAAAGAACTAATACAGGAAAGTATAGGTCACTTGCATGCAAAATAAAAAAAAAGAACTTGAATTTTGACGTTCTCAACAGACTAGACAAGACAAAAAGACAAATCGCTATAAGTGTGTGTGTGGCTGTCCATAAGTGTAACGTGTCCATAATCCTGATTATATATATTTGTTATGGAGGTTCTGCCCAAACTCCCTAAAATGTCCCTTACCATAATACGTACAATTGATCTTACTAACTCTCAAAAACAGGTATTTGCAAGACACAGTAAAAGGATAGCATTGGACTAAATAACCTCTTGTATTTTTTTCAGCTGTTCTCCCTTCCATCGTATAAGCAACACTTACAAGACACCAGATTAACACCACACATAGTTCATGTCAAAATTAAAACAAGAAAGGTCAAAAGCCTTAAACTAACTTGGCAAGGGGATGATAGCCTTAGCATGCCCTGCTTTTTCTACCAAGTTGTGGCAAGCTAACAGAATTAAGAAGACTAAGAAGATTAGGTTAAAAGTAACGGTACCTCGCACAATTTCTCCATGCTCAGATAAATTTGCAGTCAACACTACATTCCTCCGGAGTTTTTTGCGGATAGAAAAAACCCCAACCTAAGTCAGCATGGCACATTTCTTAGTGCATACAATTTGCAAATAATACTTCTGTATATAGGAAATGAACGGCAAATACAAGTGAACTTACCGAAATGTGAACTTTGCCATCAAGGCTGTAAAAAGGGCTGTTGCAAATACTCAAGAACATGTTCTCCAACTGATAATAGCAGAAAGAAATTACAGAAGTCAAGAGTGTTATTACGTTTCTGTATGCCACACATATATAATTTTACTTTAACTTATTTGAGACTTAATAAATCCACACCTACCTCCACTGTAGTAGAAATGCATTTCCCGTCAAAACATTCGATTATATCACCTTCTCGGATCCCAAGTTTCTGGGCGTGAGATCCCTCTGACACCTACAGTTTAGCTCGACCACAATAAAAATGACAAAAGAAGAATCCTCAAGAAAGCTAATAGCTGCAAATAAGAAAAAGTAAAGATTATATGTATACCTGTTCGACGATAAGACCGTCCTCAATCTTATACATACGCCATATCTTATCAACACGTCCAGGCTCTAGCAGCTTGATAGCCTTGAAAGTCAATCCAACGAGAGGTCGAAAGATTGCCCTGTATCCAACCAAATAATCATTTAATTCCTTTACCAATAATCTCTCTTTTTATAGGTGTTACATTATAACTGTCCTGTTTTTAGTGCATCTTTGTTTCGCATTTGATGTGATATGATTGGTTAAATTCTTGCATCAAAGATATAATTTGTTGTCTTGGGAATTGGAATGAGTTGATGTACTCCCTCCGTTCCAAAACACAACTCATATAGATTTATGCACTTGGACCAAGACAGCGCTCGTTTCTAGTGCCTGACCAGTCATATTGGATCAATAGTAAATGGATGTGAGTAGTTATTGGCCGGGTGCGGGTACCAAAAAAAAATGAGATGTGTTATGGAACAAATGAGAAAAATCTATATGAGTTGTGTTTTGGAATGGAGGGAGTACTGCCATTTGAGACAACCTTGACAAAAGAGTAAACTATGAATGTTTTTGTTGAATTTATTATGAGATGTGCATTGTGTGTGCAAGATTACTACTCCCTCCGTCCCATATTAAGTGACTCAAATTTGCCCAAATATGGATGTATCTATGCCTTAAAAGCGCCTAGATACATGTAATAGAAAGTCAACGAAAACATTAATATGGGACGGAGGGAGTAATAAGGAAGAGTGCATTAGGAAACATCATAGAATTGAGAGGGGGAAAACGCACCCGGCGATCTTCCATGATTTCAAGCACTTGAGCAAAATAGAAGAAGGTATAAAGGACCCTCTCGTACTAATGTTGAACAGTCCCACAACTTTTCCATTAAGATCAATGACTGGCCCGCCATCGTCAAACTACAATATTCAAATTGACAAAATATTAGAATATACATAGTTAGTACAACAGATTGTGAGATCGCAACATAGATATAGCATCAAAATTATATTCAACATGCACTCGAACTAGGGAAATATATTATATACCTTGTGAGCAATATGTCGATAATCTTCAGAATGCAAGTACATTTAGTGGTATTGCTCCATTACCACCGGATTTGAGTATGCTGCCCTGCCATGGTTTATCCTTAGACCCAATGATTTGTCTCTTCCGAGGTGAAGGACATCTTGAGCAAACTCCACTTCTTCGTTGAAACACGGTAATGGAACAGGTTGATCCAGTGTAACCCTGAAGAAGGCAAGATCATAATGGGGCTGGTGGTAGAGCAGCTGGCCCTCTGCAGTCTTGCCGTCCAGCAAGTGAACAATGACCTGAAACAAGGATTGCAGAGAAAATGATATTGATATTGGGTTTCTGAAACAAAATCTTTTCAGGACAACAGGAGGAGTATGTTGCTTAATACTGATGATGCATATGCTTCCTGATGCAATCAAACCAAGCAGAGATGGATGGGTAGATGGATGAACAGAGAAAATTGGTTTGGATAATTACTAACAACTCACATTAGCATGAGTAGCATACTCCCGTCTTACTAACCAGACGGAGTCCGCCCGCTTCGGCTCCTTTGTGCGAATCAGATGCGCCGTCGTCAAGAGAGTGCCGATTCCCTTCTCCTCGTCATAGTCGATCCAGAAACCAGAACACCGCTTAAGTGGCTTGCCATCTGCAGATCCACTCTAATATTTAAGAAGTTGTACGGTGATAATTAACCATAAATAGAGGGGAAATGATGTACTATATACCAAGAGATGATGAAAGCCCAACGACGAATTTGGAGGCAGAGCGCACAGCCTTGGTTCCAGGTTCACGAAGGGGTAAATGCTGTGGCGTATTGAACCTGGTGGGAGGAGTGAAGAAGATCGTAGGATGGTCTGGAACATCTGCAAAAAGAAGTATTCCTTATGAGGAAGAATTCTTAATTAATAATTGGTAAAATTGGCCCTGCCACTGCCACTGCGTGATTTCAATTTGGAGCATGATCCAAGAGCAAATAAATTACCTTTGCGGCCGCGATCTGATTCTTCGTCAAGCATTTCAAGATAGTCCATGTATTCCTTAAGAGTGTCAAATGATTCAATCTCTCTCAAGGGCTCCTTGTGTACCGGAGGGCTGCGTGGAGAGTTGTCCACTACCCCTTCCTCGTCGAAATTCGCCATCTCCAGATTCCTTTTCTTCTGCTCGTCCTCATACTCTTGGCGGATCGACGCCAGGGTCCTCCTTTTCCGTGGCTTGGATATGTCCTCCATCGCCGCGTCCATCTTGTTTCTCCTCTGGTATTGCCTCCGCCTGGAGCCCACCGACGCATCACCTTCTTGCGGCGACTGCAGCCACGGCGTCCTGGATCTGAGCCGAGAAGTCATGATTGCACTACCGCCGCCGCTCCCTTGGTCCGGCGGAAGTTAGGGCTCGAAGGATATTGGGTTTTTTTTTTTGTATTATCGCCGGCGCCGCGCGATCGCTCTCTCGTGGTCTTTGCTATACTCCGTAGTATATATTGGGGATTTTAGAGACGTGTCTTTGCTATACTCCGTATTATATATCGCCGTCGGCCGTATTATATATCGCCGTCGTACGTCCGGACGGCGCATCCGGTATCCGGATGGCAATGGGTATCTTATACCCGTATACCGACGGGTTTCTACCCGTTTAATACACGGGTTTGGTAAAAAATTATATCCGTGGGTATGTAAACGGTAAAATTCTATACCCGACGGGTATGGCAGGTACGTGTATGGTATTGGTCTACCCGAACCCGTCTACCCACCTACCCGCACTAAATTGTCACTTTGTCACCCCTGTACTCAAAGCCCATTAATCTCTGGCCCAACCCAAGCATGCTTCATATATAAGCTTGCCTGAAACCCAAACCTAATTCCCCTCCTCACGAGCATCCTCCCGAGCCGCCGCCTAGCATCCTCCCGATCTCCCTTCTCCTTCTCTTCCTCCGTTCTCCCGAACCCAGCCAGAAGATACACCGAGCATCTCCCTCCCTGCGCTGCCTCCTACCTCCATTCGCCGGCCTCCCTCTCTCCCTCTCTAGATCTGCACCACCACTAAGCTGCGCTCGGCCCTCCTCCACGGCCATCTCTCCGTGCAACGTCACCCCCGCAGCCTCCATGGAGGAGGTCGGCCGGCCGCCGTGGGATCCGGCGGACCGTCCCCCCGCCACCGCCGTTCGGGACCTGACACCGTGGGATCCGGCTGACCCTGCCCCCGTTGTCGTCGAATCGTTCCCTGACGCCGTGGATCCAACATGCCGCCGCCGTTTCGGGACTCGACGCCGCTGCCGTTTCGCCCCTTCTCTCTCACTTTCTCTCTCGTTGCATGTCAATGGTGGGTCGTGTAAAAATACCCGCGGGTAACCCGTACCCGTGGCGGGTGGTGGGTATGGTAAAATTTCATACCCAACCACGGGTACCGGTAACGGTTGAGGGTCGGGTCGTCGGGTACGGGTATGGTTGAGCTGTACCCGTACCCAAACCCGACGGGTGCCCTCTGGAATCCGGTACAGTTGGCTATCGGGCCGGCTTGGGATAAACGGGCCTGGCCGGGCACGGCCCGACGAAGCCCAGCATTAGAGTGGTCGGGCCGGGCCGGCACCTTAAGGCAACCCCGCGGCCCCGGCGCGGCACCAGGCACGACTCGGGCCGGCCCCGGGCCGGTAAACCCCGCGGGCCTAAAAAAAGCACCTGGGCCGGTGGCCTTTTTATCTCATGGCAGCAACCCAAAACAGTCGAATGGGACTTGGGCTGGGTATTAAACAAAACTGTGAGCGTGGCCTAGTGGCTAGCAAGCGTAGTAGTCTTGGGGCTGCGCTTGTTTTATTACTCAATGTAGTTTAATTATATTTAAAAGAAAAATTACTAAACGGGCCGGGGCCGGGCCAGCTCGAGGGCTTGACGGTGAGGCGCGGGCCCAGCACCTGCCGGCCCTGGCAAGTTTTGACCGATCGGGAATGGATAGATAATGTATTTTCCGTAAATATTCCGACGCGTCTTGCTGAATTAGTATCTGTATCGCCTCCGACTCCTAAAACCGCCTAGGTTCTAAATTTGTATTAGCAGCTACTTCTTACATCCGGAAATAAATGACTCGGATGAGTATCTTTGGGCGTTTTAGTATAGATACATGTGTATCTAGATGAACTTGAGTCACTTATTTACAGACGACTAGTATATAATTTACTTAGGTTTGGAGGTGTCCGTGGTTTTTCCTTAGAAAAGAGTGCACCAATGGTAGTGTGTCAAACGGAACATATTTCCCCTAGTAATCGGAGGACAGTACATCTTACCGAATAATGATAAGTAAATAAAAATACAAAACACCAAGTATAAAGTTACAACAAAACGCAAAAACAAAATCCTAAACATCAAATTAAATTGGACCAAGGTGGCCGCATACTGCTGTATCAGTTGGGTCACAACGATGTACAAAGTGGCACTAGCACAAAGGAGGAATGTCCAAGGCTGCACAATAGTTTGTAGAAGAACCTAAGACTTTGTTTGGATGTAAACATTCGGAAGTTTGGCATTGCATTGGTTTCAATGCCAATATCGGAAGATATTGATATTGAGATTGAATACCAATATTTGTGTTTAGATGTTTAGGCATATAGAACCTAGACTTGATATAGAGATGGAATGCCAAATCCTGTTTTGATGGTAAAAGCGTTGAATTGAAGTTGTCTCATGAGTATGGTTATTATGTTGTTTTATACACATAAAAACATATTATTTTCTATTTTACCTTTCTAGTGAGCCAAGAGCTGGCCTCGAGAGTCAGTATTTTTATTGAAGAAAAAAGGTTCAGATGAGGGATTGGTCTCAGGGTTCCCCACCCTTCTGATCCGTCTGTGGGCCGAGTGGCTGCCTCGACCCGAGCCGAAAATAAAAAGAAACGAAATAAAAAGACAAAAAATAAGTTACGAAATGCAGTAATTCTTCTTTATTCTTCTAATTGACTGCAATTAAACTCGGCTATGGATCATGATACGATCATGAGACTTCAAATCGAGATTCGCCTATTCTATATATCTAGAATATATAAAGGTATAATAAATAAATACAAATCAAATATACTATTATCATATGATAATAGAATCAAATACGCAGTATTTACAGAAAAAAGTCATCTATAAAAAATATTTATTTTGCAAACTAAAAAATTACTAAAAAACAAGAAAATGTAAAATGGCAAATTCCAAAAACATGGAAAATGCATTGAAAAATGTACATAGCAGCAACAAATATTGAAATCTTGAGAACGATTGACAGCGCAAGATTTTCGTCAGATCGGAAGCACTTGCGCAAGAGGAATTGGGATTGAAATACTCCTCTATTCTCTACCCGATGCATCTCTAATTCGGGGGGGGGGGGGGGGCGTTGTCGGGGGACCGAGCTGGTTCCCCTATCGGGAGGGAGGCGCAGGCGCTGAGGAGGAAATCGGAAAAGACGGAATCGAACACGGGTCTTCGGTCGAAGCGGTACCCAACTCCCGAATTCCAACCGAAATTTGCCGTGGGACGGTTTGCTCGATATTCAGCCCAAATACCATGCGCCAATGCCAAGAACAGCCAAACATACGGAATCCTGGTATTCGGGGTCTAACAAATGCCAATGTCTAATATCTAGCCTCAATGTCTACATCCAGACAAGGTGTAACTTGTTTTGGAATTGAGAGATTACATGTTGGAAGTACTCCAGGTAAGTATTTTGGATGTTATAGAAGTATTTGTGTTAGCTCCAAAAGTGTTTCGGGAGTCACGAGAATGTCCTGAGGAATTTTGGAAGGTGTCAGAAGCTTCCAGACTTCCAGAAGGTTCTGGAATACTCTGTATGATTTAATCTGACAATTATAGTGATTTATTGTTTCATCCAATAAATTATCGTTCTTCTGTACGAACTCTTGTATTGGATCTACCGTGTGGTGCTAGAGGATGTCATTCGCGTGACACACACACACGCATAGACGCCGCTGCCGCCGGATGCTGGAGAGGCGGGGGCACAACTTGATCGGAAGTGGAACCGGTGGACAAGCAAAGTGCATGGGGTTTAGCAGGAGTACAATGAAAGAGTTTTTTGTTGGTGGACATTTATATGGAGACGCCGGTCACTAGGCAATAGACATGACCGAGAGGTTTTGGATTTTTATCATTTATCCTGGTTTATTTGGTGAACAAAGGGCTAAAACTGGATCCACTAGATTAAAATGAAACTATTACTGGTTAACTCGTTTTCGGTGAATTCAATTTTAATTTTGAATAATCCGGTTTCGGCTTTTATGCCCAAAATGACCAAGAAGGAGATGTAACACCGCTGCATACTCGTGTGAGGTCGCCTCAGGATCGCCGGTCGTCATCGCAAGAGGGAGTTTCAACATAACCGTCGTAATGCTACCTGATTTAGGATAATGATCGTGAGAATCCAAGAAAATTGCATGACGGTACCTTAAACTTGGCACACATGTTCATTTTCATCCCTTAACTAGCAAACTTGAAAAGCGGGACATTAAACTTGGCAACCTGGTTCATTTTAGTCCAAATCGATGAATTCGAGCTTAATCCGGCCATGATGGCAACTGACACCGGCTCAAGGGCTCCTTTTTGCAAATTTCAGAATCTTCGGCTTAACCCCTAGAAGAGTTAGCTAAATCTCTCAAAATCCCATACCAAAGGCCAACCCTGGCACCAAATTATCCAATCATTTCTTTCCGAATGCGACGCCTGATGCTCCGTCGTAGCAGTCGACATTGCCGTTCCCGTCGCCGCCCTCGTTCCCGTGGACGCCGCCACAGCCGGGCTGTCACACCAGTGCCTCACGGGGTCCCACTAATGCTGGACGCGTGGGTTGCAATAGCTAGTGTCCCACAAGGCGAGCTACCCGGGCAGGAGTGGCCCGGGAAGTTCCCCCGGTAGGTTCAAGGCGGGCTACCCCCCCAAGTCGTTCAGCCCCTGCAACTGAGGCTCCTCCCTGGCAAGTCCTCTGCTGGCTGGACAAGTGGGAGGTCAGGTACAATGAAGGCAAGGCATTAAATGCCCCGAAAAGATTAGAGCGGCGGGTCTAGTCTTGCACAGTAAGGCTACTGCGGTTAGCCTAGAGCACATTTTACTTTCTGTAAACAGTAGATCGACTATTGCATGGAGTACAGCGTGGCTTAGTCCGAGCCACCTTTCTTGTTCTCTCGACACGCAAGTAGCTAGCGTGTCATGCTGTAACTTAGCACCTGTGGTATCCCCTTGTGTATAAAAGGAGGATCAATGCCACTGGTAAAAGGGTTCGAAATCATTAGAACCTAGGTAGTGCAAGTGGCCAAGCCCTGGAACCCACCAGGCAACCTATAAGACAGCCAAACTCAGTGAATACAAACTCAAAAGCAGGACGAAGGATTTTACACCTCCAGGTGGCCCGAACCTGGGTAAAATCATCAGTGTCACACGCTTTGTATCTTTGGCCACGCCAGCGATCGCCGGAGAGATCCCCACAGCCCACCACCGAAGCAAAAAAGGGGGTGTTCAACATCTTCGGTGTCTGAGTTTCGGGCTCCGGCACGGGCTGAGATGGGTTCACCAATGAGGGAGGCGACTCTATCATGTAATGGCCCCCAAGACGACGACGAGAGCATATCGTGGCCGCAAGGAGGATGGTCGGAGGATGAGGGAGTGGTTTTTGTGAAAATATCACAATTGCCTTCGTGCAATTTCCTCTCAGAATTCATCCTCGTATTTTTGAAGATATTATCTCCATTTCAAAATATAAGAAGCTAGGACTTTCTCCTAAGTCAAACTTCTTCAAATTTGACAAAAATATATAGAAAATATACAATATTTAGAATATCAAATACATATACTATGAAGATATATATCAATGTAGATTTAAGAAAAATAATTTGAAGTTGTAGACGCTGATAGATTTTTTTTGTATCACCTGAGTAGGTCAAGTTTGACTTAGTTTACAGTTTTGAACATATTATATTTATATTTTTACTAGCAGAGTGTCCGTGCGTTGTTACAGAATAATTAAGAAAATACTAACCACCGTAGGCAATTCCAATACCTTTAATGTGCACAGAAGTTCACCGGGGCAAAAATTCAAAAAAAAATAATTGTCTTTTCCGTAGGCCTAGGGTCCGAGCCCACGGCCTTGCCTCTTCTCGTCTCGTATGTTGATCTCTCTCCCATCCGGATCTCTCTCCTCTGCCTCTCCACACGGGACATGCGTTCTGCTCCACATCGGGTCGCAACTATGCTCGCCGGTGACGGGGCAAAGAGTTCTGGACTCCGGCGAGCGGGCGAGCAGCAAGGAGTCACCCGCAGTGCTCCCCACGGTCCATCTCTCTCCCTCGATCTATTTTTCCTCTCTCCCTCTGCTCTCTCTGCGGCGCGATGGCGAGCAGCAAGTAATTGGACTATGCCGCCGGCTTCTCCGTTGCGCCGCCGGCTCCTCTGCCTCCCCTCAACCTCCGGCCGCCTCCTCTCCCTTCCGTCCACCACGTGCCCCACATCCTCGAGTTCGCCACCGCTGGCTACAAAGAAAAGTTCAACACCAAGACCCCGTGGGTGACGATGTCGATGCCGGTTTGCAGGATGTGGCCTTCCCCTGGAACCGACGGTGGGCGGCGGCGCACAGACGCGGCCACAACCTCGATCGCCCCTGACCTCAACGTGGTCGTCCTTGCCCCGACCTCGACCACGTTGCCAGAGTTGAGCAGGCATGAGGAAGAGCATCAAGGAAGAGGCAACAACTAATCGCATAGTTTGTAAAACATATGTTGGACAAATAGAATATAATTGCAGATAAATAGCCATAATTTAACTCTCAGATAAAGAAATTTCAACTTTCGGATACCAATTGTCTCAAATTTAATATCTGAGACACTTATTATGAATCGGAGAGATTAGTATATTTGGCTTCATGTCAAAAAGTAACTTAAAGTAACATTCGGCAAGGTAGCATCATGGTCATTGTCTACATAAAGAGAAGAGTAAAATACATCGTAGGTCTTATAACTATTCGAGGTGTGTCAACTGAGTCCTAATTCTATCAAAGTGCATATTTGGATCCTAATTCTTTGTAAGTTGTTCACGCGTGGTCCTATTCGAACCAGAGCCGCTGCTGACCGGCCTTGTGACATGTTGACCGCCACGCTGGCTAACTGACAAGTCGCTGAAAATTCCAAATAGGCCCAACCTTTCCGTTCTACTCATTCTGCGGTCCTTTCCCCTGATTCTCCCCACCTCGCTCGGAGCATAGGAACTTGCAGGGGCTGCGGTGTTGGAAGGGATCCCTTCTTCTTGCCTCTCTTCCTCGCTACGGTATAGGCACTTGCGGTCGAGACATGGTAGCGGGCCGGCAGCGCGGGCAGCTCAAGCAACGGGAAGAAGAAAGATAGAAAATTTGCAACTGGAGTCTCCATTCTTTATAAGGGGGTTTATGCAAAATTCCAGACCACAGGAACGGTGGGACCTTGGTCGACGTGGCAGCGGTCAACATGCCACCTGGCAGGTCAGCAGCGGCTCGGGCTCAAATAGAACCATGCGTGAACAACTCACAAAGAATTAGGGTCTAAATATGCACTTTGATAGAATTAGGACTCACTTGACACACCTCAAATAGTTACAGGACCTGCGGTGCATTTTACTCTAAAGAGAAAGAGCTGAAATAAAGTTAGTAATATTAAGAACTAAAATTGTTGTCCTGCATGAAACTGTCCGAGTTGAGATTAAACATGAAGAATCATGTCAGCGAACCGAACTATAGCTGTTTTTTCATACAAGAGAAAGAGCTGAAATAAACTGAGTAACATGATTCTTCATGTCACCAAATATATGTAATTATGTATGTATGAATTCCAACTTCCAATATGTTATTCAGTTCCGCACTACTACCCTTAGTAGTGTGTGTTTTCAGCTATAACTGGCACCTCGCCCCAGTACATGGTACGGGGGATACAAATACGGGAATACGGTGGTCCTCTTTGCCTCTTGCGTGTCCTATAGATACAAACACGAACACCTGTTGATGCAGACACATGCGCTAGAAGTACCCGGTAGGATATTAATTTTGAAAAAAAGAACTACGGCCGTCCGCCATCACCACCAGACCCGATTAGCTACTACTCCCATCCCATGTTTTTTCTTAATTTTAAATAACTCCCATGCGTTGGGAAGGGGGCTCTCCACGGTAACCGATGGCACTGACGGTGGGGCCCACCCAAAATTTTCCCTCCCGCTTCTTCCTTCGTCCTCCTCCCTCCGTACGACGTCTTCGGTATCTAGAAGCTTCGCCCCCCATCCACCCCGTTCCGCCGCACCAAAGCCTCCCCCAGTCCGACCTAAGCCAGCCCATACGGTCCATACCCGTCTCCCGCTGTCCCGCACCCTCATTCCGACCTAAGCTCCCCACCAAGCCGGCCGCCGCCGCACGCATCTTCAACGACTCCTCCGACCGCAGCCGCCGCTCCCGTCCAAGCCGGCCGCCGCCCACCGATCAGCCCCCTGACGGCGGTCTCTGGGTGAGAATTGTTCGCTCTTCTTCTATTTGCCCAAGCTGTCTCCCTTCAATTTTAGGGTATTTAAGTTTTTGTGTCACAACGGATGAACGAATGCACAGCACCGTGGAGAGCCCCTTCCATCATTAGGCTTAGACATCACCATCGATCGTGTTTTATGCCTTTGATTGGTCTCTGAATCGGCCTAATCTGTCACTCGTGTATAGTAACGCCGCTGAGTGCTTCTATGTTTGCGGGTAAGTAGGGATGAGTATTGCACTGCCTGTAAAACCTGGAAGGAAAGCACTATATCTTCATTTTCTTCATATTTCAGGTTTAACTGCTGTCAATCTCCATGTAAACAACACACACACACAAATTTTAAGCCTGTAGAAATGTTCCTTCCTTCTTGTAACTGGCCAGTAAAATAAAGTTTAGAGATTATGGAGAACTCAATAAATTTATCCTCTTGTTTTAGCTCTGTAGCTTTGTTCTCCCAAGTGCTGTAGATAGTTGGTAATTTGTATGTATTAAACAAATTCAGATTTGCAAATGGAGGTGGCTGTTGGATAAAAAACTGTCGTCTCATGTTGCCTCAAACTACCCAGGCTCCGTTTTGCCTGTTCGGTTCAGCTTCGTTGTTCCATCCCCTACACACCTCTTTGTTATGGCAGAACTGGAACATTTATTTACATGCTCCGTCGTCAGATATAAATCCTCCCCATCTTTGATTCTGTGATGATTCGTCACAGCTGGGTTATACTCCCTCCGATCCTAAATTATTGTCTCAAATTTGCCCAAATATGGATGTATCTACTCATAAAAGGCGTCTAGATACATGTAATATTTCGACAACAATTTAGGATCGGAGGGAGCACTACCAATCTCGCCGGCACCTTCAGGTCGCAGCACACTATCTGGGTGGTGGCTGTCCTTGCACCAAGTACCCATGGACTGCGCACCACCTCAAGGGATTTCCTTTCTCCTAGCACATGTATCTGCATCAGCAGGTGCTCGTGTTTGTACCTATCGGGCGCAAGAGACAAAGAGGACCAAGGCTCTCTCAGTTGTTCTGTATGCGGACACCATCAGCTTCTGTCACTTCGTCAACGAAACAACCGGTCTCAGCACTCATATCTCTCTCTCTCTCTCTCTCTCTCTCTCTCTCTATATATATATATATATATATATATATATATATATATATAATCCGAGGGTAGCTCCACTTGATTAGCTAAGAAGTAGAATTCAGTTCAACAAGGCAAATACAAATATGGATGTCAGATGAGATGCCAACTCTGGAGGTTAAGTCAGTGTTTTGGATTTTCACTACGTGCCCGCGGTAACTTTTCTATCTTGGCTAACATGTCAATTGGTTGTCGTGTGTTCTGTATAGACATAGTTGGCATCTTGAAGGTAATGCAATGAGTAACCATTTGTCTGTCATTGACAGGATGTAGTATGATGACCCTTTTACTATACACAATTCACTGAGTCTCAAGTTCCAGTGTTACTTCAATGTTTTAATTTCAAAGTTATAACTCCTGCAATATTTTCGTCTTCGTTAATACGCATCTCTGTCATTTCATCAGAGTATCACCAAATTTGATTAGCATGGAAATGGTCTAAATGTGGCAGTTGCCCCTTAAACAAATTTCTGGCCATTTTATTGAATATTATAACACAAGTTGAAACATCCAAAACGCTTTCTAAATGTATAGCGCGTATCCCACAGCAACGCTCTGAGCATAATCTAGCAAATAATAGGAAGTTAGGATATGTATCATTTGTGTGCAAGAGGACTGCCGGAGCCTCTCCTACAGTTTCGTTTCCAAAAAACAACAAGACTCATGACCTCTTTACTGCTGTTTTTTTTAGGTATGGCGTCCTGCGCCAGTTGGGCTGATGTATTCAATAAATCGACTCCTTCCGTTTTCTATGCCTGGATAGGTCCGAAGGCAGACAAGTTGAACGAAATCAATGCTATTGCTAAAAGAGCAAAACCAGCAGATGATGTGGCTATAATAGCAGGAGCACCAGCAGCAGCAGAAACAGAAGCAGAAGCAGAAGATGACATTCAAGGAGATCTTGAAGTTGAGGACAGCAGCACAATGGGTGCAAATTCCACTGCGTTTTTTGTCGGCTCTAATGACACAGAAATATTTATGCTGACAAGTGCTCATGGGTTAGACCACCTATATACAGAAGAACACCCTCTTACCCTGCAGACAATGAGGATGTTCGAGGTTTGGATATTATGTGACCACTATGAACAAGATTATCAGCACGATGTATTAACATGGAAGAAGAAATATTCAGATGATAGGGGATATGGCAAAGCAACTATAGTAGGAGGGGATTCTTCAAAAGATATCCTTCTCTTGTCTGTGAAAAAGAAAAACATAACAAGCTATAGGGGCAAGGGACCGTGCAAGAAAGTCCACCCATCACTTGTCATAAGCATGACTAACCCAAAGGAGGCAAACGACGCTTTGATGATATCTTGGCCCTCGCATCACACAAGGACCACAACAAAAGGTCCTGTGGGTCCAATGAGGGTGATAGACGCAGTAGGTGAGAACAATGAGCATGGATACAAGATGAAGTTGCTAGAAGTCTATATGAAAAGTATGCGTGGATCTTCAGGTGCTCCTCTTCTCAATGCTCAAGGGGAGGTAATTGGCCTTCTGCACGGAGGATTCGAAGGAAATCATTCTTATTTTGTGGCTGTAGAGCATATCAGGGCATTTCTGCGAGCAAGGAAGGTAGGGAAGCCTGATGCCAATATAGGACCCTAGCCGCAGATGGTTCCTCTGACAAGTACACAGGAAGCACATCCATGATATAAAGCAAGAAGGAGAGTCTGCCAATGTTTATATCCCTTGTTCTTCAATTGTCTCGGACCTTTTTTGGAGGAATCGAGTTCATGCTGGGGTGGAGAGATCCGGAGGGATTCTGCTAATTGAACATGCTGGCCAGGCTGAGGACTACAAACATCTCCTAGAAAACTTTACGTGCTTAGGCATCTAGTGCGACTTTACTTTAATTTTAGCTTTGATTTGAAGATTTTGCAGCATTGGTCAAGGTATTTGGTCTACAAATTTAGTGACAATTATGATTACTGTTTGAATATAGAGTTTTTGTTGTATTCAACTAAAAAGCAGTCTTTTACATGCAACATGTGATGAAAAAATGACCTCCCCTTAATATTTGGGCTGTATGTTTTCTTCCCCTTAGTATTTGACATTCTTCCCAGAAAAAGGTACCCAGGCATTAGATACATGACGTACTTTTCAGTTGTAATACCTCCTAACTGAAAATATGATGCAAATGTGAAACCTGTATTTCATTGCCTAGGGCAGGGTTTTAGCCAGATCACAGTTAATTAGTTGCTCCTGGTTAGTTTACCAATAACTGACACTTGTAGAGAAAAGTTACCCAAAACAAAACCAGACAACTTAACGAGGCACATCAGGTTAAAATTAAAGGAAAACTGAACCAGACAACCATTAAAAATCTCTGCCTGCAGTACATAAGAAATATCATGGAGATATGTGAAAAGGTGGTATACCAAGAGACATGTCGACAGGGTAGGTATCATATGAGAAGTTTACCTTAAGCATAGATAAATTAGGACCTAAATGCACTCTCCTTGTAAGAAAATTTTCTGTACATGGCACATTAGTGGACTCTAGATTCATCAAAAGCCAAAATAAACAAAGTAGTAAAGAATTACATGATGTGTACGTCCTGTGGGATGACCACACTCCAACAACTCGCCGGCTGCTTGGTCTGGCGGCTGGAGTGTGCATGGAGCTGTGGAGAGAAGGCGGGGCGGAGGGGGGGATGGAATGCTTTTGGACTTCGCCTGGTACGCAGGATGCAGGTGTGTGAGGACATGGAGGTGCTGATCGCCTCCCATCGAGCTGAGCATCGAAGCCGACGGAGCTTGTTTCGTTAGACATTTATAGTACAATATATTGAACTAACTGTCTTGGTGTGTACACTAACTGGCAGATGGCAACTCCTGCAGAAACGTCAGTTCTTCCATTCTCACAGGGCACAGGTGCGTGAAAAAGATTGTACCTTGCTTGCATAGGTGCATGACCTATTACAATTTTGATGCATACAAATATTTTATGCTTGTCGTGATCCTTAATTCTTTAGTCACATCCCAGGTTATTCTACATTTGTTTTCTCGGAGCCTGGTGCTCCTTCAGTTTGATATTTTGTATTTAACAATCAGTTCGACCTCTGATTTGGTATTTTGATTTTGATGCTGATTCTAGCAAAGGTCTATAATGTTAGGTTCTGTCTCCTGCAGAGATTGATGGGAAATAAAAGAAATTCTACATTCACTGTTGGTTCCGCTTCAATTAAAATATGATGATCTGAAAGAGCTTGCCTGTCTATTGTCTATCATTACCAGAGTATGGCGATCTTTCCAGCGTGATGTCTTGGTATCAGATATGTGTTTATGAAGTTGATTTTAAGTATCAATTTTGTTTTGCCTCCTACCAGCTTTTTTATATTCTATAGTTGTAATATGGTTACGCCTTAAATTTTCCTGCACGTGCTCATCATTTAGTGATTTTTCCAGCTTTCTTATGTTTTGTTCTGTTGGATTTTTGTTATATATGTATTTTAATTGTTATGACTTGAAATATTTACGGTTTCATTACTGCATTTGAGATCTTGCTTGACTTCATTTACCTTTGTCGTAGCCAATGGCATTGGAACAAGTTTTCTCGGATCATGATAGTGAAGATGAAGTTGATGATGACATTGCTGATTTTGAAGATAGACGGTCAGATACTGTAATCTTTTTGTCTCTCTGTTCAGAAACACATGTTGCCTGCCTAAAACTGAGCTTCCTCGAGCCGTCTAATACTCAAGGTCTATATTTTAAGTTACTCCCGCCGATCCTAAATTTTTGTCTCAAGTTTGCTCAAATATGGATGTATCTATTCTTAGAAAACGTCTAGATACATGTAATATTTCGACAACAATTTAGGATCGGAGGGAGTATTACTTTTCTTGGTGGGTTGCAGATGTTTGATGACTTTGTTGATGTCACAAAAGATGAGAAACTTATTATGCATATGTGAAATTCATTCATTCGGAGACAAAGGTCAGGCATATCTGCATGATTCTATGTTTCAAGCAATGAGATTTCAGATTTAGAATTTGAATTCCCAAATTGGAAATTCCTTTTTATGATATTAGTTCCAGAGTCAAACTTTAGATTTGAAAAATCTGAAGTACCAAAACATCATTTTCTTTGCATATACCATTTCTCAAAAGAATTTAGTAATGTCTTAAGTCGAAAATGTTTCCAGATAGAAGGCTATCTTAAATTCATAAGTCTTCACCTTGCATGACAC
The DNA here is from genome assembly GCF_000005505.3 of Brachypodium distachyon. Classification (NCBI taxonomy): domain Eukaryota; kingdom Viridiplantae; phylum Streptophyta; class Magnoliopsida; order Poales; family Poaceae; genus Brachypodium; species Brachypodium distachyon. The sequence goes on along the minus strand of NC_016134.3, from coordinate 41,278,701 downwards.
ACATTATTCTTCACAATCTCTTCATCTTGCATGTACCTTTTTTCATATTGATTCTATGTTTTATGTTCCATGCAATGATAATTCAAAAGCATTTGTTGATTCCTCACATTGCATGTCACCTCTTTCGCGGTTTCCCTTCTGGCTCTCGGGTCTCGAGTCTCGACGGATAGTGACTCTCGGTGGCTAGGTCTGATTATGTCGCCCAGGCTCTGCATATTCAAAGTAGTTTATGTGTTGCTCATCTCTGAGTAATTTATTGTGTATAGCTACAGTACTCGGAAGAACCCAAAGATGATTGATATCACGCATATGTTTGTCATCCTTGGGTTCTGAATTTCCATATAGATAACCTGGGATGTAGATACATCAATTATTGTGTTTCTCATCTTTGGGTTCTGAATTCTACTCTTCACTGTTATCCTAAAGCCGTCAAGTTATATGTATTCTGAATGTTATCAGGACCACGTTTACCTTAATTGGTTTGGATTATATTGCCACATACGTGGACAGTAGATTGTTTGCCTATTGTTACTTTCTCTATGTGTCTATGTGGCTTTGCTTCCATATCTTTGAGCACTTGGAGCTGTTCTTTATTCCTCTTCAGTGCCACAAATATATATTCATCTAGCAGAGGATATTGGTGTGACGTATGGATAAATGCTTACGCCTAAAAACATTGCATGAGGCCAAATTACAGTGCTTATACCAGAGAAGTGTGTTCTTACAAGGGAATATTTCTGTTTGATTCTTACCAAGAAATGCTTCTCGTTTTCATGCAGGATCATCTTCTACATACTCTAATTTCAGCTTTGGATGGACCAACGTTAAAGATGTTGCCCTGGCACATATCATTGCGTATGAAGTTGCTTCAGCAAACGGAAGATACTGCTTGGTTGGAAGAGTTGCTCACTACTTGGAGATTGTCGAGATCATACATGAATATTGAACTTCAAATGCCAGACAAGATAATATTGCACCTGGGCCTGTTCTGGACTGTATGTATTGCACCTGGACTGCAACTCTACAGGTGCAATACATACAGCCCAGGTGTTGTTCTGTGACTCAACCAAAGATGCCTGTATTGTTCGATCTGCCTGTCTGGCTCTTTGTTGTGCTGCATGGCCAGACCGAGATCCAAAGTACTACGATCCTTAATCCTTATGCTTCAGTGGCGGATCTAGCATGTACACACACAATGAATTTACCCATGACAAGCCGGTTGCCTCGCTGAAGCTTTGTAGCAATTTCTTTGGGACCATTTGGAATCTCTGCTCCTCATCCAACAACACCCGTTTGCGGATCAGCTCGGATTGTGATCATGTCGTAAGAATGGGTATGGCAAGTATCAGCGAGAACAGGTTAAATGGATGTGGATGTACAAAGTATCAGCGAAAACAGGTTAAATGATCATGTCCTCACTCTTTCAAATTCAGGTTGTATGTGGATGTACCAAGTTTCCTGATTTTCTGTTGACTTGTATTCAGCATGGCACTTATGCTTTTTTTCTTTTATGGAAGCATGGCACTTATGCTTTTTTTTAGAGGAGCATAGCACTTATGCTGACTGATGAGTAACGAAACGGCTTGATTCTAAAAAAAAGAAAAAATTGCTGGAGACGCTCTCAAGACACGAAATATGGAAGTTCGCGCTGCAGCACTCGCTCGCCTCCGCGCCTCCCCTCGCCGTGCAGGCCCTGAAGGAGACGCCCGCCGGCTGCTGCCCCGCCTCCCCTGTAAGCTTCTTCTCCGGTTCTCCCTCTCCCTTCTCCCGCTCTGTAATCTGCTCATCCGTAATCTGTTCACGGCTTCGTATATGACTAGGATGTAGCAGTGTAGAGTAGCTCGCCGTAGCAGTCTGGGAGCGAATAGATGGACCGTTCATTCATCGATTTCTTTTTCTCCCCTTCATTCAGAATTTGCTTGGGACCGCTAGTTCTTTTACCCTGTCAGAATCTTATGAGACAAACGTATCGCCAGATCCTTTTGTTTGGAAAATCGGCATGTCAGGCATATCCCCATATCGCCTATCCTATATCTATATGTATCCAAGTATCCACACAACCTAGCTTGGTACAAGGTATAGGTGCATCACAGCTAATTATGCAGTTTCCTGATGAATACCTAACTAATGGCAGTCTGTTTAGCCTACTCTATGTCTGGCGCCTCGCGCAAATTAGCTCAGTGCTTGGTCGGAGCCTGTTTGACTTTGTGACTGAGATAAGTAATCACTACTCAACTATCGGTAACTAGCTCATGACTGTTTTTGTTCTGTTAGTGGTATATGTTTTACATCTAACCACATTTTACCCAGCAATTCTTTTGACTACACTTTCATATGTTCTTATGTTGTTCTCATTGCATAAGCCTTCTCAATATGATTTCTGAAGAAAGCCAAGTTTGTTGGAATTGGTTAAATGGTTTGTATGCTGTAAGATTAGAAAAGAAGGGCCCGGCCGCCGGCCGGCCTCGTTTCGATCTACAGCGCGCCGCAGCCGCAGAGAGGCGAGACGGTGACGCCTCGTGCGAGCCCGGCCATGGAAACGATTCAGCAGCGCGGGGGATGGATCGATCGATCGCGGAAAAAGTGGGCGCAGCGATCTACGAGAGAAAGATCTCGTTGCTGTATGGGCTGGAGAACATATCTCGTGGCCGGCCACGTCTGCAGGGCTGCAGTGCCTCTGGATCGATGGATCGATCGTGTGGTCACCCGTTGCGCGCGACCGAGTACACGTGCTTGGCCGCGGCTTCGGCTCCAGCCTCGTCCACAGGTGCGGACTGCAGCTAGCTGCTAGCACCGGACGTGCCGGAAGCTAACAAAGAGAGTAGCTAAGCCGAGGGAAAAAAAAAAGCGAGGGCCGAAACAGACGATCAGAAAACCCAGGAGTGCGACGTACGTAAAGCCGATGGTAAACGTGTGGGACGACTGAGGCTCGGCCGAGAAGACGAGAGAAAAAGGCTGTGGGTGGAACAAACTTCTGTTAATTCGATCGGTGCTAAACGAGTCACGCTAGGTCGTCGACAGGCAATTTACCTGCACCAGTGGCAGACTTGAAGTGCACACCTCTCTTTCGTTTTTCTTTTCTTTTTTCTTAACCTGCAAGCTGCAACCACTGCAGTAGGCAGAGCTCCCGCCGTTCATTGGAGGGAGATATTTGTTTGCCCTTGCCACGTAAGACGCCCCTGCCCGTGATACCTTGGAGAATCAGAAACAGGACGGGGACAGCGACCATTCCAAAGCCACTGGCTCTCCCCCTGATGCAGACCCCCCGCCCACTGTCCACCGCCCCCTCCTGCCACTTGTACCGTTGTAGTACGTGCTCCCTCCGCCCGAGAGAAAAATATCTACTCCGGCTTACTTTGATCAGGTGATCAGAGCATCATTACAGAGATTACTATAATGATAAGTATCAATTATGGGTGGACTACAGCTGCTGCATTGTTCTCCTGCTGGACTAGCTAGCTTAGCGGGTGTTGCAGGACTGCCCTGAGAGGCCTGAGCAAGCTAGGATACTTCTTTTATTCGCATTCTAGAAGCAATGCTCCGGATCACCGGTTGCCCGGAAGTATCGGCGTTTCCTTTTCCTCTTTTCAACGTCGATGCGAGGCGCACGCACAAGTCTGTATGTGCGTCGTGGTTGACAGCAGCTACGGATGATTCCCGTCCATTCTTTTTCGCAGACGTTCGTCCGCTCTCCAGCAAGTTACAACAGCAACCGTTCAGACTTCAGAGCGTGCAATAATTACCAGCATGCACGTGTCGCTTGATCTTGATTTTTCTGATCATAACTTAATCTTGCAGCGCTTAAAGTTTTGTCGTGTCTGCTATTAAAACTGAACTGGGCGCCATGCGTCTTTGCAAGTTGATTTCACGTACCGGTACGTTGCTCCGACATGGTCGCTGGTGCTACATTGTTTGTACTGTACACTACTTTTGCACGCACATGCCAAGTTCTTCGGAATGTTTGGTGAAACCCCGTAAACTCGGCACCACGATGACTCCGCGTACGAACTCTACTCCATCTCCAAGGGTCCAAGCAGCCCGAGATATTATCGTGGCCGGGACCCGCCAACCACCAGTCCGCCCAGGCGCACGCTAAAATGGAAACACTCTTCGTCCCAGAACACACGGGCCCACCCGCCCACCTCCTCTTCCTGGCCGCACGATTTAAACAAATCAAAATGCCCCCATCCACGCCTCCACGGCCAGCGCCACCGCGCGCGCGGCGCACGCCCACCACGTGTCCCGCGCCCCGGCCGCAGATCGGGCTCCCTCGCCTCCCAGCCTAACACGTGTACCCCCCGCGCCAGAAAATATCGCGGGCGAAATTGGGAATGGCGGATCAGCCTCGCCCGCGACGACCGGCCTGGCTTCCGCCACGTCACCCTGGGCCCAATCACCCGCGCGGGCTGCGTATCGCGTGACGTGGCGGCCCGGCCCGCCGCTCCACCGGCCGCAGATATTTCCTCGCCCCCGGCGCCCTGTCACGTGCGCCACCAGCCATCGATCCCTCCCCCCACCGACGATGCGGGCCCGCGAATCTGTTGGCCCACTTGTCTGTACCAGGGATGCGAATAAAGATTGCGCTATATAGTACCACACCGCTGCGACCGCTCCATTTTATTTCGTCTCCATCGCTGCGCGTCACACTGGCGTTTTTGATCTCGCGAGATTTCGAAGCTTCGAGCGCAAGAAGAGAGCAGAGGTAGAGCGAGGTTGGTTGCTGGGCTGTGGAGGCTTACTCGCAGGGAAAGCAGCCTCCGGCGTGGAGATGGCGCCCGGGATGGGGCGAGGAGGAGGAGGAGTGGAGGATAGGGAGGTGGTGAACGTGGAGGATCAAGGGGAAACGGGTCAGGAGGCGCTGCGCGCGCTGCCGATGATGCCCGTGAGGGTTCTGCTCGCCGAGGGCGACGACTCCACGCGCCACGTCATCTCCGCGCTCCTCCGCAAGTGCGGCTACCACGGTGCGCATACTGATTAACCGCCCGTCCAGCGCCGCAGCTAGCTACCTTTGTTTTGGCCTTGTCGAATTGCTTGTTCGAATTTCTAGTTTGGTGATTTTAACTAGGATGATTACGAGGGTTAAGAGCGGCTAACTGCACGAGCGAGCGATGGAGTTGGTTTCTCATGTACTGTTTGTTGTTTGGTGGAAAAAAAAAAGTTGGCAGCTCTGGGGTCAATCGGGAGGTGGCTGCTGGTTCTACACAGTTCAACCTTGTGGCATGGTGAATTGGTGATACGGTAGAGCACTTACTGTTGTCTGATGCCTCGTGATCTTGTTGCTAATTCCCACACGATAAGTCTGTCAGATACGCTAGTTCTGTCAGCGGTGGTTTTGGTAGTTAGCTCCCTTCCTCTGGATTTTGTTTTTCAAGCATCGTGGACTAAGCTGCTGCAATTGACTGGAAAATTCTTTTCAGACGCCAATACTGACGAGATCTGTTGTAGTCCTGATTGCTCTTTATGAGTGCGCAAGTTATCTCAGGAATTTGTCGATTGTAAAACTAGGACTATAGTTTGAAGTTTGAACGCTTCAATCCGTGACGTCTGTGGGCATCTGGTTTTAAATTGTACTCAAGGGTAACTGAAAGTACAAAACTGTTTATGTGAGCATATCTGTATAGGAATATATATTTTTGGCGAAGATGTATAGGAAATTATAGCTATGTGTTAGCATGTTTTTAGCACAGTTAGAAGTCTGCTGAAAATATGAAATCTTCTTTAGAAATATGCAAAGTTATTCACCAATATTCGGCCCCTTGCAGAGTTTGTTCTGCTAGTTTTTTCATCACGACTTCAGGAAAGTTGTTTTGAAATTGTGATATTTCGTCAAACTTATGAATCATATTGTCCTTGCAGTTGCTGCAGCTTCTGATGGCGTCAAGGCCTGGGAAATACTAAAGGAAAAATCTTTCAATATAGACCTTGTTCTAACTGAAGTTGAACTTCCTGCGATGTCTGGGTTCCTCCTACTCTCCACAATAATGGAACATGAAGCGTGCAAAAATATCCCTGTCATAAGTATGTGCTCAAATTATGCCAGTATTTCTGAAGTTTCCAATTTCTTATGCGGCTAGTAAGTCTAATGCCCTTTTTTCTGGCTATGCAGTGATGTCTTCAAATGATGCAGTTAGCATGGTTTTCAAATGCATGCTGAAGGGCGCAGCAGATTTCCTTGTTAAGCCGATACGAAAAAATGAGTTACGGAACTTGTGGCAGCACGTTTGGAGAAAACAGCTAGTAAGACTTCGTGCTTGCATTGCATCATTTTAGTTTGACTGTGCGTGTCGTGTGTTTTATATTATATCAATTTTTTTTAGATCTATCAATCAATCAAAACTTAGGTCATGCTTTATTCAGAAGGCTTGAGTACCACTAAATCAATTACAACCCTATTTTACAGTCAAACGGTGGGCTTGTGCAACATACACAACAAGAAGATAAACTTACAGAATGGCAAGGACAGAAGACTGGAGTGACAAAAGCTGAACATTTGATTGAAAATGTAGCCCACAAAAGAAAGGAATGCAGTGAACAAGAAAGTGATGCTCAAGTAAGTTTTAGCAGTAACGTTTATGGTATGGAACTGTTTGTTGAATGAGAAGAATTTTCTGGTATTGGCAAACTGTTACAGTTAGTTCTTGTTGCACATGATAAAACAACGAACTACATTTGCTAGATTATAGTGTTTTTAGGCTGCTCACTGGATTGTATTGTGGTAATTTGGAACACTTTGACTTGTTGACTTCATTTTGTTTAAAGACTTTAAGTACCGGGTGTTTGATGTAACATCGAATCCTCTTGGATTTCGGACATCTTTCTCGAAACACCTGGTTCTGTACTCTAGTAGTAGGAACCATTGTTCTGCGTCTAAATTCAGATATCCTATTACTGTTTTGCCTTTACTGATACTGAGATTCCATGGTGCAGAGTTCTTGCACAAGGTCAGAAGTCGAGGCTGAGAGTAAGCACACGAACAATTTCTTGGAGTTTAAGCAGATAACAGGAAAATATTTATCTAGTGACCTCAAAAGCACTGAGGACAATGGACAGACCAAAACTCAAAGTAATAATGTTTTCGATAGTTTGAACTTTTACAAATCATTTTTCAGGCATTTTTGCTAATTTTACATGTTTGTGATCTTGTAGCAATTAGAGATGATAACCTGATTCCAAGGAGAGAAAGGGATTTATCACCGAGGAAACAGCCATGTTTGAAAGATAATGACTGTCAAAAAGCTACCAGAGAGATTGAGGTAGTCCATATTATTGATGATGAACAGAAATCTAATGCACAGACAGATGTGGATGTTATGAGAACAACTTTTCATGGAAACTGTGATAAGGGGTTCTCCATCCCAGCACATCAGTTAGAGCTTTCTCTCAGAAGATCTGACTACAGCAAATTAGATGACCAGGAGAAAAATGATAAAAGAACTCTGAACCACTCAACTTCATCTGCATTTTCCTTGTAAGTATAACTTTCTTTCTATCAACATATCGAGGCTCAAGCTTTTTGTTTTCTCGAGAGAAAAAAATTAATGCATCGTTGCTTGTTTCATTTCACAAGAATCTTACAGTTAAAAACTATTTGTCCGTCCAGGTACAACTGCAGGACTGCATCCTCTTGTGGTAATGCTGGTGATGCTCACCTATGTAGCACCTCAGCAACACATGTGGATCTGGAAATGAAAACTGGAGATTCAGTGGCTCCCTCTCAAGACAAGACAGACGCAATTTGCCCTCCTATCAGAGTTGTACCATTTCCTGTTCCTGTTGCAGGCCTCACATTTAACGGACAGCCATTCTGGAGCGGTGCACCCGTCGCTCCCCTTCTCTATCCACAGTCCGGTCCTCCCATTTGGAACAGCAAAACATCCACGTCGAAACAAGCGGCCGCACAAGCAATTTTGTCACAGCAGAAGTGGCAACAGAGCAATGCAACAGTAATGGATTCTGACCAGGCTGAAATCACACAGGGACAAGAAGTTTTACCTGCACCAAATGCAAACGAAAAACATCTGCACGTTGAAATTCCTTCAGACGACCCGCAGCATGTTTCTCCCATGACCGGTGACAGCGGAAGCAGTACTGTGCTGAACAACTCCGGGAATGCTCCCAGTGGCAGTGGCTGCGACAGCTCTTCCAACCGGATCGTGGCCCCTTTAGATCCATGCAATTCATTCAATGGTGTTCCTGAAAATCCAAGCATGGATGGTACACATCACCTGAGCCAACGGGAGGTCGCGCTGAACAAGTTTCGGCTAAAGAGGAAAGAAAGGTGCTTTGAGAAGAAGGTATGCATAATAAATAATCTTGTCATCTCAATCCAATTCGCTGTATCTCACCTACTAGGAGCTGGTGTTTACATTCTTACATTGTTGCCCAGGTGCGGTACCAGAGCAGAAAATTACTTGCAGAGCAGCGGCCCCGGGTGAAGGGCCAGTTTGTTCGACAAGAACCTAGCATACAAGGAAGCTAGGTGTCGCCGCACCTGACACGGTCGCTGTGTTTCGCCCTACTAGGAGCTGGTGTTTACATTCTTACATTGTTGCCCAGGTGCGGTACCAGAGCAGAAAATTACTTGCAGAGCAGCGGCCCCGGGTGAAGGGCCAGTTTGTTCGACAAGAACCTAGCATACAAGGAAGCTAGGTGTCGCCGCACCTGACACGGTCGCTGTGTTTCGCCTGCGGGTATTCTGGTCATCACTGTCAGATATTCTTTGATGACTGGAGATAATCACACCAAGGCAACAACCTTTCTTTCGGTTGCCACTGTATGCAGCTTATATCTACATATATAAGCTGACTTCTAGATTAGGCCCTGGACCTCGTACATAGTAGAATTTGTCAGTAGGCATATTAGGGAACACATCGGCTTGTTCTGTTCTAGATCAAGATAAGATATCTGTATCCGTAACAGGTTTGTAGCTAGCCAGCTTGGTTTGTGTTTGCCATAGACGTACACACCGTCTATGTGGATGTCCAAAGACATGTTTCTGTTGGCACTCTGACAATGGACATCCCTTGTCGTTGTAGGTTGTGTTGAACGTCTCAGTATAGAGGCGTCCTGTATTCCTGTTCAATTTGACTGAAATTCAAATTCTTGCATCATTTCTTCTGTGCAAATGACTACAGTAGCTGTTTGTAGTTTGGTCTTCCGGTCTGTTCAGTAGCCTCGACGTAAATATCTCCACGACGAACAGACAATTGCCTCCAACAACTTTTGTACGAGCTCGCTTTTGCAACGGCTGTCACTCACGATCCAAACACTGAAACACACCTCTGGGCGGCACCACGCCCAGATCGCGTGCCGCTGCCTACGCTTGTGTACCTCGCGACCAGACGACGACATGCAACGCAAACGCGATGCAGTGCACGAAACAAGCAAGAAAAAGGCAGAGAGCGCCAGGAGCGACCTGCCAAAACGGCAATAAAAAGTTCCGAGCAAGAACGCCAAAGCAAACCTTTCGGCGCAAACGCAAAGAACAGATCAATGGAGACCACCTCCAGGAAGCACCTCTGCGAGGTCCACCGCGCGAGCAGCGTCCGCCGCGAGCGCGTCGTGCTCGCGGCCGCCGCCGCCCTCGCGGTGGCCGCGGGCGTCGTCGCGCTCGCGCTCTTCCTAGCCTACCGCCCCACCAAGCCTCAGGCCACGGTGGCGCGCGTCGCCGTGTACCGCCTGGACAGCAACGCCAACTCTTCCCCTTCCTCCTGCGCGGTCTCCGCGAACCTGCAGTTCATGCTGCTGCTGCGCAACCCGAGCGGCCGCGCCGCGCTGCTCTACGACGGGCTCGTCGCCTACTCGTCGTACCGCGGGGAGCCCGTGACCCTCCCCTCGCGTCTCCCGCCGCTGATCCAGGAGCACGGCGGTGGCTTGGCCGGGGAAGCGGTCGCGCTGACGCCGCTGCTCGGCAGCGGCCCCATGCCGATGCCGGTGACGGCGGACGCGGCGCGCGCTCTGGACGCGGACCGCGCGGCGGGGCGCGTGCCGCTGCGGCTCGTCGTCGCGGGCCGCGTCAGGTACAAGACCGGGCCGTTCGTTACCGGGCGCGACCTGTACGTGAGGTGCGATGTCGTCGTTGGGCTGACCGCAGGGTTTGCTGTGGGCGGGGGCGGCGGCGGGGAGGTGCCGCTGCTCGAGTACCCCCGGTGTGCTGTGGACGGTTGAGTTGCATTTCCCCCGGTTGGCGCCAGCTTAGCTTTGAGCCTTTGACCGGTTATAAGTGGCGAATAAGAGAATAAGCAGCTGAGCAAGGCATGGTTTTACCTTCGGAGCCAACTCTTCAATCCATTCTACTTTTGTCCCGTATAAGATGCCAATGTCCCGTTTTAACATTGCATAACCAACCATAGGTGCATTTGAACTTAACAATTGGCATCAGAAATCTGGATTTTGCGTAAATGGTCGCGCTCGTGATGCCTCATCGGTGAGCAAACCCAGAGTTTCCAAGAATCATAGACTTCTACCCAGAAAACAAGAACGATAAAGATTTCATAAACGTGTGGGAGTACCACACATCCGTGATTTTGTTTCATCTTTTTGGAAGTGTGGGTGCTCGATAAGCGTGGAAGTACGAATGTGACTAGAATTTATCGATTAGGTTCTGCCGTGAATTTCAAAACTAATGCATCAAGCGTCAATGTAACATGCACAACACTGAATTAACATCAAACTCTCTTTTTGTTACAACATGCACATTGCACAACCCTAATGTTCGGCTTAGTGTGCAAATAAATCAGTGGAACTAGTGGATATCCCGCGCGTTGTTGCGGGACTCAAAGAGCAACAAATCTGTCCATATGTAAAAGAATAAAAATCTTAGTGGGGATCAATGATAATCATAATGGATGAACTACAAACTCGTGGAGTGCTCGAACGAAGCAAGGGGAATTTCGTCACTCCGGCAAACACCACGAGGCGCAGACAACCACAGCAATTGGACGAGAAGAGGTCACGAAGGTGTCTCATATGACACCAAGCCGATGAAAATAATTAACATCGACGGAGTACCTCTTCACATTCTGAGGCAGGTCATGCAGACAGATTGGAGATGGAGTAGAAGAGAAATAAAAGCGGCGGCTACCTGAAAGATGGGAGGACATCCGACGGGCCACGGTGGCGGCGATGGAGCCGTTGAGAGACTGCTCAGACGGCTGGCAGGCCGGCCAGCAGCGCGAATCCGCCTTTCCCCTGCGGCAGAAGGAGTTACGGCGTGTTTTTTTTCTTTTTTTTGGGTGCAGCCGAGCGTCTTGTGGTTTTGGACAGACCCGAGCGTTTGTTTGTTTTTTGGGTCACTGCTCCTTCGCTCGGCCTTTGGGCCCTGGAGATACAGAAGAATAGGAGAATCAGTAATTGGGCCAGGCTAATTAGCATCAAGAAACGCACAACCACGTGAGGGACTAAATCCCAGCCATCAAAATGAGATCCAAGGGAAGAAACAATTTGGATGACGTGGAAGCATGTGTTTTGAGCTTGCAAACATTAACTACACTTAGTGGGGATGAACTTTATAAAAATTATAGATTAGAGGATGTGAAAATGTAACTAATCTCTTCTGATTTTGACTCGTGAACATCTGGCAAAACAAAGATCACTAATCCCAACGGTGATGGGCGGTTGACATCCTAGGTCCACCCAGTAGCAGTAGAAGATTTCCACTTTTGTTTTTGAGATAGCATTTTCGCAACAACAACAAAATGTGTTTGAGATAGCAGGCTGAATATATCAGGAAACGAGGAAGTTTTCGCACCACTAGCAAAGCCCAACAGGACACCCGGAAAAAAAAAAGCCCAACAGGACAACATTTGTTGACCCAGCAATAACCACAAAAAAGTTGAAGTGTCACATCCGCCCTCAAAAAAAAAAAGAAGGTGAAGTGTCAAGTGTTTGGTCCATTTCACAAGGTAGCCTATTTAGCGGCAAATAGATGGACCGTTGCTTGAAGGAGTTGAAATGGACCAATCATTGTTGTGAGCCTTGTTGCGGATTTGGCACTACTTTTATATATACTACTCCGTATAAAAATTTCACTGATAATAAAAGTAGAGATGTAATATCTGCATAATCTACGCCATCCATGTCCCAAATCATACACATCAAATAGCCCCAATGATGTGTGTTGTACAACGGGAGTTTGAGAATCCCCTGGTCTCCTGATTTCAGTATGGATGCACTATGTCGTTATTGTTCCTGCCTCATAACATACATAACTATCTCTTCCGATTCATAAAAAATATCGCTCGTTTCGTACAAAATTTGTATTAATTTAGTAAAAAATGGGTGACATTTTACGGATCGGAAGGGGCATCTTAAAGAGAAGATGCTCCATCCACGAATGACAGTGTTATGCATTCATCGCAGACACTACCACAACGATGCATATCGTTTTTCAAGCACACACACAGTTTGGTTTTATTCTTTGTGAGCCCATTTTTATCGTCGAAGAGTAAAATCGAAAGCGACCCAAGCCGGATTAGTTACCGCGAAACGCCCGGTGCCGGCGAAACACGTGTTCGCCGCACGCCGGGACAAGACAAGCGCGCGACCGAGCTACGTATATATATAGCACGCGCAACGTTTCGTAGAGAAATGGATCGCTCCGCGTCGCCGTCGCCGTCGGCCGCGAGGGCGGCGGGCGGACCGGACATACGTGGACCAACGCCTAAAACTCAAAAGAAATCGCGTCTCGATCGGAGCCGGCCGTCCGGGAGAGAGAACCCCCAGCAGCCACACGATCGAGCAGCTCGCCGTGCCTTGTAAGCATCACGCAAAAGCTTGGCACGCACGTCCACGTTGCCCAGTCCCGTCCTCGATCACCCGAGTCGTCAGGCGCCGTGCGTGCAGCCAGCCTAGTAGCTTGGAACTTGGAAGCCAACGTTCCTTAATTCCCTGTGAGCGACAGCAACAGGCACGCGCCGGCGCCGGGGTGCCAAAATTACACATGCTGGATCGCTGAATTTGTGTTACTCCGTAAGAATGGAGATCTTGGTGAAAGAAAGGCTTTTGTTTTTATTTCTGTCCTCGGACTTGCATGGCCGTATATGGGCGGTGTTTAACCGTGATGACTGTTCCTTGTTAAGCCAGACAGAGAGAAATCAAAACCACCGCATTTCTTTTGTTTGACCGATACAAACTTGTCGCACTGCAGAGATTCAGTCAAATGACCGTATATACGCCAAACTTGTAATCAAGCAACTGTGAAGTATCCTTACTCCACGTACCACTGGAATCGTGTGTGGAACAACAACTTAAGTTACTGACTTCCGCTAAAAAACATCTTGGTAAGTAGTTTGTCAACTCCAATCAATCATTGTGCCATAGATTACATGTTTCTACCACTTCTATGGAGCTTGACACATAAGGGTATGGCCATGCCTGGCCACCTGATTTTTAAGCAAAATATCCTATTCCCTCCGTTGCATAATTCTTGTCGAAACGTTTTTCCAAAAAAATAATTCTTGTCGAAATATTACATGTATCTAGGCACTTTGTAGGAATAGATACATCCATTTTTAAGCAAATTTAAGATATGGAACGGAGGGAGTAAATTTTAATCAACGTAACAAATCTGATTAGCATTTGCACACCATCTCCACTCCTCTCTCTCTCTTTTGCTCATTCCGAATCTTAAAACACAATCAGATCCCTAACTAAAAATAAGGTGATTTAGACATAGCAAAACCAAATAAATAAGAGTGTTTCTATTTCTTAGTTGTTTGATTTTTAAGCAAATTGCATTAAATCTCACTTGATATTTTTGAGCGGTTGAATTAAGATCTGAGGATTATCCACGCTATCCCCTCTTCTAGCTGTCATCGGATTAAAACCTAAGGTCAAGCATATCGACTCATCTCTAACTAAATAATAGACAACTCTATCCTTTTAGATCGTTTTAAAAAAAAAGAACAGTTCAAAACAGTTGTTTAACTTTAAAAAAATATCCTAAATCCCGTCCCTAGCTCATGTACTATGTCCTTTTTGTGTGTGCGCACTGTGTAGGAACCCGAGCCATAGGCGGAAGAAGTACAAGGAATAAAACATCATATTTTGCGGAAAAGAAAATCATATCACATATGAGTATGGCGTGTGGGGCCGGAGATCAGAACGTGTCACGCCATTGTTGGCGACACGAAGCTACCACACTGCCGAAAAAACATGTGCTAATCCCACCACTGAACAGCCGCCAGCTGCCAGCCCTGCAACACGTACACGTCCAGGCGTTCGTCCCTCCTTTTCCCACGCCACGGCACACACCGACCGACGCGCCGAGTCATCGCAGGTCGATGGATGGATCGATCGATGCTCGAGCTCCCGGTCCCCGACACGCCACACCTTGCCGCTCTCTTATCCCTGTTCCGCCCGGCGCCGAGGAGAGACGGAGAGAAACCCGGGGCCATTGCCCGTCCCCCGCACACAACAACCGCGACGTTTCCCGACCTTTCACTCCACCACCACCTACAGCGAACCCTTGACCCCCAGCCTTAACCGCTCCTCTATAACTCGAGCTGACCGACTCGAGCCAATCAGTATCTCGCTTAGCTAGCCGGCCAGTGGGGGAATAACGACGACGGAAAACCAAGAAGCGAAGCTCCCCTGTGCCCGCACGCACACGCGACGCAACTCGACCCGGCCAACCTGCATCTCCTAGACTGCTGAATCTTTGCTTTCCCCTTTTAGATTAGATTAGATTAGATTAGATTACAGACTGCTGAATCTGGTCGCTGATTGCTTCCGGTTGAGGCGTGCAAGCTACTAGTACGTGCCTCGCCTCTCCCCGCCGGTTATCTAGCCGGCGACCTAGCTGCTTCATCATAGGTTTCCTTTGCCGGCCCTGCTTTAGCATCTAGTTTTGGTCCGACTCCGAGGTGAGGAGGAAGCCTGAAAGGGGAGCGAGCTAGTACTAGTAGGCAGGCATGGCGACCACCGCTGCCGCTTCCACCATGTCCCTGCTCCCGCTGTCACAGCTCAAACAGCTGCAGAAGCAACGGCAGCGCCGGAGCCGGCACGCTCCCGCGGGATCCGTGCTCGTGCTCGGGCGGCGGAGCCGACGCGTCGTGCCGGTAAATCAATCAACCGTCCATCAATTCTTGCTTAATTCACATGGTTCTCTTATAGGTTCTGTTCATGATTTGGGTTGCTCTGTTTCTGTCATGGCTGGCTGGATTGCAGATCACGGCGCGGCTGTTCGGGCCGGCGATCTTCGAGGCGTCGAAGCTGAAGGTGCTGTTCCTGGGCGTGGACGACGCGGAGGCGAAGCACCCGGGGAAGCTGCCCCGGACGTACACGCTGACCCACAGCGACGTGACGGCGCGGCTGACGCTGGCGGTGTCGCACACCATCAACGCCGCCCAGCTGCAGGGCTGGTACAACAGGCTGCAGCGGGACGAGGTGGTGGCCGAGTGGAAGAAGGTCCGCGGATCCATGTCGCTCCACGTCCACTGCCACATCTCCGGCGGCCACTTTCTCCTCGACCTCATCGCCGGCCTCCGCTACTACATCTTCCGTAAGGAGCTCCCCGTGGTACGTACGTACATACGCAGCACGCCGTTTGTGTTTTTTTTTTCTGAACGCAAGTACGCCGTTTGTGTTTGTCACTCAAACACTGTATACGTACGGCCACAGACATGATAATTAGGCTCGTTTTAGATTTGGACCACGGAACCAACTTTTGTTCCAAGAATCTGGGGCCACGACAAAGTAATCGAGCATCATTTGACACTTTGTCAGTAACAAAGTGTCGGCGTGTCTATCAGTCACCATTATTTTGTTGCCGACGTCTGACTCTGTTTCCGGGCGGCGCGCGCAGGTTCTGAAGGCGTTCGTGCACGGCGACGGCAGCCTGTTCAGCCGGCACCCGGAGCTGGAGGAGGCCACGGTGTGGGTCTACTTCCACTCCAACCTCCCACGCTTCAACCGCGTCGAGTGCTGGGGCCCGCTCCGCGACGCCGCTGCGCCGGCCGACGACGAAGCTGTTGGAGACATCCCCACCGACATCGCCGATGCCGCCGCCGCCGCCACCGCGGACGAGCAGATGATGCCGTCGGCAGCGGCGGCAGGCGACTGGCCGCGGCGGTGCGCGGGCCAGTGCGACTGCTGCTTCCCGCCCGACAGCCTCATCCCCTGGCCGCACGAGCAGGACATGGCCGACGCCGGCCAGGGGCAGATGCCGCAGTGACGTGATCCCAATTGTTCAGTTCGCCAAGGTAACAGGTACATATACGGATGTGCAACGCAGGGAACATGCAGTGTGGTGCCCAAGAAACCCCGATGCATGCATGCTCTGCGCTATTCTTTAATTGGTAGTGGTTGTTAGGAGCTTAGCTCAGCTCGATCTAGTGCAATACGTACCTAGATTAGCTTGTACATAGAATTACTAGACGCCGATGTTGTTCCCATGGGGGATATTTTAGTATCGATGGAAATGCATGCATGTTGCTGCAAGATGTACCACTACTAGGTAGTAGTAGTAGCAAGATTGAAGAACAGGCACATTTCATTATCTGATTAATTAATTAATTTGTAGCAAGATTGGAGTAGTAGCTATAGTAGCTTGCACTTGAACTGGACGGGACTGGGACTTGTGTAGTGAAATGGGCATGTGATTCACTCCAAATTGGTTAACTACTGTATGCATATTCAGTCGTCGCGATCGAAGGTGAAGAGATGGCTCGGGAGTCCGGACTCCAGAGTCGTTGCGAGTTTGGTAATGATCGTGTCATCGTGTGCTCTCTCTGAGAGCGTGTTGTTAGCGGTAGCTGTCAGGGTTGCGTGCCAGCTTGGGGTTTGGTGGGGAAACTGGCTCGGGAACTTTCTCACGAGAGCAATCGATCGATTCCCTTCCTTCGCTGTGGATTGATCGATGGACGGACGGATGGATGGTTCCGTAGTTCAACGTGGAAGGTAATTTCGTTTTGTTTTGCGTCATTGCTGGGATGCGCAACTTTGTCCGCGCGCAGCTGTGGTTGTTCATGCGTGCAGCCTTCGCCTTCTTTCTGCCCGCTAAAACGTACGGCTCATTGCTGGCTACGTCGTCCCGTATTCTTGTGGGGGAGCAGTGTTTTCCTTTGATCTCATCAAACAGCTTATTTCGAGTCTAGCTTGTTTTTTGAAGATAAACTCGTCTCAAACTGTCTTGGGTTCAGTTGTGTTTAGGGAAGCAGCCAACTGGACAAGGCTCTAGGGAAAGCATGAACTGATGAAAGACGCAGACATACAGTGAGTTCCCAAAGCGAAAAGTTCACTGTCCTTGCCTCGTAAAAAGCATGACTAGCGCACGGTAGTGTTTTCATCTTCTCGGTTTAATAGCATTAACAAGGATCTTCGTTAAACAACTCCAACATTGCAAACACCACAGAGAACTTCTAATAAGAGCAAAATAATACAACCAAATTTTTCACAGACTCTTTGCTTTTTTCCAACTGAACAGTCGATGTCACGATGCCACTGTTGTTCCGTTATGGCCAACTTCGTTGTTGCCTGCGAATGTGAAGTTAGTAAAAGATTATGGTCTACCGGGACTAATGCCCTGGAGAAGAAATTCTTGCGGGGGCAGTTTCAAGTCCTTGATCCATGTTCATCGCGGTCGCTCCGAGGATATGGATCCGTCGACAACCCCCTCATGTACCTACAAAAGATCTCAAGGATTCGTGTCAACACCGGATAGAGTGAGCCGAGATGGTATCGGAGTCCAAGAACAAAACACCAAAATAATGATGCTGCCTCGCTCATGCAACGAGATAAACCTAGCCACGCCGTCGTGAAGGCACGACATGCCTTTGCACCTTTATTACTGCTGACTTGGCACTTCCATGGTGCAATGAAGATGGTGGCCGGATCAAACACACATCTACACACCAAAAAATCTCTGACGCTCGCCTTCTCCGACCAGTCCTTGGCTTTCGGCCATCGTAACATACTCCTAGACAAGCAGCTAGATCTGGATGAATGCCGACTACACCAGTCCTCATGAGCCCCTCGCCAATGCTGGAATGAGCATCACCAAGATGAATTTGGGTCAAGAAAAACTTATTCGAAACCATCAACGCTACAACAACTTGCCATTGACAGCCAGAACCAAAATCCTAGATAGAAACAAGCATTTGTCACTTCGTGAGACAAGCAAATCCAAGGCCCCCCCTGCCTCCCGACGCTAGAATGGCCCTTAGAGGCAAGGGAGATTGAAGCGAGTCACAGGTTGGAGGCTCACAAGAGAACGACAATTGGGGGCAAAAAGATGGTTGTTAATTCATATATTCCTTGTCATCTAATAAAGCATCTTTCTAGCCGAAAAAGGTGAAAACCATTGGTCTAGAAAAACATCAACTTCTCCATAACTTGCTCACATCTGCAACATGTGCATGATTGTCGCCCATACTTGTGCCTGACGAAGCCTTCGATCGTTACTCGCCACAACTTTTGTGATTTGCGTCACAAAGAGTCCCTTCACGCACCTTTCTGTAAGCCACAACCTATGGTAGGACCTAGCCCAAATATTTGACATTAAGTTTTGCTAAAGTTTAACAACCCTCCGGTCATCATGCGTTTCCCTCCTTACAATCTGAGGGTCATATCCTCTATTGCATGAGTCGCCTCTTTCGTTGCGCAAGATTGGCAACGAACATGTTGACACCTTACCTCTCGAAGCTACCAACCAAACATCCCACCGTCACTGGTTGCCATTGTGTCAGGCTATCAACATCAATGATCGTCTACATACAGGCTTTTTCGTGACCACCGTGCCACCACATGACCACGTCCGCGTGAACCTTAAACTGAAATCCACTGCGTCTTTTGCCTACAGCCTACGAAGAAGGAATAGTTTTTTTTTTTGAAAACAAAGAAGAACAGTTTTTTTAAGAAACATATGGCTTTATTGATTCAACCTATGATTCAATAAACAAAGTACAAGTGATCGAAATTAAAACAAAAACCAACAACAAAAACCCTAATGAAACTAAAAGTTACATCACGATTCTTTGAAGCAAACAACTCTTGATCCGTCATCCGTATATTGAAAACTCTCCATGTTTCCGGTGATGAAATTGCATAAGACTAAAGCTGCACAAGCTGGACTAACCATATAGGTTTTGAATAGCCGCATGAGTTGCTCACCGCAACCGATGAGAACCTAATATCGTTGAACGCAGTCTGGCCGGGGACGCACCCCTTGCAAGGCAGGATGTCGATCTGTTGATTCGTCGCCGAACCGACTAGAAAGAAGACCAAAATAAGGAAAAACACAAACCGTGAGATCCGCTAGCTCCATGGAGTAGATCGTGTTGACTACGCCAGGAAGAGGAGGGAGCCGGAAGACTATTACTCCATACGCCGTCGCCTTCTCCACCAAGGCGCCGTCGCGAGGACACAAAACCTCACAAAGAAGATAGACAAACTGCAGCCAGACGTTGTTTTATGGTTCCCCTCGTCACCCGATGTCTAATCGGCGGTCGGAGACGAGGGGAACCGAAGAAAAACGTTGATCTGAAGGCTCTTGGCGGTTAGGGTTCCGCCTAGCTCCTGGCGGCTACAAAGAAGAACAGATAAGGAGGAACACGCGCTCATCAAACAACTTATTTCGAGTCTAGCTTGTTTTTTGAAGATAAACTCGTCTGAAACTGTCTTGGGTTCCGTTGTGTTTAGGGAAGCAGCCAACTGGACAAGGCTTTAGGGAAAAGCATGAACTGATACAGTGAGCTCCCAAAGCGAAAAGTTTGGTGTCCTTGCCTTATAAAAAGCATGACTAGCGCACAGTAGTGTTTTCATCTTCTCGGTTTAATAGCATTAACAAGGATCTTCATTAAACAACTCCAACATTGCAAACACTACAGAGAACTTCTATCAAGAGCAAAAGAATACGACCAAATTCTTCACAAACTCTTTTTTTCCCCACCTGAACAGTCGATGTCACGATGTTGTTGTTCCGTTATGGCCAACTTCCTTGTTGCCTGCGAATGTGAAGTTAGTGAAAGATTATGGTCTACCGGGACCAATGCCCTGGAGAAGAAATTCTTGTGGGGGCAGTTTCAAGTCCTTGATTCATGTTCATCGACTCGCTCCGAGGATGCATCCGTCGGCAACCCCCTCATGTACCTGCAAAATATCTCAAGGATTAGAGTGAGCCGAGATGGTATCGGAGTCCAAAAACAAAACACCAAAATAATGATGTTGCCTCGCTCATGCAACCAAGATAAGCCTAGCCTTGCCGTTGTGAAGGCACGACATGCCTTTGCACCTTTATTACTAGTGACTTGGTGCTTCCATGGTGCAATGAAGATGGTGGCCGGATCAAACACACATGTACACCACAAAAAAACCTCTGACGCTCCGACCAGTCCTTGGCTTTCGATCATCGTAACATATCCTAGACAAGCATCTAGATCTAGATGAATGCTGACTACACCGGTCCTCGTGAGCCCCTCGCCAATGTTGGAATGAGCATCACCGAGATGGATTCGGGTCAAGAAAAACTTATTGGAAACCATCAACGCGACAACAACTTGCCATCGACAGCCAGAACCAAAATCCTAGGTAGAAACAAGCACTTGTCACTTCGTGAGACAAGCAAATCCAAGACCCCCCTGCATCCCAACTCCAGAATGGCCGTTAGAAGCAAGGGAGATTGAGCGAGTCACAGGTTGGAGGCTCACACAAGAGAACGACAGTTGGGGCAAAAAGATGGTTGTTAATTCGTGTATGCCTTGTCATTTAATAAAGCATGTTTCTAGCGGAAAAAAGGTGAAAACCATTGGTCTAGAAAAACATCAACTTCTCACTAACTTGCTCACATCTGCAGCATGTGCATGATTGTCGCCTATACTTGTGTCTGACGAAGCCTTCGATCGTTACTCGCCTTTCGTGATTTGCGTCACAAAGAGTACCTTCACGTACCTTTCTGTGAGCCACAACCTATGGTATGACCTAGCCCAAATATCTGACATTTAGTTTTGCTAAAGTTTAACAACCCTCCGTTGATCATGCGTTTGGTCTTCTTTCTCCTTTTTTGAATTCCTTCTTTTCCCTCCTTACAATCTGAGGGTCATATCCTCCATTGCATGAGTCGCCCCTTTTGTTGTCCAAGATTGGCAACGACCATGTTGCCACCTTACCTCTCCGAAGCTATCAACCTAACATCCCACCGTCACTGGTTGCCATCGTGTCAGGCTGTCAACGTCAATGATCGTCTACATCCAGGCTTTTTCGTGACCACCATGCCAACACATGACCACGTCTGCGTGAACATTAAACTGAAATCCACCGCGTCTTTTGCCTACAGCCTACGAAGAAGAAGAACATTTTTTTAAAACAAAGAAGAACAGATAAGGAGAAGAGTAAAGTCCGTTTTAAACCTTGTGCTTGTAGAGTGTGTCTAAATCGAACCTTCACCTCTAAATTCTTGAAATTAACACCCTAACCTTATTGATCCCGGTCGAATCTAACCTTAGACTCATTTGGCAGCCCAGGAAAAGAGCGATCCCGGCCGGAATTACTAACACCTCTTATTACACTCACTGACATCATTATCCCACGTGTCATATTGATCTTCTTCCTCAAGCTCAGTTCATGTCCTTCTTTGGTTTCTCTCCATCATTCGACCGGCTTGAGCTTGGAGGCGGACTTATTGCGGTTGATGACGGTCTCTTTGGTCGAGGCTGGTGACGTTGAGGACTGGTGAGTTGATTGATTAGTGAGGGTATAAGACGTCGAGGGATGGTGGTCAGGTGGTGTTCTGGTCGACGTGGCGCTTGGCGACGATGGAGCAGGCCTGGAACTTGACGGTGATGGCACGCTCCAAATCTTGACGTGATACCTGATGTAGCGGTCCATGCTGGTCACCTACAACAGCTTGGTGGTGTCAATGGCGCCCAGCTTCTCGATGTACACCAGCCGGCGGCCGCCCGTCCTTGTCCACCCCGTGGTGCTGGTGCCCCTGCAGGTGCTCCAGCACCGTGTCATCTAATCGAACTTGAAATCCTACACCCAACTCGCTGCCATGGATTTATTCACCGATTGCATTCAAAATCTAGGCCTTGTGGGCAAAAACACAAACAGGAAGAAGGCAAGGAATGGATTGGGGAGCATACTTAGATGATCTTGAACTTGCCGGCCTGGTAATCTTCATGGCTGGCGGGGATCAGCTCCTCCAGGACCAGCATCTGCCCGGAACGCGTCCACGGCGGGCCATCTCCTCCGCGTCGCGCCCGTCCTCGATCGCCAGCAGGTCCGCTGGGGCTCAAGCAGCCGCAGCCAATCACTGGCCCGACGAGCGTCAACAAGAAAAGAAGCACGTCATTCCCGATTCGATGAACAAACAGGAGCAGGCATCGTCGAACAAGCAGGCGTTACACGGCCTGAGTTGCAATGTCAGTGCCGGCGAGGCGGTCGCTGCCCGAAACGCAGTGGGTGTCCAAGTCGTCGGCGGCGGCGAGGGAGGAGCACGTGGTGGTGTACCCGCCGATGCTGTCTCTACAAGTGCCCCACGGAGAGCGTGCGCTGAATGGGCTTGATGAAGAAGACCAATATGATACGTGGGGTAACGATGTCAGTGGGTATAATAAGAGGGGTTAGTAATCCTGGTCAGGATCGCTTTTTTCCTGGCCTGCCAAACGAGTCTAAGGTTAGATTCGGCCGGGATTGATAAGGTTAGGGGGTTAATTTCAGGGATTTAGAGGTGAATGTTCGATTTAGACCCACTCTACGAGCAAAAGGTTTAAAACAGACTTTACTCTAACCAGAAACACGCGCTCATGGGCCCGACCGTGGTGGCCTTAAGTTCGTTTGAGGCCATGACCATGAGGCGCTAACTGGCCCGTGCGTTCCTGTGGGCCGTGGGCATCTATTAGGTCCCATTATTGAAAGAAAAAAAGAATCACGGCCCAGGAATCATAACGATAAGTCACGCGAGACACGATCCCTTTGATTTGGCATCGGGTTTCCTGCCCTTTCCCCACGCCACGCCACTCACTCCCCACAGTCTCGCACGGACGCGCCCTCCGGCGAGCCCCTCGCCGCGGCGGCATTCCAACCGGATCGGGCCAGGATCCGGCCCCACGCCTTTCCGGAGATGTCGACCCCGAAACGGCTCCCGTACTCCTCCTCTGGCTCTGGCGCTGGCGGACCGAGGCGCGGCTCCGGCGCCGGCTCCCGCGTGCTGCCGCCTGTGGTTGTCCTCGTGTTCCTCTTCGTGGTCGCGCCGTCGATCTTCTTCGTCGCTCGCAGCGGCGTCCAGGTCCACGTGGCCTCCGGTCCGTCCCGCCTCCTTTCCTTATCAGTGATGTGCCGGTGCCATCGATTCTTAATTTCGGGTCCCCGTTGCGCGACTAGTAGCACCTAGGTGGCTAGGTTAGGTTCATCCTCGCTCGATTTTTTCTCCAGACTGCAGTTTGAAGCGTTTCTCGGGTTTAATTTTGACGAGGGTACTGTGTGAGTGGAATCTGTTTATATTGATTTGAGTGATCGAGGATCGTTATTAAGAGATTGAGGTGCTGGAGGTACTGGCTAGGGTTGGATGGGAGTTGTAGGCTTGTAGCTGCGACGCGTTGTTCCGTTGTAAAACCAACAGGTGTTCAATGGAATTTGGAAGGATTATGAGTTTGAGGGAGGCAGGTGGACGTTCTTATCCAAGTGATCTGGATATGGTTCTCCCATTGCTCTCTCTGTGTCAGTTCTTATGCGTTTCTAGGCTATATGTAAGTGGCTGCTGTTAAGAGAAGCCAAAATGCATAAGGATGACATTGTTCTAGTGATATAACAAGTCAAACCTACTATCATCTGTGCAAGCAGAACAATGAGGTGGAGTAAAGGATAAGTTCTCTTATGCATGATGAGCTTGCTATGGCTTTATCATCGACCAAAACTAGATTTTATTTTTTTAGGCTTTAATGAGCTTGAGATATATAAGTAATGGCACACTTTGTTTATCTGCAGATCCTAAGGGTATGGATGACAATCAGGTATTACCATTCTAAAAGGGAGTCAATTTCTTCTCAGGCCTTACTTTTAGATTTGTCTAACATTTAAAATCTACTTTGCAGGAAACAGTTTCGCAAGAGCAGCTGGGGACAAACAATCTGAAATCTATCTTGTCTAAGGAGGTCAGAAATCTTGCAGTCATTGTTCGCTATTTGCTACTCCCTCCGTCCCATATTAAGTGACGAAATATTACATGTATCTAGACGCTTTTTGGGTATAGATACATCCATATTTGGGGCAAATTTGAGTCAGTTAATATGGGACGGAGGGAGTATTGGTTATGCGGCATAGTATTGGCGTAAATTGCCATCTTCAGTTTTATACTTTTCGTTAGACATGCTTAATTTAGATTGTCTTTATCCCCATGTATTGACATCTTCCATGCCCTATCCTTGTTGTTCCTGCCTGCCAGGAGTTAATTCAGTCTGTAATTAAGTATGGATGTCATGATTATTCAGTTTCGCTTTCATGGATGGTGATGCTGTTCACACAGGAAACATTTGTGCATGTTTGAAGTTTCTTCGATTTTGCTGTAATGTAAATGCATTTTCTTGGTCTTCAGGTGATTGATGCTATAGTTGCCAGTCAACAAGAAACGGGCACTTTGAGTCTTGATTTTTTTAGAAATCATGCATCTCCCTCTTGGAAAACTGATGATCTAATCAATGGCAAGATGAATGTTAGTTTGAATGTTGATGACAAGACTAAAGCTCAAAACAGTTCTTCAGAACACGATTTACCTCTAACAGATAAAGCACCCAAGAATGATTCTGGTATAGAAATAATCATGTTTTTAGTTACATTTACATAATTTGATTAGGCAAAATAGAGTGAAATTACTTTCTATGCAGGTGAACATCAAGTTGACACAGCAGTAAAAATAGCTCGAAGGGTAAGTAACTGGCCTTCTTGTATATGTATCGCTGTGTTCGTGTGTCTGTTGATATGCATTTCTTTTGTATGACCTCGTACTTCTCTTGGTACTATTTTTGGTTGCTATAGAAACTAAGGGAGAAAAGGCGAGAACAGAGGGCAATGGATTTGGTACGGAAAGATGATGAAGCACATGTTAAGCTGGAGAATGCGGCTATTGAGCGAACAAAGGCTGTCGATTCTGCGGTCCTTGGAAAATACAGCATATGGAGAAAAGAGAATGAGAATGAGAACTCAGACACGTCAGTTAGGTTGATAAGGGACCAAATTATTATGGCTCGTGTTTATTCTGTGCTTGCAAAATCAAAGAACAAGCCTGATCTTTATCAAGATCTGCAGGGCAGAATCAAGGAAAGCCAGCGGGCTGTCGGAGAGGCTACTGCTGACACCGACCTCCATCGCAGGTGTGCTGAGTGTGCATCCATTTTTGCATATTTTTTACCCAAGTTAAGCTGTTCTCATATTTTTCACAAATATACTACTTTACAGTGCACCTGAGAAAATCACAGCAATGGGTCAAGTCCTATCTAAGGCTAGAGAAGAAGTGTATGATTGTAAGGTGATCACTCAGAGACTAAGAGCAATGCTTCAGTCTGCAGACGAACAGGTCAGGAGCTTGAAGAAGCAGAGTACATTTCTTAGCCAGTTGGCTGCAAAGACAATTCCGAACAGCATTCACTGCTTGTCTATGCGCTTAACAATAGATTACTATCTCCTTCCTCTGGAGAAACGGAAGTTTCCGAGGGGTGAGAACTTGGAAAATCCAGAGCTCTACCACTATGCACTTTTCTCTGACAACGTCTTGGCTGCCTCCGTTGTTGTGAACTCAACCATCATGAATGCTAAGGTATTTTGATGATTCCTTTTCAATTTATGCACTCCGGTATGATAGTTGCTTCCGATAGTAATGAGGGAATATCTTTTTCAGGAGCCAGAGAAACATGTTTTCCATCTCGTGACTGATAAGTTGAACTTTGGGGCCATGAACATGTGGTTTTTGCTGAACCCACCTGGCAAGGCCACCATCCATGTTGAGAATGTGGATGAATTTAAATGGTTGAACTCATCATACTGTCCTGTTTTACGACAACTGGAGTCTGCTGCCATGAAAGAGTATTATTTTAAGGCTGATCGCCCCACCACTCTTTCAGCAGGTTCTTCAAACCTAAAGTACCGTAATCCCAAGTACCTATCCATGCTAAACCACTTGAGATTTTATCTCCCACAGATCTATCCAAAGTTGGATAAGATACTTTTCCTCGATGATGACATAGTTGTGCAGAAAGATCTGACAGGATTATGGGATGTTGATCTAAATGGAAAGGTCAATGGGGCTGTGGAGACCTGTGGAGAGAGTTTCCACCGGTTTGATAAATATCTTAATTTTTCAAATCCACATATTGCTCGGAACTTTGATCCTAATGCTTGTGGCTGGGCATATGGGATGAACATCTTTGATCTGAAGCAGTGGAAGAACAAAGATATTACCGGGATCTACCACAGGTGGCAAAACATGGTGAGATTATTACTATCATAATTGGATTTCATTGTTTATTGTTTGAACACATCATGTCCCTCATTATCTTAATGTTCTCTTCTGCTAGAACGAAGACAGGGTTCTTTGGAAGCTTGGGACACTTCCACCTGGCCTCATGACGTTCTACAAGCTGACACATCCGCTTGATAAATCGTGGCATGTCCTTGGATTAGGATACAATCCAAGCATAGACCGCTCAGAGATAGACAATGCTGCTGTCGTTCATTACAATGGGAACATGAAGCCATGGTTGGAGCTGGCAATGACTAAGTACCGACCCTATTGGACAAGGTATATAAAGTATGATCATCCTTATATCCGCGGATGCAACTTGAGTGAGTAGAAAAAAAAATGTAAAGATGCCAGAAAGGGTCACCCAGCTGGAACAGAAGTGCCCCATTCTGCTTGAGATATTTACTTAGAGCAAAGTAAGTTTAGCTGGAGCTATTGATTGAATACGCCGATGGATGCTTTCATGAAAGATGTATTATAGTCTTAAGAGTTCGTTGTTCAACCAGTGTGCAGTTCTATTTCCCCAACAAAATTGTCATGACAAACTGTTAAGCATATGCTCAGAGTTGGTGCTGCCGTCTTACTTAGCAGTAGCAGTATTTCAAATAGTAATTGTTATTGTAAGCATTAAATCTATCAGTGCATCAGATGAAGGTGGAAATGATAAACTGAATAGAGATACAATGAACCGCTGATTTCAGCTTTTCATTTTTGGACTCTCAAATTATTTCGTAATTGTTGGAGATTGTAGAAGGGGACATCTGATCATGAACTAGATGTATTAAAAGCTCATAACGAATCAATGATAGAGAAATGGAATTGATTGGAAACAAGGGATACAAATCAACCGTTGGTTTGCAGATCCACAAGAGGCGTGCCCAAGTAAAGCGCGAAGGGAGCCGGAGACACCGTCGGAACGTAGGCAAATGTGCTTACATCATGCTCTTTGTGTGGAAAACGTCCTACCACCACCGGGACCTTTCCCCGCCGGCTAACCGGACCGAACCGGTACATCACGGTGGGCTCCTCCTCCACCTCCATGGTATCTATCTCAATCATCACTGTTCAGAGTCCCATCCTCCTCCTGCAGCAGCAGGTGCCCCCGTTACAGCGCGTGCGGCCCCGGGAGGCGCCGCCCCTTGGGCATCGCCACGGCGTAGGTCTCGTGCGCCACAGCGTCGATGCTGTCCGCCCAGCAGCCGTGCTCCCACTCGCCGAACCACCTGACTCCGATGACGCACATCTCTAACGACGGCGGCAACCACCGCGCATGCCGGCAGGATATGTGGCCATGGCCGTCGACCAGCCGGCCACGGACCGACCTGATCTTCTCCGTCCCCAGATCGAACCGCGCGCACCGGAAGATCCCGTTCATCCCTTGGCTGTACCAGTACGCGGCCCCGCCGTCGCACGCCGGGTCCCCGTAGAACACGCCGTGCGCGGCACTGCGTATGCGCACTGTCCTCCAGCCTTTGTCTTCTCCGACCGTGAACACGCGCAGCTCTTGCTCCGCCGGGCTGCCAATGCTCGGGAGAAAGAAGTAGCCGTCGTAAACGACCTTCGCTTCGAAACAGCCGTGGACGATCTTGAATCGCCTCGCCGTGGCGTCGAAGCCGAAGCAGTACGCGCGGGTCCTGGACGCGCCGGCGGACGGCAGCGGCACGGCGATCGAGTCGCCGGTGAAGGGCTCGACGACCCTGATGACGCCCTTGGGGAAATCGAGGAAGCAGAGCAGGCCGTTGCACGTGCCGATCATGGCGTCCGTCTCGCCGGCCGTGAACCTGGCCGCGAGTCTCCACTGCTCGTCGAAGAGGAAGCCGACGCCGTTGGACAGCTCTTGGGCTCCAGGGCCCTGAAAGAAGACGACGGTGTGGGTCGAGGCCCGCCGAGGCCCGTGGGCCCCCATGTACGCGGCGATGAAGGCGTGGTCGGAGATGATCTCGCGCCATTCCTTGGAGACGCGACGGAAGCGGCGGAGGTCGCTAGCCGGGAGGCGTTGAAGGACGCAGGCGAGGACGTCCCGCGGGAAGTGCGCGGCGACGGCGGTGGCGGCATCGCCTGCCGTTTTTTGCTTCTTAGAAACATGAGGAGCCGGCATTGCGCGTCAACCTAAACCCAAGTGCTTGGCTGATGCAAATATACGCATTGCCGCGTGAGATTGTTCAGAAAACGATTTCGAGTCGGAGTTGTAATTGGGATTGGCGCCGGTTTGTAACTTGTGACGAGTCTTGAAGATATGGTGCCTTGCAAACCGGCGCTCGGTGCCTGCAGACTTATTTAGTTTTTTTTTTCGAGGACTCCGGTTGGTGGATCACGATACGTCATTTCATTAAAATTACGCTCAATATGCCACCGCACATCTCCGGTTCCGAAAAACATCCGTCTGACCCCCGAACCCTAGCCGTTGCGGGCTTCCTCGAACCATATCCCTCTCGCTCTCGTCCCCTCTTCTTGTCCTACCTGTCCACCCAACCACGCAACCGTTCCTCCCCGGTACTCTGCTCTGCTCGCCGGCCTCCTCTCCAGCCTTAAGCATCCAGCTACAACCTCTCGATTCGTGGCGGCCGCGGCTGCATTGGGGGATGAATCTCCGTCAAATCGCGTGTCCCGTAGCTACCTGCTCTCGCCCTCGCCGCTTTGCTCATCGATTCATCCACTTGGATACAACAGAGGCATCCTACACACGTACATACGCCAGGGTTGGTAGGATTAGCATACACACCATAGCTGGGATCTGGTTTTGCCGGAGATCTCCGCTACCCTGCTGCTACTGGGTTTGATTTGGGTGTTCTACTTTTCCGTGTTGTATGTGGATCAACCCG
Source organism: Brachypodium distachyon (assembly GCF_000005505.3). Lineage (NCBI taxonomy): Eukaryota > Viridiplantae > Streptophyta > Magnoliopsida > Poales > Poaceae > Brachypodium > Brachypodium distachyon. The sequence continues at coordinate 41,249,430 of NC_016134.3, read as the reverse complement.
ATGTGGTTTGATTAGGCTTTGTTTTTTTGTGGGCACCAACCAGATGTGTTTTGATTTTAAGATAAAATAGTGTTTTCTTTTGTGTTAAGATAAGAAGAATGCAGAGTATAGGCCATTCGATCTGATAAGGAATGTGTGATTAATGCGTTAAATATCTTTGTAATTATGCAGTTGTGCTCCTCAACCGTAGATGTTCATGTTAATTGTTTTTTTACAATTTGCCGTAGCAACACCTGAGCTGCTACGGAAAAAGAAATTTTGATTTGTCAAATTCCAGTTCAACTGAATCAAATTATGTGGTTGTATTCTGTGTATACATAAATTTTCATGGACATTATGTTTACACGTGAAAACGAAAAAAATTAAAAGGCCGTGGCAACACGTTTGGTTTAGACGATGACTAGCCCTTTCGTGCCGCTAATAGACCATCGTATCTAGGTGACGGCATGTAGCCATTAACAAATGGAAACGGCACCTGGTCGCTAGCTGATTCGGTACTCCGTTAGGTATTCCTCTGTTTTTAAATCTTAATCCCGGAGCCTGCAGGTTGCATGCGCTCGAGCACTTCTTGACTGACTTGGAAATTAAACAAGAAGCGGAAGTGGCCGGCTTTTGCAAGATAAAAACAAAGGAATCCAGGTGCTGTTTGAACAGATCCCTCTCGTACCTGTTTGCCTCTGCTCTGTCCAAGAGAATGGAGCACACTAACTGAAACTGAGTCCATCCCGGACCTGGTCGCCAGCCCTTACGCAGCCATGTGGACCCATGCTAAGTATGTGCCATGTAATCAACTCGTCCGGGAGAATTGTACAATAGTTTTTGTTTGAGTGTGCACGTTTATAAAAGGCCCTTCTAGTTCTTCTCATCAAGGCCACGGCGCCACATGTACATCAGGCAGGGCGTCAGAAACTTTATAGAGTAGTCATCTGAGAGTGAAGTCTCCAAGGAGAGGCAAACACGAGGAGGACAATCTTGTATGTACCCGGAGAAACAAACAAGAAGCTAGCAAAGCTTAGCCCTGCTGGGAACATTCCTATCTCCCAGCCTTGGTTTCTCACCTGCATCCACATCCACACTCAATTCGTCTCCGTCGTAACTCTTGCCCGGATCGATCGGCCTGAATTCTGGAGCAATGATCAACCAGTGCCTCTGCTGCGTCGCCGGCAGCGACTCGGAGCCGGAGGCTGCCGCCAGCCGTAGCCGGAGGTACAGTACGCCTATGCACGCGCGGACGGTTCTTCCATCCATGCAAATACGGACGTTTAATTCTCTTGTGAGTGAGATCGGTTGGGTTGAGGTGAGTTTTGGTGGATGGATGCAGGAATCCGTCGAGGTCGTCGAGGGGAAACAGGAAGAGGGGCGTGGAGTACCCGTGGGAGATGTACACGCTCAAGGAGCTCCTGCAGGCGACCAACAACTTCAACGATAGCAACAAGCTCGGCGAGGGCGGCTTCGGCACCGTCTACTGGGGCCGCACCTCCAAGGGCGTCGAGGTGCGTTAATCTTGATTTGGATTTCTTCTGTCTATGCGATCGAGCTTAATTAACATGCGTTAATCGATAATTCAGATCGCGGTGAAGCGGCTGAAGGCGATGACGGCCAAGGCGGAGATGGAGTTCGCGATCGAGGTGGAGATCCTGGGCCGCGTCCGGCACCGGAACCTGCTGAGCCTCCGCGGCTTCTACGCCGGCGGCGACGAGCGCCTCATCGTCTACGACTACATGCCCAACCACAGCCTCCTCACCCACCTCCACCCTCACCGCGGCACCCCCGCCTCCCAGCAGCATCCCCCCCTCGACTGGCCCCGCCGTCTCTCCATCGCCCTCGGCGCCGCTCAGGGCCTCGCGTAAGCCATCCATCCATCCATCCCAGATGTTGATCGTCTTGCCAATTGCCATGCGTCCATGACAGAATCGAATGAAAAATGTGCATATATCTGCAGGTACTTGCACCACGAGGCGAGCCCGCACATAATCCACCGTGACATCAAGGCGAGCAACGTGCTGCTGGACGCGGACCTGGTGCCGAAAGTGGCCGACTTCGGCTTCGCCAAGCTGATCCCGGAGGGCGTCTCCCACCTGACGACGCGGGTGAAGGGCACGCTGGGCTACCTGGCCCCGGAATACGCCATGTGGGGGAAAGTCTCCGAGAGCTGCGACGTGTACAGCTTCGGGGTGCTGCTGCTGGAGCTCGTCAGCGCGCGGCGCCCGCTGGAGAAGCTCCCCGGCGGGGTGAAGCGGGAGATCGTGCAGTGGGCGGCGCCGCTCGTGGAGCGCCGCAAGTGGGAGCGCCTCGCCGACCCCAGGCTCGCCGGGCGGTTCGACGCCGCGCAGCTCCGCGCCGTGGTCGAGACGGCCATGCTCTGCTCGCAGAGCAACGGCGAGAGCCGGCCCACCATGGCCGAGGTCGTCGACATGCTCAGGTTCGCCGGGAGTGGCGGCGGCGAGAGGCGGAATAAGGAGATTGTGCCCGTGCAGGACGCCGCGTGCAGCGAGGACATCACGATGACTACGGACCATGACGACGTCACGGGCAGCACGGAGCCGCTGGACAGGGGAAGCTGGAAGCTGACCACGCTGAGGTGATCCATCCGACCGATATATCCATGCATGCATCACTGGATCGCCGAATCCACCGTATTGTCGCATGGAATTAAGTTGCAAATTCATGGTCATTGGTTGTTTATTAGATTGCAAAGTAGAGTATGAAATTGGTGGTGGGTGAGTGTGGTTTTTGGTGAGGGCTGGAGAGATCATCGAGGGACGTTTTGGCCGGTTCGTTTTGGCCCGCAAAGTTTTGTTTCTTTGCATCGAGTGTTTGTACAATCCTCTTGTTCGAATACAGCATCGTGTCGATTATTCAGCTGGCAGATGTGCAGAGATGGTGGAAGGCATAAATATATATAGCTCATCTCTGTGCCGTCCGTTATTTTTATGCTTTCTTGCCTGCTGTACACATAACTTGAAAGGTACTTATAAGATAAGATAAAGATCGTGAGTGAAATTTTGACAGAGAAATATATAATTTTTTGATGTTTTTTTTAATGGAAGGCAAAGTCTCCCGGTTAGTTACCGATTCCGGCTCTCCGACAATCCTTTCTTTCAAGTTTTCTTTAGAAACACAAACGGAGAAGCTCATAAACATTTTACGCTCACGAACACGCAGGCCGCTTAAATCCAGTTAAAATGTGAGCATCCATGTCAAGTTTATTACTACCTCTCTGATCCTAAATTATTGTCAGAATATTACATATATTCAGACATTTTTTATGAATAGATACATTCATATTTGGGCAAATTTGAAACAAATTTAGGATAGGAGGGATTACATACTAAAGACTGGATGGGTTGGTTCTACCACAAGAAATCAGACCAGCTGAGTTAGGGCAGTTTCTTTTAGCAAGAAGAGGATTGTACCACGGGAGAATGAATTATGGCAATGCAAAGGTCAGTCCTCGTATTGATCCAATCCAAATGACACATTTAGTCCACCATAGTTCTTTACGGAAAGATAATGAAACGGCTTATGACTCATTATGCTCTGATTGATCATTTGTAATATAACTAGCGGGGTGACCCGCGCAGATTGCGCGGTTAGACTTGTATAATGTATTTTTATTTTTCTAATTGCTTACGAAATGTTCTGAATGATTTGATTGATTAAATTCATATCACATTATATTGTAGGTTAGGTTTATTTTTATTACGGTTTCGCCATGCGCAAGTGGTCTGATTTTTAGTTAAGGATTACTCAATTGCTCAACCATCGAATTTGGTCTGCACTTTAATATTCTGAACCGACAATGAAGAGAGGGGAGCAGGGAAAGGGAAATCATCTAGGTACTAATCCGACAGCTCTTGTACGTCGACTGAGATTTAATACTTTTAGATTTAATTCTTTTGCTTAAAAATTAGACGTCTGATGTATACTCACACCCATTTTACTAACATTGTTTGTAGTACAAAAGTGTTCAGGTTGTACATGTAAGATATGTTTTTTTTTGCATTTAAATTTGAATGGCATTTTTTATTTTAGATAATGTAAAATGTTTTGTTTTAGACATCGATTAGAGACCTATAGATTTTGTTTATCCTTAATTATTATCTCTATATGGGTGCCTAGTGAGCATTTCCTTTTTTCTAGCACAATTTGTATCTATTGAGCCCATCATCCATTTAGACTTCAGGTGTCCAGTTGCAGTTATGGCCGTGGTCATCAAATTGGGTGCGTCTATGGTAGATCGGCTACTGACCGGTGTTTTCGTGTGGTGCTGCTGTTGGTGCATACATGGATTTGGCGAGGTCTTTGATATATTAAAGCCGGATTAAGGTGTTTTGTAGCCATGTCTTTACATCTTATACACAAAGCATCTATCTTGTAATCCATGTTTTTTCCTTTTCTATTTCTGTTTTTTAAAATCCATTTCCTTTTGGCTATAGATTTCATATTGGCCCTACCTCCGCATCAAGTCATTTACTGAACAGTTTAATATTTGAAATAACGAAAATTTCAAAATGATAATACTGATAATGATAAAATGAAATTACTAACATATAAAGAGAAGATTATACTGACACCTTCAGAGAGATATGGGATAAACAATAATAAACCAATGTGGTTTTATGCAATGTAGGATCGTGTGAAGTGATATCAAAAATCTGACCGGAAGAAAGGTTATGTAGGAGATTACCTGAAGATGAAGTTCCGTGTGCGGAAGTTGAAGTAGATTGAATTTCAAGGACTTGTGCGGAAATACCTACTTGATTCATCTTCTTGCACGCATGTACGACTCGTTGCAAAATGAAGAATTGAATTGAAGCTAGCTAGCTAGCTACAGATCGATCGATAATGGAGTTGGAGTAAAGCAATGGCAAGAGCGAGGTATTAGTAGTTGAGTACTGATGCAGATTTCTGCGCGGCTATACGGATATAGTAGATCTTAGCCCACTAATTGCTAATACTACGTAATACTACTATGTAATCAAGCCTATTCGTATTGGACACAAACACTTATTTCCGACTGCTGCAGCAATTGGACTTGAAATACATCGCGAATAGATCTTAGTTTGACATAATCCTGGTCGTAGAAGATATTAGATTTGAAGCGAACGCGTCCATAAAAGGGTTCGATCTCTGTGCTTAAGTGCTAGTCTCTGAATCGATTCACTAGCACACACAGTTTCAACATGTAATATCATAAAACAAAAGTCTCAAATGTTACAACGAAATATCCAAAATTTAAGAGTACTTACAAACTCGCATAACCACATGGTTAGCTGGAATTAAAACGAAAAGTTCAATAACGGAAAACGAAGATACAAGAGCCGCATCAACACCACAGTGGTAACATGTTGGAATTTGTAGGCTCGTAACCCAAAGACCAAAACGTACCCTCACTCTTCGTCAGAACTTTCTGCATCATTAAACGATACAGTCATTAGGATCAATACATTGAATGTATTGGCAAGATCACATTTTGATATAACAGCACCTAACAAGTACATGCATATTTATGGTAAGGTGGAGTTCAGGCTAGTTACGTAAAAACTTAATTGTTTAGTCCTATCATTTTAACCAAATAGTTTTATCATTAATGGACACTGGGTAGACACACCAATGCTCCTATTAAACTATGGACATTGAGTAGATACATCAATGCTCCTAAATCCAAGTTTGAACCATTCATTTTAATGTAGAAAATTAGAGTGAGTGAGACCTTCCTTACAGCTCCCTAATCTAGCTGCTCATAATCGTCCATGACCAGGGATTCGGCTAAGTACTTAGTTTGACACTCTCGAGAGGTTGTACACTTTACCCTCAAGAAATCGACGTGTTAATCCCTTACTGTCCTCAGGGTAGAGTAGCAACGGCATCGATTACAAGACTTTCAGAAGTAATCCCCTAGACCCATACCGAGGGACCCGCTCCCACCTACACGGCAACATCATCACGATCACCTCGGGCCCAGGTTCAAACAGCTTACTCAATCTTGGTAGAGCCCATATTACCATGCGGTTGTACTGGAAGCTACTAAACAGAAAACTAGTCCAGTCTCTAGTTACCCCGGGTGGCATTCCACAATTTGCGATGCAGGCGCTCCCATAGACATGGCGAGACGACTCATAGAAATGGACCCATAGACATTGACCTGACGTCGCACAACATCCAAAATCTCAAAGCCGCCCACCCAGGATGGTTCATTAAAAATTAAGTTGTTTTGCCATACACTAAGTAAAACACAACTTTTCACCATAACCACAATATTATCATGATGTAGTAATTTCCCCCACAATACTACCATAGCATAGCACTCATCTACAGACGATGGCAATTTGGTAGTAAGGTAATGGCACGGATAAAACTACACTACCTGGGATTCATAGCTAGCATAGAGATACAAATAATATTCCTAATGCAACTAATAAAACATCTAGTGCATAGTAAAAATTTAGGGAAAATGATCAAAGTGACTTGCCTTGTTCAAAGCTGTGGTGGTTCTCGCACTCTTCGCAACAACAAGGTTCACACTCCAAACAATCTAAAATAAACAAGCACAAATACACATAAACATGCAATTCAATACAAAGAATATGCCATGATGTAAAGTTTACCATGATGCATTCCTAGCTTGGTTTTAGTATTCACAAATTTAGTTTCTGTTTTAAAGAATTTCTTCAAAGGATTGGACAGATTATAACATATTAAGAAGGTACTCCTTGTGCAATAACCAAAACAAGATTTAATAATAGTTTAATGAGTATTTTAGAAGGTATGGACAAAATAGTTTGGTACTGCAAGATTATTTTACAAAATTAATTCTCCCTCTGATCCTATTGGACAGGGAAAACACTTTAAACATTTTTCGAAATGATAACAGGATCAAAATAATTTTAAAACATTTCATATGAATTACAAACCATAGTTAACCATTCTGTAATTTGGTTCTGTTAAAGTTATTCAAATTCAAATTTGAACAGTGCCAAAAGAATCTACATGCCATGAGGATTCCAGAAAGGTGCAGAACATAAATTTTGGCCAAACGGTTTAAAAGTTATGATCATTTTGAATATCCAGGGGTGTTTCTGCAGGATTTCCATTTTTATTCGGCCGGGGAAAAAACATTTAATTAAACAGGTGACACGTAGCAAGCCGTGATTGGCCGGTACCGGTTCGGGAGTAAAATAAAACACGGGCCATCGGATCTAACTTAAGTGAGATCCTGCGGTCGGATTTGCGTACCGGTTCGGTTTAAAGAGAAATCTAATCGTGGCCGTTGATTTAGATCGGACGGACGAGAGGCTTCGGCCTTACCTCCGGCGAGCTAGGGTTCCGGCGAGGTCGGCGGCGGCTCGGGAGAACGCCGGCGAGGGGTTCCGGTGGATTCTCGGGCTCGGGGAAACTTGGCGAAGAAGCAGCTTCGCGAGGCGAAGACGATGGTGGCGGCGATTTTCCTCGAGGGCGACGGTGGCGACGCCTAGGACGAAGAGAAGACGGTGGCAGCGGCGACGGCGAGCTCTCGGTCGTCGGCGGTCCAGGCGCTATAGTGCACAAGAAGAAAAAAGAAGCGCGTCACGGCGTGCGCAAAGAAGAGAGGAGAAAGAAAAACTGGAAGATGGCGGCTAGGGATCACCGGTTAATCGGCGGCGACCAAGAAACGCGGCGGCGTCCGAAGGTTCTCCGGCGAGAAATTGGGCAGCGTGGCGGCGTGGAAACGGTTGAGCGAGAGAGGGGAAAGACTGCGGGGTTGAGAAGCTTTATAGTGACGCGGCCGGTTGAGAAGATGGGGGTCGTGGGCGAGGCGGACGCGGGGTGGAGTGCGTGGGCGTGGCGGACGGCGTCTACGCAGAGAAATCGGGCGGCAGTTGAGGACGAAGACGATGCTGACAGGTGGGGCCCGCCTGGCAGCGGCTGCGGCTCGGGCGCGCGCGGAGTGGGTGGCGCGTGTGGTTCGGTAAGTGGGGTGCCCAGCAACGGCGGTCCGCTTCCCTTTTTTTCTCTTTTTCCTTTTTCTTTTTCTGGTTTTGAACTAAACTTTTGATTCAAAGCTCCAAATTGAGTCAAATAAAATGCAACAAAATTTGTAAAATCATATTTTCATTTGATTCAACTTTTGAGACAAAAATTCACTCAAAATAAAATATATAAAAATACTTTTGCCTATAAACTTGCCTTTAGGGCTTTATAAGTAATAAAATTTGTAGTGTTTCAAATCCAAAATCAAATACCAAATATGGGGTAGCATAAACATGCATTAAACCACCTTTATTTGCATCACCCTAATGGGTCAAAAGTCCAATTGGCAAAAGAGAAGTAAAAGCAAGATTCAAATAAAAGAAACTTGGTTATTGTATTTTTCTGAGTTAATTTTCATGATTTTAAATGTGGTGAAATGCAAAAGTGACATGATGCTTCATGGAATGCAATGCATTATGAAGGGTTTTGAAAATTTGGGATGTTACAAGATTGGGTTCAACCGATGGGTTTTGATTTTTTTTCAGCCGCACGATAATTTGAAACAATCTACACTATAGAATTTCTGCTACTTTAATTTGATATTAGATCCTTTGCTATTTTTTAATATGGTTTTTGGAGCCCGAGCTCTAAAGGCTATTTCCGTTTTTAAACACAGTTTGGTAACTTCTGCGCCTGTCGCCTGATATTCCAAACAACCTCTAAAACAAAAGCAACATATAGGCCAGTGGGCTTTTCGCAATCACATGGTAAAGTTGGTGTCATGGCCGGCCCATCAAAGCCCATCACGGATCTAGCTTCAAAGTCCATACAATAGAGAATTGGCCTGGCATCCTGGCCCGGGAAAAAAAGAGCTCAAGCCTTATCAGAGCCCAGGTACTGCTTGCACTGAAGTTTTTCCCAGAATATATAAAGCACTCCTCTCTGCATCTGCAATCTGCATGATCCACAGAAACACATGCCTGCGTGAGCAAAAAGGAAGAAGAAGCACTTACTCAATGAAAATAATTTTGGACAGAAAAGATTAAGATAAAGTTACTTTATAACAGGAGACAGGGAGACAAGTTAGACAGCATCGTTCGCAAGGATATGTGCGACAGGTTCCGGTCGCGATCACCAAAGTTCGCAGAGCCCCCACACAACGTGTTACAATTATGAGAAAATCGACTGCCCGACTGGACGGAACGCTCGTATGTCATGTGATGATATCAACTCGCGAGCTTTTACGAATGCACTTTCGGTGTCAACGATCGGTCGTCTCGATCGACCGTGATATCAATTCCTTCGTCGCGTCCCTGTCGTGCATGTACCGCCGCTAATACCTAGTAGTACTAGCAATATAGGCGCTGTTTATTTCAATTTCCATGATGCAGCAGTCTCGTTTCTCTGAGCTATACTTGACTTCTTGTGCCGTTTATTTCAATCTCCTAGCATGCAGTAGTAGCTGCTGAGACGAGTGACCAGCCTGATTGCTGCACTTGACTTCTTTGTTCCGTTCGTTATGCTAATCTCTTGTCTTGGAAAAGGAGGTAGGCAGGATTCGGCCGGCCCGGTGCAGTGCAGTGCAGATGCAACCCATTCCCTGCACAAGTTGATTAACTCAATGATTTCTGTCGAGAACGTGATTGGTTAGCCAAGTCTCCTGCCATCAGCAGCCGGCTAATTAAGTATAGGGTTGGTACTGAACCTACGGCTTTCGCTAGCTTCTCGTAAAGTATTTTACGTACTCATGCCTTGATGAGATAGCTTCTCCTATCAAGGGGTGGCTCCAAGCCTCCAATACGATTAAGATCCATGCGTGTGCTGACGTGGCATGCATGTTCAGAATATACGAGATGGAAGATGCAAACCCTACGGTCATCCTCCGAGTACGAGTCAGTACCAGTACCGTACTGCTGTGTAAAAAAGTGTATAGTGTATACCACTGTGTAAAAATTATGGACGCACATGCGAGCCATCTTCATTTTACTGTGTACATAGGTACCATGGCGTACTGAGTCCTGACAGGCATCAAGATGGTTTTATTGAGTGCATGCAGTTGCACGGCATGCGAGAACTAATCAGGATGAGCAATGATCAGGAAGGCATATCACTCCAGTGGAAACAAGACCCCTGGCTTGGTCGACATGCAAGCACTGATCAGGAGCGATGATGATCGATCAAGCATACCAATTCGGTCGCAACAAGAAACCTCGTCTGGAAAGGGAGGAGGAAAGGAACAGGAGAAATCTGTAGTAGTATACCCACTTTGTTGCTACACTACGATACACAGGAGTACGCGACAAAGCAGTACACGTACGTGGGCCGTTGCAACAGTGTCCCTGCTACTCGGGAGGCTTTGTATCGCAGCCGTCGTTCCATTACGGATGCCAAACAAAACCTTCCCGGCCATTTATTTTCGCCGAGGGGTGCCGTCATTTACGGAGTAGTACAAACTAGTGCGCGCTCGATCCGAAAATTCACCCGCGGTAAAACTGGAGTATATGTGGCCAGCAAAATCCTTGTTTTTTTCCATCCGCTGGAGGAGGACGTTGCTGTCACGTCAAAGTCAAACAATAGAATGTCCCGCATAACAACGGCACAACACCACCACCTCGCCTCGCGGCGGCTTGAGGGAGACAGCGAGCCAGTAGTCGTCCCGCGTGGATGGACGGCTGACCCCGTAAAAATTAAACCCGGGCAGCCACGCCTCCCAAGGAACCGACGGACGCAGCCGCACGCCGCACCGCATGGCCCGTGTCCCCGCCGGCCCCTCTTCAGAGCCACGCGCATTTAACGGCTTGTACATACGCCACACCCGAACCGAGATGCGCGCATGTTGGGCTCGTGAGATGAGCCAAGCCGAGCCAGCCCCTCCCGGCTGGCCGCCTGGCCCGTCAGGTTCTTTCCTTCCGTTGCGCGTCGGGATCGGAGCGGCGCGCCGGATTCGGGGCGGGAGGAAGGAAAAGAAAGTTTAAAAAGCCACGACGCGGGGGCATGAGAGTCCCGTGGTTCGTCGCGCATGCACAGGCGCACGCAGCCCCGTGGTGGCGCAGGCGGGCGGGCAGGTGTGCATGCGCTTCCGCTTCCGTGCCGCGCCGCCCGCGCGAAGGGAAGGGGGCCCGCAGACAGAAAGAGACCCGACCGGAGGCGCGAGGCAGACGCGTCGTGGCACAGTAAAGAAAGACACCAACGGGTGCCGGGAGGGGGGGGGGTCAACTCGAGAGAGAGCGCGGGGGCAGGTAGTAGTACAGCAGCGCAGGGCTCGAGGCGAGGCGAGGGCGCTTCGATCGGCTTCGCTTCATTATTGGGGGCCCGGACTTTCTCAGCAGTCACTCGCCTGCAGTGACTGCAGTCTGCCTGCCTGCACAGCGGCCGCGGCGCCCTTCGGATCCTGTTCCCCCCGGATCGCTTTATTTCCCCTTTTATCGCTACAGTGGGCTCGTGAGAGAATCGTTGGCGTGCCAGGAGCCCTCTCATCATCATGCTTCTTGCGGGCATTGGGTGCGTGCTGGCTGCTGCGCTGATGCAGCGTTGTCAACTTACTCGGAGGTTCGGTGTCTCATGACATAGGACCTGAGACGATCCAAATGGACCCCGGTTAAATATGAGGAACCACCTCACCGACTGTTAATTAATGGATTTTGACCTTGAGGGCTTTCATCATGGTCCCAAAGTGGCATGCCAATGTGCCATCGATCGGCACGTACGGCCGCCCCACAGAAAAAGCAACGGGTTTAGAGTTTGTACTCGCCTTGCCGATTGCAGTATACTTACACCACTACCCCAAAGTCCTACAACATTGATTCTTCGAAAGAGCTCGACCGTAGCAGGTACTACATGCAAGTAATGCATGCTGCCACAGAGATGGAAAAAATAAAATGAGCCAACGGGCATTGAAACGTGCCAGACTTGGGCACATGTCCGACCATAACCAGACAAGGCATTTGCAGTCCCCGCAGCTTGTGCACCCGTACGCACGTGAGTACGTACGTAAACGTAATTCGGTTTCCTCGCTATTCCGCCAGCTGAGCTGCTGCTGCTGCTCGGGCTGACGCCGGCTGGCCACCGTTTACGCCCACAGCCCTTCGTAGCCAATATTTTAGCCAGCCAGACTGCCAGAGTCCTCTTCACGGGCTGGACGTAACAGACATGCATGAGGTCACCTAAGGATGAAGGACGTAACTTTGGTACACTTGTTGTTGTTGCCTTGTGTTTGTTCTACTCGCTCGATCCCTACTTACTGCTGCCTAAGACGCCACCAGCCAATAGTGGTACTCCTCTATTAGTGCCGTATATGCGTACCGCGCCTCTGGCTTCTCGTCAGACTCGAGAATGAAGGGGATCGTCGATCTGGTTCTGATCGGTCAAAGTTAATTTTGTGTTTGCCGCAGTGAGACCCGCTCTCCCCTATGTTATTCATCATTGTCATGGATGTGCTTCATGCTATGATGGAGAACGCTGAACGACGTGGTCTATTGTCTCCTCTGGCTCGTTGCGGCCTCAGGCAACATTTCTCGTTCTTTGCGGACGATGCGGTGATCTTCCTGAAGCCTGTGGAGGAGGAGCTGGAGGCTTGTGTTGCCATCCTGGAGGACTTCGGTTGTGCTTCGGAGCTCCGAATTAATTTCGGGAAAACCTCGACGCATCTTATTTGTTGCACCATTGAGCAGGAGGCCATGGTGGGACACAAGCTGGGATGTGTGATTCAACATTTTCCTTACTGCTATCTTGGCATTCCCCTCGGGTTGAGATGACCGTCGGCGACACAACTTCACACTCTCATCGATAAAGTGGCTGGCAAGCTGAAGATGTGGTCGGCGCCCTTGCTCTCTTCCGGGGGCAGGTTGACTTTGGTGCAATCGACCCTTTGTGCCATGCCGGTCTATACCATGCTATCCCTGGACCTTCCGGTGAAGCTCATCGAGAACATCCAGAAGATCTGCCGTGGTTTTCTTTGGAAAGGTCGTCGTGATGTTCGTGGTGGACATTGCTTGGTCGCGTGGGACTCGGTCTGCTCTCCGAAGCCAATGGGTGGCCTAGGTCTTCCGAACCTACGGCTACTTAATGTGGCATTGAGAACTAGATGGTGCTGGCTCCAAAGGACAGATAGTGCGGAACCGTGGGCTGACCTTAATCTGCAAATCTCGGATCAGTCGCTTGACTTGTTTCATGCGATTGTCATGGTCTCGGTGGGTAATGGACAGCGCACACTGTTCTGGATTGACCGTTGGTTGGATGGTGTGAGCCTCGAGATGATCGCTCCTACCTTGTCTGCTCATTTGACTCCTGGCGCACGGAAGATCTCGGTTGCTGATGCCTTGGACGATATGCTTGGGTGCATGGCCTGGGTGCCTCTCTTGCCGGCCAGGAGTTTGACTAGTTCTTTGCGGTTTGGGAGCTTGTTCAGACGGTGGAGCTGTCGCCGGACGACAACGTGTTCAGGTGGAACCTGGACCATTCCGGTTTATACATGGCGTCCTCGGCCTACAGTGCTTTCTTCTCTGGGAGAGAGGCTGCCCCTTGTGCCGACGATCTCTGGAGTTAGGGCACCAAGCCGTTGTAAGGTGTTCGCTTGGCTTGCTCTTAGAGGCCGTTGTTGGACGGCGGACCATTTGAGAGTATGCCGCATCCGGCGCATTGTCCCTTCTGCGACTAGGAACCTGAGACCATCTCCCACCTTTTGGTCGGGTGTGTCTTCACCAGACAAATTTGGGACATCTTCCTCAAGAGATGGAGGCGGCTGGATTTGATGCCGGGTGGTCAGCTTGGCTTGTTGCAGTGGTGGTCCGGCCTACATTTTGGTGACCGAAGAACTCGCAGGGACTTCGCTACGAGAATCGTCCTCATTTGCTGGTGCCATCGGAGGCACCGGAATGTGATTGTTTTCGAGGGGGTTCGTCCGTGCGTGTCGATGGTGGCTCACTCTATTGAGCAAGAAGGCGCCGCTTGGGAGAGCGCGGGACTGTTTAAGGATAGAACCCTAGAACCTTTTGTAAGGGTGCGTGAGTCGTGGAATGTAAGCGAGTAATCCCTAACGTTTAGGCCTCCGGGCATGTTACCGCATCGCGGTTTTTCTTCTTATAATTATGATACGCCTGCCTAGGCGTATTCTAGAGACAAAATTTGTATTTGCAGACCATCACGTGTTCGATCCGTCCTTCGATCAATACATGCAGTTGTCTCTAGCACTGGCGACGAAAACGCTTTACTTTGATCGTCCTTTCTAAAACCACCCATCGAACCCACTTAGGCTGGTAAAGAGTTACCGTATCCTTTTTGTGCAGTGTGAGGCCCTGTTTTGTTGTGCTTAAAATTGTGTTCTGATTTTTGGCTTATAAACCACAAAAGCAACTATTGTTAGATGATCGTGTAAACAAAAAAGCCAAAATGCGCTTTTGTGCCTTATAAGCCAAAAGTTAAAAGACAGTTTTAAGTCCAACCAAAGAGGGCCTAAGGCGCATTACTACCAGGATTCCAGAGTTTGGTGTTGGGTCAAAACCATCAGAAATAGGCAAAAAACCGACAGAAATATAATTCGTGTCAGTCAACCGTCACGCAAATACCGTCAGAACTGGCGCGTCGGAGAAAAACCATTTGCGTGTCAGTGACCCGTCACAAATAATATTTCTGGCGGATATTTCTGACGGTGGCTGACAAAAAAACATCTTGACGTCCGGTTTCGTCGACTTTTAGTGTGACGGCTAACCCGTCAGAATTCAACGACAGGAAAACAATTTCTGTCGGTTCAACCGACAGAAATATCTGTTTTCTGACAGTCCAGTAGCCGACAAAGAAATAATAATGCCATCGGAAAAACGTTTTTTCTGACGGTCCAATAACCGACACAAAAATGAACACATTCAGAAAAAAAAATCACAATTGGGATCTGCTGAAATTTAATAAATAGTTCCATATCAGTTTTTTTAATATATATATATATATATATATATGCATGACATTGACGGCACATTGCATTCATCCAAATAAGAACCCACAAAAGTCATACTACACATCATTTTGTGTCAATACATCACCATATGCTACTAGGTTCATGCATCAAAATAAATACATCACCGCTACTACGATCAGCATTGGCTTCACTGTCAACATTAGATCGTTGGTCAAGGCTCAATTGCAGTGTCATTGATCTCCACATTGATCAACATTGGTTCCAGCACCATCCATACCATCACTTTGGATCTAGATTAACTAAATATGTCATCCATATTACAAAAGGTACTGCCATCAGTTTCTTGGCACCATCAACATTTCAGTTATGTTATACATGCATAGTGACGAATATACCTATCTCAAACTGCACTTGCACTTGTTTCCGATGACGGAATAAGTGTGCTGGTGGTTTCTTTCCAAGCTCAATAAAAAGCATTTGCATTCATATGTACAGTTCAAGAATTAAAGGAAAAATTTGATAATCATCGTGGCACTTATGTGCTGAAAATCATATCATACCACAAGTATTCTCCTTGAAATAAACTTGCCCAATGCATCACTACACCACGCCTCATGACAGAACAGTATCAGTTCTTAACCTATCCAGTTTCTAGCCAAACTAAATCATAGTTTTTTATGGCAGTAGAGTAAATATTGTTTCGGAACCAAACAATATGCACAGATTTGTAACTTCTCTACTTTACATGAGCAGATAACTTTAAGAGTAACAGTCACTAGTATAGCCGGCTTCTAACTAATATTATGACATGTGAATTCCACAAGGTTTTTTGAGCCAAGCAAGATATATTTCTGTAGAAATTACTGAAGGAATACCTTGCTGCACTGATCATCCTAAGAAAAGGTTGTCCACTCCCATGAGATATCCACTGCAGTAGAAGAACATTGCAGTAAGATAAATAAGACAGCAAATATATTGCAGCTTCAATACTTATAATTAACATACATCTATCAACTCATAATCTATCAACCAATAAGACCATCCAAAGTTGCAAAAACAGACCCAAAAAGCTGTTCATTAGAACAGAGCACTACAAGTTATCAACACATCTGCTAACATAAGAGCTGAATAGCACATAATAGACACAACAGGTTGCGGGACCAAAGCAACAATGTGCCTACTGCTTTATTTTATTTCTCATCAGGTCATAAGTATTGACCTCCATTGTTCATGGGAAAGAAAACGTGGCTGCAACATGTGTTTGTACTAAAAGAAAATACCTTTGTCAAATTAATCCTACAGGAACTCCTCATCTGTAACTTTCAGATGAACCACTGTACTATGATTATAAACTAGTATTAAGACCTTCGATTTTTTAATTTTAAGATCTACAAAGCAACATGTAACGAATAAAAACCTAAGCAAAGTGTATTGAAGAAGCTTGCTGAACTTAACAACTAAGGTAGAACATCTAGCCTTGTGTACATCTCGCAGGGAGCGGCCGGTGGCATACAGTGCTAGCTAGTACGCTACGTAAATGAAGTTGGGCCAAGGAAAAAAGGGGAAAGGGGCGCGGGCTCACCGCAGAACCGTTTGAGTGCTTGCTGCAGGTCGGAGGATGGCTGGAGGAGGGTGGCGTAGGCAGTTGCGGGGACGACGACGACAAGGATAGGCGGCCAGATCTAGGCCGGCGACGAGGCGGGGAGGCGGGGTGGCGCCATGGCAGTGGCCACCGTCGGCGGCAAAGGGGTTGGGGTGCAGATGGCCGGAGTCGCGCGGGGAGGTGGGCAGGGGGCGGTGGCCTCTGTTGCACGGGGACGTGGGCAGCGCGCGGTGGCCATCGTCGCGCGGGGACGTGGGGAAGGGGCGGCGGCCGGGTGCGCCTGGATCCAATGGCGGCGGGGTCGGGGAAGCCCGGATCCGGGCCGGCTTGTCCGGGAGGGTGAGGCGGGCGGCGCGCAGGGGGGTGGGAGGCGCTCGCGGTCGAGAAGAGAGTACCGGGGAGGGGGCCGCTTGGGGAAGAGGGGGGTGAGGAGAAAGGGAGAAGGAAAGGATGGGGGAGGGTATTATATTTATACCAACCCTCAAACCCTAGGGCTTGGTGGGCCGCACAGATGGGCCACAATTTTTTAAACAAATTTGAATTACTTTTGGAAATCGCTAGAAATTCATTTAAATGAGAAAAGGTATGCAAAAAGCTTTAAAATTCAAAACCTTTGGACACTAGCAATTAAATATGTTCTGGTATGTGTGAAAAATTGATAGGTGCGCTTTTGAACCATAAAACTTGTGATTGCTTCACAAAGATCACCATTTTTTGCATTTAGAAAAGGAAAAATCATTTTTCTAAGGAACACCATGTGATATTATTGTTACAACATGTTAATAAATTTAAATGAAGACTACATCAAATAGAACCACATTGGTTGGATTTGTTATTAATTAGTTATGAGTTGATAAGCTTCATTAGCATTACTAACTTCACACTCTCATTCCAAAAGATCATATAACATTTTATCAGATGCCACCATTACAATGCAATGTATAGTCATTGTTCTCTCAAATGGATTCAAAACATTATGGCAACCTTATTAGTACCTAAATGGACCCCTAGTTGATTTTCATATTTTTCGGAGCACATTTGGGTGTTTTTTAAAATAAATTTGACTAAAATACAAATTAATTCTAAATAATAGCCAACAAGTATAAAAAAATTACCATACTCAAGTAGAATCTACAAAATATAGTCGTATGCATGTTCAATTTTTTTTAGATTCTTTAGAGCAAGATATATGGTAGTTGCTTCACAAACGTTATAAAAACAATATTTGTGACGGCGTTATTTTTGTGACGGGCGCATCATCACCGCCACAAATATGTGCTTGTTGTGACAGTGAACCGACACGTAAATAGTTAAAACCGACACAAAAATGTTGATTTTCCGTGTCGGGTTCTGGTGCCCGACACGAAAATAAAGAATTTCGTGTCGGTAGTACTATGCCCGTCACAATAATTATTTTTGTGACGGCTCTTCTGGTGCCCTACAAGGAAATTAATATTTTTCGTGTCGGTAGTATTATGCCCGTCACAAATATGGTTTTTGTGACGGTTGTAACAATCCCCGTCACAAAAATAAAGCACCGTCACCAAACTCTGGAATCCTGGTAGTGTTGGATCTTCACTACTGCTAATATAAATCTTCATAAGAAATGACGATGCAATCAAATACAAATCTTAATTCTATGAAAACGTTCAATTCTAACCATTAAATTTTAAATAACCGAACAAGATTAAATGGTTCCACCTTTAATATGAACTGTTTATTTGAGATATGATCTAATGTCAGAAATGAAAGCTTTTAAGTTGTCAATCAAGAGTGATTTTCACCTCATACGTCACCATCAACGAATGCATCAGTCTAGGCAACAAGACTTATTAGTAGCCTATCTCCATCTACAGAAATATGAATAGAATTTACCATATTAGGAAGACATGGACACATGGTTCATAGGTACGAAAAGTGTTACCATGGCCATGGTAGATAGTTCTTCCCAACTTTAGAGTTGAGGTTTTGAGTCCACTTTCATCCATAAACTTTTTGGCTTTTTTCATATCTTGTTTTAAGAGTTTTTAGAATTTCTCTCTTTCTAAGGTAAAAACAAGAATACTTCCCTAGTGCGTTTTCAAATCTTGGTTTTATCGTAAAACAATTATTTGATGGCTAAAATGGGCTCTTCAATTTGTGAAAATTAACAAAGGATGGTCATATGTATAACGAGATTTCCATAAAACTTCTAGGGTCATTAGATAGAGTTACAATCCTACTGCTTTGTAAGGTTCCTATTAGGATTTAAAATGTATATAGAGTCCTTATTTTTATTTTCTAGTCATTTTCATAATGCATAAGTAAAGCAATGTTATGCTTAATAATTATTAATTACATAATTTATAAGGAGCGAATGTTGCTCTTTCGTCGCCTAGAGCGAACACTTTTATTTACGTCTGATCAGGAAGGTTGCCGTGATCGATCATGACACGTCTGATCAAGAGCGGAATCCAAAATCGTTGATCTCATACCAATTTTTAGAATAACTGCGCCAAGATTTAATTCTAATATATGAAGAACACACACACAAGCAAACAAGTGAAACAAGACACGATATCTATTGGCGAGGTTAACCGCATGCAGTACTGCTCCCCATACAATGTTTGTCTTGAACCAAACTTAGGGTGGGGACACGAGTAATTTTTGTCCTGGCAGTTTTAATCTTCCATGCATCCATCATGTATGCGTTGGATCACACGGCAGACTCTGGAAATTCTGCCTTTCACGAACTTGAATAGTGGATCTATTGGGACCAGGACTGTGGGCATGAAACTCAGGATCGCTAGGTACAGGGAATAACGTGGCCGCTGTCTTTTCCACGGGAACCGGGAAAAATCCCCCTTGATACATCAACATCTCGCCGTACGTGCGTGGCCAAGCCTGGAAATTGAGAGGCTCCGTTGCTGCCAGCAGAGTGTACACATGAGCTGGACCCGTATCAGCTCGAAAATCTCCAAGCATGGGCGGACCTACGTTAGGGGTTGTGGGATCACATACGTACTACCGGACCTAAAAACTCCCGAGATTAGTTCAAAACCATGAAAAGAAAAAGAAAAATAGGGAGTATAATACACTACGTTTTGTGCGTGGCTGAGAAAGGCATGTCACAAGCACCCATCGATCCAGGCTTGCATCCAGATTTGCTTGTCCAAACAAGACTGACGAGAGAACCTTGTAACAGTCGCTAACACAGCGAATCAAGGGCGGGCTGGGCCATTAAGGTAGTACGTGAAGTCGCTGGACGTCAGTACGTGCACTGCAAACCGGGACGCATGCAGTACTGGTCCATATTGCCAGCATGCCCGGTCGCTGTTGCTTCCGTTCCACTAGGGCAACAACAACCAGCGGGCGATCGAATCGGGCCAAACAAAGACATGGATTCCAGTCGTGTCACGCGTATCTCCCACTAGATATAGATCGGTGCACGTACATCACCACATGACCGCAAGGATTAATTAAATCCAACAAATCTACTAGTAGCTCACGACTAAACTGAATTAAGCACCGCAAACGACAGCGACGTCGAGCGCGCACAGGCCAGGCCGGGCCGCAGAATTGCGGAGATCGAGCTTATAAACGGGGGAAGAAACGCGTGATCGGCCTGAATGAAATGAAGTCACGGGGTTCGTTGCACCGGCCGGGACCGAGCATCACCACCAGCAATCACATCAACGACCACGTACGGCGAGGCGGCGAATACCGTGCTGTGCTATGTGCATGCATGGTGGAGCCGGCCGGAATCGCCGCCGGCGTCGACGTCTTTAATTAACGTCTCTTCACTCTCTGTGTGGTCAGTCTGCGAGAAAACTTTGAGTTTCCACGCGTTTCCATGGGCATGGATGAGTTGACTGATCGTACTGTTGTATAGTGGATGCATGTCAGTGGGAGGAACAAGGCAGGGAATCAAGGGCGCGCCGCTTGACCATGACCGCGACCACGATGAAGGCCCCCGAAATTGAGCGAGAGGTTGAACTCAAAAGCTGTCTCTATCTGGTACACACGGCAAGGTATTTCGAAAAGGCAGCGGCTGGCGCGCCCCCGTGTTTTCCGGCGCCATTGACCAAACCCCGGCCCGGGCCGGGCACCCGACCGACTGACGTGCGTGGGCTATCTGACAGTGGCGGCGGTCGCAGAGGCTCCAAACAAACTAGTGCAAGATCACGGTGGGGCACGCATGGTGTGATTAGAAAAAAACATAAGATATTCCCTTTGTTTAAAAAAGTCATATTAGCTTTTTTATCAAGAAGACAATGTTTTAACTAAGAATTACTCTATTAGTATGCGGTTTCTAAAATATGAAATCACAAATATTATAAAATACTTTTGATAACGAATCTAATAATACTATTTTCATGTCATATAAATCACATCTTAACATAGTAATTATAATCAAACCTTTTTCTTAATTAAAACTGATATGACCTCTTTAAAGGAACCGAAGGAGTACAAATTATACTCCTCCAATCATAGACACACACAGAAATGCTTTGTCATAACAAATTGAGTACGTACAAGCACAAATGCGTGACATCACGGTAGAGACAAAAAATTAACCCCGAGGAGTATTAATCACCCCAAACGAGATATAAACATGGTGGCGCGTCGAGCACTCTCTTCGTGTCTCCATATTCCATCTGCTACATTTGTTCAGTCAGAAGTATTTATATACTCCCCGTATTTTTGGTATAGAAAAAATTATACCAGTAAAAATATATAGAACATTTTGAAGATATAATTTTTGTATATAAAACTCATTACGGGTTAATCAAAGAAAATATATATGGATAAAAAATCTCACAGAAAAGCAAAAGATTTTTACATTTAATTTGGTTGCCCCCTATCCGCGACAAACCATGGCGGTTGATGGTCAAACACCCTATAATCAATCTACATGTAATTGCATGTATTGGCAACCATAGTATGATGGTCGAAATAGTTTTGTCGTAGCAATATCCCGTTTCATAAAAACAATCGTCAGTTGTTACGGGGTATACTTTGTTTATCGATCACTTCGGTAGGCTGTAACAACAAGATGATAAGAAATGGATGTTAGTAGGTGATCTACACTTGGAGTCGACTGCAGATGATGGTCGCTAAGTAGAACAATGTTTTCACGTTGTGCAAAGAAATACTAATTTCTGTTACACCTCGTTTGGATGTTAAAGATGGGATTGATACCAGTTGGATGCTTCGGGAACTGGAAATGGTATTGGGCCTAAATCCGCAAGCTTGAGTGACCCACTGTGCAGAGCCCTAACATGGCACTGAGCTCTATACCCTATAAACCACTAGAATTGGCGAGCCAGACCTTTGCATCTTTTCCCCCACATTGGCTAGTTCTTCCTCTTCACAATCGCGAGTTGCAAAATTCCCCAAGCCATTGTCGAATGCTTTATCCCATTGACGATAATAAATTTGACGCAACAGACTCAATGAAAAAATCAGAGACATCAACAAAATTAACAATTGTGCTATCTAAAGAGAGAACAACACGAGCACAAGAATGTGTCGCCTTATTATCGGTTCTCCTAACAAAGCACAACTTGAAACCCTGAAAAGAGAAGACCCACTACTTCATGTCCTATCTGATGTGGCCACACCCGGCATATAAATCCTATAAACATCCTCTAAGATTCCTACAAACGGAACGAGCCTTACTATCCCAGGAATTACGACAGTCTGGGAGAGGGATTTTGGAAGAGGTTAACTTGGGAGGAATAAGATGAAGTTCCAATATCTCCAGTTAAAATGTGAATGTCTAGAACAGGGACGTGGCTTCATTTCGAGTCAGCTATTCCCTCGACAACCAAACGAAAACAACGAATTGTTATTTTCTGCAGGAAAAAAACAACTATTTATGTTTTTCTCGTGTATTTTCATTCTCTTGCATATTCCAAAACTAAAAAATCCAATCGGTGCTGGTTGGCACAAGCATGCTGACTTTGTACACTTTGGAAGGCGTGTGCATTAATTCGACGCAGAAGGCGGCCGTTGCCAATAAAAACTCTCTTAAAGAAAGCTTTTACAAAGTCGAGTTGAATATTGCATTT
Organism: Brachypodium distachyon; assembly: GCF_000005505.3. Lineage (NCBI taxonomy): Eukaryota > Viridiplantae > Streptophyta > Magnoliopsida > Poales > Poaceae > Brachypodium > Brachypodium distachyon. The sequence continues at coordinate 41,226,911 of NC_016134.3, read as the reverse complement.
GACTCTTGTGATGAGCTCGCGGTCGCGGACATGCTGCACGTTATAGTGGCAGCTGGATTCCGGAGCACGCCATGATACGGCGCGCGCGCGGCAGACAAACATTTACTCGTACATTCCATCCGATCCAGTCCAGTCCAACCATGCCAGGGCCGGCAGGCCCTCCGGGGCCGCCTTGCGCCATGCTTATTCTATTGCGCCACTGTGGTAAGGTACTACCACCCTTCGCTTTCCACAATCCCTCGCATTCTCGCAACCAGTCGCCCGCCCGCCGCGACGCCGCGTTGCTCTGTTGGGCGCCTCCCTGCCTACTCTATCTCCCTCGCATTCCCTCGCTCGGCTGTGCAAACTCCAACCACGCATAGGGAGGGGGAGAGAGAGAGAGAGTAGAAAGGAGAGAGCACTGAGGTCGAAGCAGCAGCAGGCAGGGGCAATAAATGGCAGTTTAGGTGCGCGCAGGCACCATGGCGGCGTAGCAGGCCCTCTCTGTCGCCTCCACCGTCTTAACTCCCCTCCTCCCTCGAACCCCACCTCACTCAGCTCGCTGCGGCCACGCCACGCGGATTTACTCCCCCTCGATCTCCTCGATCCTCTCCTACTTCCTCTACACACTTTGGGGCGCCGGCCGCATCGATCGAGATATAGCTAGCGGCGTGCGTGTAGTAGCCGCCACGGCCGGCGCGTCGGTAGCACCGCACTAGGGATCAATCAACGAGAAGGATCGGTCGATCGGCATATGGATTTGTCCCCATGGCGGGGTTCCCTCTAGGCGGCGGCGGGGGCGGCGGCGGAAGCAGCCCCGCGGCGCCGTCGTCATCGTCCGCGCACCACCACCACCACCACCACCAGCCCTCCTCCGCCGACGTGTCCGCCTTCCTCTACACCACCGCCAGCCGTGGTGGCGGCTTCCAGCTCTGGGGCCAGACCCAGCCGCAGCACGAACAGCAGCAGCAGCTCACGCACCCGTTCTACGCGTCCAACCTCATCCGCTTCGCCCCCGACCCCGATGACCTCCCCTCCGCTGCCGCGCACTCGCTCGCGGGCGGCGCGTCCTCGTCCACGTCGTCCCGGGGCGGCGGCGCCGGGGGCGGCCTGAGCTGCCAGGACTGCGGCAACCAGGCCAAGAAGGACTGCTCGCACCAGCGGTGCCGCACCTGCTGCAAGTCCCGGGGCTTCGCCTGCGCCACCCACGTCAAGTCCACCTGGGTTCCCGCCTCCAAGCGCCGCGAGCGCCAGCAGCAGCTCCTCGCTCTCGCCGCCTCCGCCGCCATGGCCGGCCCTTCCTCCGGAGATCGAGACCCCTCTAAGCGCCCTCGCGCGCGCATCTCCAGAACCACCCCCACCACTTCCTCAGGTACCTGGCATCAGTTTACTACTACTGCCACATGCTGCATACAACCTATAGCTGCACCTCGTCTCCATGAACGATCTGGCTAGGATCTGACGCCAGCTAGCGAAAAAATTGTTGTTTTTCTTTTCTTCCAGGGGATCAGCAGATGGTGACTGTGGCGGAGCGGTTCCCCCGCGAGGTGAGCTCGGAGGCGGTGTTCCGCTGCGTGCGCCTCGGCCCGGTCGACGTGGCGGAGGCGGAGCTCGCGTACCAGACCACCGTCAGCATCGGCGGCCACGTGTTCAAGGGCATTCTGCACGACGTCGGCGCCAACAACAACGCTGCCGGCGCTTCTGCGGCCGCCGTGTGTGGCGGCGGCAGCGGCGACTACCAGTTCAGGCTCACGGGCGACGTGTCGCCGCCAAGCAGCGCGGCCGCGGCGGGAGGCGAAGCAGCCGGAGGCGGCGGCGGCGGCAACGTCGTTGCGTCATCGGCTGTGGTCATGGACCCATACCCGACGCCCGGCCTCTACGGCTCGTTCCCGGCCGGCGCGCCCTTCTTCCACGGCCACCCGAGACAGTGAGAACGTGTCATGTAACGCCGTGCCTCTCCCATCATCCATGCTGCATCTCCTTTTCCTTCGATCTCTTGTCAAATTCTCCGTAGCCGGCCGATGCATAAACTGATGCTCCTTCGACCTTCGCTAGAGCTAGCCTACCTAGCTAGTTTAATTAATTAGGCGCCATAATTTAGACCTTCCTCTAGCTTCTTGGGAGCATCTGAGACGATCAGTTTGTCAGTAACATACCCCTGTCAGATCGAAGCAAATCATTCGAAATCCGACAGTTAGGATCTCGGGAATTAAGCATGATTTCTTGCATTGTTCTAGCTTGTTTTTTTTTTGTCCCTTCTGGTTCTTGAATTGACTGTTAATTATTGAATCTTTATTTTTCTTGGGAGTAATATAAGGTGTCCTTGTTTTTTGCCATGGAGCTAGTAGCTTCTATCTGTCTTGCACAAGGTGCGACCACACTTCGCTTTACTCTACTCGTTTTTACCTTTGCTCTTCAAAAGCTGCGCCCTAGAAACCTAGTTGGCTTTAATTGGAAGAGCTCGCTTGGATCCAACTATGTCGTCGCATCATCTGAAGTAATCCGTGCGTTGTTCAATTGTTTATGCGAGATTAGTCTGGTGGATCATATTCTGAAAGAAAAAAATTTGATTCATCGTATGCTCATCAGGGGAACAGTAGAATTGGGAAAATATAGGACAAAATGATAGCTGATTGGGAGTTGTGAGTCTGTTACCGATCGAGCCATGCATGCGCCGATCCGTTGCTTGATCTGGGATCGAGTTTCTTTCATGTTTACGAGAGTTTAATTTGCAGAATGGAGGTGATGACTGATTGGTCTCACATTGTCGTGCTCTTCCTCTCATGATTTCATGATACTGTCAGTTCTTGCAATACTGCGTGCCTTCTGAGCATGTTCCATTTCGGAGGGTGCAACCAGCGTATGTTCAGTTCGATGAGCTCTTTTCTCGGATAACCAGTAACATTTATCGGACCTCAAAATATCCCCTGTTCGGTTTAAAGCATCACATTATAACTTCGTTATCCTGTTATGATATAATATACTACTACATACTGAAATGCAGGTTCTGATATACAATTTCGATGTGACTAGTATAATTAACTACCTTAATTAGCAGTATAAATATCAGGATGTTAAAAATAATGAACTAGTCGTGTGTTCTTTTTCCGAGTCTCTTATCAATAAATCTGGTGCCAAACTTTTGAACTGTGAGCACCGCATAGAACCCTTACTCCAATTGCATTGGATAGACACCTATTACGATTCATTCTCTTAATTTATTGGCCAATGTTTTGTGTTAAATTGTACTACCAGTTACAATGCATATAATTACTTTGCATCGTGTTACATATTGTGGACTGAGCAAGAACCGATCCTGTGGTAAGGCTGTTGTGGTACGTCTACGTGTCCCTGCCGTCCAGGGTTTGACTTGTGATTTCCTGTTTCTCAGGGTCAATTGGTCATTGGATTCATTTTTCCAACCGCATACTAAAATTAGTTGTAATTTAGCGTGTCATGCACGAATGCTGGTTGCGGATTGTTGCCTTGACATTTAAATCATCAAAACTGTTGTTGGCACATTTAGATCCTAAAATACATGGACGTGTTGCCTCACAAAAAGAGATTACATGGACTTATGTTTTAAATTGGGGTTGTATTTTCTATATGATAAAAACAATTACAGTTAAAATGGGGTTGTATTTCTTATAATTAAACTTTAGCAGTTTACGTCTATATCGGTCTGTAATTTGCACGTTAACCGGTAGAGATAAATTGTCTAGATGTGGAACCCTAGCCTGTTTAGGTGATGAAAAAAAAAAAGCGACACTGAACATTCTCTTTCGTCCGTTGATTTATTTATTGAAAATTATTTGAAGATAGCTTACCATATGTGCCGCGTGTTTTTGGAATTTCTTGCCTCTTGGAGCGAATAAAAAAGTATTTTCAACTTGTTTTATTTGACATTAGATGACATTGATGTAACTCTGGGTTTTGTTCACTGTTGTGCAAGGCAGTGAGGTTAAGTTTGTCTTGTTTGTAAAAGCGTTTTTTATGACCCACAACTGGTATTCTTAGGCCTTAAATTACCATGTTTGAACTGGTGATGAGAATGTGTGGATGAGGGACAATCTCAGGCAACTATACACATGCTTGCTTATCCGCTTAGTATCACTACGTACTTCTTTACCACCTACTCTTCCGACCTCATTGTGTTACTTGTGGAACGTGGAAGGTTGCTGGTGGTGGCAATGGGCATCTCGATTAAATACTATACTCATAGCAAAATCCATGTCTTGCTTTAAGCAATCCCCCAGATAATTAACTATGATCTCTCTTTGCAGTGGGAGGCATCTCCTCTTCGTCATTCCTCGGTCTCTTTCGATCTTTTCTTCTTGGAACAGATTCGGGCTTCACTTCTCTTAGAAATCCTCTTATGGTGACTTAATTCATGAAGAGATAACTAAACTCCAGATCTCAATCTCATGGACCACTAACGTGTTAGGGTGTTGGCTGCAATATGCGTATAGCTTGGAAGGAGAGATGGCCCCACAATACGGTTACACCAAGAGTGTATATATATAGCATGCATGTTTGATTAGATGGGGTTGTGTCTAGATCCGAGAAGTGTCCTTGAAGCAATAGCAACATTCTACCCAAAAATTGCTACGGAAGTGTCAGTTTGTCTACACTCTTGAAAATGTCCATGTAATTTACGATCGACATCAAGACAACTGATACATCAGGATTTCTTGAGATGGCTATGCACAAATAATTTGCATTACATGTGATAGTATATATACATAGGCAAAGGTCGACTCCTAAATAAGAGTCAACTATATTCTCTTGTCTCTTTTGTTCTCCACATCAACAAGTATCATATATGGTAGGATTGAGGGTGTGTTGGCTTTGGCCTAAACGTGTCCAACCAATTATTTGGTTTGCCAAAATAACCTTTTGATGGCCGGTCCGTCTCTGAGTTGGTCAGTTTTGGCAAGAAAAATGAACTAGATTTGGCAAGATGACATTGGCTTGCCAAAAGGTGAGGATCAATCCAAACTAACACCATTTTTTTGACATGAACTTTTTTTTTGGTAGGGTAGGATGTGGCCAACATCCAAACACACCATTACAGACGGCCTTTTTTAGATGGCCTGAAATGTCAGCAGTGTTGCCTTTGTTGTACGATAGTGCAACTCGATATAAACTGGTGCTGAAGTTTAGTGTGTCTGCTACGGTCAGTCATTTTCATCAAAACATGCCTGATTTTTTTGACGAAAAACATGCCTGAAATTTAGCAAGTGGAAAACTATAATGATTGCCGGTAATGCCCGCAGGCACTTCTTACTGAACTGAAAGTGGGCTCTGGCCTCTGCATGGGACAAAGTGAGCTGGGGGGAGTGAGAAGACAAAAGGGCAGGGTTCTACCTGTCTGCTGGCATGCACTTTGTATTTGCTCTAGTCTCTCAAGGAAAGGATGAAATTCTTGGAAATGATTACATCCGTTGTTCGATACTGCAGGGCCATAGGAATACATGAGAGACTTGACAGATTCTAAAGCACCATTTGTACTGCCTCCCACCTTCTTTCCCTTGGCCATAGCAGCGCTGTGCCGTGCATGGTAAGCTACTAGCAATGGTGTCTCCTTTTGTTTGTTTCTCCACAACCATTACACATATGGTGGTGTGAAGAGCAGCTAGCTAGCTTAGTGACACCCCAGAGAGCGCTGCCACATTCTTCCAAGATGGAAAATCATTGTCAACACATGGAGGATAGGCACATGAAAAAGCAGTGTACCGTCTCCCTTTTTCTGCCCTAGCCATAGTGTTCACCACTGTTCTCTCTCTCTCCCTCCCTCTTAATGTTCTTGCTCTCATGATAGGTGAGAAAAAGGAAAACCAAAAAGGAGAAAGAGGAAAAACTTGTCATGGATGGTGGTGCAGGCTAAGGCGAATAGGGCTCTTCATGAGGAATCCTTAGGGCGCTGTTTAGAGTGGGGGAGACGAGAGGAGGAGGAGGAGGAGGGGGGGGGGGGGGGGGGGGGGGTATGGTCCCATGGAGTACGTGCATTGAGTTGCTGGTTAGAGGCCGGCCGGGGTCACGTGCCCCTCACATACGCCCTGCAAAAATGCCAATTTATAGAGAAACCGTTAGGTTAATTCCAACACATGCAGTTACAGAAGTGTGAGCCATCTCACTGCTGATCAGCTCTGTGTTCAGTGCTCAGAGCCTCCAGACTGCTGTAGTACCTCATCCATTTATTATTCTGATAAAAACATGTACTTGCGTGTTTAAATGTTTACAATAAAGAACATGTACAAAATGTTTATAATGTAACATATACATATTTTTTGTGTGAAGCGTATTGTGGCACTAAAGAAAGGAGAAATTGTTGTGGTATGGTGCAAAGGAAGATTATTGTTGTTTCATTGCACATACACATTAAACACGCTGAAATATGAATAATTTGCATACGGATTCGAGTGTGCGGTGTTAAATGATAACCCAATCCATAATAAGTGTTAATTATCAGCGACACAGATTTAGCTTGTCTTTTGCAAACGGGTACAATGTTTCATGAGTCCACATGGCTAACATCATGTAGCTAGCCCTAGCTAACTAAGCATAGCATGCATGCATAGCGTAGCAGGGGCATGCAAGAAAATAAATAAATTTCAGACAGCCAGCTGGTCCAGGCGCATGCAGGAAGGTGCATCAGATGCATGCACAATTATTGGCACTTGTCTCTGCATGCCATGGCACACACGTCACACACAAGCAAACTTACCCAGCTTGGCTCCACCGCCAGATCCAGTTAGTTATCAGTTCCTTTGCCTTGAAGGAAAAAAAAAAACAGCAAATGATTAGATGAACTCATCACCATCTTGGAAGATCAGAATGGCATACTGGGCCCATGCATTCTTGGAGCAGATAGAATGTTTGGATAATATCAACCTCCATTTCGCCATTACATACCCATGTTCGATCTCTGGCATCTCTGCTGCTACCCATGTAGTATTTGAGTTATCAGTGGGGCCAATTATGCTTCTGCAACCACAGCAAAGTTGTGACCAGGATTTTGTTACATTTGCTCTCTTTCCGTGAGCTTAGATTAAGCAGCATCCACTTTCCGAATACCCCCTTTTTTATCTTTTATCTTGCTCTGAAAGGAAGAAAGGAAAGCTTGGGCTCTCCCTTTAATTTGTTCTTGCTTGGGACACATCACCTTGGTTATATTAGCGCTCACACCTGTGCAACTTTTCTTCCCATATATATGCGACCTGGAGATCTCTAGCTCGACCGTTCGTATCTTTTGCTCACTCACTTCGTTCAGGAGGAAAGCTTCGGTTGCTCTTTATGCTTGGCCCTTTGTTTTGACAGAAAGGAACAAAGTTGATATGATCTGATGTTGTACTGCTACTGCCGCAATTTTTATCTCGCTCACGACTACGAGCAAAGGATGCAGGGCGCAGGCAGCTGCATGCTGTTCAGTACTCGATCATTCATGTGAGCTTTACCCATGCAAACTTCCAGACACAATACTCATTTTAAGTCCACGTCATGCACACTTTGCTTTTCTCTCTGCAGGTCAATTACCTCGTGATGGCCAAAGGAGAAAAAGGTTGTCCGTGTCTTTTTTCTCTTTAACTTTAAAATATTGGTATAACCAAATTAACACTACACTTTTCCCACCCAAATGGAGGCAATAGCTTTACCTCGTCTCGTTAATTAAGAAGTTACAATATACCCACTGCGGTCTAGCATAGAGCCCATTTGAAGGCCCACTGGGGTCCATGAAACCTGAATACCTAGAATTGCGGCTCAAGATAAGGAACACAACCTAGAGATTCCTAATTCAATTGTAACCGACCCGGATTCGACGTGCGAGACCTAGTTTCCTGCATATAAAGGACTAGAAGGGGGAGCCGGGGAAGCTGAGCCATCTCATACGCACTCGCCAGATACAATCTGCGCCACCATAGCCTCATTGGCATCCCTGTAGGCATCATCAATACAAACATCTCGAGCAGGACGTAGGGGTATTGCCTGAGGGCCCTGAACCTGGGTAAATCTGTGTCCCTAGTTAGTCGACGAGATCGCCGTTACACCCCGTGCTCTCCAAATACATGAGTCATAATCTAGGGCATTGCCGAGGTAGAACCTCGTCACCGGCGACTCCGACTTCACTAGGAATGGACGCAAAAGATAATAGACATTGAAGAGGCACAACGACACTACTGCTCCGATAACACTATATACAACAGAAGCACCACACATACAAACCCAAAGTCGACTACGAGGCGATCTACGATAGGTGTAGTTTTGTATAACAAGTACTAATGTGTAGCTATCCTCCTGATCTATTATAATATCCATGCAACAATGATTGATTATAAATCGATTGTAACTCAGTGATCAAGTTGATCGCCATATAAATAGATGAATAATGGTGAAAGACCAGTTAGGACCCTATTTCAAAACAAGGAAAGGTTTGAGGCAAGGAGATCCTCTGTCTCCTTTCCTCATTAATCTAGCGGCCGATGCACTCACTGAATTATTTAGGGTTTAGCTTTGGATCTGGTAGAGGGGGGAGTATCTATTTTACAGTATGCAGATGATACCATTTTTCTCTTGAAAGATAGCTTTGAATATGCATAAAATCTTTAATTTATTCTCTTTATTTTTGAACACATGTCTGGACTAAAAATAAATTTCATAACAGCAAATGTTATGGTTTTGGTGATGTTGTTCAGAAGCAGGATGAATATGCAATGATTTTCACATGTCAAAAAGGGAACAAGCCATTTAGATATTTAGGTGTTCCTATTAAGGATAAAAGACTTAAGTAATGGAGACCGGAAATTTATTGAGGATAGAGTAGAGAAGAAAATGAGTGGGTGGAAAGGTAGATTATTGTCCATGGGGGGTAGACATGTTCTACTCCCTCCGATCCATAGCAATTGTTGAAATATTACATGTATCTAGATGCTCTTTAGGCACAGACACATCCATATTTGGGTAAATTTGAGACAATTAATATGGATCAGAGGGAGTAGTAGAATCTTGTTTGAGTAATGCTCCTAGTTATATGTTGTCGCTCTTTAGGATAAAAAAGAAACTAAATTTCTTTTGAGCAAGGTGTGGTCACTTGCTAAATTGGCCTGAGATTTGCCAACCTAAGGATCGGGGGGGGGGGGGGGTAAGTGGTTATGGAAATTAGAGAATGAGGAGGCAGATTGGCAATCTGTAATTAGAAATAATATATTAAGAACGGCATGTAGCCACGTGCAGCCGGAAGCATGGACAGTCTCACTTTTGACAAGGAATGATGCAGGTTAAAAATATCTTCATTAATTGTTGTAGAAAGAGTTTAGGGAATGGGGAACGAACTTGTTTCTGGGAAGAACGCCGGATAGGTGATATGCCTTTATGCCTTAAATTCCCTAGACTGTACGGTTTAGCTCAGAAACACTTCCATTCAGTGGCAGAGGTGTTTAGGACTGATTGGCAGTGTATTCGTTTTAGGAGAATCCTTAGAGATGACACTAGAGAAATGTGGCTGGAATTAATTCAGATTTGTGGAGATATTCAGCTGAGCACAGCTGAAGATAGGTGTATTTGGAATCTTACCAAATCAGATATCTTTTCAGTTAGCTCGCTTTACAAAGTGCTTATGGCAAGACAAGATGTAGAGGAATATTGTCATCTCTGGAAGCTTAAATTACCATTAAAGATTAGAACTTTTTTATGGTTAGCTGTTAAGAATAGAATTTTAACTAGAGATAATCTTAGCAAGAGAGATTGGTTTGGATGCACAGGTTGTGAATTCTGTGGATCGACGGAGAGTGTGAATCACCTGCTTTTTCAATGCCCAATGCCCGACTTCATTCGGGTGGTGGAGGGTTGTGCCTACGGCCTCAACAATGTTCCACAATCCGGGGGGGGGGGGGGGGGGCTAGTAAACGATATTCTAAAGGGACAAGATAGTAAGATAAAAAATATATGGAAAACTAGAAACTCCGTTTTTTTTATAAGAAATTACGTATAGATTCTACGAACGTACTTTTAGGCTCAAGCCACTAGAGCCAGGGTCAGAGCACCTGGAGAGCACAGGCCACACGCTCTAGGTAAGGCAGTCCAAGAAGTCAGGCCGCCAATTTGTATGTATGCATGTAACAATAGTGAAGTCTTTGAAGCAGCTAGGGGATGGAATCCAGTTCAGCGAAGAATTGCATGTTGAAGTGGAGGCTGGATGTTTTGCAGAGACCTGAAGATGATGCTATGGCTGGCTTCTTCAGAATGCTCATTTCTGACTCTTGTGTCAAAGTTGCACTCCATAATCAATGCTGGATCCGAAACATCAACTTTCAACCCACTCATGAAGTCTTGGTGCAATTCATTGCTCTGTGGAACAATGTTCAAAATGTTTCTCTATCCAACGAGCCGCATGCAATTTCTTGGAAGCTTGAGCCATGAGGATCTTACTCAGTTGCATCTGCATATTATATCCAATTCCTTGACGAACCCTCCATGGAGGCTGCCCTTATTTGGAAAATTCAAATCCTAACTAAAGTGAAGTTTTTCTCTTGGACAGTTGCTCTTCAAAGATGCCTCACTGCAGATCGCCTCATTTTAAAAGGTAGCAATGCTAATCTTGTATGCTAGATGTGTCGAACCTCGCCGAAGACGGCCACCCACCTGTTTGCTACTTGCTCCTTCACCGCTCAGTCCTGGACGCTGCTCCTGCGGAAAGTCAATGTCCACGTTAACTACATGCCTCATCACTCTTTTCTTCTTCTTTCCGAGTGGTGGTTTGATGAAGCTCAACGATGCACCTCCATTTTGCACCGAGATCGTCTCGGTGTCACGATCATGCTGGCATGGTGGCATATTTGGCTCGAGCGAAACCAGAGGGTGTTTCAATCACATCATTCTTCCGTTGCCAAGCTCTGTGATCTTGCCTTCGACGAGCTCCTGACTTGGAAGCTTGTTGGTTGCAAGACGGTCACCTCCTTTAGATGATTGAGAGTTGTTGATTTCATAGGGTTCGCCCACCCGAAGATCTTTTCTAGGCTGTTTTTTGTTTTCTGTTTTTGTTCTCCATCTTGGAGTTGTAAATAACTCTTTTGTTCTATCTTAATCAATGAAATGCAGCGCTGCTGCTGTTTTGTCAAAAAAAAGTAACAACGAAGTAAAGGTTGGTCTGTTTGCTACAGATGTTATGCTCTTAGCTGTCAGTATTCAAGCGTTGAAATTTTCTTTGTTGCTGCTAGTTTTTGTGTGGTTAACTCTGTTGGGACTTTACAAGATCTTGGAATCTTGTAGACACATTGGTTTTTTTAATGAAAGCCGGAGGGAGAAATCCCTTCTTTTTTTTTAAAAAAAAGGACTATTGCAGAACCTGATTTTATATGTGAGAATGAGCATGCAGCGGTAAGTAGGGATGCAAACGGATCCCGTGAAAGTCCCGCTTCTAGTTCAATTCTCAAATCGTTTAGATTTAGATTTGAGAATTGAACTAGAAGCGGGAGTTTCGCAGGATTGGATCCTTAGCGGTAAGATATATACAGTGACAGCAGAGTTGACCTAAAGTTTTGGATTGGGTACGTAGCCATTGACAAGTCCGAGGTGTTTGATTGGCCCCCAGCGCTGGCTTCAGTAGGAAACTTTTTTGCCGGTACGTCCCTTCTTCCTTTTTCTTAGACCGGCGCCGACTCGTGTGCAAGGAGGAACTTATTCGGCGCCTCCGTAGTCCGGCTTTTGTCCTGCTCATGCAACAGAAAAAAAGTCCTCCCCTTCTTCCCGATCACAGATCATGTCAATTAGGGTCTTACTAGCTTGCATCTAAGTTCAGTTGTTACCTTAAAGTAGTTAAGTACAGGGATCCCAAGTCCAAACTACGTGATTAAAATCCATGGATCAATCATAGCTCCATGCAACCGGCCGGGTTATATGTGGGTAATTTGTGGCGTCTTCTCGGATCATGATGGCACATCTGAAGCAGATATTCGTCGCGGGTGAGTGCCAACTGCCTTGGTACAAAAGCCTGGATGGAAACGGAAGAGCAAGTATACACTCGCTACTCATTCTGTCTCCCCTTTCCTATCATTTCAGCTTTTGCATGCACTCGTCTATCATTATATCATCTTGCCGACCTTCCTAGCTCCATCACTCCCCACAGTGGCCTGGCTCCACACGCTATTAATTCCTTTTCATTCTTCGGCATATGAACTTGCCATGCGAAATGTGAGAATGATCCGAAAAACAACCGCCGTGGCCCGTGGTTAAGGAGGAGCATGACGATTCAGTGTCTCGCTCTTGTCGCTCGCTACGGTGAAGATACAAAACTGGTACTCTCTCTGTCCCATATTAAATGACTCAATTTTGTTCAAATATGAATGTATTTTGTCTAAAAAACGTCTGGATACATGTAGTAGAAAGTCACTTGATATGTGAGGGAGGGAGTCCAAGCTTCAAGGTCAATCCGTCTGGCCGTGTGAGAGAGGAGAAGCGAGGAAATAGCAGGGTGATGCGTTTTGATGAGTTGATCTGTGTCAATTTCTCGACCCTCGAATATTCTTTGGCTGGGCTGGATTGGGCTAAGGGCTAGGTTATTTAGCATGGAGGCATGTACGTATGGGCCAACATGGTACCTTACTATCTTGGCAGGCCTGTCTTGCAGATATGGCCCAGTGGTTCAAAGGTATTCGAAGGTCTCAAAAGGACCCATGCGAACCAGCATGATTAGTTGGGCTGGGCTGAGTTTTATCAGAAACCGGCTTAGACCGCGTGCATGAACAGGCCTAATTCGGCCCACCGGCAACGGGACATGCAGCCGTGCGAGCATTTGTTCCCCTCAAAAGAAAGAAAGAAGTGCGAGCATTTGTACACAGAGAATCCTTCACCTGAATCGGTCGGGCAGCAAATAAAGCCGCAATCGGCACGAAAAAAAAACCTTGCGAGCACTATGTTTGCACGCAAGCTAGCCCTCGCATGCACCGCTGACACCAAGCGGCCGGCAGCGCATGATCCATGGAGTCGAGGGCCCGGGCACAAAGCACGATCGGATTCGATCGATCCGGGCGGGACGTATATTGTACGGAGTACTTGCTGTCGCCTCCCTTGGGTGCATGTGGATGTGTCTGTCCATCGCCGAGGGACGGTACTGTCCGTAAGTGTTGCTCCGCTGCGTGCTGACAGCATGTTGGGCTGCGCATCAGGTGAGGCGGCGCACGCGTTCATGGGCCGATCGTGGAGTGTAGGTCAATCAATTGGCTGGAAAATGGAGTTGGAGCTCCGTGACAAATCAGGCAATATCAAGTGATTCGCTCAAGATTCTAAAAAAATGTGATTCGCTCAAAAGCAAATGAGGTTGCTCATGAACTGGCTCATTTAGCTAGATTTTCCTCTCGAAAACCCCCTGATAGTATAATGTACCTCTCCTCCTTAAAGATGTAACTTTGATTCTTAATGAATAAAGTGGTATTTTATTGGTCAAAAAAAGTGAAAATTTGCTGATTCTATAAAAAAGGGTGAAAATTTGCCTCGTCGTTGCCAATAGTTTTTCGTCTGAGGGGCACTGAAGGTTTGTTTGGCTCATGACCAACATCGGCCAACCGAATCTTGGCAAAATTTGACTTGTCAGTGTTTTGGCAAACAATTTTTGAGTCCACACTTGTTCAAAGATTGGTCAAAAATCTGTGAGAGAGATGGTTAGATTTTCATTGGCAACCAAATTTTTAACAATAAAATAAACAAACATCAAAATTTAATGGGTTGCAAATATTTTGGTAGGGCTAAACTTGGCTCAAAACCAAACAGCCCACGAATGACGTAGGTATGTTCTTTAAAAAAAATATCATGTGAGCTATGGCTCGGTCGATTTTTGACTGTGTGAATGGGTGAGACCAGCCTTCGGAGGTTATCATGCCCTAACAACGTTTCTTTTAGGACCTGGTGACATCTGTTTGTCATTACTGGCTGAAACATTAGAAAATTAGACCATGGTCGTATTGCATCTTTGTCCCGTCTAGCTTCTGATGCGACGGAATACTGTAGGGCGTAATCATGCGCTTCGCCTGTCCTGCGCTTTTAAAAATGGCGAAGTGACGGCCAACGTGATGGAGCCCTGCTACAACGGGATATCACGCGTGTGTACAGTAGACTGCCTCGGTCAGGTTTCAGGGTGACCTCCCGGTTGAAGCGACATGTAGAGGTGAAAATACGGGGGTGCTCGTAGGCTCTGTGCTCTATGAGACCGGGACTCTAGGCTGTAGCCAGTATACGAAAAGTAGGAAACTGAGATCCGCACTGCTACGTAAAAGTTTAGTCAAAAAACAATATGCAGCGGTCGGGGCGTTCGTTAATAATTTCGTGTCCATGATACCGATATTGTTCTACCATCGTCAGTAACGGTCGTACATATACATCAGTGACGGTCGATCGTACGTATACATCAGTGACGGTCGATCATACCCGACCGTTACTGATGTATATATCATCAGTAACGGTCGCGTTGACACATTAGTGTCAGTCGAGGGACCGACACTATACATTTTCGGTATTTAAAAAAATAATTAAAATCACAGTAAATACACAGAAAATTATATACAGCACGGCACAGAATGTATCTCATCACAAAAAAATACATATAAAACCGCATCACATCACATCACATCACATCATTTAAAGCATACAAATGTATATAAGCGCATCATATAAAGCATATAAAAAATACAAATGTATCTCACTTCACGATATTGATTACAAAGTGTCAAAATTCCATAGACGTATAATTACAAAGTGTCAAAATTTCATGGAAGCATATAAAGAATACAAATGTATCTCATTTCAAGCTTGAATCTATTGTCATGGGTGAACCCTAGACACAACTTGTTCCACGCGTTCGAAGAAGTCCCCACTAGGCTTGATGACCTCATTGTTTATGAGATGGGCGAACTCCCTTTGAATGTTATAAACGACCCATTTAGGTCGGTGTCCCATTGTCATTTGGTGCCGCCAGTACTCTTTCATTGCCGCGACTGACCCCTTCCACTTAGGTTTCAACATACTGGCATTCTCCATAAGGATGTGACAGCAGTAGTAGCCACAACACACTACCTGACGGCTGTTGCTGGCAAGGGAACCTGTGGTTGTGGTGAGGCTCGTCTTTATAGCCTTTACCAGCTAGTTTTCTTGGTCGCCACTTTTCAGGCAGTGTTAATGAGTGATTTGATGGGTTTCCAGTAGCGACCTCAAACTTCCTTCTTCGGAAGTAGTGAATTGAAATAGTACACCGTGGACCAAGGCAAACAAATGAGTAGTGTGACCCAATGGTTTCTGTTTTCAAAAAAACCAACTTTAGTATCTAAGGGTGTATAAGACTGATTTACAAAAAACAAACGGTTCCATATATAAAATTCAACTTACTCCAAATTAAGGAAGAAGAGGATGAAGTCGTGGTCCGCGTATTTCTCGAGACATGCCACCAAATATTTAGATGCCATGGTTCTTGAGGCATCCTTTTCAGGCTCAAGACCGATGTCACCGTAGTTGAACATTGCGGGGTCTAGAACGGCTACTTTTTTGACCTCCAATCGCCGCAGTTCTCTTATTTGGTAGGCAGACCACAGGTTTAAGAGGTTGATATCAAGCTTTTGGCCGTTGAAGAGGTGGAACAGTTCGTTGAACTCCACACCAAAGGTGATAGGACGTTTCTGAATGTTCCCGGTTTCTTGGTCAAAGAAGTCATAGTCTTTTGGGATTCTAACATTGATCTGTTGGGCATGCTGTTGAGAACCAGCTGATGCTTGCATGTAGAACTGATGAACCTCTTGCGTCTCTCTAGACACGGCACGCTGGGAATCTTCGGTGACCATCGGTCTTCCAGGATAGTAAATAAGCACCCGGTCGAACTCCCTAGCCACGAAATAGGATCCGTCCTCGAATCTCTGTCCTTGATATGGGTTCTTGATGAGAATGGCACATGGTGCATCTCATCTTGAGTGGCATTGGAGGACTCCTTGATGGTCTTGCCGCCGCGCCTCCTCTTTTTAGGCCTCCTCTTACTGTCCCATGCCTTCTGCTCCTCTGCCTTGTACTTGTCATCGATCTTGTGGCCACCCATGGACTCAGCGGCACCCAAGAGAGAGAAGGTGGGAGGGACGCTTCCAGCCTGTGCCGACCCTGTGGTCTGGCTATCTTTGAGCTGTGCAGGCATCGACATTGCCCGCTCTTCATCTCCGCCGGCATCGACAGGAGGAAGTATCCTAGGGGAAAGGCCGAGCGGCGAATGAGAAGTACCTTTGTGGACGGAGGGAGATGGAGTCATAGAGGGCCGGCACTGGTTGTAGAGAGATACCAAACTTCTAGGCCACATAATTCGGAAGTTTGAACAACCGCCTAGGATATCCACGCCTTCCTCCGAAGGTAGCGGAATAGCATAATCCTGATGCTCCTCGATGACGGAGTCCACCATCACACTCACTTGTGCGTCGTTCATAAGAATGCCGTGCACCAGTGGCGGCGATTGTTTGGGCATCAGGCGGCCAATGGCGCCTACAGGCTTCCCAGGCTTGTCAACGTGGATACGACACTTCACCGGTGCCTGCGTGTAACAAGAAGAAGGCATATGTGTGTAAGATCTTTATTCATGAAGGTAAGGAGTGAAAAAGAGTTTGAAAAGATTGCTTACAAGGATGTTGTCGCTCGGACCCGGATCGTTATCCCGGCTGCCCTCGCTTGGGGAAGGTTGGCTAGCGGGGGGGTTGTCCATGCTAGGAGCCTGGCTGTAACCTGGGGTGTAGGTGTCTTCGTCCTCCATACGTGTGTCGGAGGCGGCTGCTCTTCAGCGGGGTGCTCTTTCGCGGGGGAAGAGGAGGAAGAGGAGGAAGGAGGTTCCTCAAACCGTCCACTCCTCCCCCGAGTATGGCGCCAAGGGCGCAGTGGCCTTTGGCCAATGCCGACACCAAATGATGGACGGCTTGCACTGCATATTCCCGCGACACCTCTTGAGACACGATAGATGCCTGCTCTCGCGCCTCCGCCTTAGCTTGTTCTATTATCTCAGAAGAAGCGGGAAGCTTTTTCTGGACCCTGCTTCGCTTCGTAGCAGGCGGGAAATAATCATCCCAGCAGGCCCCTTCGCCTTCTCCTAGAACACGGCCCATGTGCTCCGCCTTTTGCAAGCCGGCGGTCACAGCCGACTCCCATCTCTTGCTCTGCACGGAGTTGTCGGAGGTTTCTAACCTCTTGCTCTCCTCCCATTTGTGTGCATTTTCTTGTTATCATATAAGACAGGACGTGAGTTTATATGGATCAGGAGTGTCATAATTAACGCTGAAAACAACTAAATGCACGTGAACCCTTACCGTAAAATTTTTAACAGGCGGCTGCATTGGCTCAATGCCCGCCCACTCCTCGGGTGTCATGTGGTAACGTGCATATTCTGTAGCACGTTGGACCTCCAGCATGTCATGCACTGGAGGCACCCTGCCTGTTGCCTCGAGAATTAGGTCCTGCTTGCGCCAGACCTTCTTCTTCTCCTCTTTCCCTGCCCTCCCTAGCCTATGGTTCAAGGGCTTCCTCAAGCGCAGCGCCCTCATGCGTTCGCTCTTCGCAATGAAGGCAGGGTCAGACGATTCCTTCTTGAACTTTTCCCATTCAGCCTCATCAGTTACCGATGGCCATTTCTTCTTGATGATCTCGTACGGTTTGTCCATCCACTTACTAGCGGTGGTTTTCCAATTAGAAGTCCATTGCGGACTGCTATGTTGACGGCCACTAGGAATCGCTCGCGCCACTCGTCTGTGACTTGGAACCTCCTTGCAACGTCCGCGATGCGCGTGTCTCTAACGACTTGGGAGATGTCACTCCACTCGTCGGTGATCTTGCAATACTTGCGTGCAACGGCTCCACAGGTCGTTGCGAAGGCCTTCTATGCCCTCTCAGGCGACTCCGGGCGGCCTCTCTCAGAGTGCCGGGTGACCACGTAACAGAACTCCTTCAAGTTGTGACTCCCCCTCGGCGTTTTCTTCCTTTGCTTCTTAGCGGGAGTTTCAGAAGGCTGCGGGTTACTCTCTTCCATCCGTCGCTCGTTATCGTGCTCTTCTGAACGAGAGCTACCTGAGCCAGAGCTGGAAATTTGCTCTCCCGATGAAGACTCTTCATCGACACGATCTACCTCCTCCCGATCAAGAACTGGTTTCTGGCTACTCTTGCCCATTTTGTACCTATGCAATCAAAACCATCAAATATATATCGGCCGAAAATTTCGGCATGACCTATGCTAAAAAACTAGCAAATTTTATCTACTAGGAGCTCGAAACTTGAATAAAAAACCCACCCGCATATGTACCCCTCGGCACGATGGCCGGCCCCTTCTCCAATGACCCGACACGATGGTCGGGCCCACAAAATTACTCATGTGTGCTATATATAAAAAATTAACCCTACAATGTACTAACCCTATATCAAATTCACAATATGTGTACCCATCTAACTCAATTATCCACTACGACAAACTACAATTCAATTATCAAATTAACATTTTTTTGTGGCTCGGGGAACACTATGCAAACATGTATATTGCAGCATATAAATTATATAGCTACATAATTCAAATCATGCTCTTTAATTCAAATCAGCAAGCTAACACTTGTATAAATCATGCTCTTTAATTTCAGTGAACCCTAACACTTGTAAAACAAGGGCAGAAGCAGCAATTCTGTACTAACCAACACCTATACAGCAAGTTAAGCCCTAACACCTAACCAACAACATGTATGTATCATATAAAACACCTAATTTGCTAACCCTAACCCTAACAATCATCTAATTTGCTAAATTAACATATATGACAGCATCTAATAATCATCTAATATATGACAGCAACTAATCCTACTTAATTTGCTAACCCTAATTTGCTAACCACCCTAATTTGCTAACCCTTACCCTAAATTACTCTAACAACAGCAACAGAGGAGAGGGAGGCAGAGGAGCGCGCACCTTGGCAGAGGAGGAGGAGGATGGCGTCAGGGACGGCGGGCTCGGGCTCGGGCTCGGTGTGGAGGCGGGGTCGACGGTGGCGTCGGGCTCGGGGGAGGAGGTCGACGGGCTCGGGGGAGGAGGCGGCGGCAGCGTCGGGCTCGAGGGAGGAGGAGGCGGCGGCTTCGGGCTCGGGGGAGGAGGAGGCGGCGGCGCGCGGAAATCCGGCAGGGCTTCGCCCGGGGAGGAGGAGCGCCCACAGCTGGTCTGCTAGAGGAAAGCGACGCGCAGGCGAGATGTAACGGGCTAGGGTTTCGGCGCTTCTCTTATATACGCCAAAGTACATCAGTGGTGGTCGCCTTCCCATGTGACCGTTACTGATGTATGGATGCACATCAGTAACGGTCAGGCAAGAAATCGACCGTTACTGATGTATAGATGCACATCAGTAACGGGCAGTTAACCAGCCGACCATTACTGATGTGCATCTATACTTGTTGAACTTTGTACCAATTTAAATTACAGGAACGTATTTTGTACCAATTTGTCTAGTATTGTACCAATTTAACAAAAAAGCGAAAGTTTGATGAATAAATTCATGCATTTTGTCTAGTATCTGTGCTAAATTTAATTTAAAAAATTCATCACATAAAGCCATGTACTAGCATGCATACACAAAAGTACATGGATCACACATAATTTCACTTAGTACAAAATTTGCATTAAGATTCACTACGAGTACATTTTTATAATGTGACTACTAGTACTTCTCTTTCCTTCGGTAAGTCATAACTTGGCTCCTCGCAGAACTGCTTCTGAGGTAGGGTTTTTGTGATATTTTCTCGCTCTCGCTCCCATCACTTCTTTTTTCCCTCTCCTTTTCCTCGTTAATATCGTGCATTCCGCTTCTTCGTCATCTGCGGCGGTCGTCGGATCATGGAAACCTTTGTAGTCTTCTTGTGAAGTAACTCCGTCCACTCCAACAATGCTTCTTTTCCCTCTTCTTACTACAACGCGGCCTTTATTTGCTGGATTGTCTATGTAGAAAACCTGCTTGCCTTGCTTAGCAAAGACCCATGGTTCATCTCTTGCCGGGGTTTTTCTCGCGTCAACTTGTTCACGAGGGATCTAAGGAAGTAGCACTATCGTCGTCAACCTGTGACTTTCTTCTTTGTCACCTTTGGTCCATCTTACACGGAACATTGGGATCTTTGTGATCGAATACTCCAATTCCCAGATCTCCTTGATAACGCCGAAGAACGCTTTGGTTTTGCTGTTGTCGTCGGTCGCGGTCTCAGAAATCATGACTACACCACTATTTTGATACGTGCTTTTACGGTCCTGAGACGCGGTGTAGAAGTTATAGCCGTTGATCCCATATGATTGCCAAGTAGAGACGTGGTAAGCAGGTTCCCGTGATAAACCTGCAACCGTCTCTTCTGATACATTGGTCGTCTCCCTGCCGTACCAATAATTCTTCAGCCACGCTGCGAATGTTTTATTGTGCTCCCAGTGGATCCAAACTTCTCCTCTTTTAGGGTTTTTTATTTCGCAGTTGTTCCATGTGCATTTCCTGATAAGGCCGGCAGCAACCGACAGTTTGCTACACAACCAAATGTGCTCTTTCAAAGTCAGTTTCCCTTCCTCTTCCATAGACATTAAGGTATGTATGTCCAAGGCCACTTCCGCCATCGAGCTTGCCCTTGTGCCGTGATTCGAGAACACCTATTGATTTCTGATCGGCCAACCAATCCGTGTAGAACTCGATGCACTCTTTTCCCCTAAAGCCTTCCACGATACTACCTTCCGGACGCGATCTGTTACGAACGTACCGCTTCAGAACCCCGTTGTATCGTTCAGGGCCATACATGTTATGTAGGAACGAGGGCCCTAGGGACAAGATCTCATCGCATATGTGGATCATTAGATGGACCATGATATCGAATGCAGCCTGCGCCGGATCGTGATGGACGAGATACCACCCGTCCTTAACTTTCTGCATCCAACGTTCAACTCGGCCACCTGCCGTAAGATACCAAACAGTCTTTGCTGGCCTGCCCTTCATCACTTCTTCTCCATCGTCTTCGCCAGCTCTGGCGTTTTTCTTCTTGTATCTCGATGCACCGCATATGTGGCAGCTCTCATGGTTCTCGTACTCTCCAATGTATACCATGCAATCGTTTGGACATGAATGATGTTTCACGCAATCTAATCCGAGCGGGCATGTAATCTTCTTCGCCTCGTATGTGCTCTTGGGCAACTTGTTTGGCTGTGGAAAAACCGAAGCAAGGTAACTCAACAAGTTCGTGAAGTCCTTGTCTGACCAGCATGATGCTGCTTTCAACCTCAAAAGTTCGAGCGTCACTTCGAGCACGTTGTTTTCTTCGCCAGCTCCATCATACAAGGGTGCGTTTGCGTCCTCCAACAATTTTTTGAACTGAGCAGACTCTGCCTCATCTTCGAGGTCCTCCAGCTGGTCCCGTAGGTACGGATCATCTAGCATTTTGGCAATCCTGTCACGTGGAGCTCCTTCACCTTCCACATTAGCCTCCTCATCGATCCTTGTTTCTTTCTCGGAATCATTCGCCAGATCATACCGCAGGACATCATCATCTTCGCTACCGCTACCGACATCAACCGCATCCTCCCCGTGACAAGTCCAGCGAGAATAACCTTCCACAAAATCCGATGCCAGCACGTGCATCTGAACATCTTCAGGCTTCATCATGCATGTGTTTCCACATTTGGGACATAGACAACGCTTCATCAAAAGTCCTTTTCGTTCCATATCACCTTTCGCAACTCCAAAAAAGACCATCCATTTGGTTATCCATTGAGTATTGATTCTTTCCTTGGCGTACATCCAAGAACGGTCCTTCGATCTACAACACAATACACAAGAAAACAAACAAAACAAAATAGTTAGCCTAATCATTGACAAGGGGATTAAGGTGTTAATTAACCGAAGCTAACTAATAATTTGGAATTAGAGACATTCGAAGAGAAATTGGAGGCCGGCGAGAAAGATTGGGAGGGAGAGAGAGCTCGCAAGCGAGAGGGAAGCTCCGGGCGACGAGGAGGAGGCCGCATTTTGGCCGATGACCGGAGCTCAAAATTTTGAAATTGGGGAAAAGAGAGAAATTGGAGGCCGGCGAGACAGATCGGGAGGGGGAGGAAGCTCGCAAGTGAGAGGGAAGCTTGGGGCTCGAAAAATGGAACTCACCGGCCGCCGGCGGCCGGAGCTTCAAAAATGGAGCTCGCCGGAGTCCGGCGGCCGGATATGGAGATGGGGGCCGGCCAGGGAAGAGAGGAAGAAGGGAGAGGGAGGGAGGGGATACCTGCAGCCGGTCCCGTTGGCCGCCATGGCGAAATTTGGCAGGGCTCTGCCGGATTTGGAGGAGAAGGGGCCGCAGCTGGTCTCGGTGAAGACGCGCAGCACGACCAGCTGCGGCTCTGTCCAGTGTATTATACCGCGACGCTCATCAGTGTCGGTCGTGACA
Source organism: Brachypodium distachyon (assembly GCF_000005505.3). Taxonomy (NCBI): domain Eukaryota; kingdom Viridiplantae; phylum Streptophyta; class Magnoliopsida; order Poales; family Poaceae; genus Brachypodium; species Brachypodium distachyon. The sequence goes on along the minus strand of NC_016134.3, from coordinate 41,204,508 downwards.
TGGACGACCGTTACTGATAACAGGGGCGACATTAGTGACGGTCGCTAAATACCAACCCGTTATAGATGTACCACACATCAGTAACGGTCGGGCCGCAAACGACCGTTACTGATATGCTCTTTACATCAGTGGCGGGCCCATTAGGTCGACCATTATTGATGTATCACTCATCAGTAACGGTCGACACTTAACCGACCGCCATTGATGTCTCTCGCGAGGTATGATGGTTCATCAGTAACAGTCGCGCCGGACCCGTTACTAATGTGCTGTTACATATAAACCGTTTTGTAGTAGTGCCGTCCGCTCTTTGATCAATCGATTCCTGATTACGTTATATTTTCTTTAGCTCAATACACTGTGTGTGTGTCAGTATGTAGCCAGATTTTTAAACAAATCGATTAATTTTAAGTTGACAATTGGAGTCGTTAGATTAATATTTAGATTTTCTTTTATTTTTTTCTCATTGTCCGTTTCATCGTGTACACTGCTGACAAATCAATTTATCTCTGACTAGAAGTCAACAGCTTGCCTACTGTTATTGGAGACTGTGCACCTTGCCGACCGCTGTCGGAGGCTGTGCCGGAGGCTTTCGTTGTCGGGCGTCCCGACTCTGGCGGCTTTTTCACGGAAGAACCAGTAGGAGGAGATGGCAGTGCAGGGGTCCTCTCCGGTGAGGGCCGCTCGTCGCCAGCACTGACATGCGCCTCTCCCTAGGTCGCAGTCTTGGCCCATCCCCAGATGCCCATGGAGGCGGGTGTGTGGTGCAGTTGCCGGGCATGGAGATCATGGCGGTCGCAGGTTCTTTCTTTGGTAGCGTTGGTGGTCATGGCTGGGCCACGTCGGTGGTGTCGCCGGAGGAGGTGGAGGTGGTAGTACCGATTTCGTTGGAGGAGCTGGTGGTGCCGTCAGAAGTACACTTGCAAGTTGAGGGTCATACGGAGGTCTCAGTATTGGAGATGTAGGCATCGTTGGCAATGCTTTTGGCAACGTGGGGACATCCGGACAGCGACGTCGTGCGTGGCTATTACAAATTATGAGTTGTCACGGGGACAATATGCTATTACGGAATCGTTTTACATACTGTGGAACCATAACACTCTCGCTCAAACATGGTGTCTATATTTTCAGTTCGTGGCATCTATTTTCACATGATATGACCTAGAATTAACATTAGATCGGCGTTTTCACAAATGATTCACACAACAGCCTGCCACAACTTGTCAGATGCACCACATTTGCAGGTAACGCTCAAAGAAAACGGAAATAGATTTACTAAAAAGCAAGTGAATATTTTTTTTTCACTTTAGCAACATTTCAGCAAATGTATCTGTCACAGGCTTGATCACTGTCATAATTTGTAACGGTTTTGGCCATATAATGACTGCAAGAGCAATTTACAGAAGATTCAGTTCGTGCACACCAAGGATTTATCTCGCCTTCATAATTTGATGGCTGCATTCTCAATACGTGATGTGTACATTATAAGCCAAGTTTAATCGACCTTTCCAAGTTGCTGATGCCTTTTCCAGATCATCAGTAATCACACCACCATCCAAACCATAGCTGAAAACGGGGTTATAGAGAAGCCAAGTCAACGATGTAAGCTACAAAAGTTTTCATGCTTGTAAAGATTGACGAGTGCTCGCCCATGCCTTTCCAGATTAACAAGTGCTCGCCCATGCAGTAAAGCTACAAAACTTTTCTATGGGATTTCGCTTTATTAGTAACTCTTTGATAATATAAATTTCCAGAGTTATGAATAAGTTTAAACAGTTTGTCTTGTAAGGAAATTTGAATGCAATGTAGTTCTTACATCAAAATAAGAAAACAAGTATGGGAATAGATGCCAAATAATATACACTGGTATGTGTCCTTGAGAAATAAAATTCCCATTTCTGTGCTATGTAAAGAATTTCTTTCGAACCCTTCAATATTTACTTTTAGTAACTTGCAGTGCCCGTGGAAGCTCTTCAAATACCAAAATAGCAATTGCAATTGCTAATCGTTAACTTTAAATAGTGTTTCACACTCTCAAAATTTAACAAATCAACAACCACAGAATGGTTCTGGGTCAACCCCCAAAAGAATGTATGTTACCCTCCTCACAGCCCCCCTTCCTTGTTACCAATCAACATGTACACTTCTCTTAGTAGCACACAAGCATAAGTTAACCCTAGTACAATAGATATGATCACCGGTTAATCCAGGAAAGAAAGCCATTCAGCAGAAGTTTGCATCTTAAAGGATTTAAGATAGTAATGCTTACAAAAGCCACATGTGTTAGTCCTGTCTTAAATGGTTAACTCAAGAGACTATACATGACTCTTGCATTTGCAGGACTACATAAAGCTACCGAGAAAAATCTTATCCTGAGAAAAGTTTCCATTGAAAATTCAATAATAAGATTCCTACTATATGGAGGCAATTAGAAATAAATCTGACAATATTATTGTCATATGTGGTAACCATATGGGAGGCCCTTAAAGATACCAGCAATACATATTTCATATGCAGGGAGGGGTGGCGACGTACTGCCACCACCACAAGGCTTTTTTTATAGGAATTTAAGAAATTAGCACCTCCGCTGTCTTGAATTTACAAAACTTACCTAAAAGAAAAAGGCTGACAATGTTTCGCCTCAATGATCTGCAGAGTATATGAAAGCAGATGGATGCAAATTGATCACCTGTTAAATACTTAAACTAAAGGAGCCGGCATAAGATTATTAATAAATATAGATATAGGGTGGAGAGATGAGTTATACTTAATTAGAGTTTCTGTTCACCCATGACCAGGTTGTGAAGCCTCTTTTTACAAGAAAGGACTAAAAAGAAGATTAAAGTCTTATATGGCCCTGGAAGAGATGAGTTATTAAAGGTAAATATACTTAATTTATACTATTTCCGTTTGTCCGCAATGCTTCTCCAGAATCAACGTGCTAGCTTGCATGTTCTCTTTGCCTGGTTTTACATCCCTTTCATGAGCTTCAAACTTGAGTTCCTTGGAATTCATTTTGTTAGCACGCGAGCAAAAGTTATCTACACTGAGCAGGGACGGATCCAGGACTCAACTTTAAGAGGGGCGAATTTGATCATGGAGGGGCAAATCTCTTACAAAATAACTAAATTTGATGAATTCTATGTGAATTTAGCTAATTTTGTAAGGGGCGTGAAATTGGTTGGGAGGGAGCCGGTGATGGAGCAGTGGCACCGTCTACTGGTCACGCCTTTGACGTCCCGAGGCGAAGGGCGAGGAGGCCATGAAGCGGAGGCTACAAAGCCCGTGCGATGCAACGGATTGAAAAATGACTCTTCAAAATTTGAAATATAATTATTTCACCATTTGTGTCGAATTAAATGACCTTTTATTTGGTTTCATGTGAAACATTGATGTCATTCGGTAAGCAACATGGAAGACAACCAATCCAGATGTCTTTGTTGAAAGAGAACAGCAAGAAAGGCTTATATGACTCAGTATTTATTTTATGAGCGACATGACAAAGGATTTCCATAGTAAACACAACACTTAGTCCTTGCCTGAGCAATAACATCAGATATGTGATTCTTCGTAACATTGCGTTGTTTGACTTCCAAGTACCTGAAATATGTTTACAAGATAATCAAATGACGAAAACCAAACGCAATAGTTCATTTATAACATGCCTGATATGCACCTACACAAGCACTGCACAGGGATCCAATAATTTCAACTGAAAATAGCAAGTGCAAGCAACATAACATGATTTTGGTTGTGAATGAAGAACTGACGACTGCAAAACCCCAAAACAACACCACCAAGAATCAGATAACAATCGGCAGTGAACATGTGTGACTGTTTGTTTTACTCATGGAAAAGTGAGTTCAGGTAACAATCCAACAGCCGCATAATTCTATTTATGTATAACTTACTGCTACACAGCAAGACAGTCCATATTCTGCTGTCAAGATTGTAAACATGACCTGTAAGTCTACATTCAGAGAGAACATCTATCACATGACTAAGCAATTATGCACCCAGCATAGGATAGTGAACATGGCAACCTTAATACCTTCAAATAACCAAGTCGCATATCTTCAGTCGAGGAGCCTTGCTCCCATCCAGCAGACTGGCATACTTGCTTCAGAAATGGTGAAAACATAAATTGTGAAGGAAAATATTTTTTGTGCAAAACAAAACTGGGAGTACCATGGAATGGCAGTAGCTAACTCCAGATACCAGCTAGCTGCTGGAAAAAGAAACGGGCCTGAAAATAAAGAGAAACTCAAGAGTTAACCAATACATGTAACCAACAAATGTATGATCACACACACTTGATCAAAAGATAGGGCCAGATTAGCAAGCAATCGAGTACAGAGAGACCTCGTCATCGCTGACTCGACCAACATTGTGCAGATGGTTGGAAGAGATCCTCGCCGGAGGCATACTGCCATACTCCATGACGATCGCAGATGCGTCGGCATCGGAATAATTAACCTCGGAATAATTAACCTGAAGAACCGCAAACAAACGGAGAGACACCCTCTTTGCATCATTCCACATGTCAATCGAAATACGAGACTCCAATCGACAGTATCACGGATCCGCATAACAACCTCCTTGAACCGGATGATGTTTTGGTGCGGCAATGACCTGTGATTGATGATTTCCCTCTGCACGTTCTCATCAATATGCACACACACTGACACACATCAAGCTATCAGAGGGCATGGAACTTTGGTGCTGTGCCCGTGTCGTGGTGGAATCAATTAACTGAAGTGGAGGGACGGCAGATTTCTGGGCCGTACCTTCTCGCCGTGGTCGATGTATTTGACGGCGACGAGGTCGCTGGAGGCACGTCAGCGCATGAGGTGGGCGACGCCGAAGTGGCCGGCCTCGAAGTCACGGACCAGCTCGTACCGGCAACATCGAGCATTACCGACACGTCACACATCCGTCAACGTCCCCGCCGCCGCCGTAGGCCCCATCTCCATCCCTCCGCCCCCGACCAGGAGGGCAGGGGCGGGGGCGGCGGAGGCAGCTCGATGAGGAGGAGCGCGGGGGCGGTGAACGGCGGGGGCAGGGACAGCGGGTGGAGGCCGGCAGCCCTCTCTTCACACGCCCGTCCTTGGCGGCGGGAACTGGCGCAGGAAGGAAGCGGCGGCGGCTCTGATTGCAGCGGGCAGAGGAAGGGAGAGAGCAGAGGCAGTGGGTAGAGCAAGAGAGAGGGGCGCCGTCCTCGAAGAGGAGGCTGCACGGGGGCGGCCGGGCGGACGTCGGCGGCGGAGGAGGAAGGGAAGGGGAGACAACGGGAGGCGGCATCGTGGACGAAGAGGAGGCGTGCGGGGTCGGGGGTTTTTTTTCAGAGGCGGGGCTGGGAGGAGGCAGCCCGACGGACGGACGTACGTACCAAAGTCAAAATTAAATAGCAGTAAAGATATGTTTTTTCCTAGTTTGTTGACATTTTAAGTTGTAATACCATGTAACAAAGGTTTGTTTGGTACCATCTTTTGATTCAAAATAAGTGTCCAATTTTTGAACTAGCTTGATTCAGAACTACTCCCTCCGTCCACGAATACGTGTATTTCTAGGTTTGTCCTAAGTCAAAGATATCAAAATTTGACCAGCTAGCATGGTGGCCCACGTGAAATGCACATGCTAGACCTGATGATGTTGTTGTATTATTACTTTTTTGTATGTGTACTGATGAATTTTTTATTTATACATTTTTTTTCTTATGTGTCATACTGGTATACTCCTTCTGGTCGGGTTTATAAGGCCCGCATGATATTTTATGCGGGACTTTCCCGAAACATTACTTGATAATACGACGTTATTGCAACACCAAAAGATATTGTTGTATTTATTGAAAACTCTATCAATAGTATAAAGTTTATATACCTACATTCTTTTGTTTAATTGTTTGTCAAAAGTTTGGCACAAAATTCAATTCAAGCCTTATAAATCCAAATGGAGGGAGTATAATTCACTAATATTGGATTTTGTCCAATACATGTTTATTCATCGTATTTTTAATTCTAAAATCGAAGACATGATATTTGTATACCTATGGCCTTCCACTACGTGCCAAAAGCCAAATTTGCCACAAAGGTCCAATTTGGCATTGATGCTAAATTTTAGTTTTTCTGCAGTGCAGATGATGCCAAACTTTCATATAGATGGGACCCACAAAAGAATGAATAAATTACTCTCTCCTTCCCATATTAAGTGCCTCAAATTTGTCCCAATGTGGTTGTATCTATGCCTAAAAAGCATCTAGATACATGTAATAGAAAGTCACTTAATATGGGACGAAGGAAGTACTTATTTCTCTTATCTCTTCTTCTTCCCCAACCTCACTTTCTCATCAAATCCTGGGACCCCAACTCCGGCGGCTCCCCACTGCACCACCTCCGCTCACGCCTTCTGCACTACCTATGCTCCTTCCACACTGCCTCCGCCAACGCCCTATGCCGCGCTCGCCCAACTGGTCCTCCGCCCCTCCGCGCGCACCCCTGCACTGCCTCCCCTCTATGCCCAGCGTCACTTTGGAGGCTACAAGGGATATAGTTCTGTAGTTAAATTGTGAAATCCCTCCCGCGAGCCTCTCATTATCTAAGTAACCTAGGCGGCCAGGCCACGGCCGCCGTAGTACTTCCACCCTTGACTGTCGCTCCATTGTTGCTCTGCTTCGGGCCTCCCACTACTGCTTTTTGTTGTTAGTTTGGACTCGGTGTTTCTTTTTAGAGGTTAAGACGAACGTAACATGAGACGAAGGATTTGTAGTAATCGTAGATCTCATATCTAACGGCTGGAAATAATTGGGGTGATCTGGATCAACGCGAAGGCTCCCCTCGATAACCTTCATATTGCTTGTAGGACTCGTAGATTTCATATCGAACGGCTGAAAATAGTTGGGGTGACCTGCAATAATTGCGCGGCTAGACTTGTATAATGAAATATTTGATTTCTTATATACTTAATCAAATTATGTATAGTTTTTTTTATTTTTTTCGTGAAGACATCTTCTGAAATGATAAGATGAAATATTCTACATCATTAGCTTGATTCAATAACACATTAATGTGTTATATTTTTTAGCAACAGATTTGTATTTTATTAAACATTATGTGCAATATAAAAGTGTTGAGCTTGAATAAGTAACTTATGTGATTTTGCTGGAGTCTGCTTTGTGTGATATTATTTTATATAATTTTTAAAATTTCTTTTAGACATCAGTCACAAACTTATATATTTTTAAAATTTAATTATTATTTTGGACAGATGATGCTCAAGCATTCCTTGCGAGCAGGCGCGCCGTGCAGCGAGCGAGCAAGGCAGCGTCCGATGGTGGCTGATAGAGCGTTGTGGCAGCCGTGGATCAAGGCAGGAGGAACCGATGGCGTCTCAATGACGACGGATCACGGTTGCAGTGCCCGATGGCGTTGGGGCGGCGGCGGTGCGGTCGCACGGTGCTCTGAGCGCGAGCGCGCGCGTGCAAGCAGCAAGGCCGCCGTGTTGCTGCGGCAAGCACTTGCATGCGGGGCCGCGCGGAGACGAAGATTATACCGCTAATTACCACCAAATTCTTAGATGACACTTCATTAAATCACTAATTACCACAAAATGTAAAAAAATTCAGTTAATAATGAGAGGACACCAATGTGTGTAAGACTTTGTTGTAATATTAATTTGTTGGATCTCGATAAATTGCTGCAACGCAACCTTGTTCACCCATACCCGTAGACATTTTTCGTCATAGACGTGGCCTCGACGATTCCCTTCCAAGCTTGGCATACCTCGTCACCAGCGAAGGCATGTGGCGGACACTCCAGCAACGAGCGTGGCGGCTCCAGCGAAGGCACGCGACGCAGACATTATGGAAAATAAACGTGACACGTAAGAGTTCGTTTAGGTAAAAAAGATACGTCCAAAATCTGGTTGCTTCACGTTAGCAAATTTACACATCACGATTATGTAAGGCGCGATTTGGAAACAAGTTTATGGAAATTATTTTTGGGCTTAAAGGAAAATGCGCATCATATTAGGCCTAGATGGTCTTCATCACTTTCTTAGTATTTGATGGTTTTATGTAATACATGTCGTTTAGGACTCGGTTTCACTTTTTTGTTATACCAAAGGTTTATTAACATGTTTGGACTTGGATTCGGTCCCTTTCGAGGCCACGACGTCACATGATTTTTACCGACGTGTTTCATTTTTTTTAATTAACAAAAGCCAAAGCTAACGTATCATGCATGTTTGGGCTGGGTTGGACTGGGATTCGTTTTTTTTAAGCCAAGATCAACGCAGCGTGGCAGCGTGGTGTAACGTTTTTTGTCATGGGCAGAGTGCTGAGAACCTGGCTTGCGTGCGTGCGTGCGGATGCTTTAAGTAACACGGAACACACGGATCGTTGTTTATGTTTGGGTTGGATTTTGATCGGTTTGCTTGAGAGGAAAACTTGAAACATTTTCTACCGCCATCAGATCTCAGATCCAACGATCGAATTAATCTTGATGATGTGGATCAACGTGAAGCTTCCGTTTGGCACCTCTCATATGTCTTTTATAGTATATAATATATTTTATTGTAAACGTAGCAACATTTATGACCCCAAATTAGAATAACTAGATCCGTTTTGAAATGTAGTTTCATAATTGATTTGATGTCATATATGTTGCTACAATTTTCAATAAGATTGGTCAAAATTAAAATTTTTTGACTTAATACAAAACTAAATGTACAGTTATTTGTGGACGGATGAGGAAGCAAGACACTTAATTTAATTTGGATCGGAGTGTATATGCATCAATTATTGCATAGACAGGCGGATCACTCTTCTTTTGTGAAAAAGTGTTAGCATTCCAAATTACACTTCCACATTAATGTTAGTCCATACAAGTACCGTTGGACTACCAACGGTGGATCGTGACTAACTCCACCAAAGTGATCCCACAGACCCGGCCACGCCATGCAACGCGGGGCGACCCAGCGTACAAATAAGAGAATTCCGAGGAAGACAGACACCCCCGTGCCGCCTCCCGTGGCTCTTTTATAAACAGATCCCCTGCGTGTGCTTCTCTACCTTTCGTTCTCCAATGCCCCCCGTCCGTCCAGCACATCTCCACCTCGCCTAGGTAGAGTCATGGCTGCGTCCTCCTTCACCTCGCACCTGAACTCGAGAGCGCCCTCGTACAGCCCCGTGGCCCTGCCAGTCGGCTGCCCCCTCTTGCCGCCGCCGCCGCTCCTGCCGGCTTACGGTTGTGCCGTCGGCTTCGGCAGCTCGTTCGCTCCCCGGATGTCGTGCTTACCCTTGGCGTGGTGGGTGCAGCCGTCCCCTCCCCCGCAGGTGCTACCGGTGAGGCATTGCAGCATCGAGGAGATCGTCGACAACGATGGCAGCGAGGACTCCCCGAAGGCGAATGGCGCGCAAGACGACAACCACTCCCCTCGCTCTGTCCTCACGCCTTGGAGGAGGCCGCAGGCGGCGCTTCCGCCTCCGTCTCCCCGTTCCTGGGGCGCCAAACCGGCATTCGATCCAAGCAGCAACAAGACGTCGGTCATGATCTGCAACATCCCCAACAGCTTCTCGTAAGTGTGCGCTAGCTGCCATTTCCCCTGTACACGTACGAGCTCCGATCGGTTCTACTAGTTCTTACTGATTGTTGCGCGCAGGAAGCGGAGGCTCATGGCGATCCTGGACCAGCATTGCGCCGTCGAAAACAGCAAGTTCCCGTGGCGCGCCCCCGGCGGCATGGTCGTGAGGTCGGAGTACAACTTCCTTTACGTCCCCGTCGACTTCCGGTACGTACCACCACTACTACCTGTTCACCATCCTAGCTTTGTACTGCTGCTAGATCAATTGCGCTTATATATATATATTTATTTGATCTGTCGTGTTTGCATTGCGCAGGACCGGGTTCAACAAAGGCTACGCGTTCGTGAACATGACGACGGCGGCCGGGGCGTGGCGGCTCCACGCGTTCCTCCACGGCCACCCCTGGGCGCTGGCGACGGGCTCCCGGAAGGTGTGCGAGGTCGTGCACGCGCACATCCAGGTACATAACTTAGATAACCTACATACTCACGGATGATCCCCCGTCTCTAGTACTACTACAGAAGTGCCTGTGCAGCTGTGCTCTAATGGATGTGTTTGGCTGATCGGAATTAATTTCGCAGGGCGTGGACGCGCTGGTGGCGCACTTCTCGGGCTCGAAGTTCCCCTGCGGCGAGAAGGAGTTCCTGCCGATGAGGTTCGGGCCGCCGCGGAACGGGCTCCGGCCGACGGCGGAGCGCGTGATCGGCCGCGCGCTGAGGCACCGCTGACCAAGCCGACGTGCCCGTTCGCCCGCCGCGCGCTTAATTACACGGCCGTGCCCCGTAGTCCATCGATCTCTATCTTGCGTTCTATCCGTGCTATGCCATGCCATGGCATGGACAGATAGCTAGAACGGGAGATAGCGGCTTAAAATAGTTATCAGTTACGAGAACTTCTGTGTCCGTGTCTGATCGAGTGTGTCGTGAGAGTTAATCTGAACTCTTCTCGTATGAGTAGTATGCGGTCGCGGTGGAGTGGTTCGGTAACCTCCGTAGTTCGTGGGCCAGAGCTAATGATATCCTCAAGCCTAGCTAGGATCTTGTGTGTTGTGTCATGTGTATCGTCAAATGTTCACTCCCGTATTATCAAAGATTACTAATATGCGTGAGTTCATTAACAGTAGTCTGTTGCCAGCCAAGGTACCTTTTTTTTTTCTTTTGGCTCTTAAGGAGTTAACTCACATTTTGTTGCGGGGTCTGCCGATATTTGGATTGCTGGAAAACACACATGAAATGATTTCGTGCCAACTTTATATTTTGAGAAAGATTTTATGCCGATTTGAAAACTACCAAAATGATCTCCGTTAGATGCCACAACTTCAGTTTTCTTTTTTCTGCAAGACTTTTTTTTGAAAAAGAAGGTATATACCTGGTCTCGTCGTCAATCGGTACACATGTATATTTCTGTGAGATTTTAGATTTAGATGCCACAATCATCTTAGGGAGTACTACTATGGAGTAGTTGTTTGTCTACTACTGGCTCTCAAACACGACGGTCAGAGAATAATACCTAGCGTATCACATAGTATGCCGCACATAACCCAGAGACCCGCTTGCTATTGGCTTGTTTAAGGCCGATGTGCGTACGGACACGCATAGAAAGGGTCTGCTAAATCGGATGACGCGCGTACTCTGTATCGTTCGTCGTGCTCGTGCGTGTGTTCTTCAACTTCTGTTCGGTTGAATGGTTGCTATTTTCCTCTCGAACATATAAATACACATACATCCAAGCAAACAATTTGTGACAGCTGCGTGTATACTTCGATCTTCAGTTCTTGCTCGTTGCTGGTTATCGCTTCGCACGAACATGCTTCTAGCTAGCTTCTCCCTGGCTAGTCTCTTGGAATTGGATCATATCGTGCTTGTCTGGTTTATAGTGGACATGTGTATCCGGCCGTGGCGAAGCGAGGCGACGCTTACGTCCCTTGCCATTAATGAGACGTGAAGCTTGGGAAAGAAAAATAAGCTAAGCTACGACAGTGAGCGGTGGCTCGGACGAGACACTTGACAATGCATGCATCTCTCCTGCCCCTGCATACCGCGCAGCACGCGCGCTCGCAGGCGAGGCAAACAGTAGCCAGACGCGTTGGAAACTGGCGAACCCGCCCCCCGCCCAGACCAGACCTGCCGGCCCGGCCGGCGGCTATTGGACAAATAATACTCGATTGCGCCTTGGAAAAACATATTTTGGGAGCGGTCGGAGACGACAGTCGTAGCATGCAGAGGCCGGTCGGTCACACTGATATTTGACCCGCAGGACCGTTTCGGCACTTCGCTGTAAAGCGTGGAACTAGGCAAACATCAAGAGTAGGGACGAGGGCGTTTCCTGCAGCCCTTTTTTGGGGGGGAATTCCTGCAGCCCTTCGAATGGCTGGAAATAGCGTACCGGCCGAATGTAGTATACTGCTAGTAGATCGCTACGTACCCTGGCAACATGAGTACTTTTGCTGGAATGTTCTAATTATGCATGGTTCGTCTGTTCGGAAGTGGAAAGATCGGCGGCAAGATCCCCTGTAAAATGCACGGGTTCGCAGATTCGCCCCAGCGCCGTTCGCCGCTCATCCGATCCCGTGGACCCGCTCTATCGTCCTTATATGGACGGTGGAAGAAGAAAATGTAGACCATGTTATGCTACATTTTTGTCTCGTCTAGCTTCTGATGCGACTGGGATACCGTAGTGAGTAATCATGCATGTTTCTCCTTTCTTGCTAGCATGCCGCGCGCTCTTAAATGGTGAAGTGACCGCCTGTATGATGGACTTGCGCTGCTGCTTCGGAACATCACGCAGGTTTTTACTGCCCTGTCAACTGCTTCCATCTGCAGGGTGATCTCGGGTGAACCGACAAGTGATGGTTCAAGATACGCAAGCGCAGGAGTAGCCCGTAGGTGCTAGCCAATACCAGGTCTATCAACCAGCATGGACTGGTGTACGTGCAACCTCACCTGCGAAACGATCCATGCCAGACGATAATGAAACGACCCAGTAGCAAACAAAGGAGGATGGCAGTTTAAATTTTGCTAAACAACAGTGAAATTAATAGTATTTCTATCAATTCATAAAAAGTGTCGTTTATTTGATACAAAATTTGTACGATCTCGTCCCGGAATGCACGTCACGGACGGAGCGAGTACTACTCCTTCCGTTCCAAAACACAACTCATATAGATTTGTGCACTTGGACCAAATCATCTCTTTTTTCTAGTGCCTGACCACTCATATTAGACTAATAGTAAATGAATGTGAGTAGTTATTGGGCAGGTGCGGGTTTCAATAAAAAAATGAGGTCTATTGTGGAATAAATGAGAAAAATCTATATGAATTATGTTTTGGAATGGAGGGAGTAACTTGTTAAACTTTGATCAAGTTATAGAAAACGTATCCAGATGTAGATTTTTTTATAAACTTGATCAAAGTTTAAATAATTTGACTTGGGACAAACATGGAACTTCCTACGTATAGTTATATAGTAACGGAGAGATTACTACCATAGTAAAAGTACATAGTCATCGGCCCAAATGCTTTAATCGTCTCTTAAGAAATGAAAAACCACGCATGGCAAATCATGGATAGAATCTTTTTTTTAGAACAGCCATGGATAGAATCTCTCCATCTAAATAAACATAATCTTTTAGGATTCAAAGAACGACTATCGATGATAGAGTACTCATCATTTTTTGAGTAAACATAAACCAAAAGCACCATCGAGCGCTCATGCGCGTTGGCATTGAAAACGGGGATTAAGGCATCAATGTACACCTACATCGCTGTGCGGCATGTGCGCCACATGTCGTGCCGCTGCCCATCAAGGGCTGATCGCTGTGGCAGGTTTTAAGGCTTGTTTTAGAGGCATGGCTATAGATTTTTTTTAGGCACCAGGCTACGGAATTTTTCTATCGACTTTGCTAAATCAGTCTAATTTTTAGTTATAGATTAATTGATTGCTCAACTGTTGGATATGATTTTGGTGCTAGGATTTGAAACGAACAATGGAACAGTGAAATTAATAGTATTTCTTTCAATTCATAAAAAGTGTCGTTTACTTAATACAAAATTTGTACGATCTCGTCCCGAAATGCACGTCACGGACGGAGCGAGTACTACTCCTTCCGTTTCAAAACACAACTCATATAGATTTGTGCACTTGGACCAAATCATGTCTCGTTTCTAGTGCCTGACCACTCATATTAGACTAATAGTAAATGGATGTGAGTAGTTATTGGGCAGGTGCGGGTTTCAATAGAAAAATAAGGTCTATTGTGGAATAAATGAGAAAAATCTATATGAATTGTGTTTTGGAATGGAGGGAGTAACTTGTTAAACTTTGATCAAGTTATAGATAACGTATCCAGATGTAGATTTTTTTATAAACTTGATCAAAGTTTAAATAATTTGACTTGAGACAAACATGAAACTTCCTACGTATAGTTATATAGTAACGGAGGGAGTACTACCATAGTAAAAGTACATAGTCATCGGCCCAAACGCTTTAATCGTCTCTAAAGAAATGAAAAACCACGCATGGCAAATCATGGATAGAATCTTTTTTTTAGAACAGTCATCGATAGAATCTCTCCACCTAAATAAACATAATTTTTTAGGATTCAAAGAATGACTATCGATGATAGAGTACTCATCATTTTTTGAGTAAACATAAACCAAAAGCACCATCGAGCGCTCATGCGCGTTGGCATTGAAAACGGGGATTAAGGCATCAAGGTACACCTACATCACTGTGCGGCATGTGCGCCACATGTCGTCCCGCCGCCCGTCAAGGCTGATCGTTGTGGCAGGTTTTAAGGCTTTTTTTAGAGGCATGGCTACGGAATTTTTCTATCGACTTTGCTAAATCAGTCTGATTTTTAGTTATAGATTAATTGATTGCTCAGCTGTTGGATATGATTTTGTGCTAGGATTTGAAACGAACAATGGAACCGTTGAGTTCGGATAACATTCGAATCCTAATCCAACGGCTCTGCGAAATCAACTCAGATATATAACCACACTTTTAGACTTGGGGCTAGGATATTTTTTTATGTGGGGCAAGGGATTTTGGGGGCTTGGGTTGTGGGTTGTGGCGGATTTTGAACCTTGGGGATCGGGCAGAGCCGCAGAGGACGAGCCGCGGAAGTTGGATCCGGCAACAGGCATCGAGCGCCTGGACTGCCGTGGGCCGTGGCATGTGCTGTCTGGGCTGGACCATGTTGGGCTGTGGGAGTGGAGGGGCTATAGATTGTCTGGAAACAATTTTGTGGGCCAAAAGGTAATACCTTGTATTCTCCAGCTAGGCTGGATACGTAGTACAGCCCGGATAGCACACATGGCCCGCCCCTATGCTGTTGATGGCCGGGAACCCGGGATAGAGTAGATCTCCCTTCCGTACCAATCGAACTGAGCTCTCAATCCATTCGTGATCAAGGAGGGATGAGACGGAGGGAGTATTTTGATGTTGGATGGACCACCGCCAGGTATTTCGTTTTTTAGAGCCGGTACTCGTGTCAGGTTGTAGAATTGCTCATGCCCTAAAGAAACAGATTTGTTGCATGCGCCCGATTTTATTGAAACGATCAGGTGTCCTGAACTCGTGATGTAAACGACATATAGTTGATTCGTCCCCAAGACCAGAGTTTTTTCCTGACCACACCTATTCAGCGTGTCCCTTGTAATTCTCGCCATCAACATTTGGGCTCGCCAGAACGTAGTCAGAGTTAGATGGGACGACCACGGATCCATGTGGAAGGATGAGCCCCTGGCCGGAGACGAACGAAACACGACGTGCCGTGTGTTCCCTCCGTTCCCATGTGCCACTTGGACTCTTCCTCCTCCTGCCTACCCTCCAGAACTCCACCCAATCATCAAGGCGCACGACGACTTGCCCAATTCGCGTTGTTTTCCCCCTTTCCTCCCTCGAGGCCGAGGCCGCCCCGCATGCTGGGCTCCGTCCTCCGCGTCCCGGCCGCTCCGATCCCGCACTTCCTTCTCCCAGCGCCGGCGCGCCCTGCCCTCCGCCTCTGTCGCCGCCTCCCGCAAGTGCCCATGGCCGACGCCAAGAAGCCCGACGCGGCCCTTTCGGCCCCGGAGCCGCCCGAGAAGCCGCTCCCCGGCGACTGCTGCGGCAGCGGCTGTGTGCGCTGCGTCTGGGACGTCTACTACGAAGACCTCGAGGACTACCAGAAGGCCCTCGCCGCCCACTCGTCCTCCTCGCCCCCCGCCGGCGACAAAGCCGCCTCCAACAAAGCCTCCGCCGACGACAAGGTCAAATCATGAGGCCGAATCATGTGTATGCCTTGCCTTAATCTTGTTCCCAAATTGAATTCATGCCGTGTCAGATATATGGGCATTGCTCACCCGGTTACAGTTAGAATCACACGTTCTCACTGTGTATTCTGCAATTTATACTTGATTGGTACTGTCATTCTCACTGTGTATTCTGCAAAACATGCAACAGATTGCTACTGTACTCATTACCATCATCACTGTTTCTTATGGCTATATGATTAGCCAGATTTTTGTGTATCAATCAATCAGTAATGCAATTGATTTCGCCTCAGTACAGACTACAGACTCTAGTCAATAAACCAATGCCATTAGAATCAGGAGAGATTAGCGAGTTTGTTACATCTTGTGTTGCCATGATCGTTGATGGTTTACTACAAGGTGCTACTTATTCACGCATTGACATAGAACTTACTGATCATCGTCCGAACCACCAAAGGAATCCTCACCGTGTGGGCGCCGTCCTCCCATGTCAGGCTGCCGAAGGTGTACCTCCCCTGAACTTTCAGTTTGGCCTGGAATGTCACCCTGAATGACAACCTGTTGGTGGTCGAGTTGAAGATCAGCAGCGAGGGGTTTACGGTGACGCCCACCCCAGGAGGAGCCTCCACACGGGCTCTATACCTGGATGTGGGTAGGCCGACATTGGTGACCGTTCTCGGCACCATCAGTTTGCCTCTCAGTTCAGGAATGGTGATGGACGGGAGGTTCATGTTCAACTGCGATTTTGGTGTGTGTTGACACGGTGTGTGCAGTTGAACCATGGAACCGATGGCTGAGTTATTGTAGCCCATGGAGCAAAGGAAGCGCACGTAGTCAGATGGTCTCATGTCGTACACTAGGCCGGGGTGTGCAGCCCTATTTGGATCCACATGACCACCTCCATAATCAAATGGGTTAGCCTGCTTATAGGGTGCTGCTTCGGATACCATCTCAAACCCATACTCGTCGCGAACATTGGCTGCAAAGGTGTAAGACTTGTTAGGAGGGAGAATATCTTTGTTAAGGTAAAAGCAGCAGAAATTACCTGTTGTGACCATTGCTGATTTAACTGCAGCTGGGCTCCAATTAGGATGCATTGATTTGAGCAGAGCGGCCACGCCTGAAATGTGTGGACAGGACATTGAAGTTCCTGAATCGATCTTGAAGTTCACTGATCCTATGGCTGACGAAATGGCTACAGAAGGTGACCATGAGGCCAAAATGTTTACACCTGGGGCAGTGATATCTGGCTGCAAAAGTTGGATGGCAGAAGAAGATGCATGATACATTTATTTGATGTGTCATTTTAGTAACACAGATTGAGGATGAACTTGAACTTCGTTGATCAACTGAAGGAGATGTTTACCTTAAGAATAGAAGGAGACAAAGAACTAGGACCCCTAGATGAAAAGTATGCAACTTCAGGACCTATCAATTCTCCTAGAATTGTTTTTGCACAGCCAAACTGAACTGTTGGGTTTCTGTGTATGTAAAATAAATGTCAGCATGGCTCATCAGATAATAACATTGTAAATTCAGATTTTTCACAACTACTGAATCTTGTATAAAACTGTTGTGTGTACCTCGTGCCAGTAGTGTATGCCAGTATAGATGTTCCTACTTGATAGTCTACTTGAACAAGAGGAATATCAAATGCAGATGCTATATCCTTGGTTAAGAACTGTGCGAAGATGACTCCAATTCCACGAGCTTTTTTTATGGTCTCTACTGCTACTTGGGCTGCTCGCTGTCCTCTCGTTTGGAAGCAAAGCACCACATTTCCTTTTACTAGGGTAGCATTCAGAGATCCTGCAGTGCAGCTTCTGCAAAGGCATTAGCCATAATGGGAGTAGAGATTACAGGATTGATAAAGGAAAAGACCAAGGAAGACGAAGTTTACCTTGCATCGGAATCATCAGCATTATCAGATGAAACATCTTCAGCATAGACTATACGCATGGTTGTCGCAGCATGCTTCCCGGAGTACATTGTTTGACCCTGCATCAGCAGTGCATGAGAATGCTAGGCACAGACAGGGACATATCAACAGTTTGTAACCATATGGTTAAAGCAATAAATTCTTACCACATAACTAATATTGTTGCCGAGGGTGATCTTTGCAAGGAAAGTCCGATCAATGGTGCCTGCAGCAACGGTCAGAACCCACGGTGCCGAGTTGATCACCGTCTCTGAATAAGGACCAGAGTTCCCTGCAGAACAGACCACGACGATCCCTTTCATGACGGCATGGAGGGATCCAATGGACAAGACGTCATCAACATAAGCAGGGAGAGGTGGTGCTTGGCCCAGGGACACCGAGAGCACGTCGACG
The DNA here is from genome assembly GCF_000005505.3 of Brachypodium distachyon. Lineage (NCBI taxonomy): Eukaryota > Viridiplantae > Streptophyta > Magnoliopsida > Poales > Poaceae > Brachypodium > Brachypodium distachyon. The sequence continues at coordinate 41,186,345 of NC_016134.3, read as the reverse complement.
CCATCGTGTATGGCGTCATCAAAGGCTGCAAGTATGTCTGCTGAGGTACAATCTCCAGTAGCCCAGCACACCTTGTAAACAGCCAACCTAGCCCTCGGTGCTCCTCCCCTTGCCACACCACTGGCAAGCCCCCGAAAGCTGGCGTCCGCTACCAGAGCGCCTGCAGCAGTGGACGCCGTGTGCGTCCCATGCCCGACGGCGTCCCTCGCCGACATGTATTCATTGATATCAGTTGTGTTCATCTTCCCATATTCAGCTTCATACCCTTTGACGTACCATTTCGCGCCTATTATTTTCCTATCCTATCATGAATCTGAAGTCACCACCAGGATGATAACTAGGGAGTGGAATTTTTCTCCTCTCATTTGGCAAGGAATGGTAAGAGTTTGAGAAGCAAATGGTAAGCTGAAAGGCAAGGCAGACCAACCTGTTGCAGTTGGAAGCATTGAACCTGTCTCCGGCGACGCATCGCCCTCTCCACCGCCGGGGAACCTCGCCGATGCCGTCGTCTCTAAAGCTAGCCGACTCCGGCCATATCCCTTGAAACCAAGAGCAACTCAATCTTCACATTGCAATGCCAGTTCCAATCATTATTTCTGCTACAACTGAAGAAACACAATCTCACCTGTATCTAGCACACCGATGATGGAATCCTCCCCGAATCTACTCTCAGAAAGGATTCCGCTCTTGCCCGAAGGCGAAGGGTTCACTCGCATGAAATCCCAGCTCCTGGTTGTGTGCAGGTCGAGCACGCGATTCCGAACCACTCGCACAACCCCAGGCCAATCTTAATTTCACAATTTAATCAGAGCGAAAGAAAGCTATTATTAGAGAGGGAGGAATATTAATCTGACAAGAACAAGCAAGATGCGCAAGACCGAGCAGGAGGGCGAGGCAGCTCACCGGAGAGCCGCGCCGCCTGCGTGTCCGTGAGCACGGCGGCGAAGCCGGAGAAGCCATGCCTGTAGCTGTAGAGGATGGCGCTCTCGGCCGCCTGCTCGCTGCAAATAAATCACAAGACCACCACACAATATCTCAAGCAACCATGGAGAAAAAAAATACTAGGGAGGTTTACCAGCGACCCTGACTGACCTGCCAAGAAGGGCGGCGAGCATGCCGTGGTGCGAGTCCCGGACCAGCTCCGGGTGCAGCTCCGGGAGCTTCTCCCCCATGTACACAATGTGCACCTGCAGATCGACACGCCAAGACAAAGAGAAGCAAACCATAACCACAGTGAGAATACGCGCCGGCCGCCAAATAAAATAAAATCACAAAGCAATCGTAAGAATATATCTGGAAGGCTCACATTGCCGCAAGAACAGAGGCCGATGCCGAGCAGGAGGAGCAAGAGGAAGACGACGGAGACGAGCAGGGCAGCCATGACCGGCGGCGTGCGAGCTTCGAGAGGAAGCAGGGGAGGTGGTAACGGACGCGGCCGCCGCAAAAGTAGATAAACGGAGGGCTGGGGGTGGAGTGGAGTGGTTTGAAAGGGAGGACCGGAGGAGGAACTGAAGCCTGAAGCGAGAGAGAGCTAGGGGGGTTGGTGTGGCCTGGCCTGGCCGGCTTCTCTCTCACTGGCTCACCGGTGTTGTTGGATTCGATTCAAAACTCCTACTAGTAAATGCTACTCCTCCACTGACACCACTGTTCCAGCGGTGGATGGATCTGTGTATCTCTGTTTGTTTACTCGTTGTTCTTCGTCCTGACGCGGCGCTGTGCTTCTCGGTCCGAGTTTTCGAGTGGAGCCGAGGAGGACCGGTGTCGTGCTCCCCCTCTCTCGCTCCAGTTGCTCCCGCTGTTTGCTGCGCGTGTGCGCCGGCGTTGTTGCCTCAGCCCGTTGGGCGCTCACCTCACTTGTTTAGTGTTGTTATTAGTGCCTGCCATATTCCTCCTTGAACATCACAGGATTTTCGCCCAATTTTCGTGAGAATCAGACAAAATAAATTTCGCAACTGTGTCCAAACTATACTGCGGAGTACAAGTTTGCACTTAGTGTAGCAGTATGCTTTACGTTCTGTACCAATTCTTGTTTTCTCTTCGCAATTTTTCTTTTCTTGTTTGCTACTCGGTTCAAACCATGGAGGTTTTGCGACTAAGTTGTGCTTCTTGCATGCTTACAAGCTACTGCTGCACTGTAGTATTAAAACTCCAGTGTTTTCTTGTCTCCGATCTTGCTTCCCTGGACAGATATGGGATTACGGTTCGGCATCTTTCTGACTGTCTACAATATCCTATGGTTACTTAATTTGCCGACACGCACTTTGATCCACGAGCAAGCCACTTGTAGGATAAGATCAGTCCCTAAAAAATTTGATCAGGATAATATTTGCCATGTTTTCCGCAGCTTCCACCTGGAACTGGAACACGAGCAACACAGAATAATAATGCCCCGCTACAAGTACTACCCGTACTACTGAAAGGGCTGAGTTGACTGAGGAGCTGACTTACGATCAGTGGGCTGCTTTGCTTTCGACTTCCAACAGAGATCTGCGTTGCGTTACTCGTTCCTCCTTCAGTGTGCAAACTTTACTGACCGTTGGTCCTCCAGTGGAGTACTATTAGATTTCCTTTTTCCCATTTCTCCTTTCAGGTCGCTTTGCTGGCGTCTGGTCTTTATGCTTTCCGGATGAGGCACGGCACGGCTGCGGGGCCGTGGGTCGGCAGAGGTGGCGCTGCCACAAACCGCGGGGACGGCGAGATCACGCACGTATCTTGGGACGCCCAGAAGTCAGTAGGGAGAAGAGGGAAGGAACAAATTAATAGTGTGTTTTCTTTTACTTCCGGCCGCGTGTATATTATTCTGTCCGGAATGACACATTAACAAGTGTGTGAGAAATCCTGCCGCATTCACCCACAGCGCAGCAGTGGTGAGCCATACTTTTTCGAATATCTTGGCTGAAAATGCGTAGTAGTGCTAGTTGCCTGATAACGGCAATGATCTTTTGCAATTCCGTTTGAGCTGAGCGCGTCAGGGGGGAGGAGTACGTGGGAGAGTGATCACGACACGAGTGACCGGCGCAGTTGGTTAGGTGGGACATTTACTTGGCGCAGAACCTTTACACGCTAGTGACGTGATCTCCGCATCCATTCAAACCAGTGCTGCTGCGCTTGCTCCTCCCAGGTTTGAATGGCCCGCCGCCCCCCACCGGTGCCCATGACGACGACGACCATACGGGATGGAGCGTGAGAGCACCCACGGACGGCCCACGTGTGCGCTGTGCTTGATGGATCCCAACACGCGGCCGGATCCTCTACGCCAGGGAATTGAAGGAGATGGACCACGGCCAACGCTGAGCCAAGAGCACAAGGTTTTACTGTGCTAGGGCGGTGCGGCATGAGGCGCGCACTCGAAGAACAAGCAACGGCTTCTTCAATTTTCGAACCGTTCCGCTGCGAGAGCAGAGCTTCCGCGGTTCCCCCAGGTATATGCATTTTTGGACAACGTTAACAAGAGACCGTTGGCAACGCTGGTGCCCTCGGCGCACAAATCTTTGATCTGTTTCACAATATCAGTCACCTATCAATCGAGGTTGGACTGGAAATCAAAATAGGAATAACGATGTAGTATGCCCCTAAATAAGATGTTACAACCACTTAACCTCTTTCAATACATGTATTTTTGAAACATTGCATCAGCTGGCACTGTTTAATTCCCCAAATAAACATGTATTTTTTAAAGGATGCTCTCGGCCTCAAAAAAAAAAGGGATGCTCTCGAGGTCAATAACATATGCAGCGAAACAAAGGTACTAGTATCATCAATTTCTTACCTTTTGCCTCTTTCTCTTTGGAGTCGCACAAAGACCTTTGTCTGGCTTACTGCGTGTGCGTGGATCATATAAAGCAGGAGGGCGAACTTTTACATTATTAATCAACAGAGATCAATTACCCAGATCAGACCTTGGCTTCAATATTGAAGCAGCAACTATGTTGCATGGATACATCATCGGACCCGTACGTTTCCATAAATTACAAAATCATGCAAATACATCAAAAGGAATTCAGTCCCACGCCCCAGAAAAACGTCCCATTTTTACTGCTGAGATGGCGACAGCAAGAGTAGTACTCCGTATAAGGTAGCCCTTTTCTTTCATGTGGATGGCAATTTTCTTCAGCTCCCAACCTGGAAACGGACGAGGCCACGCTGCACAGCTCCTATTTAGGAGGCCGTCGATCAGGGGAAAATATGTCCTCGATGTTTTGCTTGATATAGACAGCTGTTTTGTTCAGATTCTTGGCAACACCTGAAGCGACCAGCCCGGCGCTCCTCCTGAACCTGCACCAACACTCTCAAAACGTCAGAAAAAAAATCATCGTCGCGAAAACAGAAGAGGATATCTGTAACGGTAACTTTCCTCCCCATGAATTCCTGTCTTGCCATGTGAGGAGGTCTCTGTCCTTGTTCCTGAGGGTTGGTGGCAGCTATGACAAGAAACATACAGGCATAAAAGTTAAGTCCACTATGCACAAAAGGTAGCACCAATGTACCATTTGCTTTGAGCATGGTACACTGATGGATTTGCAAGAATATTGACCAACAAAAATGGAACTAAGAGACTAGAGATGACTGATCAATTGACTAAACATCATGGCAAAATATTGAGGGCAACAAAAGACCTGCTCTGGTCAGTTCCGTAGACAGAAAGGTACTACAATATCCTCAGGCAACCAAAGTTGACATTTACTATCCATAACCAAGGATAACCAGGTGTCAAACTACAGAGATATCCGAGCTTAAATTACAGGAACGGGCAACTGCCACCATAAATTGATTCATGACTAAAACCAACACATAGACATTGATATTGAGAAAACCAGCAGTATCTTCCGTGCTTAAACAGTTAGCCGGAGTCTAGATACAAACACTGCCATTAAAGGATCGACGCAAACTACAGAACTCTATGATTACAATGTATTCAGAGTTACAGTTTTCTATTATTGCATAGTGCCCAAGTATAAAGTAGATATAACAAGGAAAGTTTACATACCTTCCTTCGGATTACGGGCTGAAGCATGCTCCACATTTGGTGATTTCCTCTCAACCATTCTCCTGTCCGCCAATAGCTGCAGGAACATTTGCCACTTTACTTAGCAATAAGCAAGTCAAAAGGCCCACTACACAGAAAATATATAGCCTGCAGAACAAGTTCTCGCAATGTTTTGGGTCTGGAGGGGTTGTCTATCCAGGTCGATCAATTTCCCTATCCCATCGATCAAAATCTTGTGATCTTGCGAAATTTGGGTCCGTAGAGGTTTTCCTGTCAGGTCTTAAATTTCCCTATTTTCATTGATACCCGCCAGCAATTTCCATTATTACCGTGGGTGGGTAAATTTCATTCATAACATTAAATGAAAGCATTGAACAGGTCCAGAGTCAGTAAAAAATCCGACCCACAAGCAATGGAGAAAGATTTTAGCTACCATTCTTCTGGTGCTCGTCCAACATTCTGTTCACATGGCACTACTCACCACAATTACTATTCACGTAGACCCTGTTCATGTGTGGTTGGTTTCCTATGTTATGGATTATATATTGATTTGGTTAGTGTGGATGCTCATCACTGGCTAGTCAGTTTCCATAGGTTAGAGATTACTTCTTAGGAGTCAAGTCAGGCCATGATGAAAAGAGTTGAATTGTATCCTCTTCATTGAAGCAAAAGATGGAGTCAGGCCATGACTAAAAGGGTTGCATTGTATCCACTTTATTGAACCAAAAGATGAATCAAGCAAACTCTCCTAGTCCCAAAAGTCCAGTTGTGGTCTTGCCCTAGACAGGTTATTCTAAATCTATTCCTCCACCAATTGGGGCTGTTGTAATTCAAGTCACCATTCGACCTCTCTCCAACGGATATTAACCCCCATTGTGAACTAGATTTACTCACAACAATTGGGATGATGCTGCCTACCAGCATGATAACATCACCCATGAAAATGTGTCTGTGTATGTGTGCAGCAGAACTGGTGGAACTGATACGTTGTTTCCTTAAGGAGATTTGTTGTCAGGAACAAGACAAGGCCTTACATGCGAGCATGTGCAATTTGTTGAAGATGCCACTGCATTTTCAATTTTTCATCATTCCATGTAATATAAGTATCTAACTGTAAGAAAGTATGCCCATTAGACAAATGAACACTTTCAACATTGTTTCAAGCCCAAATAATGTTATCCCATGTAAAAAACAAGTGCTAACGCACTGCCTGCTTGGTCATGTTTGCGCCCAATTAGGAAGCTAGGGGCTGAGAAGCCAACAATTAGGCACAAATCAGTATCTACTTTCAATCTTTCAGGCCAACCAAAGTGCTCACAACACTACTCTGGTGCACACACGGTCAGCTTAACATTAATATTGCTATAAAACTACTACTACACCTGCTCAACTTGCTGGTTCGTTCATGTCGCTGGGAAACTTCCTGTCCAGCCAGGTCGGGCCGAGTCCAGTGGAAAAACAAGCCTATCTGCCAGGTTGTGCCTGCGGCCTGATAAACGGGCCGGCTAACGGGCTGCTAATGCACTTAGGCCTGGGTGTTGTAATGTATAGTAAAACAATTGGGTCAAGATGCGACAGGTGAATCTAGAGGTGTTTTTTTTTTTTGCAATGATGAATCTAGAGGTCTTGATTTCGAAATACCATGATAAAGCTTTTAGTTTTATCGAGGATCTTCATAATCGTGTCCATCTATTGTACTTTTTCTATTAATCAATAAAGCCAGATCGTTGTTCTACAAATAAGTAACAAAATTTGGTGCCCCTCTAAATTTGAGGCCCTGTTCGACCGCACAGATCACACTCCCGTTGGCCTGGCCCTGTCAACTTGTCAAGAATTTAAACTCAAAGCTCAATTTTAGATCAAGTTATCTAGGCTGTGCTTTCTCTAACCACGATCTTTGGAAAATACTATGAGCGTCGACTCGTGGATTTGAAATCCTTGTCATAGGTTACAATTTCTAAATGTGAATCACTTGCTTACCACTGGAAGGACGTTATTGCAATCATATGTGTGCTCTTCCGAGCAATCTAAGCAATCTGAGTTTTTCTTAAAGAAATCAGAGCATCCAATACACTGACAACTTTGGAGATTTCTGTGGCCATATGTTGCAATTCACATTCACTAACGTTATGAACCATACGAGAAACAGGTTTAATCTATACGAGCAACCAACCAAGGTACCAAACAACATCAACTGGAAATTTCGTAGTCTCATACTACAACCGTGAGATGAAAACCAACCTCGAGCCCCTGGCAATACGGCAACAACGCCTTGGCCTCGTTGTCGCCGCTTTTGTTATCTCTGTCGTCCACGAACATGGAATAACCGGCACACGCGTACTTGAACTGTCTCAAATCATGCCCCTGCGCCGTTGCCTCCTCCCTAGGCTCTTCCACCACGAAGCCCGGAACTGGCACACCAAATCATCAATAGTTTTCATGAGATCTTCCGATCCAGTGAAATTCAGCCGCACGCATAAAATTGATTCAAAAGGTAAAACTTTCTTCCGATGAGAAACGCATAGCGCACGAATACGTGCTACGGAGTAGAATTTTTCGGGAGATTAGGGTTCGGGACCTTGGGGGATGGAGCGAGGGATCCCCACGCAGATGGGATTGTAGCCCCGGGATTTGAGCACCGACGAGTAATAGAGGCAACCCTTGCACGACTTTCCCTTCCTCGGCGCCGCCGGAATAGATGTTGGCCCTCCGGCCGTCACGCCAACGGACTCCGGCGACGCTTCTCCCATCTGTGTTTGTGTCTGTCTCTCTCCCCTCCGCGACGGAGAAATTTCTTGTGAAACACAGGCGAGCCACCTTCTCTGCGACGTTGGCCCACTTTGACCCCTTGCGTTGCCCACATGCGCAAGATAACCATACCGCTGACCCCTGGGGCCGACCAGCAAGAGTATCGAATCAAGCATTGCGTTTTTCAAAATCCCCTGAAAAGTATTCGAAGAAAATATCTAGAACATAAAGAGGTATTTTGCCGTAAACAAGAAACTACGTGAAGGGTGCGATAGGAGCTCCCTAGGGATGGCAATGAGACCGTTTACCCGATTACTGGTTCGACATTTACCAAAAGTTAGAATTAGAGAAGTAAACATTCAAAAACAAAATGCTCCTTGCCAGCCCCGCCAACTTCCGCTCTTGATTCGGCCAAAATGAGCTTGCGTTGCCCGTCGTACCACGCCTTCACCTCGTCGTCCATGCTGGTGGTGTCGTACGTCAAGATCAACAAGTCCTCCGTCTCTTCTTCGCCGCGACATTCGCCTTGAGAATCTTGAGCTTGTCATCTTACTTTTTCATCACTGTCGCCCAGCGTGAGGCCGCGACCCTGTCCCTCTTGGCATCGAGCTCCTCCCTATTTGCGGCTTGTGCGGCAGCGTCGGTCTGTGGAGGCGCTCCGGTGGCCGTCGCGGCATCCCTCGCCGCCTTTGCCTTCTTGTGGCCGATGGGCCGGCCCTCCGCCGCCGCCGAAGGAGTGGCTTTTGGGTCGTAGGGGGCGTCCTTGGACTTGGCGGGAGCATTCCGCGTCTCCATCCAATTGTCGCACATCTCAATTCTTGCGAAGACGTGAATGAAATTGAACTCGACGTTGGCGTGGTTATGACTAACCACGTACTCGACTTGAGGAGTTCAGATGCCTAATCTTGCAACTCAAGATAAGGAAGCTTAATTACAGTATATCTCATTGATGTAACCGACTTGGATTCTACCCGAGACCTAACCTTCTGCATATATAAAGGACTAGGAGGAGGAACCAAGGAGGATAAGCCGCCCTAGACGCACTCGCCAGATACAATCTGAGCCTTTAAGCCTCGATGACAACTTTGTAATCTCATCATCAATACAGATCAGACAAGCATGACGTAGGGGTATTACCTTTCGAGGGTCCTGAACCTGGGTAAATCTTTGCCTTCCTCTGTTTGTCAACCGATGGGTTCTCCACACACACACAGCTTTCCTAGATACAAGTCCATCGTTATGGACATTGTCGAAGTCACAACTTCGTCAGACGTCGTCGTTGTCCTCTTGGTAGGCGGTGAACATGGCGACCATCTACAAGACCCCGGCCGGAAAATGGCAAATCGGCAAGCAAAAAGAGTAAAAGACGACGACTTTACCTGATCATGGACGTTGCTGCCGCTTTGGGGTCGTTGGCGCACCTCTTCTTGAATGCCATGTCATTTGTTGCACGCTTGTTGGATCAACCCCCAACGATGCGACATGTCGGACTCATTGCGATCGTGGGTCAACATCTGGAACTCCCAATCGATAAGCCGGCGCTCATCATACGCCGCCTTCACCCGCCTCCAATAGGTGTCAGCGTTTTGATATGCGCCGGTGAAGGGATCCATGCTCACGACTTTCCAGCTGTGGCGACACACTCGTCCTCCTTGGAAGTCTACTTGGGTCTCCGGCCTCTGCCGCCGGGCTTCTTCTTCTGAGCTGCCGCCTTCTTCTTCCCCTGCGATGGTGGGCTCCTCGGTCTCTTCTATCACACCGTGCCTCCTCGCCGGTGTAGGCCTCTTCTTGAGTGTAGTTGTACTGGGCGTGCTGGGAGCTGTCGTTGATCATGTCGGCCATAAACTCGCCTTGTGACATTCCGCCGAATGGGTTGGGCGCGGCCTGGCTTCAGGTGGCAGGGAACGCCGGGAAGGATGCCAACGACGAAGATCCGGCCTAGGAAAGAGGCCCACGCCTCAGAGGATGCGAGGTGAAGCTATTAGGGTTGAAGCCGCAGAGAAGATCCGTGGCGAGGGTGTTCGGGTTGAAGCCGTTGAGTGGATCGGTGTCGGGGTAGTCCTGCGAGAACCGCGAGAGCGACGGCATGGCATTCCCATGGTTTTCATGGGGCATATGGGGCGACACGGGCGAAATGCTCGACGACGACGGTGATGATGATGAGCTCCCTTGGCTGCCGCCGCTCCAGTACTGGGCTACTGGCCGGAGGAAGGCAGTGGCGCCACCCTGCCGGCCATGGTCGCGGCCATCTGCGCCGCAGCCGCGACCCTCTGCGTGTCCAGCTGCCGGTCCAAGGCAGCGTTCCTCTCCTTTGCCTTCTTCTCCTGACTTCGGCAGGCAGCGTTCTCGACTTGGCGACGGGTGCAATCCACGACCCAGTCGGCGGTGCTCATACCAGGTAGTCGCTTGGCCCTCGATCTCTTCTGCGCTGCATACCTCGTCGGCGGCATGGCTTTGGGGCGGCGGCGATGGCGTCTGTGGAGAATGGGGGGGGGAATGGCGGGATTGGCCGTCCAGGCGGGCGGGGGGGAGGGCAAAAGGGGGGCCGTCGAAAATTTAGAGGGAATTTTGGATTATCTGATTATCTCGCCGACACGGGTGGCCCGCCTTGCTTTTCGGCCTCAGACGGTGCCCCCGATCGCCCCCCGTGAGTTGGGTGCAGTCCGGGGGCGTCGGCTAAATTCTTGAGCTGTGCTGGCTACTTTTTCGACGCCGGCGCCCTCATTTGGCTTTTGGAAGGTCTTTAGGAGGGGCGGCTGGAGATGCTTTGAGGCAGCTCAAAGCCATGTAGTTTGGTCCTTCTATTCCATTTGCCCGCCACCCCCATCACACCACCAAGTTTTTTATTCAAGCTCTGCCACTGCTTCCCAGCAGCTAACTTTTTGGTTAGCTGTGGTTTTGAGGTAAAAGAAGAATTTTTTTATAAAAAAGGCATAGAACACTTATCATTGGACGAGCTAATGGGCAAAGAGGTATGCACGTGGAAATCCAATGGCCACAAAACTGTGAAATTGATGTATTCTATAGATCTTGGCAGGAGGATGTACCTATTTGGCAAAAATAATTAAAAGTAGGTAATTAAGAACTGGTGGAGATTTTCCTTTGCCAAAGAGCAATCAAGAACAGGAAAGAGTCGAAGTCGGGGAGTTGGATTCGTACAAAGTAAGGCTTTTTTCATGTGCTGGTTAGACGAATTGGCTCTCCCACGTGGACAAGATTTTTCGAAAGCAAGATTGCACAAAAAGGCTAGGATTTATTGTTTGGTCAAACCAAACACATAGCCTAGCCCGGCAAGGATAGAAGGGTGATCGCGTACAATTCAAACGCTTCCTAGGTGAAACGACGCATGACAAAACACAACACAAGACTGTCAGTGAGACACAATGCAAGACAAAGACATAAGGCATGAGAACATGTGACGCTAGGCAAAACAATTATGATAAAAAGGCAGGGCAACCATGGACACAACAAAGAGACGAAGACACAAGACGTGCATATTGTGAGATGTTAGACATGACAAAAATGACGTCAAAAAATTCAAGAAACATATCAAAATAGAAACTAGTTTTATATCTCTCATCACAATAAGTAAACGGTAAAGCGGATTGTAATTGGGATGCTCAATAGTTACTGCATTATGCTTTTTCTTTTTATGTAACAAAAGAAACAACCAAAACTACCTCTTGGAAGACACCGGCATGTTCTGCCAGATGGCAACACCTATCGCGCTAGAAGGCCCTTTGAGAGGTTGCACCCTCTGTGCATGGAGAATGCACCCACTCGGGGAGGATGCCCATTTATTTAGCAAAATTGGAAATATTTAGCTTTCAAATTAGCATAGGTGGATATTTAACCCAATGTTTTGATGAACCAAAGATGCAAGTCATATTGTGTACAATCTCCTTTCGGTTATTATGGCACGCGTCCAAACTTTGTACCTATGTAATCAATTTAACCAACAACATACGAGTTATTTGCCATACAAAGTACACCATTAGAAAACCATCTTCTTTTTTTAATGGTATAGTTTATGTGGCATACAACACATATTTTGGTGGGCAAATCGATGACCTAGGCACGGACGTGTGCCGTGTAAAGTGAAAAGGAGGGAGTACATTGCATATCACTCTTAGCTACAGATGATTATCACCACAATTCCAAATCTGCACTAATTGCAACCCTCTTGAGTTTTAAATCTTTTGGCAAAAGCGAAAATTGGAAACCTTTCTTCAAACGTGTGCCTTCTGCCTTGTACCGGAGATTTCCATATGAAACCTTAGTGCATCTTCAATGATCTGTGTCACAGCTTGCTAGATTTGTACCAAAATCAAAACCATAGTCATATTCTTTATACTAACAGATATCTACTTGAGCCACACAAATTGTGTATTCATAAAGTGATTATTAGTCAAAGGCTCTGTGAAAGCAAACAAAATAAACCTTATATAACAGAGACGCGGGTAGTACCATGTTATAAAAATACCTCCGACATGACAGATTTACCAACCATTAACTATCTCGCAACCTAACTATCTACTAGCAACCATCGAAGATGTCTCTACAAATACGAAGGAAAGGACTATTTCACCACCGATAGCATAAATATTTAGTTGTACTAAATCTGAGACACTTATTATGTATAGGAGGGAGTACATATCACCAAATGCCAAGAAAATGTACACATACACAGCAGCAGCAGCTCACACAACATTACAACACGACCTCAAGTCCTTGCACATCTGACAGCAGGATTTATTCAGAATGTATGAGTTCGGATTCCAGTCAAGAAAACAGAAGAGCTGGAATGCACATGATGTTCAGCTACAACTGTTCTACATGGCAGTTCAGACGGGATGCAGCTTGCTACAACGCATCAAGTTCAGAAACATGCATGGATGCTACCGGCTAGCTACTGCATATACAACAAGAGAAAGAGAATACAACAGAGAAAACCCCAAACAGTTGCTACTGCCGCTCTCTTGATTCTGACCTATCAGCCTGCCTATTATTATCCCTGTCGCTGTGCCTGTTGTCATGCCTATCATACTGCTGATCATTTCTCTCATTTTGCCTGTCATATTGATGCCTCTCGTTGCTCGAAGGTTGTCTATCAAAGCGGCGATCATTCCTCGATGGATGTCCGTCATTGGTTTGCGTATGGACAAAGGGGCACTGGTGTCTATTGCAGTGACCAGTCTCTGCAAAGGCATAGCAGACTCCCTTCCTAAAAGGCCCCCGTGACCCTCCACCACCAGACTGCGGCCTCCATGATCTTCCACCTGAGTCACCACCATTGAAGTCTTGCTGATTATTCCAAGTCGGGTTGCTGCCTGGTGAATTCCAGTTCATATTATTATTCGCCTGGCCTGTCCCGTTTACAGGATTAGGACCTGGATTTCCCTGCACAGGAGCACTCCAGCCAACATTTTGGTTTATGTTACCAACTTGGGGAACCCAACCAGGATAAGAATTTGCATTTCCTTGTGCCATGGCACCCCAAGGGGCCATTGCAACTCCTTGCATCTGAGCTCCCATCATAGTAGCTGCATTTGGAGTCCCTTGGCCTTGAGTTGCAGTCCACATCATATTCATGTTGGAATTTCCGGGATTCTGTGTGACCCAACCCATGTTCGGGACTGCATTTTGCTGTGTTGGCATAGTCAAACCCATGTTGTAGCTTGTGGCACCTTGTCCTGGTGCTGCCCAGGGCATGCTCATATTGGTCTGTCCCATCCAGCCCATGTTTGCATTACCCTGAAGTGCTGATCCCCAGTTCATATTTCCAGGCCCCTGAGCTTGGCCAGATGTGTTTGCAACTTGTGCAGGCATGGACCAACCACTATCTCCACCAGCAGCAGATGGCGTTGACATCACCTGAGGCGGCATCATTGAGTTGGAGGCATCGGTTGATTGGTTCCTTGCATCTGCAGGTGGTGCCATAATAATGCAATTAGTTAGGTCTGTACTGACAAAACACAATTCTTATGGAACAACAGGAGATGCTTAACATTAAAACCCCTGCAGATTTGCTTTGAAACTATTGGAACCTAGAGGTCGAGATTTCTAGGAAGATTGCAGAGAAAACACGTCTTAAACAATGGACGCAATGGGTTTACCTTCAAGTTGCTGAGCGTTGGACTGTGCAGCTCCAGGCTGTGCACCTACTGGTCCAAGATCTGTAAGGAACAAAACAAGTCAAACATCAAACTAAAATACCTATTTACTGTAAATTCCAACTTTCAACCAAGTCGTTGAAGCAAATAAACTATGCCAAGGGTTAACTATGCCAAGGGTTTAACTTCACCTGAAGATCTTGTCCTTCCATGTGAAGCATCTTCACCTGACTTGGAATCATTTGTGTCAACAAATCTGTCATCCTTTGGCTGCAAAACGGATGCTATTTGGTTCTGGGACTGCAGCTGTGAATTAACTATTTCTGCACCCACTATTGCCGCAGCTGGTGCAGGAGTTAACTGACCTACATTTCCCGCTCCTGCATTATTCTGTCCTGAAAAGCCTCCCATGGTAGGCTGAGAATGTGTCATGGGATTTACTGTAGTATCAAACTGACTTGAGGACGCATTCCAACCCCCAGCAAGAGATTGCTGGCTTGCAAAAGCTGCATGATAATCTTGTGCACCAGACTGGATCATGGTTGATCCTGGATTTGCTATATCATAATCATGTCTTTGACTAACCCTGCCCGAGAAAGACTGTGACCTATTTGGAACTACTGATTGTGAAGTTTGTTCACCAGCTTTTGTGCTTTCCTCGAGAATGGGATCACTAGAGGGTCTAGCACCAACATCTGACTTGGTTCTCAAGTAAGCTTTGTCTATCTTAGAAGAGCTACCAAGTGGCGGTACCCACGGAGGCAGGTCTTTCTCAAACTTCCCAGCCAAAGCATCAGCCAACAATATTGAGTCATCCTGCTTCTCATTAGACTTCCATATTTTCAAATTAGGAGGGAAGTACCCACTGTTGTTCCATTTTCGCAATTGAACAATTGAGAAAGGGCCTTGAATTTTATTAGAAGGATCCATATACTGCCATATCTTTTCAGACTCATTGACTGTTGACTGTGGTGCTGGTGCTGCCGACCCTGAATTAGCTGTTAAAGTTTGAGACAGGACACCAGATAGCCCACGTGGAGTACTGCCTGTGGTGGCTTCCACATTAACTTTTTGTGCACCAAAGTTTGGACTATCTGGTTTACCTGTGTAACCAGCTCTTTCACCATGAGAAGAAAATGTACGTCCATGGGGAGATTCCAAATGTGTGTTTGATTCACCCCATGTGTTCCGGTTTGGTTCCCAGTTAGTTTTTGAATCCCTCTGTGCAGGACTCTTACCTTCTCCCTTACCAGGAGACACTGGATTACTATCTTTCCTAGAGAAAGAACCTCTCGGCTTACTGAAGCTACCTGTATGACAGAAAAATGAAAAGTCAATGTCAGAGCGGTAACAGGTGATCAGGAGGTTGACAAAGTCAAGTCAAGTCAGGTACTCTTTTCAGCATCCTCCTCTGGTTCTTCTGGAGATTCATAGTCCGGATCCATGGTAGGGTCAGCATGTATTTCAGGTTCTTCCTTTAGCCTACGAGCACGCTCCTCTGGCGTATTTAGAAGCTGCAGCTTCTCTACACATTCTCTAAGCGTAAGTACTGGTTAAGGCACACAACCTAAATTATAATTTGGTAGGAAAGGATTATTCCTCATTACAGAAATTTCTAAAGTCACATGGTGACGGGTGACGAACACACCACCAAAGTAACAAAAGAGGAGAAATTTAGAATAATCTTGAACCATGAAGTACAGAGACAACTAAATATTGACTGATGAAATAAATTCAGAAAAGGATATTCTTTTCTATGGCCCATATCGCTGGCACGATCACGAAGATGTGCAAGACGCATCTTTTCACTTTCAATCCACTGCAAAGATCCAATTTGCATTCAAGAATAAAAGAATTGAAAATAGAAATGCTTGACTGGAAACTTCTAAAGAAATAGAAATGCTTGACTCAAACTTCTAAAGTTCTCTCCATACTAGTTTCTTACATCATTGACTTTCACGGACTGGAGAATCCTTGCCTTCTCCTGAACCTCTCCCTGGAGGACAAGACATAATGGTGTGTCAGACCATAGAGAAACACAGTGCACAATGACACACGGGACACAAAATAATGTATAATAATATTACCACTGTCAGCCTTGAAATGAATCCACACTTTATGCTCTGTCGTAAACGTTTACACTCCTCCTATAACAAGAACAATGATAGCACTCAGTGAATGCTAATAGATTTACTGAATGAACGCATACTTGTATCATAGTGACAAGGTCAGGTTAGGCCAATAACAATTACTAATTATTAACAGTATAAAGTGAAAGTAATTAAAACTAAAAAGTCAATAGAGATGACAACTGTAAAAGGAAAATGCTAGCTTTCTATTTGGTTTTAGTAAACATCAAACGAATAGTAAAGAAAGTTATTGAATTCCTAGAGTAAAACAATACCTCAGTGAATTCCTGGTTTGAGGTTATATCAATAGTAATAACCTCTTTCTTGTCCAAGTTTAGTATCTCTAGTGTTATGTCAGTTGTCCTTTTTCCACATTTATACTTCTCAGCAGCTATTCCAGTCCCTGCGCACAAATATAGGAAATTCAACAATCAGAATCATGAAACGCTAAATCTGACAACAGATTGGAAGTGTATCATCTATCCAATAATTCAGCTTGATAGAGTATCATCTTACCAACAATCTGCACAAGTCGATAGATGTCTTGCCTTTGACCTGTACCAGATATCCTTATTCTCACAAATGCTCCAAGAACTTTCTCACTAAATGTGTCAGTGTCAACAATCAACTCTTCCATTAGGTTGCGGCGCAGGTACATCAAACCAATGTTATGGATATCTATCGAGGCAAAGTCATCTAGGTTCGTTTGCATAGCTCTCTGATCATACTTGCGTGATTTTCTTTTCTTTTCTGAACTCATCACAACTGATGCTTCACTGTTACCATCAACATCCTGGCCAGGATCAGGGTCTACAACACCACCGTGGTTGTCATCGATATCAACTGGTGAGATCTCAGTCATCAGAAAATGAGACTCGAGAAGCTTCAGCATCTCAAAATGCCCAACACGTTCTTTCCCAAAGAGACTTTGCAGTAAAGGATCACAAACTATCTGGCTTTTCCGGCGAGGATCGCGGAGATTTTCACGTTTGATATACTCAAGTATGAGGCCTTGAACTTCAAACTGAGACAGAGCAGATTTGTCACCATTTCTCATACATGCAACAAAATCCAAGAGCTCCTTTGAAGCCCAACTAGCCTCTTCCGCTGAGGATGTAGATGTCCCCACACTTTCAGATTCTTTTGATCCATGCTCACTGCTCGAAGCACGTTTTGATAATTTTCTGACCTTTGCCCCCGTAGAATTCTTAGAATTACTTGAGAGGCCTCGTTTGGTATATTTCCGAGTGCTTGCTTTCCCTTTGGAGCTGTCCTCATTAGCAGCACGCTTTAATTGCTTCCTTCCCCTCTTTTTCGATGAATTGCTTTCTAGAGGACGCTCAGCCGAACCGTCTGAATTAGCCTCTTCTGCATCATTAGTTTCAGAAAGTTTACTAGAAGATTCATTCTTTTGACGCCTAGCTGCTGATACTTGTTCAAATGTCAATGGCAACGTCGCTTTCAAATTCAACCAATAATCCTTGAACAAGGACCACCAGCCTTCTTTGTCATCAAAGTCAACATCCTGTTAAATACAAGTGTATGAGTAGAAAGTATGCATACCAGAGAACTATTAATAATCATTTCATACAGGTAAAGCTGCCGACATGAGAACTGACGAGCAGGAAAATCGACACTTTGCAAGTAATTTGCAGCAATAGTAAGAAAAGCATGTTAGAACTTCAAACGGAGCAGAAGGAAATAAGAGCAGAAACTAAACCAATATCCTAAATCTAGCTGGAATATAAGAGGGGACTGATGTTGATAAATGAGCAAGTTGAAAGAAAAAAAAAGCAGGTCTCCTGTGCGACATGACATTGTTTTCTCATCTTGGGTGTTAGTGTACGCGTTTAGCCATGCCAACCAATGCCATAAGCCCATAACCATGGATTAGGATCGACTTAGAATTGTAATCTAATTATGGTTGCCTAACAGACAGGCTGCTCTCCGTGTAATCAGGGATCTCATCCTGTAAGAACTTAGAACTCATGTGTAAAGCTGATACGGCGCTCTTGTTGCGAATCCAGCAGTACCACAGCATCCCCAGGGCATAGTATATATGACCTTCATCAGGCCCGATGTACTTGCAGCAAATATACTTGCATATGCACGGCCCACACAGGCAGCACCTCCTCCTTGCGTAGTGGGGACTTCAGCACCTCAAGGGCACACTGCATCATGGCCTCCAGCTGACGGCCTCATTGACCAATGCTCTCACTGCCTACACCCATGTGGACTGGCAGGCTGTTCTGACGGCCAGTATTCCACCTACGGCTACTGTCTCTATCTCAGCGGTAACCTCGTCATAGTCCTCCAAACAAGAGTGCAGAGAACGAGTAGCACACGGTGACCAACGCAATCAGAAGCTAACAGGGTGTGACAACTTCAGAAAATTTAAAGAGTCAACGACCCCATCTCTAAAGAAACTGCTGTTTTCAGGGATAAAGTCAGAGCGCCATGTACATGCCGACAAACCCTGTCCAACATAAGTGTTGCCTATGTGCACGCCAGCAGCACTTTTTTTAATCATTGATGGTTACTTTATTTACACATGCTGGCATCATTTGTTTGGTTGGTGTGCCTTTGGGCAAATATGAGGTGCATTCTCCGATAAACTGAAAGATAACGAGTGTGACCCTACTTAATACACGCATACACCTATGATTATTATTGAGGTATGCAGTTTTTCATTGGAATACATAATGAATTGAGGAAGAGCCCACAATGTGGCTGTCCACTCAATCATGTTGATGTGTTTGGTATGCATGAGTTAGGCACAGAAAGGTCGAGCACAGGTCAACACATATGATTAATTTCTTTTTATTGGACCAACACTGTGCGAACATCTTTACTCCTATAAAAGAGCCTAATGGTGGTGGCGGTACGTCACACATCCTCCCGTCTCTGACGAGTGGGACCTGCTTTCCAGTGCCTTCCGCCGCCCCACACCCGATTGATCGGCGAGCCTGGAGCCTCCCCTTGACTAGGGATGGCACCAGCAGGGTATGGGTACGGGTGGTGCCTTCCCATACCCTTACCCGCTCTTTTGATCTTACCCGTTACCCTTACCCATACCCGCCAACGGGTACAACTTTTTCCCATAACTGTTACCCGTCAGG
Source organism: Brachypodium distachyon (assembly GCF_000005505.3). Lineage (NCBI taxonomy): Eukaryota > Viridiplantae > Streptophyta > Magnoliopsida > Poales > Poaceae > Brachypodium > Brachypodium distachyon. The sequence continues at coordinate 41,167,249 of NC_016134.3, read as the reverse complement.
GTAGACGGGTACCCGCAGGTAAAAATACCCATGTAAAAATTTGATCGCGTAGTCGTAAACAACAATATATTCCTTAGAAGCAATAATATTTTTCTCAAAAAAAAGCAATATCTTGTCATAAACAAAACTACACGAGCACAATATAAACAACAATAACACATAGAAAGACAATTTATCATTAAAAATAGCAACACATCATGACAAAAACTGCAGCACATCATTGTGAGCCTATCTTCTCTGTGAAGATCACACTCACACGCTAGTTAGTATATGGGTAAACGGGTACATGGGTATGGGTTACGCATTCCCATACCCGTACCCGCTCTACCCGACGGGTACGGAATTTTTCCCATTTACGTACCCGTGGGTAAAGTTGGCCCAAACCCGTGCCCTAATGGGGATTTACCCGCCGGGTAAGCGGGTAATGGGTACCCATTGCCATCCCTGCCCTTGACGGAAGGAAAAATGGGATCCAATTCTTCTCGCCACTATGCCTCCCTCCGTCCTTGGATCCAACTCTTCTTGCGTCGCCGGCCACCGCGCCATCCTCCGCCCCCTCTCTCATCTGTGGAGGGCGACGCCGCCAGCCTGCCACAGAGCTGGTCCCGGCCCCTTCCCTTCGCTGCCCTCATCCATGAAGATCGGGAAGTCTGGCCGGCACGGTCGCGGATCCTCTGGACGCTCTAGCAGCCATGGTCGCTAGGAAGGGGAGAAAGGAGGTGGACGGCGCCGGCGAGTTGTCAGGCGGTGTGCACGGACGGATCAGGCCCGGGCTCCCTACCCTTTGCCCCCACCCCCTCTTTCTCATCCGCAGATGATGACGCAGCCATGGAGCCCCGGCTCACCTCCATCAGACCATCACTGGCGCCCGTGAGCTCACCTCCGCCACCGGTCAAATTCCCGCCGCCAACAGCAACAGTGGGTTCGCAGCCGCCGATGACGAAATCTCCTCCACCGCCGGCTCCAGCGAGCCCCCTACAGTGTTAATGTCTTATGGTGTGTACTTATTCCTACTCTAGCAATTGCATGTTTAGTTATCGATGAACGTCCAGTCTCGTGTTTATATTTGACATCCATACATCATCTGATGTATAATAACTTTATATTATGTTGTTATGAATATACATGACGAATAATATTAGATGAGGAAAGTAACATATGTCTGCCTCAAGAAATTTGTGTGCCATGTCCCATGTGATGGGAAAGACGCTGATCTCAACAAGCTAATTGAACATGTCTTCCCTTGTCTAGATGAGAACCTGACCAGAATTACATTGCATCTCGAGCAATTCTATCGACCAAGAATGATAACGTCAACATGATAAAAAACTTAAGCCATGTTCTGGTTTTTTGGTAGTGTAAACCTTTGGTAACCACGTTTGGGCCAATGTCTGGTATGGTTTTGATAACTGAAGGTTCTAGAGAAATGGTCGGATACTAATCTATACCAGATTTTGCTGTCACTAAATTATGCTTTCTTTTGTCTCAAATGGCAAAAGCTAAAAGTAAGTACTATGTGGAATTTGCTTCTTGAAAAGCTTTGCAAGAAAAGTTATACTGTTGATCCTTGTTCTTTCCAAACTCTTATGCTGAAATTTTGCCTTGTGTTTTTCCTCTTCTCCATTATGATAGAAGTCCTTTGTTTGTTTGGTTCTAATGTTCTATGCACAAGAAGGCTGCTGCTAGGCTATATGAGATTTAGTTATGTCACTAAATTATGATTTCTTCTCTTTCTCAAAATGGCAAAATCTAGAGATGTGACATGATTTCCATCATGCACCCTGTCGACTCTTACTTGTGCAGCCACTATTCTTTTTTTTCTGTACACCATTTTGACTTTTGTTCTGCACCTGTCACCTCTCATTTGATTTTTGTTCTGCACCAGTGTATCGGTGATCTGTCGTTTTGTACTAAGGTGAGAAGGATACAACCAAGAGATGCAGTGTGCTTCTAGCCTACAACCCAATATTGACTGGATGGTTAGTCCTGTTACTTGGTTTGGGAGATCCATAGCTGATAAATAAGTGCAGTTTCAAATTTACTGACACAAGGCAACATTGCCTTCGATAGTAGTGTACAAATAGAAGGTCAGAGGTCCTCCAATTTTTTGTTTATGCTCTTTGGAGATCAGTCTAATAAGAAGTATTTGGGTGTCCTGCACCTTTTGGGCATGAATTTAAATTTAACTGAACTCATGTCTGCTGCTTGAATATAGAAAATGTACTAACATAACAACTTGCTATAAGCCTTGAACAAACAAAATGGGGTTTGCATCTGAGCACCGTGCTTATATTCGCAAGCTTCTTCATGTCTATTTAATAACCGACGGTTGCCAATTAGTATGCTTTAATTTATAATAAAGTTTGTTATCATTGTTTGTTAAAAAAAGTTTTAACTATCACTTGTTGTTTAATCTTGTGAATAACTTTGGTTCAAAATTCAAAATATGGTATGGGACAACTCTTGGAAGCACGAGGTGATACATTAAGGCATTGTATTTTCAGATGGAATGCATGGATATGTAAAGCCGAAGGTATTGCAGTGAAGTTGGCGCTCTATTGTAGTATGGGACTGTGTTGTAGAATGCCGGAGGGGTGCATGGTGTTCGTTGGAAGGAATGAGAGCTAGGTGGGTGTGATCGAAAATCACACTGTCATTGCACCCAACGCATATGTATTCATGAACTAGAAGCAAATGAGGCATGATATTTGGTTTTTTCACTTCCAGCAATAATTGTAATGTTTGTGCAATGTATTGTTGTACCGTAGCAACGCACGGGCACCAAACTAGTCTAAGAAATGAGGATTAAGCTTGCTGATCTTTCCAGGTCTAAAACTCTCACACGAATAAGAACCACAAAACACTAAACCAGCTCCTCAATGCCATACAAGGACTAATTAGTTGCAAAGGACAAGATATATAATAAGACTAAGTTACTAAACACCGAGAAAATATTAGATCAGAGAAGCTAAGAATAAGGTGAACAGGTTACCATTTGTTCTGTTGCCTCCTCTCTGTTCTCTATCAGCATCACAGTATTCATGCATGTCTCACAGAGGCCTTTTGTTCCTCTGACAGAGATGAATTTTGTATCTTTAATGCACACTTTACACAAGGAATATGTACATGTGTAACACATTTGGCGAGCAGGTTTCTGACAGTTGCTACAAATGTGCCACCCTGAGAAAATTATGCAAAGTAAATGGAATCAAGGTAAGCGTTTTGACTTTTGAGGGATTCTATCTGCGGATTAAGCATCAATAATTGTCTACCTTTACGAAGATACTTATCATTATCAGAGAAGCACGCATGTAATTATTAAAAGCAAAAATAGTACTCCCTCAAATTTGCCCAAATATGGATGTATCTATGTTTAAAAAGCATCTAGATACATGTAATATTTCGACAAGTAATTCCGGCCGGAGGGAGTACTGTAACATAGTATCGCACTACCTTTTACAACACCCACAATAGTGGGAAATAATCAAGTTTTATGTATAGCAAGCAGCCAGGATTAGACATGGTAAAATTATAAGCCCACAACATAATTAACCAGATAAAAGAATATTTCATAATTCATGCAAGGAAACTGATTGAAGGACATGCACCAAAAATTGGGTGCAACTGATTGCAGAGTTAACAGACAAATAACACATTTAAATATGAGATGTAACACTATTGAACAGGAAAATTATGTGACAATCCCAGCACGAGAATTGTAAAGAAGCAGATTTGTTGCAAATATGCCACCGACAAAACATGGATTTTGCAAGATTGTAACATGCAGAACCACATAGTTCAAACACAAGCATTTAAGAGCACTTAAAAGTTTTCCAGAATGCGTCCATCTGACATACCACAAGTCCACCGACCCTTCGACTTGAAGAATTCGTCGTTCCGATTAATACAGCCAGGATGATAAGCCTTAGTGCAAAACCTGAGGACACAGAATGAACAGTCAAAGCTATAACATACTTGTTCATTTTAGAGTGACAAAAGAAAAATCAATTATATGATGCACAAACCTACGATCACAAATCACAAGGTCACCACCATCAAAGCAAATGAAGCAGACCTCCTCCTCATCCTTCTTTTTAGCAGATGGCTTCACCAAAGCCTTAGCCTTGGAAGATTGACGACATGGCTTTGGGCGCCTTCCACCTTTCCTTGTCAATGGTGGAGGCTCATCATCATCATCCTCCCCATCCATTTGCACATCCTCTTGTCCAGGTATATCATTACCAACCATGTCAATGTCAACTTCAGCTTCTTCCGGAACACTATCAGTTTCTCCAGTGACATTTTGGTCCGCAATGCCATCTTCTTCATCCTCATCTCCAGTTGTAGAAACCGCATATTTTTCCAGGCCTTCCTCATCTGCACCATCATCCCTAGCTGAGACAACCTCTGTCTCCTGATTATCATCTCCAGTCAGGCCAATTGTATCCATTTGTATGTCCTCATCTGTGGCACCGACACCAGCTGCATCAGCAGTTTTCTCATTGATGACATCTCTACTCATGGAAACTGCATCCATCTGCCACCCCTCATCTGCGGAAGCATCACCAGCTGTTGTAACCCCTTCCTCATTGTCAGTTCCAGCTGTGGCAAGTGTATCCATTTTTGTGACCTCCTCTGTAATAACATTATTAGTCATGTCAGCTGCAGCTTCTTCGAGAACACTATCAGCTTCCTCAGCAACAATTTGGGAAGCCATGATATTTTCTTCATCCTCATCTCCAGCCGTAATAGCCGCATATTTTTCCATGCCCTCCTCACCGTCATTGACAGTTGACGAAACCTCCTTTTCCCGGTTATCATCTCCAGTCAGACCAACTGCAGCCACGTGTGTACCCTCACCTGTGGCGTCAACATAAGCTGTACCAGCAGCTCTCTCCTTGTCATCTCTACTCGCAGAAACTGCATCTATCTGCCTACCCTCATCCATGGAAGCGTAACCAGCTGTTGCAACCCCTTCCTCCTCGTTGTCATTTTCAGTTGATGCATGCGTGTCCATCTTTGTGCCCTCCTCTGCAAAACCATCATCAACTCTGAAAGGCTCTGCTTCCATATCATTCAATGCAGTTGTAGCAACTGCATCCATTCGTGCCCCCTCCTTATCCTGAGAATCTTCACCATTGTCACTAACCAGAACAGAACCATCATCTTGCAGACCATGTCCAAAGTGAGCAGAGTCGTCAGCACCATGATGAATATCTTGACCATCTCGACCTCCAACGGGAACCATATCAGAATCATCATCAACCATGGAAGCACCCAGCTTTGTGGGATCATCCACAGCAAAGCTACTCTCGTTCAATTGCACCCCAACGCCAGCATCTTCCACGGGCTCCTTGTCAGCCGGATCATAGTAGCCTGCGATTCCCTCAGTCTCCGTTGCCACCACGTAATCTCCGCCGGCCTTTGTATCCTGATCGGGCTTTTCGCCCTCTCCGCCACCGCCGTCACCGTCCAGCACAATATCCGGCGTGGTCGGCATGGCCTTCACCGCGCCGGGAACAAGAGCGGGTCTAGAAATTTGTGGAAGTTAGTTTGGGGCAGAGTAATCAATCACTGGATTACGGGACCAAGAGCTCGTACCTCGAAAAATCAATGCCCGAGACTGCTTACCGGGGGGGAACAACAGGGAGGCGACGAGGTAGGACAGGAGCGGCGGCGCGCGCGGCGTCGGCGGAGGGGTTGGGGGCGCGAGGCGTCGGCGGCGAGCTACGGCACGGCCGCTGCGGCAACTCTAGGGCACAGCGGTGACGACTTCAGGAGAGGATTTTAGAGCCGCATCGGTTTGGGTAGGGCAGCGTGCGCGTGGCGTGGGAGAGGAAGAGGAAGTGCCATCGACTCGTTAGTCGTGACTGTGCGGTGCTGGGCCGGGCTGGACGTGGACTGTTGTTTCTAGATAGGCCTATGGGGCATGTGGGCTGTGTATAGAGGCCCGGGGAAAGGTTGAACAGCACACATGCAAGATTTCACCGTTTTCAAGTACTGGCACCCGTGCGCTGCCATCTGCGTTTTGCCCAACAAAATTATACAGCGATGTTTGGCTAAAGTATATGTTAAGTATGTAACCAAGTTGCAAACCTCACTTAATTAGTTTTCCTCCATGCAATATTAAGTGCTAGCCGAAATGCACGTGGATTGCAACGGAATAACAAAACAAAATTAAAAAAACATATGCATCAAGCAACTTCTTTCTCTTCGAATTGTACAAAAAATACAACGTCGACAAAGAATTCAATTTTGTTGAGCAAGACCGTGGCTGCTTGGCGAGCCTCCGTCATCAGGTTCATATGGTCGATCGTGCACTTTGGTTTGCTGCTCGATTGGTCCATGCGCACACAGGTACCTGCATATATCTATGCCGTATGCATGTACATGTGTAAAATAATTTCACCAGCGCATAGCCATACGAGCAACCAGTTCTCCCTCTGACGAACGCTACACAAAAAAAGACAGAGCAACCAACGAACCAAGCAGAGCAGCAGAATCACCTGATCAACCGCAGCCCAATCCAGGCGACGCTAGCCTGCGCCACCGTCACCCTCGCAGCGCAGGGAGACAGTTCCAGCCTGCCTGAAAACTCAGCAGTCCCGCGGGGCCGCGAAGACTCCCGAACTCGAGCGCCGCCCTCCGATTGGTGCAGCGGCACGCTGAAGACGGCAGAACAGCAACGACGACAGAGTAAGATTGGTGCAGGCGGTAACCGGCCAATACAGCAACGACGCCCGTCCAGCGGCCGCAAACGGCAAAATCCAACGGACGACGACGGAGGACGATTGGTGCAGGTGGCAACCGGCGAATATAGCAGCGATGCCCGTCGAGTCCAGCGGCCGCGAACGGCAAATCCAGCGGCAATGCCCGTCGCAGTAGGCGGGAGCTCCTTGGAGAAGGGGCGGTCGATCTTTACGGCTACCGTTGCACGAGATCAAGGACCAAGGCCGTCTCTTTTATTCGTGTTTTCTTCGTGGTCTCGGATTTGGAAAGGCTGCGTCATGGTATTTGGAAATTGTCAGGGGAAACAAACGAGGGGAGGGTGTGGGGCGTGCGATGATAAATAAGACGGAAAGTTTGACAGGCCACTAAAGCGCATGTTAAAGGAAACGTTAGACAAGTATAGAAAAACATCACCAACAACAGCAAAGCCCATTTCCCCTTTCTCTTCTGCCTGGAGCTGCAAAATGGTGACCCTCAGGGTACCCTTTGACCCTACTTAGTTCAAACAAATGAACTAGTTTTTCAAAAAGTTGTGTCATTTTAAAACTTTAGTTCATTTGGTTAAACTAAAGAGGGTCAATGGGTACCCTGAGGGTCACAAACTTGCAACTCTACTTCTACCTCACCCCGCTCCCCTCCTTATGTTGCTTTGATGCCTCAACCCACTATTCTAAAAGAAAAAGGAAATCTGTTCAACTCCCCGTCTCCTCGTGTTGCTGGCTATGTCGATCAGGAGGGGGGACTCTAGCTCCCTTTCATTCTTAGTAGATCCATATTTTTCGTCCGCACGTCTACTTAGTTTTAAAGATGCTGCCTTAGGGACACATGGTTTTATGTCGAGATCTTGCTCACCATCATCTTGAAGTGCACGACACCACCATTAGTCGCACCAGAGCTAGAGTCACCATTGGTGTTTGAATGTGAGCATAAATAACAAGCTTCTCTCAGATCTGTTTGGATGTGAGACACCATCTCACCGGAGGTAGAGATGGCCGGGGAGTTCGCAGACCTGAGCTCCATGTTATATCCATGGTGATGTTAGAGTTCTTGTCCCTTGTCACTCTCACTCCCCTGTTTTCTCTTTTCCTAATAAATTCCCCTACTTCTGGTCTGATTTTTAAGCTTGTCAGATTTGACCCTTCATTTTCTTATTCTCTGACATGCTTTTTCACGAGCTTATTTGAATACTTGGCAATTAGAGCAAGCACTAGGAAAGGGTTGCGGACGAAGGGGTGACTTTGACAATGCCCATATCGAGGGGCATGTATCTAGAAAGCTAAGCGTGTGTGCTGGTGAATCCGTCGGCTAACAAACAAGAGGAGGCAAGGATTTAACCAGGTTCAGGGCCCTCGATGAGATAATACCCCTACGTCTTGCTGGTCGGAGATTGTATTGATGGGATTATAGAGGTTTCCGTAGAGGCTAGGGTGCTCAGATTGGATCTGGCGAGTGCGTCAGGGGCGGCTTGTCCTCCATGGTTCCCCTCCTAGTCCTTTATATAATTCCTAATTTAACTTCCTTATCTCGAGTCGCACGATTAGGCATCCAATCTCCTGGCCTTGTAGTAGGCTTGTACATGGACCCCAGGTGAACTGTAGTGGTTATGCTCAAGGTGAGGACCCGATTAGTCACGACCACTTCGGTTGCATGCCTTTTCTACTTCCGTATGGCGTCCTTTCTATTTCTGGTTTTCTCAACTTTTGACCTTGGAGTTGCTCAAGGTGTCCATTTATATTTATATCATTTCTGTTGTGTTTTCTCCTACTCTCTTATAAGAGTAATTTTGAGAGCTTATGGCCCAACTACGTGAACTCTTCCATTTTTTATGATTACAGTGTGATATTTTCACTTAAATTGCCTACCGATCCTCGGGATGGTTCAGTGGCTAACTAGATAATGTGTTGGACTGAACCTGACAGTCAGGCTCTCACACCTGGCACAAGTTGTGCTGCCAATCCTTTTCAATCAAATCGTACGCAGCATGACATCGCATTGAATTCATCGATATCTAGTTACATTCGTCAAGAAAGCGTAATGTTGCAGTTTCCTTTTCAACATCTGATGACTTATTCTTTTTTTTTTCCGAGAAAACATCTGACAACTTAACGACCAGCTGAGTTACACTTCATTCTTGGAGCTAAAACACACTCTTTCAGGTATACGAGTAATCCCATAGCCTCCCCATACCAGATAATTCCGCAAGTATTTCTCCGTACAAAGGCTGTCTCAACTTTGATTAAATTTGAATACATATATACACTAAGTCATGTTTAGATACATTCAAATTTTGACAAACTTGAGACATGTTGACATGTTTTGTTGGACGGAGAGAGTACAAGATTTGTTCACTGTATATGCCTGTGCAGTTAAATTGTACCTCGCACACATCCAGACAAAATTCAGCCAAGACCCAAAGAACAACATTGGAAGGTAAGCTTTCATTTATTAATTGATACACCCCACGGTCTGCAATCCAATGATTCCAATCCCATGAATATGTTGTGCCATCTAAACACAAACCTACTTTGTTTCTTCTTTTGCGGGGGAAACCTACTTTGCTTTGTTTCACTTCTACCTATTTGTAACTTTTGACACTCCTGTATATCTACATAGCCAGATACCAGTGCTCAGTGTCTGATATGGCCTGGGTTTGGGTTGGCAACAAAGTAGGCAAGAACGCCTACTAAGGGAGCATTGATGTAGGTAGTCGGTTCAGATTTCCTGAAATCAGCACGGTTGTCCTCATAAGAATCATCCTCACCTGGCCCCCCAACGACCGCACCGATCAACGGGTTAGGGTTCGAGTTAGATGACTCGTAGTAAGGCGTGCCATCTTTGCACGCCATTCGCTGGGAATGCGTCTTGATCGAAGGCAACGATGATCCTCTATGGTGGATCCGCTGAGGATATCGGTCGCCGTACCCGACCATGTAGGACATTTTGATCGGATTATCTCCCAATATATAATCAACCTGAAATGGATATGTCAAGTCAGAAAGTTGAGAGTTCAACTAGTCAACGGCCCTGCATTGGATATTCGAACGTTATTACATAGGAGTGTGGTGGAAAACATTTATACCTGTTTTTTGGCTTGAAGCTGAAGAGTTTCTGGACCAACTGAAATGCCCCCGCAGTTGATAGTGTGAGAGGAATTAGAGAGATACTTGGCATAGGTTAGGAGCAGGAAGGAAAAGGAGGTGACATGCTGCATATTGCTGCCTCCAGTCTTGTAGATCAGCCCCCCAGGTGTGTACTGGATGTGCTGCGACGAGGATTGCGGGATGAGCGTGCAAATGAAGTTGTCTGCAGACTGTTTGAAAGACTCCATAGACAGCGCGTTGCCGTCCATGAACTCCTGCAAACCATTCACTTACACTCTGTTAATTTAGCAGCAGAGGTTGTATCCAGAAACAGTTCCAGGCTGTTGGAGCATTTTTAGAACCTTGGCCACGAGGATGTTGAGACCGGCATGCTTGTTGTCCCACCCGAACTCGTTGAAGCCTTCCTCTGCCCCGAGGGTCTTGCCGTTGTCCTTGATGTACTTCAGGAATGTGTCGTCCCCAGAGGCCCTCCTTAGCCACGCCGCCCCCCACAGAAGCTCATCCTGCCAAGAGTCCGGTTTATGCTTTGAGATTTCAGCTTAAACAGTTCTGAACACTCTATTGTTCTGAATATCGTGTTTTTGGAATTCGTGGAGACAGCATTGGCTACTATTCAATTTTACTACATGAGCTTCTTTTATGGATTCATTCTTAGACCACAGATCTACATCAGAAATACACGAGCATTATTGATGATGACATTACGTCAAAACATTGATGATGACATGTGTGAAAGCGAGCAACCTCTAGAGAAAGACGACGGAATGCTGGAAGTTCAGAGATGGAAAGTTGAAACTTCAAGTTGCTGTTTATGGCATACCAGTCTTTTTTTTTTGACAGGCAGTGCTGCTATTCTTATGCTAATTAAACTTCAAAATATCGACTCTGCAGCAAGGTATACCGAAGTAGAAATGCTGCAACACTATGTACTGTAAATACGTAAGCTACCTTTTGTGGCCAGGTGCACGCGACCTGACATTCATGACAGAAAAACAGGGCTTCATTGCAACAGGATGTACTAATTAAACTCCATCGTTTCGTGTGATCGATCAAGCAAGCAGAGGTCATCAGGTCTCATGGCGTGTCAGCTGCTGGAGGAAGAACAAGAGAAGGGAAAAGAGGCTTGACCTGGTAACCGTTGTAGTCGCAGTAGAAGGGGCAGCCACCTGCCCTGAGCCCGGGGTCGTCGCTGTAGGCGCCCTTGTGAGCGTCGGCGAACTCGAACGCCGTCTTGGCGCCCGCGAGCAGCCGCTCGGCGTACTCCTCGTCAGCGCCGTCGCCGCGGAACACGATGGACGCCGCGGCCAGCGCCGCCGCAGTCTCCCCGGCCACGTCCGACCCCGTCCGTGGCGCGGTCACGTTGTACACCGTGCGCAGCGTGTCCATGCCCTCCGGCCTCTCCCAGCACTCGTGGTCCTTCCACGGGTCTCCCACCTGCATCACACATTCATTCGCACTGAGCTCAGAGACAGAGAATCTCATATGTACTCTGCTTCGACATGGCAATGGCAACATGGAATGGAGATGCAATGTGCGTGCGTGTAACTTGCCTGGATGAAGAGGACGCCGGGGTGGGCGATGGTCTTGAGGAGGTAGTCGGTGGCCCAGCGCACGGCGGCGACGGCGTGCCGGCGCTCGGCGGGCGGCATGAGGTCGCCGAACTCGATGACGCTCCAGGACAGCATGGTGGCCGTGAACGCCATGGGGAACCCGAACTTGACGTTGTCGCCGGCGTCGTAGTACCCGCCCTCCAGGTCCACGCCGGCCCCGCCGCCGTCCGACTCGCCCGAGTCGCCCCGCCACGCCGCGCGCTGGTCGGCCGGCAGCCGCCCGGACCGCTGCCCCTCGAAGAAGAGGATCGACTTGGACAGCGCGTCGCGGTAGTCGTGCCCGTAGTTCTTACTATTATTCCCCCGGCCTATCGGCATCCACGACCACCGAAACGCGGACGACGGCGTAGCGGCCGACACGAGGCACGCCAACACTAGCAGTAGGACGCGCACGCTAAAGCTGTGGAGATGTACAGGACGAGAAGAAGAAGACGACGGAGCCATCTCGCGATCGAGCTCACACACTGGCTGACAGGCCTCAGCTAGCACTCCGACCGTGTGCTGCTGGATCGACCTACTGCGACACTAGAGCATGCACGTGAACGGCGGATGCATGCGCCGCTGATTTGGCGCGTATTTATAGATGGCGACCGTCGTCATGGACGCACTCATCCGGTGCCACGGAGGGATTAAAAATGGAGAGTGTTAATTCGTATTTATGGCGCCCAAACCGCTCACCACGGACGCCGGTGGTATTTCTCATGGTATTTCTCGAGGAAATGATTTCGCCGGTGGTATTTCTAGAGGAAATAATTTCTTGATATTTATGGCTGCACCCGCATGAATGTTTTCCGATAAATGAATAAACGAATTAAATAGATACCATATTTTCAGCCCACGGGATTAACTTGGGTTGGTTTTCGGAGAAAAGAGATTAGCTTGGATTAATGGGCGAGGGGAATAGATCGGGAGGGTTAAATGACAAAATGTGGGGGGTCACGGGAGGGGTGGCAAGGAGAGGTGAGTCCAAAGGTTTTTTAGAGTTCTTCATGTCCGACACGGGCAGCCAGCAGTGTATCTGGGCTCAATGTGGTCACGTGTAGCGGTTAAGGGCGTGGAGGAGTACTGCGGTAGGACCATTGTCTGGGTTGAAATTTCTTGAATAGTTGAATTTGTTGAATTTTGTTGATATACACGTATATCAGTTTTCGAAAGAAATAAAATTTCAAAAGATCGGGAGATAAAAGAAAGAACTTAATTAATGGAAAGAAAATTAGGGCCTCTTTGATTCAAAAGATTTTCATGAACTTTTTGGAGCTTTTGAATCCTTAGGAATTTTTCACATGGATAGTTTGATTTGTATGATTGAGACCCGTGGGAATTTTCCTAAGGGATTCATTTGCAATGCATTTCATAGAAAATTCCATCCACTTCAACCTCTTATCAAGATTCATTTGTTCAATTTAACAATTTTTGGTGCAACCACAGTCATGCAGGAATCAAAAACTGTGCATGAAACATCTTTATCCATCTTTAGTTTTGGACAAAGTATCCAATGAAAACCACGTTGTTAGTGGAAACATGCAAACAAAAATATTAGTCGTTGGAGCAGAGATGTGTGGACTGAGAGGAAGCATTCGGTGGTGTTACATTTAGACCCGTTAGTTTTCTTGAAATCAGCCCGCACTCCACCCCTCTCTCCATGATGTTTTTTTTCACCCAAACGTTTTTTTTTCATTTAGGCAATTGAGTGTTTGTACAAATCCAGCTGCAATCCATAAAAGATATTTCATTGATTCATTGATATTTCCTTCCGATCTTATTCATATTTTCACAAAAGATTTAGATTTCACTATTTAATTGAGATTTGATTATGATACCAATTTCATATTACATTAACATATATTATTTCATTGATATTCCATTAAAATGTTTCTATATCATCCTAATTTTATTAAAATATTATTTATAGTTATAAATGTGTTACTGGTGCCACTTGGCAGCTCATGGTAGGTTGAAAGAAATAGAAAGATAGAGCCTTCCAGATCGGGAAGGAGAAAAATAAATAAAGAGCGGGTGCTTGTTGTAGAGTTAAAAGGAAAGCAAGGTACAGTAACATATTGTCTTTCATCTCAGTCCACACATCTATGATCCGAAGGTTTATATTTTGGTTTGCACGTTTTCATTGAAATGTGGTTCCGTGATACTTTCTCATAAATTAGATAAAAACAGATTAAGATCCCACGAAAAATATGGCGGGATGGTGGCCGGAAGGGGGCATATATGACTCTTCCAGATTCACATAGTCACTACGCAGTAGGAATGTAGTGAAAATAGTGTGCTTGTCTCTGGACTCTGGTCTCAGCCAGCTGCATGTGATCAGGAGTCGTCTCGGTTGATACGTGTGCGTTTGTGCTTTTAAAATGGCCATCATACTTGTCACAGTCGCCTCTCCGTACCATACAACAAAAGCCTTCGCCAGTTCGCCGGACCCTTATTAGCCATCACATTACAAAACCTCGGCATGCGATTTTCTCCTTTTTGGCCCGATCTGCTGCCGCGTATATATCTTTCCGCCTCCATCTGTTGGTGCCCCCGTATCGTATCACGCAAGATCGGCGTCCACCTCGGACTCCCACGCTCCCACTCAACCTGCGCGCGGCAACGCCGTCTCCGTGCACCTCCTGAATCCAGCAAGACGACAGCCGGCCAGCCGGGGGGAAATCTCGGTGATCCGCGCGAGAGCAGCGGCCGGGCCGAAAGGGGCCAGGGACACATTGCTTCTTCTCGACAGAGATGTAATACGGGCAATGGTTGGACTGGCGAATGTCTGGCGATCGATCGGGACCCGGCCGGGTACGGCAACTCGGCGCGAGGAGAACCGGACGGATCGATGGACGTATTAATTCCTGGGTAAAAGGTGCCGTTGGGGGCCATGGGGATCGGGAGGATTGCTGCCGATGGGGACCCTGCCATGTTCCGTTCGGGAATGCAAATTTGCTGCAGGACACGCCAAGCGCAGCTCGCCCTCACTTACACTTTACTGACCAATGATTTCTGCACACTGCTAGCCAGGAACACTCGCTTGATCTGTTCCTTTGTGTAAGCTATAGCTACTGGGGTCTGGGGATAGTGATCACATGAGCTTGCTGCTTACTGCATCATGCGTCTGTTCAGGACTTCAGGCTTTCGTCTTTTTTTCCTTCTCATGGTTACTATATTTCAGAGCCCAGTCAGGGCAAAAGATAAAGAGACCATCTAGCTAGGAACACTATTAACCTGTTCTCTCGCTGTTGCGCAAACTTTACTTTCTCGCCACATTCTTCAGTTACATATACGTATTATTCGTCCCCGTGTACTGCAGGGAGTAACATAAACATGAAGCGTTGTGTACGTGCCTTGTATCTGAAAGCAGCAACCAGGCAGGTAAACTTGGATCATCCATCATCTTTTCGTCTGACAGATGAAAATGTGTAATTAATCGATGCTGGCAGATTAACATGGACAGGCACTCTTTTTCTGCTGGGCTACCTGAGTGTCCTGGTGACACTTGGTTCACTGCAGAAAGAGAGGAAGCAGCAGGACTGTCCTGATAGATAGATAGATCGATGCACTTTCTCAAGGAAGCAGACATAAAGGGATCGAGATCAAGCTCAATTCGCCTGCTCGGTTTTACGAGACATGGTGCGTGGGGCTTCTTTGCACCGGCCGGCCGGTCGTCTTTGCGTGCGAGGGTCCAAAGTTGAAGATCCTGGCGACACGGAACAAGAGAGAAACACACAAGCCGGAAAGACGCGAGGAGGCGATTGATCGATGCAAACCCAGGTCAGTGACTCTGTACATCCGCCGTGCCATGCACAGAGGCAGACTACACAGGCCGGTCATTTCACCCGCCAGATCACGGGCGGCTTTAGTTCTTGCTAACCCCGTACTGATCGATTGACGATTGCTCACCTGCAGCATGGAGCTCATCTACGTTAGACCGTAGTGATAAACTCGAGATTCAAGAAGATCGAGCAGCCACGAGCTCCGAATGTCGAAGAATACTCTGCTCCTAGCATGATCGATAATGTGTACGATCAAGAGAAAGAAGCAGAAAAAAGATGAGATTGGGGTTGTCCGATAATCGATCGGTCAATATCAAATTAACGCGGAGTGTTCACTCTTCCTAACCCTAGCGTCCCACGGGCGATACCCCGCCACCACCCCCAACCACCCCCTTCTCCGTCCATCTCTCTTCCTGCCGCTGCCGCCGGCCGGCCCACGGCCGCGGCAGGGCCTTCCAGCCGCTGCTCTCCCATCTCCTCCTCTCACCCCCCCTTCCCTCCCCTCTCTCTCTTGCGCGTGGCGGCATGTTTTCGAGGACGTGGGCCAGCCGCGTGACGGCCTGGCGGAGGTCCTCGCGTGGCGGCCTAATTCTGGCGGCCCAGTCTGCAGCGGCGTGGTCACGATTCCAGCAGGAGGGCTCCGACCGGTGGCGGCACGGACACGACTACAGCGGGAGGGCTCCGACTAGCGGCGGCGCGCGGGCCTCGCGCGCGGCTGTGCTTGCGTTTGGCTTCTCGGTCATGCCGGCGCCGCTGCTGCTGGTGTTGCGCTGTCGGTTGGACAGTGCACCCAACAGCGGCAGGATGCTCTGACGTGCGTCGCTGCTGTTGCTGGGCAGCAGGGCGCACTTGCGAGGGTCTGGTTGGAGGTTGCGGGTGGTTTCAGGAGATGGTTCAGAAGGCGTGCTTGGTGCGTTCCAATCCTTCGACCAACCTCCATCCCTCGTGGTCCAATCCTTCGGGTGAAAACCCAGATTTGGCTAGCCAAATCGGATGACGGCGGCGTTGTTGACGTCGCTCCCTTGTTGGAGGCGTTGTTCTTGGAGGATAACCCTTGGCTGAAGTATGTTCCCGCGACATATGCCTTGGCTCTAGCAAGCAGGTCTTGGGCACACTGCCAGCGTGCATGTGCGCTACCTGCTTGGACGCCACGGGTAGGGGTTAGCGGAGGATCCCGTGCTGCGCCATCTTGATCGCATGGGTGCACTCGACAGGTATCGATCGACGAAACTGGACGTTTGTTATGACCAACAAGGGAGCGGTGAGATATGGCGGCGCAATGTTCGAGACGAGCATGACGATCGGCGGCCCGAGGCTTCCGCAGTTCACGAGACGCATCACGGGCTTGTCTTCGAGTTCTGCGAGGCCGGCGGGCCGCGGCGCCTTTGCTATCCTGTACTTTTGTGTTTTTTGCATTTAGGCCTGCGGTTGTTCGGTGGTGTTGGTTGTAATGATAGTTTAGCGGTCGTTGGTCGTGTTCTTGTTTTGAGTGATCGGTTGTGTTGGCCTGTTCTTAGACTTGTAAACACTTTATTTCTATCGATGCATCGAGACGCAAGCTTTGCGTTTTCTCGAGAAAAAAAACAAATTAACGCATTTTCTTAGGTCACTGGTGGGCTGGGCTGGGCCGGGCCGGTCTTAGACCCTAGTATAGCATTGGCAGTGTCCGTTATTAGTTGATCATGGCCTCATGAGCAGAACTAATATAGGCAGAGAATGCGAATGTCAGTCCAGTCTGCAGGGCTGAAACTGGCTCTTTACATGGGGGTGGCGCTGTGGACCTGTGGTATTTGACGGGCTGACCAACCCGGCAGGAATTTATTTTTATTAAAAAATTGTCTGTTCTGCTAAAAAAAAAAGGCATCCTTTTAGGCCCTGTTTAAAACAAGGGGTTTTGGTAGAAAAACTAGATAAACAACGATTCCATAGGAACGAGTACTGTAGCAGCGATTGGTTTACACGAATTAATCCCTGGGAATGTTGTTGCAGGCATTGGAATACCTTTTGGTACACTTTCTGTTTGGGCTCTATTTTCAATCATTTGGTTTACAAGTACATTGTTTTTCTATTCACGTGTTTTTTTTTCTTTCCTATGTTTTGTATTCATGTGTTCCAACAGGGCCGTAGAGAGCTGGTGCACTCTTGACATGACAAACGTAGTCACTAATGGGGTTGCCTCCTAGTGTTACATGCATCGCGCTTTAGGTGAAGATGCAGGAGTGCTAGATAAAAAAAGAAGTAAATTTCACACGACCACGATTTTTTAGCGTGCTTCTCACGTAGCCACATATTTTTATAATTTGCCTAAAACCCACACATCTTATGTCTAATTGTCTCAAGTTGCCCAAAACAGAGGGTTAAGCTATGTTGACAGATTTTCTTACATGTGGGTCCCACTTGTCAGGCCACGTTGGACTTGACCCGACCTGACTCGATAACCCTCCCTCTCCTTTTCTCTCTCTCGCTGACCCGACGCGATAACCGAAAACAGAGGGTTTTGGCTGACGTGGCACCAGCCATGTGGGGTCCACATGTAAGAAAATCTGTCAAAATGGTTTAACCTTCTGTTTAGGGTAACTTGAGACATTCAGATACAAAACGTGTGTTTTTTCTGGCAAATTAGCTAAATTTATAGCTTCGTGAGAGGAACGTCTCAAAAGTTATGGTTCCGTGGAATCTACTCTAAAAAAAATCAACATGCATTAACTTTGAAACCGAGCATATAAATTGCAATCCATTTTCACCCTTGGAGCTTTAGGCTTGTTCCAATATCGATACTTTTTGGCCTATCCTCCTTCCTCAAAGGACTTGCAAAGCATCTCGTTAAATTGATTCTATTGGCATACTTCCGCAAAACAGCGGCAGGGTTCTAGTATGTGAAATGCGTGAGTCCTTGCAACATTGATGAAGCACAAATATGAACCAAGTGACTATACTCATGCTGCACAGCATTCCAAAGTACGTAATCTAGCCAAAAGGATCAGACGGGCCTACTCCAGCTTTTGTACTCCGTAGTTGGATATCTTGAGCTCTACTAATCGGCAAGTTTCATGCCTTTGCATGAGGACGTAGATGAAGGAGCGAGAACTGGTCAAACGCGTCCCCGTTTCTCCCGAAAAAGGAGTCAAACGCCGTCGCATCAAAAAGCTCTCCGATGTCTTCTAGAGCTCGGGTTTTCTCTTAAAACCATGGCACTTTCGGCACGACCGAGATCAATCCCTTCGCCCCCCGTCCACAATTCCCTCCAGTGTGTCCTCTCAAATCCTCGGGGGAAAACCAAGCTGCTGCAGGGCACGACGACCCCCACACGCGCGCGCGCGCGCAATAGATAAAATTAAACGTGCAAATGCAAGTATACTCGGCCCCTTAAATGATGACTTGGGCAGCCGCCACACGCGCGCGCCCCCGCTCCTGCTCCCCAAGCAGGGGCCAGGGACAGGACGCACAATCTAGGAGTATATATCCAGCCACAGTCCACAGAGACAAACAAACTGGCTACATGCATTGCACAGTGTTACTAGTGTTGTTTTGCATGCATAGCCAAGCGGCGCGTGGCAGCAGGGCCGGCCGGCGTGGAGCGCGTAGCACGAAGCTCGTGTCCCGTGGCGCGCGGCGGGGGCTTTGGCGGACACGGCGGTGGGCGAGGCGCCCGAGCTGTCGAGCCAGAGCCCGGCACCGTGCCATCTGTGGCAGCAGCAGCTAGCTACTACGAGTTCTGTGAAACTGAAACATAGGCGCATGGCCGGACGAATGTTTTCAAGTTTTTTACTGCTGCGTGCAGCGCACACGGCCGGGGGGGGGGGTCGATCGGCATGTGTGCACGTGCCCACTTGCGGGATAACTGTCCCCTGCCCCCGTCACCGGAGCCCGGCCCGGATCTGCTGTGCGCTGCATCTGCATGCAAGGCGAAATTCAACAAGTTCTGCCTGCCCATCGACCATGGCGGCGGGCCGGCGGCTACCGTTACTAACATGCTGGTTTCGCGGCGGCTTCCTTTTTTAGGAACCTTTAGCAGCCCTACCTTGTGCGATCGAACTCAGATTGTATCCTCTCGTACATATAGTATAAAAAACATGGAATAATTTCGTCACATGTGTGCTACAGTAACTGCTAAGTGTGCAATTGTACATCGAAGACGTTCACGTCTGACTCTGGTCGATCCAGGACATCCACGGAGGCAGCGCATACGTGGAGCTGAGCATGCAAGGAAGAGAGGAGACCACGGCGTCCACCTGGCAACCCTCCGGTCGGGTCCCACGGCGACAGCGGTGGCAGGGGTTCGTTGCCGGACCGCACCCAACCCGACCTCCCAGCCAGCCCCTGTTCCCGCCCCGCCGCCCCCCACCGGATCCTCTCTGCGCGCGCCCACAACCACCGGATATCACATCGCCTCGCTGGCCTCGCACGATACGATGCCACCTGCTCCCCCTCCCTGCCACAGAAGATCACCAGATACATATCACGCCCACGACCGTGCACTGCGGCACTGCGCCACCCGGGTGTATATATACGCCCGCCAAAGTTCGCCATTGATGACACCTTTCCTCTTCACGGCCTAGCTAGCTCTTCCCCTCCAAACGAGTATAGTACCCGGTCGACTCGATCCAGGGCTGGCTTTTGATATACAAGTCTGTAAATTTATATAGATGGGGAGCTATGGAGATTACGGAGTGGAGCTCACGGAGCTGACGCTGGGGCCTCCGGGCGCCAGGGCGCGCAGGGCGAGGCGTGCGAGGAAGAACGGCGGCGAGGCCGAAGCGGCGGCGGCGGCGACTTCCCCGGCGTTCGTGAAGGTGAGCATGGACGGGACGCCGTACCTTCGCAAGGTGGACGTGGCGGCGTACGCCGACTACGACGAGCTCCTCGAGGAGCTCAACGCCATGTTCCACTGCTGCTCCATCGGTACGCAATTCATTAAGCCTCCAATCGCATTGATCCATCCAGTTAACTGACTTCAAGCTCGCTCTAGCTCTCATGGATGATGGATTTGTGCACTGACAGATCGATGTTTGTATGCAGGGCTGATGGACGGTTACGGCGAGTGGGAGCACGCCGTGGTGTACGAGGACGGCGACGGCGACTGGATGCTCGTCGGCGACGTGCCATGGGAGTAAGCACTGCTGCATCTTTTCATGCCCATATATTGCAAATGTTTACTGATCTCGAGTCTCAACCCGATCGCCGCGCTCTGATAATTTGCAGGATGTTCGCGTGCTCTTGCAAGAGGATGAGAGTGATGCGAGCGTGCGAGGCCAGAGGGCTGAGCTCCACCGCCTGACAGTCTGAGACGCACGCATGCAGAATGCCCGCAGGTGAGGATTCGCTAGAAGTTGCAGGCACCAGGCAACAGAAATCTTCCGGGAGTTAATTTGATCCGATACTGATCTGACTGAAAGTTTATTTGTTTTGCTGTCTCAGGGTTTCAGTACGCGTGTAGATATGGTCTGAACCTTGCACGTCGCTCGATCGAGTCAGGTGACAACGCTGGAGACGAAGAGGATGACGCGATTCTGACCGATGCCATGCATATAAAAGATCGACCGCGTGGCATTAGATTAGATGGGAATAAAATGTTGGTTGACTTGAACAAAAAAATACCCAAAAAATATGGTCGATATGATCCTCCTCTTGGTGCTTCTCACATGAGGCTGATGATACGGTTTGACCTCGTGAGATCCAAATATTCTACTAGTGCCTCATCCATCCTTCCCCTGCATTATCAACCTGCACGGCCGCTGTCACACTCCTTCATTCCATCTAGTTGCTACTTGCTAAGTACTTCGGCTGTATGTCACATGTACATGGATCGAGAGTTGGTGTACCTCCCAAATTTTGATGAAAATATCCTTCCCATGAATTGGAAGATCTTTAGGGACACTGTATTTGAGGATCTTGAATTGAGCTGGGAACTTTGTGGTTCCTTGTTGTGCGGGCAGGTTCACTGAACTTTGTGCTGTTTTACCAGCGTAAACCAGTTCAGCTGTTGGAATAATGTGAGACAAAAATCTCGTATTGGACGTATGTGTATGCATGCAGGCAGAGTTGCCAGCCATTCTGAATTTTGAAGAGTGGAATAAATCTTGGCGGAAGATGCTTACTTGTATGCAAATGTAACAGACGAACGAACAGATGGACAAGTGACCATGTTTGTAAGAGTAAATGATTGTGGCAGATGCGTTTGATAAGTTGAAACGATCAAAGTCTAGAGTTTACGGCCAGAATTCCATGGTCATAAGCATATTTTGATGAGAGAATTTCATATTTGCCACTGAAAATTTGCTCATATGTCCAAATGCCACTCAAAATTTGCATGTTCCAAATATACCACTCAAATTTTGCATGGGGTACAAATATGCCACTGCCGTTAGTTGACCGCTAGTTGACCGTTAAGTCAATTGTCAGTTTTTCATATTGACTGAAATGCTTTTAGTCATCGGACTATTATCTTTTGAACATTACATTGTTGGAATGCTTGTGAGCACGTATGCTGAAATTATGATGAGTTTTAGTATATTATTCCTCTAAAGCTATTATGAATTTTGTGATGTTAGGTAAAATCAATGGAAGTCCTGCTCAAATTTTCAATTTTCATGCCAAAATCATTATTGCTGAAACTTACTCATAAATGTTGTGTCACTGGCGTCTTAAAAGACTGGAATTATAAGTTCTCTAAAATGAGTGCTTTGTTGTAAAGAGAAAATCAACATGCTACCTAAGGCAAAATTGTCTTTTCATCTCTTTCTTAACATGGATACGAATTATACGACCAGTGGCAAGTTTTGGAATATTTGGCAGTAAGCCAAAAAACAAAAGTTTGCACAACAACATCACTTTGTTGTTTCAAAGGATGCTCATAGCCTTAACACACACTCAGTACCACCATCTTCATTCTGAAATAAAAAACATCTTAATTAATTCTGAAATGGTATACACAGAAAATGAGATATATTGTTCCTTTGTACAGTTCCTGATAACACACAACCATTCCTGAGATTCACAAGAAGAGTCCACAACGATACATAGCGTCAAAGGCATGCCACGCCGAATCAGCATGCAGTCGTTAGCTTCAGCTGTATTAGAAAATAATACATAGTCTAAGGTCGCGGCAACAACACATTCAGCCCGGCCACTAAGGCTAAAGCTGATTCAAGCTCCCGGTGCGGAAGAAATGTTTGTACCAACAACTGAGAAAATTTACATTCAGATATTCCAGTGCTTATTTGTTGGTGTCTCGTTCCAAATTGCATGTTGGCACCACTCCTGAAGAGTCATGGTTGTTGGCACTATGATCAACTGCCTGAGTCTGGATTGCCATCAGGAAGAGCAATGGAGACAAGAGAGTAAACGGTAAGTTCCTATAGAAGGACACATGAGATAAGCATTTGATTTAGGTTATGATAAATATGGGACAGACCTGTGAACTCGAACCTTGCCCATGATTACGAGCTGGTCTCATATTAAGATCAAACATTTTAGAATCAATGTTACCCTGCCCATTGCAATTGCCATCTGAGGCATGATTATCATAGGCATGATGATGGCTCACCATTTGCTCCTTCGGTACTGAATGAGGAGCCTTATTTTGGTCCCTCTGGTTTTCAGATTCTATCTGCTGCATAGGTACGT
This sequence comes from Brachypodium distachyon, assembly GCF_000005505.3. Taxonomy (NCBI): domain Eukaryota; kingdom Viridiplantae; phylum Streptophyta; class Magnoliopsida; order Poales; family Poaceae; genus Brachypodium; species Brachypodium distachyon. The sequence continues at coordinate 41,144,416 of NC_016134.3, read as the reverse complement.
CATCCATATTCCCTGGTTTATCTCCTGGAAACTAATCAAAATTTCAAACTTCAAGTAATAATTGAAAATAATGCATGAGACTGCAACCTGTAGTTGATTAATAATTAAAATCATACTTCGACCCTTTGTCTTAGCAGCAAATATCTTCCATGGGTTCGTTTCCCACCAACATGAACAGCCATATCACAACTCAGGCAAAGTGATGTACCATCTATATCACAGTAGAAGAAAGCTGCATTGACAAATTGAACACAGATCAAATCAAACTTTAACTTTAATAGTGAAAGTGCTAAAAGTATTGCTCATAGGTCAAAAATCGTACCAGGAGAATTTTCACATATATCACAGCGTACTAATTTATTAGGGTCTGCAAGCCCAACCCTTACATGCCGACTAGCAAGCTTGTTACACAGATGTACCTGCAGTACAATATTAGAAGAAACATGAGAAACAGCAGCATGAAAATTATGTCTTGACAATCAAGTTGTAATGGTCTGAAGAGATGAAAACTGCAGTGCGCAATCTGCAACCTTTGTTATTCTTAATGCTAATGGTGCAGCATGCAGGATTTGCACAAGCGCCACACATGCACTACTTTTAACAGCAAGGTGAGTATACATATTATCGAAAAACAGAATAGAACCACAACTTATCACTTGAATTTACAAATAAAAAAAGCAATTATTGCTCCAGCTCGGAAAAAAAATATTACTAGAAAACTGTTGAATGCCACTGCTTGTGAGTCGCAATGAGTTGTAAACTAACACGAGCAACATTTTTTTAATAAAAATATAAGTAGCAGGATAAAACCTCACAGTTTTTTCCTGTATGAAACTAGGGAGTACCCTTTAATACCATTTATAAAACATTGCTGTGAAGAATGGAACTGTGATTTACAGAATTTTAACCTATTTACAGTTCGTTAATCACTAGTACCTAGCTAGGCTCATGGGCAACTCTGGTTTGGTACCAGAAAAACCACTCTGAAAACATCGGCTCCAAGCAACATGCCAGCAAAATCACAGAAGTTCGGGAACTTCAGATGGTGACAGAAATTTCTAGGTGGAGGGATCATTTGTGGTTCCAGAAATGAATTGTTCTTCCTGGTAGGTAGTGTACTTGCTGATTAGCATCACCCCCAACAAACATCACACTTCTAATCCTGTACATGTTGACAAGACAAAATGTTTTGTATACAATTATACTTTCTCATCGATTGGAAAAGAAAATGTAGTCCTGACAAAGTCAACTAAACCATAATCTTCACAAAATAATGAACAGCTTAACTATTACGTGGGAGTTAGGTGTGAGACCATGGTAATTACCAGACTCCAACACAAATGCAAACAACCATTTTCATGCTTGTAAGGAAAAGATGGATTTTATCCATTCATAGGCGAAGAGGCGCGTGCTAGTCAGCGGTCTTTACAGTGGCAACCTGGAGGACAGGGGCATGGAGGATGTGGGATCTTGAGGGGCCAGGATGGCGCGTGCTAGTCAGCGGTCTTTACAAATGTAGACGCTTACAAACACCCATGTACACTCACTCAGATGAACGCACGCACACCGAACCCCTACGAGCACCTCTCTGTTTTCATTTTTCCGCGCAATAGACAGAAAGTTTTTTTTGCTATTTTCTGCTCTAGTGTGAGCCCATGATAATTACCACACTCCAACTCAAACGCAGGAAACTATTTTCTTGTTTTTTTAAGGAAAGATGGATTTTGTAGCATAGGCAAAGAGTTACTATTATAATAACGGTTTTGCTGTCAAGAAGTTGCCTGATTTTTAGTTAGAGATCAGTCAACAACTGAGATTTAAGCCTTTTATACTTACAAAAAATCAGTTGCGTGAGATATAGCAACGCCTTTATAATTATTGGCCCCGGATAACAAGCTTGAACTTAAAAAGGTTCAGCCTGAACCAACACCATCCCTATTTGCTAGTGCTTGACCTAAACTTAAGCGCACGCACCCCAGACAAAGAGTTGACTCTAGCAGTTCGTCCCTACCAATGCACCACAGAAACATGTTAGAATACCTTAATTTCCCTTGGTCTGCATCGGACACGTCTATTTCTAGGACTAGTATGAAGCCCACGCCATATTGAACACACCAAAAAGAAAACTAGGAGACTAGGACCAGAGGAAGTGTACAAAAGAAAAGAAAAGTCGGAGGCCAGGAGGTCTCAGATCCACCAAGCCAAGACGAACGTAATCGAGCGATTCCCGAGATCGCAGTTTACAATCTAAACATCGGAAAAGCCAGAGAAACGTGATGGGTCACTCCAGCTGAAGCAGCGCGTAGCCCGATCCGTGCAATTCGACGGGTAGCGTGGGGAGACGGGGAGAGGAGAGGGAGACGCACCTTCTCGTCGCAGGAGCGGCAGAGGGCGGCCTCGTCGGCCGCGCAGAAGAGCACCGCCACCGCGCTCTCGCACACATCGCAGATCGTCCTCATCGCAGCCGCGCACTCATCGCCCTCCCTCCATCCCGCCTCCCCCCTCCGCCCGCTACGGCCGGCCTCACCACCCGTGGACCTCTCTCCGCTCTACGGTACGGCTGCGGCAACACGTCGGCGTCGTTGGCGGCGAGGGCGAAGGCGACGTCGACGGGCTAGAAGCCTAGAAGCAGCGAAGACGAGCAGCAGGGAGTTTGTGAGGAGGAGGGGGATGTGATGTGGCAGCGACTCGGCGAGGTGGAGGAGGAGAGCAGCGCGAGACTGGTGGTAGGGAGCAGCGCGAGATCGGCGGCGGGACCCAGCCTTGGCGTCCCGAGGACCCGAGAGGCGAGAGATCCAGCAGCCACGTCCGTGGACCCGGTTCACACGACCACGGGACGGCACCTCACGTGGGCCACCCCAGCCTCTGTGCGGCGTGCCATCCACCGGTCCATGAACCGAGATCACCTCGCTGTAAAGTCGAGGAAGGTGGAAAAAGCTTCGGAATTGCTCCATCTACGCGATACGGTCGACCCGTGCGGCCGCCAGCGGGTCTGCAAAGGTGGGCTTTTTTTGGGTGGAGTAGGTTTCTGGATATAGGTTGTCTGTGGGCCCGCAGAAGGCCTCGGCCACATAATTGAAAAGGCCCCGTTGGTGCGTCCGTGGCTCCGAATCAATTGCTGCCACTGGCCCAACGGAGCAGTCGACTTCCTTTTTGGCCATTCGGATTAGTTTTTGGCATATTTGTGTCATCGCCAGATGTCTAAATCGGGATTTGCCAGCAAAATATAAAGGCGAAAAATGCAATTCCAACAATGAACGATCGTCTGTCGTACCGCCAGCTCATGTTACTTTCTTGGTAGGAATTTTCTAGAATCTTAGAAGGTTGGATGTCGCAAGATTTTTTTTTTATCACTTTGGGAAAGAGGAATAAGCGTGAAGGAATCAAGAAAAGAAAGGATGACCGAGCTCCAGCTGATCGCATGGCACGTACGTATGTGATACCGGAGGTCGGCCTTGGATACTTGGGTCCGGCCCGGATACGATTCCTCCAAATTTCCAAATCCACTGGATAAAGTGGCAGAAATGTCAAAATTACTTTCATCTTGCTAATAAAGAAATGATTTCATCAACTTATAAGGTTTTCTGCGCTTGATCTTATTGGACCATGAGAAGGAGAGACAATAACACACATGCTCACTCGCTCGTTCAACTCCACACATGTGTCACTTTCATGAATAGAATTTGGCTCTATCACCTACACGGCTTTGAGTTTTTTGTGTCATAATAGCGCTACGGATTCCTCATCGGGTGGCTACATAATGAGGTGAGCGACCACCCAAGATCGCAATCTAATTTGGCAATTCGCGGTCTCATCCTCCACACTCTAGGGCCATCACTCCAATTTGTTGTGCTGCTTTCGGCTTCTCCATCCCAACTATCGTGTACGTGCACGACTGTCTGGGGGAGCATGTCTTCGGAACGTGGTCCTCGAGATCCTGCACTGGGAGATGATCGAGAAGGTTTTTGGGACCACCTTCAGGTGGCTTCTTACGTTCGATCAACTATTTCCTCAGCGACAACGACATGTACGACGACAAGGGCAAGACCAAGTCCGGTTCCTTTGGCAACAAGGGTATCATTACCGCCGCCATCACCTTCACCACCGTTTCAGTTAGACTTGTTATCCTACTATTTATCATTGTGCCGCATGTCCGGTTCGCATGTTTTGATCCACTTAAGTTTTCATGCCATGATTTTTTTGTTTAACTAATACTAAAATTACCTAACTTCTCAACATCGGCATGTGCTGTGCATATCTCGATTTGTTGTTAGTCTCAACCACGAACTGCAATACCAACACGCTAACCTGAAGCGTTGATAAACAATGAACGGCTATAAAAGTAACTAGCAAGCGAGCTAAACAATAATAAAAATCCTTTAGTTAGATAAAGGAGCCTAAAGCGTGATCTGCAGTTCAGAGCTTGTATTTGACTTTTGATGAGGTGTCTTTTATTTTCTCATTAAGTACACTCATTTAGAAGTAGACATGGATTAAAAAAAACCATGAAAACCTTGTCAATTTTTTATGGATAGCATTTTTTTACTTAGAAAAGTCATATTTTGAAATAATAATAGAGAAAATTTATTGTTTCTTTGGTCGGTGTGGGGCAAAAGTAAACATCTAGGCCCTAAACTTTATTTTTCCACATATATTTCATTCTCAGTTAACAAGAACAAGAGGTTTTTGGTCCCTACACCCCACCAAAGAGCCACTGTGTCTAGTCTGGCGTGGTTTTTTGGTGCATGCCGTTGGAGAAAGGCATAGATGAGGTTAGGCGATATGTGCCGGCTTGGCGGAGCACCCCCCTAAGATGCAAGAATTTCCTTTAGGTCTTTGCTTTCTTATACTACAAGCGGTGTATTTTTGCACTTAGGACTCACAAATACTCATATTTTCTGCTATGGCTTTCTTTATAATTTTTACTTGCCTCCAGCCCTAGTGGGACACGTGGTAAGTTTGGACTAAAACCACATTAGCGGCCAGCGGGTCCTCGATTTTGGTAATCAAGGGACAAAATGTGTAGAAAAAGGTTTCGGAACTAGATGTCTACTTTGATGTCAAACAAGTGACCAAAAATATATTTTCTCGTGAAAATAAAAAATGTGCACTTAACATATGGATATAAACTAAAACTTGCACAAAAAATTTGTAACGAGTGATTATTTATGAGCTATGTGAAAAAACAAAAATAAATTACAGTCCACTTCGAAAATGAAATATGAGTAGTGGTGTTCAACGATATATCTTTCCTCTGATGCGAAAGAAGAGAATATGAGACGCGGATCCTGGATTCTGTACACTGACTACATGTGTTACACTAAAACCACGACAAGTATTTAGGAGCGGAGGGAACAGAAGCTCGGTGAGCTAGTGAGGACGTACATCTTCTATGCTCGGCACCCGCCAGCCAAAGAGGAATTCTCCGCCCGCCGCGGTCCGTGTACATGCTAAACTGTTCCGTGGCTGCTACGGCGAATAGACCATGGCGTGCTAAACTGCTGCTTTGTCTGAATCAGACCGAGATATCATCGTCATGACATCGGGGCAAAATACGAGATGGCTGCTTTATCATATCGGAGTTCAGTCAGATCAAGCATGTGAGCTTGACACTTGCTGTGCAATAGGTCAAATTTTTGGGCCCATCAGGCGACTTCTTGGGCGATACGAAATCACAGGTGACGTAGACGATGACGATGAAATGTTCCAGCTTCCGAGCAAGGAAGCTGCCGTGGTTGCTCCCGATCAGCCTTATCCTACTCTGGCGAGAGGACTATAATTCATTCTGAGTTTCAGGCTTTCAGCACAGAGCAGACCGGACCAGGCACACATTCTGAGTTTCTGACAGTGGAGTGGAGGATGTCTCCGTTTATGGCCCTCGTCGCCGGCTTCGCCGTGCTCCTCGCTTTTGTCCACGTCATAATCACCAAGGTTCGAAGCAGGAGCAGCAGCAAGCTCCCGCCCTCGCCGCCGTCGCTGCCGCTGCTGGGCCACCTGCACCTCCTGGGCCGCCTCCCGCACCGCTCCCTGCGCGAGCTCCAAGCCCGGTACGGCAGCGGCGGCGGCCTCTTACTCCTGCAGCTCGGGCGCCGGCGGACGCTGGTCGTGTCCACGGCGGCGGCGGCGGCCGACCTGTACAAGAACCATGACCTCGCGTTCGCGTCCCGCCCGCCCAACGCGGCCATGGACAGGCTGACCTACGGCTCCAACAACGTCTCCTTCGCGCCCTACGGCGACCGCTGGCGCCGGGGCAAGAAGATGGCCGTCGTCCACCTCCTCTCCCCGCGCCGCGCCGACTCCTTCGCCCCCGTGCGGGCCGCCGAGGTGTCCGCCCTTGTCGCCGAGATTCGCCGCGCGGCGGAGGCCGGGGAGCCTGTGGAGCTGAGGGAGCACTTGTACGGGTACGGCAACGCCGTGGTGACCCGCGCGGCCACGGGCGCCGCGGGGGCCACGGCGGAGAGGCTGAAGCAGCTGATGGGGAACTCGGCGGCGCTCATGGCGGGGCTCCAGGCGGAGGACTTGCTGCCGGACGCGGCGGCGAAGGTGGTCAGGTGGGCGACGGGGCTCGAGAAGAAGCTCGACGCCGAGGTCGCGGCGTGGGACGAGTTTTTGTCGGAGATAGTGGCCGAGCACATGGAGAAGAAGAAGCGAGGCGACGCCGCGGATGCTGCTGCAGGGGAGGAGGAGGAGGACTTCTTGGACGTCCTGCTGCGGCTGAGAGAAGAAGGCGCCGCCGGGTTCGAGCTTACCGACGATCGCGTCAAAGCCATTGTCAAGGTGATCGATCGATCAACAGCGGTCAGCGGACGCAGATTTCGCTTTTACTTTCTCAAGGAAGTTAATTAACCTGTTGTTTGTCGACTTGGTGCTTACGCAGGACATGATAGCCGCCGGAACAGAGACGTCATCCATCTCGTTGGAATGGGCCATGGCCGAGCTCGTCGGGAACCCACGGGCAATGGCCAAGCTTCAGGACGAAGTCGCGCGAGTCACGGACGGCAAGCCGGCCGTCGAGGAAGGCGATCTGAGCAAGATGGAGTATCTCAAGGCGGTGGCGAAGGAGGTGTTCCGGCTCCACCCGCCGGCGCCGCTCCTCGTCCCGCACGAGTCGACGGTGGCGGCGGCCGTCCAGGGGTACGAGATCCCGCCCAAGACGGCGCTCTTCGTCAACGCGTGGGCGATCGGGAGGGACCCCGCGGCGTGGGGCGAGGCCCCGGAGGAGTTCCGTCCGGAGCGGTTCTTGGCCATGGGCGGCACGCGGGTGGACGTGAGGGGGAACGACTACCAGCTCATCCCGTTCGGCGCCGGCCGGAGGATCTGCCCCGGGATTAGCTTCGCGCTGCCGGCGATGGAGATCGCGCTCGCCAGCCTCGTGCGACACTTCGACTGGGAGATCCCGGCCGGGACGCGCGCGGCGGCGGAGGGTCTGGACATGATCGAGGAGCCGGGGCTGACCACGCCGCCGCTAGTTCCGCTGCGCCTTGTTGTCTCCGAGCGCAAGAACTTTGCTTAGGCACCAGTAGTAGTAGCAGTGACTACTGTTACTGACCAGTGAGTGAGCCTGGCAGTGAAGTCTCCCACGGACATGAACGGCTAGCGAGCGACCCGCGGCAGGCCGTGCCTACGGGGACAGGGACGTACACGTACGTACATACAACGAGTAAGGTACTCTCATGCTCCTCGTCGTGAGATGGGCACGGACAGCTATCCGTGAGCCACTCCTCTTCCTTTAAGCTTCAGAGATAAATGCCGACTGCAGTCTTTTGCGTTAATTAAGGTGCTCTCATGCTCCTCGTCGTGAGATCGGGAATGCGGACTGCAGGCTTGATATTGGGTTTCTCCCGAAATAATTATAAAGTCCATTCTCTTTATTTATTTATTTTTGAAACAGTTGGCTCACCGCACCTATTTCCAGTAAAGAAACTGCAATACCAAAATCGTACACCATCCTCTGTATATTAGAATAAGTATTGTACAAATCTGGCCGAGCAACATATACCTCAACTGAGAAGAATAGTATGCTTGGGTGGCCAGCAAGCAGTTCCCTAGAATTCGATTCTGAAAGTCGCACTTTGATGTCTTATTTTGTAAAAATTATATGTTTATATATACCATCAGACTGCAATCGTGCAATTCTTACAGTTTAAGTCTAAAAAAACATACCCCTCATCTTGATATTCAGCTCCTCGTAGTTGTCCAAACAAACACTTCATTCCCAGGATCGAGATATGAGTGAAATGCACTGTTAGTCATTGAACTTGTGTTGTCCGTTCAATTTGGTCCTCGTACTCCGAAAACGCTCATATAGGTCACCGAACAAAAAAATACGATGCAATGCGATGTTATACGTGGAGGTAAGTATTTTGTTGACGTGGCTTGTAAACATGTCTGTACGTTTTACTCTGAATCTTAGATGTCTAGAGTCTGTAAACAAAGAAAAGAAAACATTTAACTACAAAGCGACTAAACATGTCGAGTCTTCGATTACACTGCCATCCATGTTGTAAAAAAATAAATCGTGGGGCCACTCATATCCATATTCAAGATAACAACATCTGTACGTTTTACTCGGAACGAATAAAGGAGCGTAAATACAGCTGTTTGTTCTTTTAAAAAAGTTTCTCTCCTCTTAACGGGCCACTTACCGCACGGTTATTTTTAGCGGGCCTTTTTCTTGCTCCAACATAGGGAGGAACATTGCCGTACGTACGTTCGCTTAGCCACCGCAGCTTCACATGGCAGACACTCGGGTCCCACGTGAGCTTCCTAAATGACCCCTCCCACAACGGTTGGCCGGCGCGGCGTCCCGTCTCTTGTTCCCGGCAGGCAGCAGGTGGAGAATTGAAAGAAGAAAAAAGAAGGAAAAGAAAGCTGGGGTAGTTTTTCTTTTCTGCCCCCGTCCCGTCCGTTCCCCCTTCTCCTCCTGTCTCTTTCCCCCTCGCGAAGGCGGGGAGGAGGAAGCTCTACGTGCCCGAGAAGGGAAACCGCTAGGGACACCTCGCCGTCGCCGGCGGCCGGTCCTCGTTCCCCTTTCGCATTGTCGTCCGGCTTCTGCCCTTCCTCCCGGAGGTAACTAGTTAATTCACCGGCCTCTTCTTGTCGCTTCCCGTACGTCGAAAATGCTGCCACGGATATTTTTCACCCGGGCCGGTGGCGTTCAGTTTCATTCCATGTCGCCGCCGTTAATGGCTAGAAAACGATGGCCGAGCCGTGCGTGAGTGCATGCATACAAGCACGCCGCATATCCATCCACAGAGCAGAAAAGAACAAAATTGAAAAAAGGAAACGAAAAGAGAACCAGCACCAACAGCGCTGGTAGAGCGGCGCTTTCGGCCCCGCGCGGCCACGTACGTGCTTTCCCGGTGGCCGGCCGGAGCGGAGGTACGTAGACGACACCGGACGCCAACACCGACCGCGCGCCGACCTCTCGCCGCTCCCAGCCCGGCGCCCCGGCCAGCGTCCACCCACCCCGTATATACGTACGTACGCGCCTCGCTTTGTTACACCGTTTCTTTCTTCTCCTACGTTTTCAGGGAGAGAGATTAGGAGAGAGTGCTGAAGGCCGGCCGGCGAGGGGGAGATGGCGGGGGATGAGGAGCGGATCCTGGTGTCGGTGCGGCTGCGGCCGGTGAACGCGCGGGAGGCGGAGCGCGGCGACGGCGACGAGTGGGAGTGCGCCGGCCCGACCACGCTCAAGTTCCTCGGCAACATCCCCGAGCGCGCCATGTTCCCCGCCACCTACACCTACGGTACGTACGTATATAGAGCACCACCACCCGTCTTCTTCTTCTTCCTCCTCCTGCTAGCTGCCCATCTTGGCACGATGCAAATGCCGCTGCGCCGCGCCTCCATTAATCTCCTCCTGCTTGCACGCCTTTGTGTCTTCAATTTCGTGGATGACCAGACAGGGTGTTCAGCCCGGAGTGCGACACGAGGCAGGTGTACGAGGAAGGGGCCAAGGAGGTCGCCCTCTCCGTGCTCTCCGGAATCAACTGTACGTCCCAACCCACCCAACCACATATACTCCTATATGCAAAAAAAATAAATGCATGTGGATGATATATCTGTGCTTCTTACTCTACAGATCAGTAATCCCTGACGGGTTTTTAAAAAAAATTAATTGATTCTGTCCAAATTTCTTGTGCATACAACACGCAGCGAGCATTTTCGCCTACGGGCAAACGAGCAGCGGCAAGACGTACACCATGGTCGGCGTAACGGAGCACAGCATGGCGGAGATCTACGGCTACATTGACCAGGTGATCATCCCCTGCTTATTAGCTCCAATTGCTGCATGCTGACTTATATATACTCTATCATATCCATCAGTTGCACATTGTGTGATGTGGTTCTTAACTCCGTTTCGGGTGTTCCGTACATCCATCCATCAGCATCCTGAGAGGGAGTTCATCCTCAAGTTCTCGGCCATGGAGATATACAACGAGGCCGTCAGGGATCTCCTCAGCTCCGACGCGACACCTCTGAGGCTCCTCGACGATCCGGAGGTGAACACCGTTAACGACTCTTTTGCTAGCTGGTTACCTGGAAGCGCTTCGACATTTTATTCGTCTTCCTCCGCGTTCGCTGCACTCATGTTGCTATGAACAACTTGTGCATGAATTTAAGCAGAAAGGTACTGTGGTCGAAAAACTCACCGAGGAGACTTTGAGGGACAAAGGCCATCTCCTCGAGCTCCTAGCAGTGTGTGAAGGTGGAATCTAAATCTTATTTTCTCCAGCTAATCAAAATGGAAACAGCATGCAGCAGCCTACTTTTTTTTTTGCGTAAAGGAGGGAAACCTTGGTTCTTCTAGTCTGATGATGATCACTGTTTTTTCTTGTCCCACAGCTCAAAGACAGATTGGGGAGACTGCCTTAAACGAAACAAGTTCACGGTCTCACCAAATACTCAGGCTGGTAGGTGCCCCCTATCACACTCAATTATTGACCTGCATTCATGTTCTGCAAGAAATTGTGTACTCCCTCCGTTCCTAAATACTTGTCGTTATTTTAATGCAACCCAAACTTGCACTAAAACAACGACAAGTACTTAGGAACGGACAAGTATTTAGGAACGGAGGGAGTACGTGTTTTAACCCCCTGCATAAACCACAGACAGTTGAGAGCTCGGCAAGGCAGTTCTTGGGGAGAGGCAACTCGAACACCCTTCTGGCTTGTGTGGTATGAATCTCATATCACCACGTTTTAGATTCTTTGACAGATCTTGTTCCATGGCCTTGGTCTCTGAGCTTCTTCTCCGCAGAATTTTGTTGATCTAGCAGGAAGTGAGCGTGCATCACAAACAGCAGCGAGTGGTATGAGGCTAAAAGAGGGCAGTCATATCAACAAGAGTCTTCTTACATTGGGAAAGGTCATTCGCCAGCTCAGGTTTGTCGAATTCCAATCATCCAACGCTTAGTACGAGCATACATATGTACATTGCTCGCCTCTCCTTACCAGTTCAAGCTCTCGGACGAACTAGTTGGTGTATGAAATTTGATATGATTTTCTGTAGATGCTCATTAACTATAAACACTTGTTCCTGATGCAGTGGGGGGAGAAACGGCCATATCCCCTACAGAGACTCCAAGCTCACTCGCATACTGCAGTCGTCTTTGGGAGGCAATGCGAGGACGGCCATCATCTGCACAATGAGCCCGGCGCACTGTCACGTTGAGCAGTCCAGAAACACACTCTTGTTTGCAAACTGTGCAAAAAATGTAGTCACCAATGCACAGGTCAATCTTGTACTGTCAGACAAGGCACTGGTGAAGCATCTTCAGCGAGAGCTTGCAAAGTTGGAGAATGAGCTCAAGTTTCCTGGATCAGCCTCTTGCTCTAGTCATGCTGAAGCTCTGAAAGAGAAGGATGAACAGATTAAAAAGGTGTGGTTAGTACATCATGTTTCTTTAATCTTCACATTCACAATTTACTCTAATCCTTTATGATAATGCATACCGTTATGAATTCCCAGCTGGAAGAACAGTTGAAGGAATTGATGGAGGAAAAAGATACCGTTCAATCTCAACTAGAAAATTTCCGCAAAGTTGCAAGTGATGATCATCTCAATGATCACAAAGCAAGGCGCTGGGTACTTACTCTCTCATGTACTACTCTTCTTTTATATATATATAAATGATTCTACTAGAGCCTGAAATACCAACTGATTAACCTACCTCTGACAGGATGCACATAGTCGGTCTTCAGAGTCCCTACCACGTAATGTGTCTGAAGATGCACTTTCATCTTCGGATATTAATGATCTATCTTATCAAGATCAAGCAATGGATGAACAGCCAGCACCACTTCCACGTCGACCCAGTAACCATGTTTTCGACAGAATAACTGAATGCCAAGAGAACATAGTGGCTTCCCAATCAGCATCTGAGGTCTCTGAGGAGCATTGTAAGGAAGTACGGTGCATTGAAACAAATGAGCTCAGAAGGAGGAGAAGCCAAGAAGCCTTTCATGCACACCAACTGGAAATACCTGATAAGGAGACAAGAACAATGATGGACCACACAGAAACTTGCACTGACGAAGAGAAGCATGGTGAAAGTGTCACAAAAACAGCAGAAAATGCCATCGAGTTATATGCATGCGATTCTGACCCGTCTTTTGACATTGAAAAAAGTAACACTGAAGATGAACCTTTGGCCCTGAAGAGGTGTGTGGTAAGCTCCAGAGATATTGTACTAGCAAGGAGCCAAAGCTGCAAGGCAAGCTTTATGGTGATCCCAAACAGCTGGTTCGACGATTTAGTGAGTGTGAGCATGACACCGCCACCGGGTGAATTTTCCAAGCATCCTCCGAGAAGGCCAGAGAAGGTCAAGAAGAGCCTGTTTCCTGAATCAGTTGCCTCTGATCCCATCACCGACAATAGCACAGGCAATGCTGAAGAAGAAAGTTTTGTCAATGACATGAGTTGTGTAACTGAAGTCAAGGAACAGACTGAGAAGAATGATGCAACCCAGCCAAAGGAAAATCAGGTGCAAGTTGGCATAGATCTTTCACCAAGCATCATGGAGTCTCCTTCACAGCGGCCCTTCGATTTCAGGAAGAAACAGCGAGAGATCATCGAGCTGTGGCACGAGTGCCATGTCTCCATAGTGCATAGGACTTACTTCTTCCTCCTTTTCAATGGAGACCAGACAGACCACATCTACATGGAAGTAGAGCACAGGAGACTGTCTTTCATTAAGCATTCTTTCATTGCTGACGGCGAGCCTAATGCTACTGTTGCAACAAGGTACTTATGAAATATCTTGATGAACAAAATTTCAGCTTATCTGTGAAGCCAAACACTATGAATCTTGTGCATTGGTTATTGATATTTTTGCAGTTTGAAGAGACTTCGGCACGAGAGGGACATGGTGTACAGGCAGATGGTGAGGAGGCTCAACCTCGCGGAGAGGGAGAGCCTCTTCAGCAAGTGGGGGATCAACCTGAGCTCCAAGCAGCGGAGGCTGCAGCTCTCGCGCCTCATCTGGACAAGGACCGACATGGAGCATGTGAGAGAGAGCGCTGCACTCGTTTCGAAGATGGTCGAGCATCTGGAGCGGGGGCAGGCCATCAAGGAGATGTTTGGGTTGAACTTCTCCTTTAATCTGCGGGCTGACCGTAAATCATTCAGCTGGACTGGTGGCTACTCCTGAGACTATCTCAATGTCTACCACATGGTGGTAGATGGATAAATAACAGAGGAAACTGCTCATCAGGAGAGTAACTCACACTGGCACCAGATTAGGGTTCACTAATGCTGATGGATCTGATTATGTTTTGCTGATTTATGCATGTGAATGATTTTCCTGAGGGAGGGAGAGAGCCTTGTGAAAGATGAAATCGAGCAACCGAGAGATGGATGTTAACTGGTTTACACAACCGCATGATGTATTGCCCTGCTTTTGACATTCTTTTCATCAGTCCATGTGTAACCATTGCGTGAACAGAAGGCTGGTGATACTTCATTGTCCTTATCATGAATATGATCGCTTGTTTATATGCAGTCCAGGTTTGATGCTACGAGGCACTTGACCCCAAGATGGGTCGTATGTAGTGTAGTGCAGTTTGTTGGTCGGAGAATGGTTGGCCGTTCCCTTTCCTGTTGTCAGCTATTACAGTTGGTGCCATCAAAAAAAGCTAGGGCAGTTAGTGCAGGCTAATTAGTTGATGTTCTGCTCTACCTACAATTGCTGAAGCCAATTTGGTAGTTTCTAGTGTCTACTCCTTATATTGCTTCGGGTGATAATTTTTGAACGCCGCAATTTTCTTTCGTAGTACATTCAGTACAAAAGTAGTGTACTTCCTTCGTCCAACAAAAGATGTCTCAACATTGACTAAATTTGAATACATCTATACAGTAAGTCTAAATACATCCAAATTTTGAGAGAAACTTAAGACATCTTTTGTTGGATGGAGGGAGTATATCATATCGCACAAAATAGACAAAATAGGAAACAGCTGGATAAAGTTGTAAGTTTCTACCCAAGATTTTAGGTTCTTGTCATGATTCAAAGTGAGATTATATTGCAGATAAATGGGAAGACTATCTTAAGGAGGTCACCAAGATTGTAAAGTCCCTCCTCCTCCTAGGCTCCTACCGATTTGAACTGAAATTCAAGAGCACGACAATGGTCGGCATAAGATTTCAAATAGAAAGTTCGAAATTTCAATCGGAGAAATCCCAACCATCAAAAGTTCAAAAACATCGAAATCGTGTAAGTTCAAAAGTTCATAACCCGAAGACAGGTTTAGGGTTCGGGCAAACCTCCGGCTGCTGCGGCGCCGCGGGTGGAAGAGGGGCGAAATGTTGGAGCTGGCGCAGTGTTTTAGGCGGAGGAGGGGCGGCGGTTACGGCGCGTCACCGGGCGGAGGATGGCATATAGCGGCGCGGCGGCGCTGTTTCCCTGCCCGGACGGCGGCGTGTCGGGCTAAAAAAGAAAAGTCAAATCGAGGCTGCTTCTCGCAGTTTTGATGGGCCTAGAAGAAACAACTGGGCTTTGCCTAGCTCTCTCGTGGGCCCTGGAACCCTTCTTCTCACTTCGCTACTTCGCTTCCCCTTCTCTCTCTTCTCGCGGGCGATCCAAAGGCGGCGGCGGCGGCGGCTCTACGCTGTGGTTGGCGTCGAGCTCGGTGGCGGCGGCGGCATGGCGATGCGGATGATGGCTGCCTCATTTGTGCGGCGACTGGCGCCGGCGCGCCCTCCTGCTCTCCTGGCGGAGGTGGAGGCGGTGACTTGCGGGCGCGGGGACAAGAAGACCAAGCGCGGGAAGCGGTTCAAGGGCTCCTACGGCAACGCGCGGCCGAAGCGGGAGAAGAAGATCGAGCGCATCAAGGACCGGGTCGAGGTTCCCCGTTCCACCCCGTGGCCCCTCCCCTTCAAGCTCATCTGAACCGAGCGAGACCTCCCCTCGGTTCGTCAGGCTACCTAGGGTTTTACTTTTACCCCCTACCGATTGCTACTACTCTCCGCTGTTTCCATTAGCTCCACTCCCAGGGCATGTGTCTTTCATAGTCGTTTCTCTTATGGGGTTCCGTCATATATGTACTGACTAGTAGTGAATCGAACTGCGATGTTACAACTTTGGTCAGTGCCGTTGCTATGGTTGAAATGGATCATGATTTTGTGTCCTTCTGTCATCGTGCTATCTGGATGATGATGATAAATTATTGGAAATAATGAACTTATTAGTTACTGATTGTTTATGTATGCCATTACTACTAACACTATTCACGGCTGTTAGATTGTTATGTATAATTGATGTATATCAAATGGCTTAGCTTTGATCTTCTTCCTTTGTGACAATTGATGAGTATCTGTTGACTCTATTGAATAGCTGATAATATTGACTCCTGGCTTCCTTTGATTCTAGCATTTCTGTGTTTATTGACCAGATGCACCAGGCTTAAGGATTATGGTTGACAGCTTGAATTTCCTAATTTACTTCTTAACCCTTATTGGTTAAACTTTGAACTGGGCATGTCTTGAATTTGTGTTGCAACATGGACATTTCTGTGAATGTTGCTCAACATATCATTATCTTCTAAAGCATGATCCTACTCTGTATGCACTTGTCCAATGCTCTCCTGATCAAGATGCAACACTGCTGTCATTAATATCACCAAAATGGCTTTCTGAAAACAAATACAGGTCAACGCACTATTTCTTATTGCAAATTTATGCTACAGATAGGGCCTGACCATTCATTTTAGTTCCCACTGTCATAATTGAAGACACAATGTTATTGATATCCATGCAATTGCTTTAACCATCTGAACAACTTGTCCTAGTTTGCTCTCTCCATTGAGTTCTGTATAGAATTGATAAGAGTCCAGAAAACACTGAACTTTTGTATGGGCAATTTAATGCATTTTTTTTGTAAACCAAGTTCCGTGCTCGTTATTTCTGAAGATATGATGATAAATCTGTTTGTTTTGTGTCATCTACTCCGTAGTATTTTAGTACACACTCTCCGTATCGTCGTGCAGTGGTAGTGAGTAGTGGCATCATCTTCTCTCATGACATGGAGTTCCTGAAGAGCAAATACATGCTGTTCCTTTTCCTACCTTGTTTTAACCATCCGAGCTCCTGTTATATACGGTAAATAGTTTCTTCTGACATAAATACACTACAACAAATATCCAAATGCTTCTACATAAGTACATACCAGTACTTATATTGATGTGCAGAACTAGTACTTATATTGATGTGCAGAACTAGTACTTATATTGATGTATATGTTTTAAGAAACAAAAGATGTAGGATTCCCAATAGATTGTATCATGATTTTTACACAAGTTTTTTTATTGACATCTTAGAATACAAATGCTAATCTTTTTTTTTATCTCCAATGATAACACACAATTGAGTCTTTGTTATATGGCCCATGACTTCCATTGTCGGTTACTTGGTTTCCACAATTAGATACAATTCCCACGATGTGTGTTTTGAATAAGCATGTAATAATCGATATTGTGAGGAATGCTAAGGCGTACTTGTACCTTTAATTTGTTCTAAAGCTAAACTTGTGATTCAAATTTTGCTTGAGTGTACTTTGGATTTTCATCACTTGGTCACATGAGTTTACATAACCCATAGATCAGATCAACTCTAGTTTGCCGAATGTATATTGGCAGAGTAAAATAACAGTTAATTCCTGCCAGAAGCAGTTGAAATCCTTCTGTTTTAATCTCGCTGCTAATCCAAATTGTATGGTATTCACAATGAAGCGGCTAGCAACCAGGTTTGTAGTGAGGACAACAATCTTCATTACAGGATGGATTGATACCACAACTGGAACAATCTGGGCATATTTACAAAGTGTTGATGGTACAGGTATGCACTCCTGCAATTTTCTTTGTAAACTTTGCTGGGAGCATGACTTGTGCTCTTCAGTTGTGCAGGAACCCTTGCATTAATTGCTGCATCTTTGCTGCTTCATGCCCCTGTTTTGGTGAAATCAGGTTACCCGTCAGGTAATGGATCATAGATCGATGAGCATGACTAATGAGAGGCTGAGCAACTGGATGTTTCTTCTTAATTTAACTATCTGCAGCATCTTCTCTCTGAGCAATGCGGGCAACCCATATGATCTTCGGATAGACTGATAGTAGCACATTGAGGAATTCATCGATACTGTAATTGGAGGCGAAGGAACTCTTCAGTTACCCAGCTTGCATATGCTGCTAAATTTATGTGGAGTGCCAGGACGCACGAGGAGGCTGTCGTGCTCCTTCAGCCCCACCATTTTAAGTTTTTCTACACCCGTTGTGGAGAAGCTGTTCCAATCGCCAGCTCTAGATCCTCGTCGAGGGTATCATCCTTCACAATCCCCATGACGCTCTGGTGTTGTCTTGTCTGAACTTGGTGGCCGCTGCTCTTTTGCGCGGCGTGATTTGGCGATGAAGCAGCAGCAAGCAACACGCAGTCCCCAATCTAGAATTGGAGATGATCTGCCAAGTTGGACACCTGTGGTGGAAGCAACAGCCAACGCGCTTGCACTGGACTTTGAGTTCAAGTTCACGGTGGAACAACAAGAGATAGAGATCATGGAAGAGTTGTGGACCATTAGTCGTTGCTGATTGCAGGAAAATTTCTGGAAAAAAAAAACCTCGGACCTCTACACAGTGGATTGCCAGCTAAAAGACGTTTGAATGCTTAGCCTTTTAACCCCCTTTGATGAAGGCTATAGAGGAGGAGATGTGGTCTTCCCCGACGGATGGATGGAGCCTATCTTCCTGTCCCCGAGAGCTGTACCGATCCCCACCAGTGGATCACCGGTACGAGTCTGGAAATTATTGCTTTGTCGTCGTCGTCGTCGTTCCGTCTGGCTGGAAGGGAGCCCGCGCTGACTATTCCCGTTTCATTCCCAGAGCCTTCATCAAAGATTTCTTCGACTCAGCATTGGTCCACTGCGAGGGGTAGGCACCACAGTACGGCGCCGGAGCTAAAATGAGTAAAACGGCGCCATGGCCGGTAGCGTGACCCCGCACGCAACCGCGCACCCTGTTAACAGATCCCCCGGGCCGGGCAGCTGCATGGAGGCGGGGGCATCATCGATGGAAGGAGATAAAGATCAAAAGAAAGATAAGCACGTACGTCTCGAGCGTAGCAGCACTGTAGCGGCAGCATGGCGGGTGCTGGGCCAACACGATGGCGATGGGCCAATGGGGAGGAGAAAGGTGGATACTCTAAAACTCGAGAGAATTTAATAAAGGGAGACCAAATCCAAATCCACTCGCTGCTCTAGCTCCTCTGCTCAAGTTTTGATGGGGAGACGGATGGATGGCGCCACAGTGCCACTACAGGGGCCGGGCCGGGACCCCAGCCTCTGTTCTGTGGATTCCTCGCCGTGGTACGTGCAGCTGGCCATTCCCTCGCCTCTCGTTCCCGCGCTCCTCTGCCCCGCCATGCAGCAGCCGTGATCACCAGCCTGCCATGCCAGGGGATGAGGATCATCAATCGTTCGATTGAGCAAGTGTACAGCGTACGTGCCTAAGCTGCAGTGCGTCCTGGGCCCGCGTGAACAGTTCGTGCGATGGCGATGCTTGGGCCCGTCGACAGTTCCGGTGTGTTTTTTTTTCTCTCTCTAGAGCTTTATTAGAGATTTCCGGTGAGTCACAAGGAGTTAAATCCACACGGTTCCTGCCTATCCAAACAAGCCGCGCGCGAGTGCGTAAAAACTCTGTGAGAGCCAGGTGCCATTAAGAACCAAGAACAGAACACGGGCGTTCCGGTTTGCTTTGGAAAGCACATCGCTTGTTCCAGGTACAGGGATCACAGACACCCCTCTCTCGGAAACACCATCTTCAAGTTCAAGCTTTACAAAACCGAAGCGAAGGTCCTCCCCTTGCATTGCCCAAAAAATTGACAAGGAAACTCAAGCAACCGATCTTCTACGCGGTGATCATCATCAGTGCACTGAAAGAAGAGCCAAGAAACTTGTCCAGTCGACGGCGATCGATGAGTAAAGTAGCTTGCTGAGACACGGAAACGGGGGGAGGGGTTACGTGTGGTGGATAAGTGACAAGACAGTAACCGGAAAGGAATCAAACGGGGCACCGGGCAATAGTTTACATGGGGTCAGTCAGTGGAGGAGGAGGGGGGGTCAGGTGCGTCAAACTTTGCTGCTGCCCCGATCACACGCCACCACCCAAACAAAACTCGCCAATATATCGATGATGCGTGGAAATTGATCCGTGCGTTCTTTATAAGCAAATCCGTTATCATCCGGTGATATTCCGGTCTGCATGTGTACAGTGCCTGTGGGACGTACAGGCATGTACTGATGTCGTCGATTCATCCTAGTCCTCAGAGTACTAGAAGGGACGATTGCTGATTGGTGCTCGCATCAAGGAGTTCGGTGACAGTGTATGGTAATTGGTAAATCTCGAATATTTACTGGACAAGATTTTTCAATTAAAATTTGAATACTTTTCGATTGAAGCTGATTATGTGTCGTATATATGTTGTTTCGCAACACTATTTTTTTTCTCCCTTCTACCTTAGATCTAGTGGTTTGGAATGGCACTTGTTTCGGTGGCCCTGTTTTTGGTGGTGGCATCAGTGTTTGTTGGCGTTTTTCGTGGCACTGTTGAGCAGACTTTGGCTACGGCGATGGTTTTTGAATTTGGTCCTCTGAAGTGTCAGCTGGCTCTCTGTGGTTGGTTTTTGTTTCGTCACTGGGAAGTCGGAGACCGAGTGGCCTGGTCCATAGAGTTCTTGTTTTGCGTGGAGCCTTGCATGCATATTGCCCCTATGAAGCCGAC